>NW_027396066.1:607799-1215598 GCF_047715535.1 Aspergillus foveolatus
GCCCTTGAGCACTGGGCCAGAGCAAGCAACGGACATACCTCCTCGGCATGAGCTTGCCGGGGATAGAAGGCCACGGCTCCGGCCAGCAGAGACACAGAGAGTCGCTGGTAAAGCAATTGGTTAGCAAGAACAACGACAAGAACAATAATGAGTGGGAAATACCTGATACATGGCCATGTTGCGGGCAATTGATGGGGGTCTAGGAGGAGGAGAGGATGAGATGATGGAATGAAGTCCAGAGAAAAGTGCCAAGTTTTTTTCGGCCGCAGTCGGTTGTTCGTCCTTATCCATCCTTCATACTTCGTCACCCTCCATCTTAGGGCCATTTCTTTTCTCTCTTTTCTCTCTTTCCTCTCTCTAATGTACTATATTAGATATCTACCAGACTAATATGCTGCGGCCGTGGATCTGTCGCACTTGTCGACTACAACAACACCTGCACCGTCGCTCCATCACCACTACGTCCGCCCTCCGAACAGCGCCCGCGTCTGCATCTGCGCCTGTCATCCCTGCCCATTCCTCGCCGTCCAAGAGCTCCGACGACGATACCCTTCGCCGAGTCTTCGACTCGCAGTCCTTTTGGCGCGATTTCTCCGAGTCGTCATCCTTCTCCCCAGACCGGAAGCCGACCGGTCTTGTTCAGAATCAGTACCTAACAAGTCCTGACGGGTTCCGCGCCTTTGCCCAGGTATCGCTACAGAAATGTCAGGCGATCGTATCTCAAGTCCTCTCCGCGTCGACGGTCGATGAATATCGGGGCCTGGTACGTCAGTTGGACCGCCTGAGCGACCTGCTGTGTCGCGTCATTGATTTGTCCGACTTTATCCGGGCCTTTCACCCGGATCCGCCCGTTCAAGAGGCGGCGGGCCAGGCATATGCCTTGATGTTCGAGTACATGAACGTGCTCAACACCACGACTGGTCTTCATGATCAGCTACGTGCGGCGCTGAATCAGCCGGAGGTCACGGCGTATTGGTCCTCCGAGGAGACCATTGTCGCCCGTATCCTGCTCCAGGATTTTACCAATTCGGCAATCCATATGCCTCCGCCTGAGCGCCAGCGCTTCGTCACCCTCTCAAACGAGATCAGCCAGCTTGGGTCGACCTTTGCTCATGGTGCGGAGCCTGCGCGCTCACATGTTGTTGTACCAACGAACGATCTTCGTGGCTTAGATCCTATATTGATCCAGCAGATCAAGCGATGGAATCCGCGTTCCGCCGCTGTTCCTACTGCCGGGCTGATACCGCGCTTAGCCCTACGTTCCGTGCACAATGAGAACGTCCGTCGCGAGATCTATCAGGCTACACGTACTGCTAGCTCGCGGCAGATTCAGCGCCTGGAGCAGTTGCTTGCCAAGCGCACAGAACTAGCTCGGCTCGCAGGTTTCGAGACCTTTGCACACATGACTCTCAATGACAAGATGGCCAGAAGCCCTGCAGCTGTATCCGAATTCCTGACCACTCTTATCACAAGGAACCGCCCGGATGTGCAAGAAGAACTAGCCCAGTTACAGGCGCAAAAGGGGAGTGAGCTACAGCCTTGGGACCACGCATATTACGTTCACCAGCGGGTACGACAGTATGAAACGTCTCAGAAGACCCGCAAGTCACGCGAGTTGGCTGCCATCCCTGAGTTCTTCTCTCTCGGAACCGTAATGCAGGGACTGTCTCGTCTATTTGATCGCCTTTATGGCGTTCGTTTAGTACCCCGTGAAGCTGCTCCTGGCGAGACGTGGACACCTGACGTTCGCCGCTTGGACGTGGTAGACGAGGCGGACCGCCCAGTAGCCGTCATTTACTGTGATTTGTTCTCTCGCCCTAACAAACACCCTAACCCAGCCCACTTTACTCTGCGATGCGCGAGAGAGATTACTCAAGAGGAAATTGCGGAGTCGGCAGCGATGGACACTTCCGCGGTTGTCGCTCACCCGAACGATGGAATGGCGACGGCTGTCAACTCAGAATCCAAGACACTCCGTCAGCTACCAACCATCGCTCTTGTGTGCGACTTCCCTGAGCCTTCGTCTTCCACGCCAGCGCTTCTAAGCGAACACAGCGTGCGCACGCTCTTCCACGAGATGGGCCACGCGCTACACTCCATTCTGGGCCAGACGCAGTTACAGTCCATCTCGGGTACGCGATGCGTAACCGACTTTGCCGAACTGCCATCGGTCCTGATGGAACGTTTCGCGACGGACCCGTCCGTGCTAGCTCTCTACGCCCGCCACTGGCAAACCGACCAACCGCTCTCTGAAACCATGATCCACCACATGGCCCAGGATCGGGCCGCGCACGGCGCCATCTACGGCGCCGTCGAGAACGAGGCCCAGATTCTCATGGCGCTCGTCGACCAAGCCTACCACACCACCAAGACCGGGGACTCCTTCCTCGACACCACAAAACTCTACCAGCAGGTCTACTCAAGGCACGCCAGCCTCCCAGACCCCGTAGATGAACACGGCCGCCCTTCAACTTCCTGGCAAGGATTCTTCGGTCACCTTTACGGATACGGCGCCACATACTACAGCTACATCTTCGACCGCGCAATCGCCAATAAGCTCTGGGAAGACGTGTTTGGAGCTGGAGCTGCGGCTGTTGACCGCTCTGCCGGAGAGCGGTACAAGAACGAGGTCCTGCGGTGGGGCGGAGGACGCAACGGCTGGGAATGTGTTGCTGGTGTTCTGGGGTCGCAGAATCCGTCCAATGCCAACGGTCGCCTTGTCGAAGGAGGGGATGAGGCCATGCGTGAAGTTGGACGGTGGGGACTCGGCCGTGATGGCATATCAGGCTAATCGCCCCGCCCTACTGCAGACTCAGAACTGTTGTATTATACCAAGTATACCGCGAACATAGACTAATCAATAAATGTATATTGTCTGCAATCTGCATACTGTATGGACAGCCGTCGGAAGTCTTGCCCAGAGCTCACTCTGTGCTTTCTTCTGCTCACCGACCATCTCTTACCTAGCAGTCCTATGCAATCACGGTCTTGGGCTCCGTCAACCTTGAGAGGTCTTCTTCCACAGATCGGTAGAGAGATGCCTCTAATGATGGCCACTGCAAGTGATTTGATCTCCAGCAAGGATGTTGCAGTAGCGCAACTGCAACGGCCGTAAGAAGTCCCACAAGTTGTCTCAGGCACTTTACTAGGTTTCTACAGCAGGTGACACATATCGGCTTATTTCTCGCTTTGCTCGGCTGTGCATACCTTCGCCGTTACTACACAGGTCGGTATACATCCTTGAATCGGCTTACTCAACCAATGAACACGTCAGACAAGTACCATTCAGCAGCGCCTGATACACTGCATACTCCGCGTGAAGAATCACCTACCCCTATAACGACTCACAGTATTAATATAGGGGCTATGTCGTACAGCCGAATGACCCCAGATTGCACTCGCAACGGTCAAGTCACCTGGCTGGACCCTACGTACATGAACATGTACCGCCATGTACATACACTGCAGCTTTTGGATGCTAAAGAATCCCATGCTTTTTCCGTACCACCTACTTACTTGCTGTGCAATGGCGGCTGTCTCGCCGATTCCAACTCACCGATTATCATCCGACCCATCCTTTACGATCTACCTATGAGAGCCCTCTAGCTAGTCTTCCCCCTTCTGTCTTGTGTTGTCATCTCGTCGCCTTTGTATGCGAGCCCTCATCCCATCCCCTCCCTTTCTAATCCATCCAACCATCTCTTTATGGCTCCCTATTAGAATCTGACCTCATCTCTACACGACCTACATGCTCTGATGAACACCTAGAACCAGATATTATCCTCCATCATTCACTATGCCACGCTCGTCCCGCAGCTTCTCGTTCTCCTCCTCTTCCTTATCATCTACATCGGCATCCTCATCCTCGGCACGCCGCCAGAAACCCCGCTCGACGCTACGGTTGAAACGATGGTTCTCGACTCATCTCCATCTCCCACTGTCTCATCGTGATGTTGACACCGATACTCTTTATGACGGGTTCTCCCAGTATACTCTTCGAAACACCAGCGCCAAAGCATCGAACGCAAGTACAGGGACAAACACAGACCGCTCTGGCACGTATCCCTTGTCAACTGTCAGAATCCCGCACGATCCCTCAGCCAGTCAGCATCGGTTCACGGGCTTCGAGTATGACTATGAGTATTCTGACAGCGAAGTCAGATACGGACATGGACTTGGAACTGACTCGGACAAGCAACACCGTCGTCATTGCCATTATTATAACCGATATTCCGACGAGCTTGGAAACAGAAAGGGAAATGGAAGATATGATAATGCAAATGAGGAAGAGGAGGATACCGTCCTCGCTGATAGTTACGCTGCCTTTTGTCGGGCATTCACGTCTTCCCCTATGCATTTCTATAACGTGCCTGCACGGCCCCTTCCACGGCTTCCCACGTCGGAGACATGGGAGGAATACCAGGGGTCGCTTGTGGATACGGATGGTGCTTCTACGGAGCCTGTAGCACAGATTAGTTTCTTACCCGTGGGTGCGCACGGCTATCATCCTGCATCATGGATGTTGCCAAGGCCGCCATCGCCACCATTGGGGATTCTCACCCCTGCAAGATACGAGATCCAGCAAAAACGGGAAATGGCTGAACTGGAGAAAGACAGGCAAAAACAGAGATGGCAGCTTTTTATGTGGTGTTTGCCCATTCGAATTTCGTGGTGGCCGGTCGGTCGGACTAAGCAAGTCTGAGGAACTTACACCGTCGGCGATATTGTATATATATACACTGTATCTGAGTTGTGCACCGGTATATTTCTCATTGAGTTGTTGTCAATAATAGTAATCTCCTGCAGATAACATATTCATCCTACCCAGATACCGAACCACATATAGCAACAATCCACGGCGACGGTACTTCAATCGGGTATCCTGAGCACTTTATTACATACATCCTATTCCTATACAGGGCAAATACAAAGAGAAAGAATAAGGGAAATTCGACAAGCTCGGCCGAACCTGGCCATTCCATACGAATACTCTCACTGCGAGGCAACCTCGATAACGGTTTCGGACTGCGGTGTCGCAGACTGATTTGGATTGGGCGTCGACCGCCGTGACACTTGCGCTAGTTCACCAACGAGACTACAGCAGTCAGCAGCGGCGGTCGAGATTGTGTAAGAAAGCACCTACCGGCGGTGTTCGTCATACCAGTCGTCATTGGCAGCCCGAATGTGTTTAAGCTGTTCCTGGATGCTGGCCATCTATGTGGGAAGAAATTCAGGATCAGTAATTGTGCACACAACAGATCTCCGAGGGGAGACTAAGACGATCATAGACGGGGAGGTCCCACCGTTCCCTCGATCGATGAACCCATGTCCTCACCTTCCACTGTGGCTGCCTGGTTATTCTCGGTGGCCGGCGTGTCGTCATCAGTTGCCCATCGGCTGCCTTCCAACCCCACGTTGGTTGGCTTCAACGCGTCTTTTTCAGCCTTTAGCGCTGCCAGCTCCGCTTCAAGCTCTCGGATATGCTTGCGGCTGCCAGAGATAGACGACTCAACCTCACCCAACTGATTAAGAAGGGTCATGTTTTTGTCTATCTGCGCATTCAGATCCTTCTCGCCTTGAGCGAGCTTTTCCTCAGTCGCGGCGTTGTGCGACTTTGACTCGTCTAGTTCTTTGGCAATTGCATCATACTTGGCCCGGAGCTGCGTTAGCTCGTCCTGGGTTGCAAGCGCCTGCTTCGACGCCTTCTCCAAGTCCGACTTGGCTCCCTCGGAAGCAGCCAAGAGTTTTTCAAGCTCTTCGATACGAGCGGTCGCTGCCTGCTGCTTCTGCTCCAATTCACTCTTTTCCTTCTCAATAAGAGAGAACTCATCGGCATGTTGCGTCTTGGCATCGGCAGCGGACTGTTCCGCCGCAGTGAGCTTTTTCTCTAGATCGGCAATCGTCTCCTTCAAGCTGTCAACTACGGAGGTATCTTGGGCGGCGGTCTGGGCAGCAGTGAGTTGAGCGGTGAGCTCTGCAAGAGCAGCGTTGTGGGACTTCCGGAGTTCATCCAGCTTTGCTTCGTGCGAAGATTCCAGATCTGCACGGAGGCTGGACAATTTAGACTCCTGGACGGTGAGGAGCTCCTCGATGGCTTTGCTGTGCTCGGAGTCCGCCTCGGTAGCTTTGGAGAGCTGAATGGCTTCCAAGTCTGATTGCAGCTTAGCTTTCGCCTCTTCGTGCTGTTGTTGAAGGTCGGCAAGTTCCTTTGCATGAGCAGCACTTTGAGCAGCGACGCGCTCCATGGTCAGCTTCAGTTCGTTTTCAAGTGCCTCGATCTTGCCGGCGTGAGACGCCTCCATGTCACTGTTCTTCGACAGCAAATCATTGTATTTGGACTGAAGCTCCTCGAGCGCTTGTTGCAACGACCTGGAGGCGTCAACCTTGACTCTCTCGAGCTCCGCAGCATGATCAACTCTCAGCGCCTCTAGAGTATTGGCATGTTCCTCGGCAAGAGCAGCGGCTTTCTGAGCTTGCTCCTGCAGGGCTCTCTCTGCTGCAGCAGCTCGCTCCTCAGCAGCCTTGATTTCGCCTTCCTGTTCCGCGTCCTTCGCCTTTAGCTTAGTCTCGAATGTAACGAGGTTTTGTTGAAGTGTGTCAGCTTGCTCCTGCTTGGCCTGGATCTCGGCCTGGAGGGCCTTGATCTCTTCTTGTCCGGTGGATAGCTGAGACTCCAATGTGTTGACTTTATCCTTGAGCGACTCGATCTCCTGGATAGCCTGGGTCTGGGCGGCGTTGGCGCCCTCTTCCAGAGCCTGTCGGGTTGTCTGAAGGGATTGTTCGGCATCGTCAAGTCTCTGCTGTAGAGATTGCAACTCGGCCTGGTGGGTCGCCTGCAGCTCGCTCACCGCATCTTCCTTGACCTTATCGAAAGATGCTCGAAGCTCTTCGAGTTCCTGCGCATGAGCGGCACTAGATGATTCCGTAGCTGCCTTTGCGTTGGCAAGTTCAGACGCATGGGAACTGGCAGCGAAGGCCAAAGCCTCATCGTGCTGTGCCTTGAGTTTGGCAATCGCATCCTCATGACCAGCTTCGAGAACCTTCAGTTTTTCTTCAAGACCTTTGGCAGCCCTCTCGCCTGCTTGTTCAAGCTCAGCACGGGCAGCGTCAACGGCCTGCCTTAGTTCAGAAATTTCATTCTCCTTTGCGGCAAGCTGAGCGGCAGTCTCTTCCTGGCCCTGGGTAGTGGCGGACTCAGCCGCTGTCAGTTGGGACTGGAGCGAGGTAATCTTATCCTCCAGAGCCGCAATGGACTGTTTAGTAGATTCCTCGGCAGCGCGGACCGCCTCGTCCTTGGACTGCTTCAGACTTTCAATTTCAGCCTGTAGCTCGCCGCGCAGCTCCTCGAGGGCGGAGGCCTTTTCGGCCTCAAATCCTTTAGTGGCCGCTTCTAGGCTGTCTGACTTGGACTGCAACTCAATCTTGAGCGAATCAATCTGCTCGGCGTAACTAGCGGCTGCAGATTTCTGTGCTGCTAGCTCACTTTCGAGAGCTTCGAGCTGGGCCTGATGAGACCGCTTCAGCTCATCGAGAGCCGCCGAAAGCTTCTCGTCGCCCTGAGAGGCTGCTGCCTGAGATGCGTCCTCCAGAGCCTTCAGCGACTTCTCTTCGATTTCCTTCCTCTTCACTTCCGCCTCTTCAAGCTGGGCGCGTAAAGCCTGGAGCTGCTCCTCATGGCTAGCCACCAGTTGACTGATCTCGGCAGCATGCTGCTCCTGAAGAGCCTTTGTAGAGTCGTTAGGCTCTGCCTCAGTGCCTTCGGTCTGAGGTGGCAGTGCCAATTTCTCCTTGGCAGTCTCCAGCTCCGTTTTCAGACTCTCAATGGTAGCTTCGCTCTCGCTGAGCTTGTCCTGAAGAGATTGCAGCTTCACGGCATCCTCAGAAGCTTTAGGTGCTGTGCTCAATCGCTTCGCGGCGGTAGTTGTGGGCCTTGTGGCCGTTCGCGTAGCTGTTGTAGAAGCGGCAGGCCGGGTTGTTGTGGTTGTCGGCTTTGTCACTGGTCTTGTCGAGGAAGTAGTGGATGTACGCATCCCGGTGGTTGATGCTATGCTAGCGCGGCGATCCAGGGTAGATGTCGTCGATTTTACAGGAGCTCTAGTGCCCGCGGTGCTGCCCGCAAGCGACATACGCTTAGCAGACCCGGTGATCCCCCGCTTCTCATCACCTGAGCTGGCTACGGAGCGCGATTTCTCATCGGCAGAACTGAGTGACGGCCGAGAACGGTGGGAGGAAGTAGTAGACGTGCTGAGCGGCTTGCGAACAGTGCCAGAAGTAGCTGGTCGCGTCGGGGGTTTCCCAAGCGTGCTTCCAGTTGACCCCGGAGTGCGAGTGCTAGATGAAGTGGTCTTGAGACCAGAGATCGAGCTAGGCCGTTTCGTGGCAGACGTTCCGGACGACACGGGGCGCTTTGTTGTGGTTGTTGTCGTCTTCTTCACCGGAGATGCCCTCACATTTTCCTTATCCTTGGAAGTATCCGGGCTTGTGGCTGCTTCCTCGCTGCCAGATATAGCACTTGATTCCACGGGGGTAGCTGGGGGCACATCCTCCGCATCGACCTCGGCCGGAGGAACGGCGACAGCCTCTACGGACGACATTGCGCGTATAGCTATCTAGGGTAGATGAATAAAATGGTTACGCGGTATAGAGGAGATCGGAGAGCCTGTTGGTCTTGCGGAAAAAAAGGTTCCTAGAGCTTAACAACAATCCCGGTTAGCACCAAAAAAGCAAAAATATGGGCAGAGGCACACCGCCGCGAAGACGGCCATCCGGCATGCGAAAAGCATGCGAAAAAGAGGAAAAGGAGAGAGAAGCAAACTTCGAGGAGAGGCTTTGCCCGGGTGGTAATATCATGACTGAAATGTCAAAGCAGGGATTACCCCTGGTGCCTTAGGAAGCGCCAGACACGACTCCTTTCTGGGTCGGGTAGAGAAGCAACTGCAGGGGAGCTCGGAGTTGACAACTCACCTGTACCACGTTGCAAACGTCCAATTGCAATTCTGAGGCGCTCAATTAGGTAGATGCACGGGGCTATTGAATTGTATACTGCACAGGACGAAAAATGAATCGTTAGTGGTGAGTCCCAGGTCATAAGTTGGGGAAGGAAACTAAACAGCCGCCCAAACACGTACTGGAGCTGCGAAGCAACAACAAACGGAGTTAAATGATTAGGCAACAGGGAAATTAGCAAGTACTAAGGGAATATTATTAGGCAAAAGAAGAAGAAGAATGGGAGATGTATGGTCAACTTGAACAGCAGGAACAACGCAGACTCGCAGCTGGAGACAGAGACCGACAACGCAAAAGAGTAAGGAGCGAAAGGTAGGTGGAAAGAGGGGAAGGAACAAGTCACCTGTGCGC
Source organism: Aspergillus foveolatus (assembly GCF_047715535.1). Classification (NCBI taxonomy): domain Eukaryota; kingdom Fungi; phylum Ascomycota; class Eurotiomycetes; order Eurotiales; family Aspergillaceae; genus Aspergillus; species Aspergillus foveolatus. The sequence goes on from NW_027396066.1 coordinate 617,157, forward strand.
TAGTCCACTTTGGGTAATAACCTACACTGGCTGGAGGTCAGGTACGAGCGGTTATAATGGGAATCGCAATCTGAACCTGAAAATACAAATATGTAACTTATTGAGATACAAAGGTGCTAAGAGTGCTCTGCGTCGTGGTAGTAGGAGGTGTAAATAGCACCGTCAGGGGTAATTGCGACGAGACTGTGTGGTTCCTTACTTGGATCCATGGTTCGATGCGTTTGTGCTCCTAAATATGTACTCCAACCACTTGGTCGCTGTCTTCGTCATAATCCACAGATGTATATGGACTTACTATAAGCCTTCTACTCTTGCACACTGACCAGCCACTGCCACTTCTCCCGCCCCTCCCTTGTGCGCAATTCCTCTTGAATCCGCGGTTTATACAGAGTATACGCCTGTCGTGCCTTATCCCGTAGCTCGCTTAACGTTCTTCCCTTGAGTCTATCGGCGAAATCCCTCATGATCAGGGCGTATCTTCCTGGACCTAATATGGCAGTTAGTTTAGTTCGTCAAACCACATCTACAGTCTGCAACATACCCTGGTGTTTGATTAAGCCATCCATAAGAGCAATGCCTTCAGTGTCTGTCCATGGCCTCCTAGACAGAACTGTTGGCGTGTCCTCATCAGTCGACTCGATTACATCGACATCTTGGTCGAGCGAATCAGTTTCACCATTCTGAAGCAAGCCTGATTCGGAAGCCTTGATGAGCTTCTGCAGGGGGCGCAGCAGATTTTCGGTCCGCGTGCTGGTTTGTACATATCCCTCCTTGGTCAGAATTGTCATCCGCTCGCAAAGATCCCGCAGCAGGGTTATCGCACGGTGCAGGTGGTGATAGATATTGGGCAAGCGCTTAGGATGTGAATGATACGCGTCAAATATAGTAAAAACCAGCTCGATTATTTTCGGGATGACGCAGGCTTCGATTCTTTCAAACAGCCTACGGCCTCGTTCTCGGTTTCCACGCTTGATGATTGTATCATAGACGTGATCCAGTAATAGATTGCCCTCACTCAAGATACAACCTAGTATCTCCTCATGTTTGCATGAATCCTTTGACCAGAGGCTCTGGGCCGGCCTGGGGTGCTGATGTATGCTCTCGTACCATTGGTGTAAGTACTCAATCAAATCTATTATATCCTTGAAACGCTCCGTCGATGTTGGGTTTAGACGTTTTCCCATCTTGTGGGCTTCGAGAATTAAGACCTTCCAGTTGCGCTGTTGCTTTCCTAGTTCCATAGCTTCTTTGCATTGAGGGTAGCTGCTTTCCGGTTCGGGCGTTTGGTGAGCTTTGTAATTGAAGACTATGCGACTGCGCCTTCTTCGTATCCGTCGACTTGCTAAAGCTCTGGTGGACTCTTCAATGGAAGATTTGCTCGTGGGGCGTTCCGGAGATGGCTGGCCTGGTCTAGCCATCCGAGTGTCGCCAGTAGATTTTCGTCTATTCGGTGCATCTGGGAAGCGAGGCCTTGAAGCCGAGGATTCCTGAGCCACCAATACCGCATTGGCAGCGGACACTGTATTTAGTCGACCTGACAGCCGTCTTCTGCTCGGTGCATCCTGTGGGGATAGCTGTCTTTCCGCGGGCCCCGAAGCCTCTGAAGCTTCTGAAGACTCTCGAGACACTGACGGCGGCGGCGTAACTGACGCACCCAACCGAAGCTCATGACTCGTGGAGGGATGGGAGGGTTCGCCAGATTGTGTGGCCGGCAAAGAAGCGTGTGTCGAGGAGTCCTGGCCAAAGACAATGGAGTCCGAACTGACATTTAGATTCGACAATTCTGCAGTTTCATGATCGGACTTGGTATCGTCGTCGCGCCTATCTTTTGCGCTGTGTTCATCCTCGCACATGCCCACATCGCCGTCTCGAGCTATTGATGTGGCAGCATTTTCATCAATCACGCCATCACCGTCGTCATCTTGTGTTTCCAATGCACTTGGCCGACTCCGTGTTGACCGCCTTGGCAAAGGCGTTCCATGGATCCTATTTGGGCTGTTGTGGACGACGACCGACGGGCTCGGTACTGCAGCTCGCGGGGTAGGTCTATAAGATTTGGAGGAACTCTGCACGACTCTTTGACTTCGAGTGTCAGAAATCGAAGCTCGCTGCGGTGTTTTCCCCTTATTAGGAGTGGATTGAGCCGACCCAAACTGCCCGCTCTGTTCGAGAGTCTGATCAAGCTGTTGAGCGGAAGGTGACAGGGACCTGTCATCATCCGGAAAGAGATCGACTGGGTAAAGGTCGTTTTCCTCGCCCGCGAGGCTATTTCGGTCACCGGTCTCACTCGCAGATTCGTTATCCGTTGCTTTGTGGGATAACTGCCAAGAATATTCCTCCATGACCTCTTCATCTTCGTGATCAGCTTCTCTGCGTTTGACGTCCTTTGACGCCCGATGCGGAGTGCTCGGTATCTCAGGTTGCTTTCGTACACTTCTTAGACGCGTAGATCGACGCCGCAAGGCTGGCTCAGCGGTCGAACGCGATGGCCCGGTATTCGGGCTTTGCGGGTGTTCAGAGAAACTCGATGGCGAATAGCCCGTCCAGATATCCTCCAGAACAGGGTTATCACGGTAGTTCAGTGGCCGAGCAGCAGCGATCGGTAATGATCGAATAGTCGCGCGTCGTGAGTGTTCAGGAGATTCGGATCCCGGTATGTCGAAGATATCCCTTCGCGGGGTCCTAGGGATATTGCGTAATTGACGAACTGGGCGGGCACTTTGCGTTTTGCGATCGTCTATAGCTTTGGCTCTTTTATTCAAGCTATTTAGAATATCCAGAGCATTAGTTGTGGAGTTCCGTTTCCGCGACGCTGCGGAGCGCGTCGAGGTCATCTTCACGGAAGAGCCTCGTCTTAGCAGGCGCTCAGTAGCATAATGAGTAGGTTGACGCCCTGTCAAAGAGCATTAATATGCGCTTGCTGCGTTTGGAGGGCCATCTGCAAAGCGAAAGTTGCGGTTTGTTGATAGGTGTTAAAAGATTGATTCATCAAAAGCAATCACCGAAGCTTCCCATACCTCACAAAGCTCACCAAATCGAGCCTAAGCCTTTTTAGTGCTGGCTGGTACATGGCGTCATGGAGACCAAACAGGAACAACCCCGCACCTCTACAGTCTGCTGATTGTCCAAGAGCCTTTATTAACTCTTGATCCCGTCGATTATCCGAGCGCATTCAAGAGCCATTGGATGATATGGACACCTCGCAAGTCCGCATACTCCCCAAGCTCGACATCTCAGCAGGGCACAACTTCACCCAACCCAGCAAGCGGATCAACGAAAGTCAAGATGTAGCTGAATTCCTATCGTCAAAAGCTTACGGCGATCTCATGACCTTCCTCCTCCAGCTCAACCGCTCGCTATTTCCGGCAAAGCTTCCCGACGGGCGGGTCCTAACATGGGAACTGAACAGCGAAGCCGTCGAATACTCTGCGCCAGTGCGTCAGCTCCAACAACTGCTCTCCAAACTTGAAGCAATACTCGACGAAGCGCCCCCCGACACTGGTCCGCGTAGATTCGGCAATATTAGTTTCCGAAGATGGTACGAGATAGTTGAGAGTCGCGCTGCGAGTCTCTTGGAGGAGTGTCTGTCAAAGGAAATTCTACAGATGCCTTCATCTGAGCCTGGTGCGCCGACGGCGGAGGTTGAGCTGCTGGCATACTTTTTAGGGAGTTGGGGGAGTCCGCAAAGGTTGGACTATGGGACGGGGCATGAACTGAGCTTCCTCGCCTTCCTAGCGGGTATTTGGAAACTGCATGGTTTCCCTGAGAATAGCCCGGGTGTGGAGGAGAGGGCGATCGTCTTGGGTGTGATACAGCCGTGGGTATCTTTCAAACATTCTTGCTGGGCTATCGAAACTGAAAGCAGTCTTCCACAGATATCTCGAACTTGTCCGAACGATTATCAAGCGATATACCCTGGAACCTGCCGGCTCGCACGGTGTCTGGGGTCTAGACGACCACTCATTCATCCCATACATCTTCGGCTCCGCACAATTGGCACCGGCAATCTCAGAATCAGACCGCATCCCCGAAGAAGGCTCGTTATCCGACGCACCTGCACCAGGAGGTGTCACTAAAGCAAATGTGGTGGAACGAGAAAGGAAAATCAACTTGTACTTCTCCGCAATTGGCTTCATCTACGACGTCAAGCGCGGCCCATTCTGGGAGCATAGCCCTATGCTCTATGACATATCCGGCATTCAGGCCGGGTGGGCTAAAATCAACAAGGTATACCGTAGTGCTCTCCCAACTGCGTAGCAGCTTTTCCCCTTACTCACACATTCATTCAGGGCATGATCAAGATGTACAACGCCGAAGTACTCTCAAAGTTCCCAGTAGTGCAGCACTTCCCCTTCGGGTCATTGTTCAGCTGGGAGCGTGACCCCAACGCCCCTTCTCCGGCAGCGGACGCTCATATCGCCGCGACAACGCGGAGAACAGAGGAGGCTTCTACGATATCGTCCTCCGAGGGACCGGGTACCAGAGCCCCATGGGCGAGTACGAAAGCTCCAGGATTAACAACTAACGTTCCAAGAGCTCCTACCTTTACAGTCCCAAATACATCGAGGCAACCTCCTGGTCCTATGACTCCTACAAGGGCGCCTTGGGCAACGTCCCAACCAGGTGGGCCGGCTCCCCCTGGCGATTCTACGTCTGCAGGCCATATGCCAACGAAAGCCCCGTGGGCTAAGTAACGCGCAATATCTAGCAAACACTTATTGTATCCCAAAACATACTGTCCGATATTTTTGTAGGAAGTTATCACAGAATTAACAAAAATGGCCATCGGGTATCATCTCTCAAGCAAATCCTCAACGCCTTCGCAAAAAATAAACGTAAAGGTATATCACTCTGAATCCGAGCAATAATCAACCAAAGCCACAGCCTGAGATGCGCCTTGCTTTGTCTTCGGCACTTCCTCCTGACCATCCACTACATCACTCCTCGCACTTTTAACCTGAGTATCAGAGCCACCGCCGGTTGCGCCCTCCTCTGCCTTCTTTCCGTTCGCCTTCCCTGGCGTTTTCCTCTTCTTAACTTCGGGCTCCCAGACATGTGCACTATCCCCGGTACCGTTTAGAAATGGGTCGACAGCGGCCCGCGTATTCCCAGCTAACGCGCTGCGAAACGAAGCTTTGCGCTCCGCAACCAAATCCGCCGTTTTCCGCTTCCCACTGCTGCCTTTACCTTTCTTCTTATCAGCGTCACTCGGTCGAGACACAGCAAGCTCAAACATCGGTTTCGCGCGCGTGCTCAAGCCAGCACCAGAAGCACCGTCCTCAAACTCAACCATCCCGGCCCTTACCGCATCCTCCTCGGCCTCATCCACGATTTCAATGCCCAAACTCATCTTATCTTTCAGCGCCTCTTTAATGTCCTCCCTCTTCTCCAGCACCTTTCTCTCAGCCCGAAACCCTTTGCGCAACCTCTTCGACACCTCATACGGATCATCCCAATCCCGATCCTGTTTCCGCTGCAATTCCAGTATCCGATTCCGCGTTTCATCAACAACCCGCTTATCCTCGACCTTCCCTTCCAGCCTTGCAAACGGATCATCTCCTGCTGCTGCCCCGGTAGCACTTCTCCCACCGAGCAAGATCTCCCCACCTCCAATCAAGTCTGTCCCATCCGCTTGTCCGGTGTCTCTCTTCCTCCCACCCTCAGTAACAACATACGCCGTGTTCTTCGGGTCCGTCCGAATCTCAATCCAGCCGCCGCAAAGCGTATGCTTCATGCGAAAACTGTAGATCGGCGTCGAGTAGTAATTGCCCACTTTCTTCTTTTCTGCATTGAACCGCACCCCCTGTCCAATTATGTTCTCCGGCGAACAGGTCGTGCACCATACCGCGAAGGGCATCTCGAAACGCACGATTAATGCGCCTTTGGATTGGAGGTGCCGCGCGCGCGAGCCGAGTGGGTGTTTGTTGTGGAGCTTGTTGGCGGTCGTCAGACCTTCTTGGTCGGGCGGAACGTACCGGCCCATGTCTGATAGAAAGATCATGATTAGATAGGCTCTAAGTGATTGTGAGGATATTATACGCGCGGGGAAGCGCGGGGAATGGGTACACACTGAAGCCCTGCATCTTGACGGTGTTTGTGGTGTGATATTGGTTGGGCTATGTGTTAAAAAGTGGATGGTGTAGGCTCATTCCCCGGGTATGAGCTGCTTGGAACATTTGAGTGTGATCGAATAACCTAAGCGCCTGGGATGATTTGCTGTTGAGCAGAAGTTTGAGTGACGAAAGACAGAGGTTATCCGAGCTGATTTTATGCGGATTACTAATGGAGTACTTAGTGCACATAAGCACAAGCAAGATTGAATTCAGTTGAAGTAGATGAATGTCAAGATTAAATACATAAACCAAAAATTATTATACCGAGAACTACAGTGTAATGCACCGTCCACCGACTTCGCACTCAGTTCTTATATCCAGAACACTCTCCCCGATGCGAATCTTCACCCCTTCTCCACCAACAACCGTCTTCCAATCCTGCACCTCAACATCCCAAACACTCACATCTTTCCTTGTAACTTCCATTGTAAGAGTTTCACTTTGTCCGGGCTCTAGAACCTTCGTTTTTTCGAACTGTCTCAACTGCCTACTCGGCGTGTCAAGCCCCAGCGAATCAGGAAGCTCAACATATAGTTGCGCAACAGCGCGGCCAGAATGTCGTCCTGTATTGGTGACAGTCACTTGCACTGAAAATGCGACGTCCCAGAGAGCAGGATTGCCGCCTTCTGCGCCACCGGCTCGTGGGGGAGGTTGAGGGTCTGTGCTGTATCCGTCTGGGTAGGGGTATGTCTTTGAAGAGTTGGCGACAGCGGCGTCAGCTTGCGGGTTGTCGAGGTATGGGTAGATGTAGCGCCAGATGCGGTTAAAATTGGCTGGCCAGGCTGCTTCGGATGCGGGAGGGATAGTATTGGGGTATGTGGGGGTTGGGCCTTTGGCGGGGCGAGAAGGTGGATATGCGCTGGCTAACGGGGTAACGACGGATAGAGCGGGCTCTGAGAACTCGAAGGTTGTGTAGGAGAGACCGTGACCGAAGGGGTAGCGTGGTGTGATATCCTCTTTCAGGAAATGGCGGTAGTCGATATATAAGCCTTCTGTGTAGTAGTCTTGGATTTGGCCAAACGGTTGCTGAAGCAGGCCCACGCTTGACGGATAGTTTGATTCTTGATAAGGAATTGTATAGGGGAGATGGCCGCTCGGGCTGTGGTTACCGAACAGAACGTCCGTCAAGGAGTAGCCAGCTTCTTGGCCTGGGAGATGGGCGACCAGGACGGCCTTGACGCTGTCAAGGTCAACCCATTCTTCGAGGATTATAGGTCCAACTGTGTGAATCACCACGACGACTTGAGAGAATTTCTCAGCTGCGGCTTTGACAAGCTCATCACCGTTGTGCCATGCATACAGGCCCGACGTCTTTCGGTCTCCCGGATTGCCGTCGACCGTGATGTAATTCTCGCCGGAGTCGGAATTGATGAAGACGATTGCAATGTCCTCGTCGTTTGCATCGACGGACGACGGGAAACTATCTGTAATAAAGAACTCTGCTGTAGGGGTTATGTTGGCAATCGCTTCCTGAGGTGTGATAAGATACGGGAGTTTGGATGTGCCGCTGCCCCACCCCATGGTGAGGACGCCCCTGTTGCAGCCTTTGTCTGCGCAGGAGTTTAAGCCTTGAGGATCAGGGCCAGCATCTGTGCCAAAGACCTTCAATGAGTCATCACGTCTCAGGGGTAGTAAGTCCCCTTCGTTTTTAAGAAGTGTGATGGCGTCCCTCGCGATAGCTCGCGCTGTGATATTGTGATTTCCCTGAACATTCACGTATTTATTCACGACCCCAATGGGAGAGATGACGGCGCCCGGATAGAGAAGACCTTTTTCATCGTCTGTGTTGCTGGAAAAGTTGGGAAGCGGGTAGTCTTGATCTTGGCCCATTTTATACCACGTTGCCAGGATACGAGTTACCTGCATAAATCAGTTTGCGCCTAGCATCATCGATCTCATGACATACCATATCATTTAGTCGCTCAACAGGAACGGTCCCGTTGAGAATGGAACGTGATAGCTCAGGGCCCCAGTAACTGTTCCCAAAGAGTGGAACGGCACCATCCCCGGGCATGTCCATATCCAAGCCCGCCAACGCAGACGAGACCCCTCCATAGTGCGCAAGCCAATCCGTTACGACGAATCCTTGGAATCCCAGCTCATCTTTGAGTACACCATTAATGAGCTTGCTGTTTTGACTGCAGGACGATTTGTTTACCTAGATAATCAGAATACGATGGATGCCAGAAAGCGTTCCACTTACATCATTGTAAGCAATCATCACCGACCCTACTTCGGCCCGAACACCCTCAGCAAACGGCCAAATGTAGAGTTCGTGAAGCGTTCTGTCATCGATGTTGGACGAGTAGCCTTGTGTGACGACACTACTCATACGATGCATCTCCTGCTCATTCCCTACGAAATGCTTGATGCAAGCAATGAGGCCCGTACTTTGCATTCCCTTAATCGTCTCCGCGGCCCCAATGCCTTGCAAAACCGGATCGAACCCAAATCCCTCCCAGTTGCGGCCACCCCGGGGCTTGCGCCCCAGCGGTCCGACAGAAGGGCCAAGTAGTACATTGACGCCTTTTCCACGTGCTTCCTCTCCAAGTCCAACGCCACGCTCGTACATGAGGCTCTTGTCAAACGTAGCACCAACCGTAATTCCTGGAGGGAAAGCGGTGTTGTGGTCGGTATTGCGCACGCCCAACGGAGAGTCGTGAAGACATAAATTCGGGATGCCGAGTCGCGGGACGCTGCCCGTTTGGCCCGCGCAGGGGCCCATGAATATCCCAGTGCCGGTGGTGAGGTTTACCTTCTCGGCCAGGGTCAGGTTGCTTACGATACTGTGCGCTTTCTCGTATGCCTCCGCCCAGGTCGACACCCAGCCGCCGTTCGGGGCTGGGTAGTATGGCGGAGAAAATGGTTCATCGTCGGACTGGCGCTCGTTGAGACTGGGCCCTGGGTAAGCCAGGGCACGCGGCGCCGCTGCTGCAATGAGAACAAGAATCAGCCAGCGATGAGCCATCTTGCAACCTCGTCCGTTCCCTTGTTTAACGAACAGTAGTTGCGCTCGAGGCTTTCACAGGCACCGAGTCAGTGTCTGCGCAAGGATACTCGCCAGCAGACAATCGCTAAAGGGGCAAAAAAGACAAACAACTGTGCCTCGATCCGACAGACAGCCGAGTCAAGGAGGGTGCTGAGGGTGCTGGAATCCATGATATATCACAGACCAGCTGCAAAGGGGTGCCCCGTGCCAAGGTCATGCTGCCTAGGCGGGTCATCTTTTGCAGTTTTTATTCCTGGAAATTCTCCATGCCCCTTGAATGCAACGGAGCAGTCACACCTGTTCTGGCAAAGGCCGAGGGACTTCGTGCAGGCTGCATGTTGATCACCACGCTAAACACCGGATGAACGTGCAGTGGAGGTCACCGCGGCGTGCCTGGTTGGCGTACAGTCCGGTTGACGGTAATTGTGGGGAAATGTTCCTGTCGAATGACTCGAGAGTCGACTGTCGGGCTGGCGATGGAAACTGATCTTCATATTCGCTTAACCGAACCAAGCGATCTGTCAGGGGAGCTTTAGAACGTAACTTCGTCACCGTCATGATGCAACAGACCCATAGTGGGCTCTGGACAGCATGGGAAGGGAATCCAAGCGAATCCAGCCGAGTCCCCCGTGGGGTAAGTTGCTTTTGTCCGTCACATATCACATGCGTTGAGAAATCTTTGACTTCCAGTTTCTGCAACATGCATATACTCGGCGTCGATAATACCATTCGACAGCCTAATACTGTGTCTGAGAAGCATAAGAATGACAAAGCAGACACAAAGTGGACCTCAGCGTCATCTTTGTGCCAGAAACACACTTTTCCTATTCGGGAAAACCCATCGCCTACTTCCTGCTATCGGCATCTACTTCTGGAGCCGAGGCTCCAACTACTTAGCCCACCGTGCCAGTATCCCAACCGATGCACAAACCACCTTTCTGCCACGTTCGGAGCCTCTCAAACTTCTACAAGATGTCTAAACTCTCCCCAAGCCTAAAGGCGCTGATCAATTCGCCCACCGCCCGCCCAAACACCGTCCCCGCGCCGAGGAACATCAGGTCCGTTTACGCCAAGATCCAGCAAACCGCGCAGGAAAAGAATGTCTCAAGGAATTCATGGATTGCTCTATCGGTGCGCTTTCACCCACCCAGAATATAGACAGTACTGTCTAGAGGATGACAGATGATGACTAATTTATCGTGGTGAAGACAGCAGCTACCATGACAATGAACTCTCCCGCCTCCCTAACCGCCCTATACGAAACCGCAATATCCTCAGAACCAAGCGAATCCACACACATCCGGACCGCGGAACTCATGCGGGAAGTCGGCCTGAAGTGCATAAGCTTCAACGGTATCCCTCGAACAATTAACTGCCTCAATGCCTTCAAAGCGTCTCTACCCGAATCGATCGCCCTGGCGCTCTCAAAGGAACCAACCCGCACCCCCTCACCGCAGAATATCACGGAGATCTCAACACGCGGGAAGGATCTCTGGGACTCTATCTATCGCCCCTTCGAAGTAAAACTCTACGACAAACTAGCAGACGCACACCCCGACTTGCCCGTGCACATCCTACATGCAAACTACGGCGCTCTCCTCTCTGATCCGGCGGATCGAACAACGGGTGCGAATCTCGGCAGAATAGGGACGAGTATGGTTGCGATTGCCTGCCTGAGGGCGCAGACCGGCGTTGGGCCGCAGGTGGTGTCGCATGTTTTCGGGCTAAGGAAAGCGCTGGAGGATGGCACTTGGAAGCAGGATACTGAGGGCGAGGAGGGGGCGAGATGGTTAGCTGGGGAGGAGGGGAATTTGTGGATTTTGAGGAGCGTAGATGAGATTGTCGCGGAGATCAGTGAGGGCCAGGGATCGAATTTTGCGCCCGGGAAGGCCAAGTTGTAGTTTATGAACAGTCGTATATATACCGGGGTGGGGTTAGGTGGGATGCGATGTATATAGTGGGCATACGGCCGGATATATATATACCGAGTTTTTCTAGCATTCGCTACATCGAACAATAATTGTGCAGAGCATTAAATAGATAAGTACAGCATTATTTGATTTTGGCCTTCTTGTTCTCGGATACACTCCGGGGGTTTTCTCTATAGCTCCCCCACCGAGCAAAGCAGCTGCCGACATTGAAGCGCGGGGCTCGTCCGCTTCAGGATACGGCGAAAGCTCACCTGAGCAGTTGTGGCCGAATAGCTTCGCGCAATGATGAAAGTCCATTAATCGGTGACCTACCGGAATCAGGCCCTCAAGGCCCGGTGCATTCATGTCGGGGAGCCTCCGCGAATCTCCAACTCTGTGTACGCCAATGAACGCTCTTGCCGCGCATCCCCGAGGCAGCCCTAATCAATTCTAAGATGCCAGATCTGGACAGGCAGCTAGACTCCCCGCACTTGATGGGGGAATTATGCAGTTAGCTTGTCGGGCAGGACCGCAGAGAACAGCTATGATTTCCACGTTTACTTAAGTGAGCTGTTTTCCGTTTCGTAGTCGGACAAGTTTCGCTGGGCCGATTCTCTCTCTTTTTCGACTGTTGCCTAGGATGACTCGGACGTTTGATATAGACTATGTTCTGGCGAACATATGCGACCAGGACAAGATCGCCTTACTATCTGGTTGTTGAAGTTCCTGTTCAGAGGACTCTGAAAAGTGGCTGCTGACTTTAACCAGGAATTGATTTTTGGCACACACATCCCATTCCCGAGTTCAATGTACCCTCAGTACGAGTTACAGACGGACCGAACGGAATTCGAGGGACGAAGTTTTTCGCCGGTGTGCCGGCCGCTTGCCTACCATGTGGAACAGCCTTGGGTGCGACCTGGGACCGAGACCTGCTGCGACGTGCCGGTGAGCTCCTCGGAGACGAATGTATAGCAAAGGGTGCACATTGCTGGCTGGGCCCAACGGTGAACATGCAACGGTCGCCGCTAGGAGGCCGCGGCTTCGAGTCTTTTTCAGAGGATCCGTATCTGGCAGGTGTTGCGGCAGCTTCGATGATCGTTGGATGCGAAAGCAAGGGGATCATTGCCACTGTGAAACACTTTGTGGGTAACGACCAGGAACATGAGCGGCGGGCGGTCGATGTGATTGTGACGCCGCGGGCGCTACGCGAAATATACCTGCGCCCTTTCCAGATCGTTGCTAGGGATGCGAGGCCGGGTGCGCTCATGACTTCTTATAATAAGGTCAACGGGAAGCATGTAGTGGAGGACCCAAAGATGTATGATCTGATCCGGAAGGACTGGGGTTGGGATCCGCTGGTCATGAGTGATTGGTACGGCACCTATACTACGATTGACTCAACCAATGCAGGGCTGGACCTGGAAATGCCTGGCGTGTCAAGGTATAGGGGGAAATACATTGAGTCTGCTATGCAAGCGCGGCTCATCAAGTCGTCGACGTTGGATGCGCGGGCACGCAAGGTGTTGGAATTTGTGCAGCGAGCGAGCAGGACCAAAGTCTCAGAGGTTGAGAAAGGGCGCAACTATCCAGAAGACCGCGCTCTCATGCGAACCCTCTGTTCAAATAGCATTGTGCTGCTAAAGAACGAGGGAAACATCCTCCCGCTACCGAAGAACGTAAAGAAGATCGCACTTATCGGATCCCATATCAAAACGCCGGCAATTTCTGGCGGCGGCAGTGCGGCGTTGAAGCCGTACTATGCTTCGACCCTGTACGATGCAGTACGTGAGGCTCTTCCAAATGCAGAAGTGTTGTATGAGACAGGAGCGCATGCCCATAACATGCTCCCGGTGATCGATCGCCTATTGAGCAATGCAGTTATACACTTCTACAATGAGCCAATGACCCAGCCAAACCGCAAATGCCTGGGGACCGAACCGGTCACCACCACCGCATTTCAATTCATGGACTATAAGCTTGCAGGCCTCAATAGGGCTCTTTTCTGGTCCACGCTGATCGGTGATTTCACGCCCGACCAATCTGGCATATGGGACTTTGGGCTGAGTGTTTTTGGAACTGCGAACTTGTACATCAACGATGAGTTGATCATTGACAACACGACTAAGCAAACTAAAGGGACAAGTTTCTTTGGGAAAGGCACCCGGGAGGAGATTGGCTCGATGAAGCTTACGGCCGGCCAAACATATAAAATCCGGATCGAGTTCGGTTCAGCAAACACAACAACGATGAAGACAACCGGAATGGTGAATTTTGGCGGGGGCGCTGCAAACCTAGGGGCCTCTCTGCGCCTGGACGCTGAAGAGATGATCAGTCGAGCCGTCAGGGCAGCAGAAGATGCTGATTATGCCATTATCTGCACTGGCCTGAATCAGGACTGGGAGTCGGAGGGATTCGATCGTCCGCACATGGATCTTCCTCCTGGTATCGATAAGATGATATCATGCGTGCTAGATATAGCTGCGCACAAAACAGTGATTGTCAACCAGTCTGGGACTCCAGTAACAATGCCGTGGGCAAGCCAGGCCAAGTCGATCGTACACTCATGGTATGGTGGCAACGAAACAGGGCACGGGATAGCTGATATCCTATTTGGGGACGTGAACCCCTCCGGTAAACTCTCGCTGTCTTGGCCCATCGATGTGAGGCACAATCCGGCGTATCTGAACTACGCCAGTGTTGGTGGTAGGGTGCTATACGGCGAGGATATCTATGTTGGATATCGATTTTATGAGAAGACCGGTCGTGAAGTATTATTTCCTTTTGGGTATGGTTCCTGAACATACCATGGATGAATTATTGCTGATTGAGACGTAGCCATGGTTTATCCTATACCGCTTTTGCGGTATCCCCAGAAGCCTTGGTTTCGCCAGGAACATTCACACCAGAGAGCCCTTCGAATGCAACGGTAAAGATCAAGAATATTGGGAGGGCTGCTGGTGCGCAAGTGCTGCAGCTATACGTGGCAGCACCCAATAGCCCGACATCACGCCCGCAGAAGGAACTGCAGGGATTCGAAAAGGTGTTCCTGCAGCCGGGAGAAGAAAAGACAGTGGAAATTAGGCTTGACAAGTATGCAACCAGTTTTTGGGACGAGATCGAAGGGATGTGGAAGAGCGAGGCTGGCGTATACGAGGTGCTGATTGGGACCTCGAGCGAGGATATTGTTGCTCGTGGACAGTTTGAAGTCAACCAGACACGATACTGGAGTGGCCTTTAGCTGAGGAGCTGAGTAGCTTAGATTAGCTTAGACTAGAGACAAGCGTAGAATTGATTGTGTTATTGGAGGAAAATTGATTTTAGGCTGTGTGTTCGAGGCGATGCTGTACTTAGCCGAGGCTGAGAAGAGGGAAGTCTTGGGTGGAACCTCAGAACCAACGGCCCTCCCTGCGACCATCGTCTTGATGATATTTATGGATGTTCAAAAAATGCTCAAGAGATACCCTGCCTGCATAATCTAACGGCATGATTTTTAGCGTCGCCACTACCCAGGGCTGAAGAGTCTGTCGTCTAGCCCGCGAGGCCTCCCCGTACTCCCCGCAGTGATCTCCCTCGTTAATACTATCGTTCTCCCCACACATCGCAATTCTTGCAGATGGAGACTCCTTCGGGCCCTCCCAAGTCGCGAAAGCACACTAGAGTCTTGACAGCCTGTGAAGCTTGCCGCTTGTCCAAAACGCGTTGTGACAGCAGTCGTCCCTGCTGTGGTAAATGCCTGCGCCGGGGGGTTGCCTGCATATATCCTGAATCTGATCCGCTGTCAATGTCAGCCTACCTTCGTTTCTTCTTACTCTTCATTTCTTTTCTGCTCTTTTCTTCTGCGGCATTAGTCTGCGATGAATTCTGCTATGGATTCAAAATTAACTGCTCGTTAGACTTCAGGAATGGGGGTCCAAGATCCTTGAATCAGTCGAACGTCAGGAACACTTACTGGCAGAGACACTTGGGGCCGCCAGTCCCCCAAATAATATGCCTCTCCAAGTCCAGCAACCGCAGTCGGTTTCCAACTTCATTCAGCCTTCAGTCGAGCCGCAAGATACGGAGCTGATTTCACGCAATGATACGCTGAGAACTCCAATCACTGGTTCAGATATGATCTTAAGCTGGCCCATTTTCCCCCAGGATAGACCAGTCTCAACATTTCCTCCTGTTGCATTTGAGGAAAAGGCCGATCGCTTTCCCACCGGTCGGTCCTCTAATTCCCGATTCCTCTGTGAAATGAACTATAGAATACTGACTATGCAAACTTACAGTCATTCCCAGCTTTGAACCGCGAAGGATACTAGAACTACGGGATATTTTTATGACCAAGATTCTAGCCAAGAACCCGATTATCGATCCAGAGCAGTTGGAGACATATATAGCGCGCGTGCTAGAGACAGGTATTGACTGGTCTGCTTCTTCATGTCTCGTGCTCCTTGTCCTTGCACTGGCAGCTATTTGGGGCACCTACCCAGAGGATGAAACAAGGGAGGTCACATGCCCTGAACCTAGCTATGGAGCTTCTCAGACGGTGACCTACGTGACAGTAGCTGTGCCTGAGCACCGGTTGAAAGAATCCCTGGGTTATCTGGCCATGGCCAGAAAACGAATATCCGCTGCCTATCTTGATAACACTCTTCTGGGGGTCCAATGCCTCTGCTTGTTCGGGTAAGTCGCCGCGAGAGGTCGTAAGCTTATGCTAACAGGCACTTAGATTCTGGTATCAGTATAACATCGAGCCGATTCCGGGCTGGAAAATGTTTCGCACGGCGTCGATGCTGTGGCAGACATATAACATGAAACACCGGAGTGGAAATGGGGAAAGGTCTGCACAAGAGGAGAGTATGGATTCCTGGCCCTAATCGAACTGTGAATCAGGGTATAGCTAACGTGAGAAGGCCTGGAACAACGGCTCTACTGGACGTGCCTCAAATCCGAGTGGTAAATCATCCGTGTTACACTGGCCCGGCAAATCACTAATCTGGGTAATTCATAGTGAGGTTCGATATGAGCTCTGCGAGCTACCGCCATCCGATCTCTCACTTTCAGACTTTCCGTTTGCACTGCCGAGCTTTTCTGTCTATGACTCACCATACGGTGGTAGCCCTGATAACAACGCTCACAGCCCGTCCGCTCCGGCCTTAGACTCGACTCCGTACTACTATTACCTCGCAGAGATATCCATGCGGAGGCTGCTCAATCGCGTGCGAAATACTGTTCGGATTCTCTCGCCAAGTCTCAGTATTCCCTCTATCAAACAGTTGTCTGGTACACTATGCCAGCTCGAAGATCAGCTGCATCAATGGGTGATATGTCTACCTCCCGCCCTCCGCTTTAATATGCCTCTTGAGTCTCGCCCGCCATCGAAAGAACCCGAGCTTGTTAAGCTCGTCCGCGAACGCTACGTTGAAGTCCGCGAGCTTCTCTGCCGCGCATACTTATTCCTCTGTATTCATACCTCGTTAGACAGGGAACTTGCGGCATTGTACGGCACCAAAGCAACTGAATCACTGCTTCTCGCCGTATACCGCATTCAGCACGAAGTGCCCTTTTTCCGACACCCGGGATCATGGGGTGCATGCAGAGTGCGCTTCAATCACGCATTATGCCTCATAGCTGCCTTCAGGGCAAAGACCGATGAGATCCCTTCCGCAGAATATGTCAGTCTACCCGTTAACTGGGCCTCGTATGTCCGGGTAGTAATCGAGCGTTTAAAAATCTGGGGCCAAGAAGGGGGTGGTATCAAAGAGCTGAGTTTTCTGCTGGAGTGGCTGATGCATGGGATTGTATAGCCTGGGCCAGAGGGAAAGGCTAATATGGTTGTATGATACACGACACTATCCTGCATCACACGGACTTATTTCTCATCGTGTGTCCAATTCGCAACGAGACCCGTGCTCCGATCTAAGATTTGACAGCGCCTGTTTTGGGACATCTGGACCGCTTCGGCATTTAATCGCTTGCCTTAACTTACTGCTAGCGTGCTATGGGACCCTGTACTGCCGCCCGACATCGTCAAGATACTCCTCGCATGGTGCAAAGAGTGGGGTTGAAGAATCAAATGACATTGATTGGACGAGGCAATACGAGCCTTCCGCCCTAAGTCATTGGCGTTTCTATCCTTGTTTGCCATTCAGCTTGGGATTTTATCCAGCCAAGTTTCCAATGTTTGGCCTCAAAGGAGCCTGCATGAGAAGGCTAGTTCGAGCGGGCTTATTATTGCTGAGGGAATCCTAACCAATGACAAAGCTCTTCCCATTATATGTACAGCCACACAGTTGACCTAGATTTCGACAGGGATAGGTACAACTACCGAGTCGGGTATGAGGCGTTCCTGAAGCCTGCCTATAATATTGGACCGGGGATTGAAATTAATCTATCAGACGTTCCCAAAAGGGCCATTAGCCCCGAAAATATGCATGTCCAAGATGTGGCTTAGGAAGACTTGTTAGCTCCGGGCTGAAAATCGCTATATATTAATTACTGGAATTTGACTGACGAACGCACTGTCTGCCATTGGATTGTCCCTTGGTTCCAACCTTGAGAAATGTTACCTTCTCTTCTCGCAGCATTACTCAGTGCTGCGAATGTCCTAGCGCACCGACCTACTGCTTCATTGTCTTCCGTGAGCCAGGCAGCATGGGCGGCGTTTAACGAGTCGGTTAACGGGCATCTGTACGATGGCGAACCAATCCTGGCTCCTTGTTATTCCCAATACGATGGGCAGGCCCAGAGACCAGATGTCGAGGAATGTACTGTTCTGCAAAACGGCAGAACCAATGGGCGCTTTACTTCTGACCATTTTGGTGGATATCGACAAGTTTGTTTACCTTGACTTCCCATTCCGTTCAAGGTCATGTAACTTACAGCTAATAAATGTATAGTCTAACTGGGGCGCATGCCAGGCCACTGGTAAAGGTTGCACGTTTGACGTGGAATTGACAAGCCCCGAGTCCCCTACCGAAGTATGCTATCAAGGCAGTGTTTCGTCGAAGTTCGTAGATGCTCGCAGTGTGGAGGATATCCAGGCGACGCTAGCTTTCGCTGAGAGGAACAATCTGCATTTGGTGATCAAGAACACCGGTCATGACTACGCAGGCCGCAGCTCTGGTGCAGGTTCATTGGGCTTATGGTACATTGCTCTTAAATGCTATTGCAGCTTCGTGAAATAGTGTACTGAACATCTCAGGACGCACCATATTCAGCCGCCAATCGAGCTGGAGCAAGGCTTAGTCCCAGAAGCTTGCACTGAAGCCGCGGGAGACGCTATCACCTTTGGCGCTGGGCAGCAGTTCTCGGGGATATACGACTTCGCCCATCAACATAACTATCGCGTAGTGGGAGGCGCTTCAAACACCGTTGGTGCAGCCGGTGGCTGGATCACTGGCGGCGGGCACAGTATCCTTTCAAATGAGCTCGGTAAGGCCCCATCTCCTGGCCCTAATTACTCCTGGCTCTCTGGAGCAGCGGGCTGACTGCTAAAGGACTGGGCGTGGATAACGCTCTACAATTGAGAGCCGTTCTTCCCAATGGCACATATGTCACGGCGAATCGGTGTCTAAACCAGGACATCTTTTACGCCCTCCGTGGCGGCGGAGGTGGCACATTCGGGGTGGTTACAGAAATGAGCATGCTCGTCCATCCTGAAAAGCCTACAATCCTCGCGCTGGCCACTTTTCCGAACATTAGCTCCGCCACTGCATCGCAGCTTATCTCCATCGCCGTCGTCAATGCCGACAAATGGGCCTCTGAAGGTTGGGGAGGATACATCCAACTCGGCCCACTGGGCTATGGCGTTTCGACCTTCTTCATGTCTACCTCACTGCTCAACTTGTCCGCTGCTGAGGCTTCAATGAAACCTGTTACAGACTTTGCAAGCAGACTCGGTACACTCGCGACGGGCAGTGTGACCCTCTTCGACACCTATTACCAAGTCATACAAGCTCTCATTGGCGATGAAGCATCGTCCGGCCTGAGCGGAGGCGGCCCGATGGCTGTATCCTCCCGAATCATACCGCGGCGGTCCTTTCAGGGCACAGCCAACCAGAATAAACTTACATCTATCCTGACCAAGATCCTCACAGATTCCCAGGGCGACTACCACAGTCCGAGCTCACCAGTGGCGCCTCTCTTTATATGCGTCACTGCGCCGACGATCTACTCTCAAGACCTCCCTGAGTCAGACCGACCCGGAGGACCAGGCGCGTCTTCTGTAACCCATGCCTGGCGCACGGGGCTCTGGCATTCCGTCCATATATTACCATTCGCGGACAGCACAATTAGCTATCCTAATGCAGTGCGTGATATTTTCCAGACGGTTCACGACAGGATGAATCCGCTGCGGGACTTTACGCCACATGCAGGGGCGTATCTAAATGAAGCCGACACCTTCGAGACGGATCCTATAGACTCATTCTGGGGGAAAGAGAATTATGCCCGGCTGTTGGCCATCAAGGAGAAGATTGATCCAACGAATCTCCTAACCGTGCATCAGGGAGTAGGATGGGAGACTGGCGATAAGCGGTATAAATGCTATCCGGGCGTGGATATTGTATGAATTGCTATCTTGACTACTTAAGTATAGACAATCGGCCTTTTGGCTCGATGTCTCGTCCGAAAAATAAAGAGCGATAGACCGGCGCGTAGATAAGGAGTAAACACAAGTCGGGTTGGAATCGGCCGAGAGACCGGGCGAGACACACTGGTTGGCTCGGTTCCCCGCCACGCCGCCTTTGCTGGCCTCAGTTTTCCCCGGACAGCGCTTGACTAACCCCCTTCGCTG
The DNA here is from genome assembly GCF_047715535.1 of Aspergillus foveolatus. NCBI lineage: Eukaryota > Fungi > Ascomycota > Eurotiomycetes > Eurotiales > Aspergillaceae > Aspergillus > Aspergillus foveolatus. The sequence continues at coordinate 636,951 of NW_027396066.1, forward strand.
GCCCTCTCATTCGCTGTGCTTTATCCCGAGGCCTGATCAGCTCCACGTCCGCACGCAGCAACCAGGAATTCTTCGCCTCTGACTTTCTGGTCTTATTTATCCATCGTCCTTTCTTCTGTCATCAACGAAGTACCTTTTCTTCCTTTCTGTCCTTACATTCCTCTTTTCGCTCTCCCTCAACATGACGAATAACAAGTTAACGGGCGCTGATGTCGCCAAGCACAACTCCAAGGACTCTTGCTGGGTCATTGTACACGGCAAAGCCTATGACGTGACCGAGTTTCTGCCAGGTATGTTCTACCGAGTCCATCGTGTGCATCAGCGACATACTGACAATTGACGATTAAGAACACCCTGGTGGCCAGAAGATCATTCTCAAGTACGCCGGCAAAGATGCGACCGAAGAGTTCGACCCCATCCACCCCCCAGATACCCTCGACAAGTACCTCGACTCCTCAAAACACCTGGGCGAAGTCGACATGGCGACCGTTGAGCAGGAGGAGAAGGCTCATGACCCCGAAGAAGATGCCCGCCAAGAGCGCATCAAGCGCATGCCCCCTCTCTCGGCATGCTACAATCTGCTAGATTTCGAGACGGTTGCGCGGAGCGTGATGAAGAAGACTGCTTGGGCTTATTACTCTAGCGGTGCCGATGATGAAATTGTACGTACGGCCGCGGTTGTTTTCTCTGGTTCTGGTCGGAAGCTAATCTCTCCGGCAGACTATGCGCGAGAACCACCAAGCCTTCCAGAAGATCTGGTTCCGGCCACGAATCCTGGTTGATGTCGAGAACGTGGACTCCTCGACCAAGATGCTGGGCACCAAGTGCTCGATCCCATTCTATGTTACGGCAACTGCTCTTGGAAAGCTAGGTAATCCTGAGGGCGAAGTTGTTCTGACTCGCGCGGCACACGACCATGATGTCATCCAGATGATCCCAACCCTTGCCTCGTGCTCTTTCGACGAGATCGTCGACGCGCGCCGAGGCGACCAGGTGCAATGGCTGCAGCTGTACGTGAACAAAGACCGCGCCATCACCAAGAGGATCATCGAGCACGCCGAGGCCCGCGGCTGCAAGGGTCTCTTCATCACCGTTGACGCCCCTCAACTGGGCCGCCGTGAAAAGGACATGCGATCCAAGTTCTCGGACGTTGGCTCTAACGTCCAGGCAACCGGAGGCGACCAAGTCGACCGCTCCCAGGGCGCCGCGCGCGCCATCTCATCATTCATCGACCCCTCGCTATCCTGGAAGGACATTCCTTGGTTCCAATCCGTCACCAAGATGCCCATTGTCCTCAAGGGCGTCCAGTGTGTTGAAGATGTCCTCCGCGCCGTCGAGGCCGGAGTCCAGGGTGTCGTTCTCTCCAACCACGGTGGTCGTCAACTCGACACTGCCCCATCGGGCGTCGAAGTCCTCGCCCAGGTAATGCCGATCTTGCGCGAGCGCGGCTGGGAGAATCGCATCGAGATCTTCATTGATGGCGGTATCCGCCGTGCAACTGATATCCTCAAGGCTCTCTGTCTAGGTGCCAAGGGCGTTGGTATCGGCCGTCCTTTCCTGTATGCCATGTCTGCATACGGCCAGCCTGGTGTCAACCGAGCCATGCAGCTCCTGAAAGACGAACTCGAGATGAACATGCGCTTGATCGGGGCCCAAAAGATTGCGGACCTCAACCCTAGCATGGTTGACGTGCGCGGTTTGGTTGGTGGACACAGTGCGTCTGTGCCAGCCGACACGCTGAGCCTGGGTGCTTACGACCCTCTCCAGGCTCCGAGGTTCAGTGAGAAGGCCAAGCTGTAGAGAGTCCCTTTTCTGTGGATCTCGTGCAGTCGACGACGTTATGGGTAGTCGATTAGATTTGTATATAATACCCCATTTAGAGTAAACGTATCTATTTTATTACCTCCGTCAAGTAGATCCTCTCATGTTCAATTGGCTGCCCTCTTGGCCCCTGATCCTGTCTCCCTCCCAATCTCCTATATCAATACCTATATCAATACCCTATATTATACTTACGATGGTCATCTCCAGAAATATAACCATCTTATCTATCTTATCTATCGTCACGAAGCTCAAGGGCCGATCCTCTAGAACGAGTCGCGTGGCATAAGGAGACGGACTAAATCGGTGAACCATGGGTACACTATCCATATGTTTATCCTATTGACGACTATTGATCACCATAGCGTATAGGTCGATGAAAAATAAATGATAATGTCAAGCCTGAAAAGGCTGTTGATGGTCGGGATCGGAATGGGCGCGCGGACCCGCCCGTGGCTGAAAAAAAGGTGACTGCAATTTATTACCTTCAGGAACTGGACGTCCTCAATCTCTCCACCTTACATCTTAGTTGGGTATTGAATTCGTCTCCAGAACAAGAAAATGTTCTATTATTGATCTTAGTGCAAAGGTCGACACTCAACATGCACAATGAGCAAGCGCCCTCTCGACGAGTCTCCAGCTCGCGGTGGCTCTCCGCCGCCGTCAGAGCAGCTTACCCATAACAGCCTTCTACCTATCAACGACCTTCTCTCCCCGACACCAGAGCAGCAGTCTACGGGGACCAAGAAACCTCGTAATTTTATCGCTACAGTGGTAAGTCTCCGATTTTCGATATATTATACTACTCTGACTCAGTGCAGGCCTGTGAAACTTGTAGACTCAAAAAGACGAGATGCGACGAGTCGCGGCCCAAATGTGGCTTGTGCAAGTCTCTGGGTCAGGAATGTGTCTACAATGAGCGCAAGAGTTCCAAGTATGCGCCTTCGACTTGTCTCAATCGCCTGCTGCTGACTCCTACAGGCGTGACCATTCGCTCACGCTCATTATGAGCACCCTCCATCGACTGGAAACCAAGCTGGAGAATGTCCCTGTCAATGTGCGCAATGAGATTCAGGCTCTACAGACACAGTTGTCTCGGCCTTCTGATGGCCAGACGGACATGAACACCCCCAGCCAGGCGACTGCGGCTCCTCGGCATGACATACAAGTCTCTGCAGGGACACCGCGAACTCTCATCCCATCGGGTGAGCCGGAAGTGTTTGAATTTGATGAGCGTCCAAATGCGGTTCTTGCGAATGGACTGGTCTCGATCTCGTTTAGCCAGCACGGGGTGGTTTTATGGCCCGGAGCGCGAAAGATCCTTCCGCAGCAATTTCTCGAGGCGCACGAGAAGCTGGGGAAGAACTATGTGATCGACACTGAGATGAACAGGCCGCCTTTACCGATGTACATTTACCCATTTCCTCCACAGGCCGGGGACGACTGGCTGGAGACACTACCGCTGGCAATGATCAAGGGATTGTCGACTGCATTTTTCGCGACCATCAACCCTTTCACGCCGATCATGGACAAGAACTTCTATTTTGCCTTTACGCTTGGCGCAGCAATTGAAAGCGGGTTTGGCTATACCATGGAGAGCTGCTTGGTTCTCATTATCATGGCCTTGGGATGTTTGGCAGTTCATGCCCACCACGAGGGTGATTATCCACTGCCTGGATCGAGAGGGAGCCATTTTGAGCCTCCGGACTGGTTGGGGGTCGTGCAGGAGGAACCGCCCGGACTGCGTTTTTTCAACGAGGCCCGGCGGCGCATCGGGTTTTTGATGTGTGACAACGATATCCAGAGTTGTCAATTCTACCTATTATCATCGTACGTGTTTAGCATTGTTGCTCGGCCAGGGCTAACCGCGTCCAGAGTCTATTATCAGCAGATTCTCCGCCCTATGGATTCATGGGCTATGATCCACCGCGCTGCTACTGGCTGTCTCTCAATCTTAACCAAGTGAGTACTCTGCTGATGCTCTTCTTCTTACGCTAACGGCCCAGTCATGACGTTAACTTCGACGAGTGGGAAGGTGATATGAAATCGCGCGTCTTCTGGAACTGCCTCATGAACGAAACGATCCTTGTACAAGAACTCCACCTCCCTCCTAGCGGTCTCTCCCGCTTCGAAGAAGTTGTACCAATACCCAAATTTATCGGCTTTGAAACCCTAGGCTTTGTCCCTGCGCGATTCTCCCCAGCCGACGAGATCGACGATTCATTCTTCCAGTATCACTTCCTAGCGCAGGTTGCCCACCGCATCATCCTCACCCGCATCCGACACTCCCTCTACTTCTACTCCGACTCTGGAACATTTCCTAAACCCGCCGTCAACGCCGAACTCCACCATCAACTCGAGCAGTGGCGCCTAAACCTCCCATCTGGTCTGCAGTTCTCGGATATACCCCCAACAGCAACCACGGCAGCCGCAGCGACACCAGCATTAAGCACCACCTCTCCACAAACAACCACCGCCTCGCCGAACCGAAACCCGATCTCTCCGCATCCTCTCTCCTCAACTACCAACACGACCACAACCACCCGCCCCCTCACCCCTGCTGTCGCCGTCGCTGAAGCAATGCTCCGAGGCCGCTACATGATCGCCAAGTTCCACATCGGCCGTCCATACCTATACAAAGCCCTCCGCATCCCGTCTCTCTTAACAGAAGACGACCTCGAACAGATCCGCCGAGGACTACAAAACGCCATGGACTGGCCGATTATTCATGGCATCTTCCGCGACATGAAGAGCTGCATACCCATAAAATTCGCCTTTTGCTCGCAGTTCTTCGGCCAAATCCTCCTTTTCTACTGTATTGCGCAGTCCCCTGATCCTCGCGTTCGAGGTACATTACCCGCTGGCTGGGAGCGGTGGAACCAGGAGATGTTGCGGTTTCTGGAGGATTGCGCGATGTATAGTCCTGCTGTGGCGAAGGACTTGGAACTGTTGCGGTTGTTGTGACTTCCTTGAGTTTTTTTTCCCAAGTGTCTGGTGCTTCGGCGCTTTGGAGTTTGGGTTTGTTTCATGCATGGCTGGGTATGCTTGTGTAATTGGGAGCACTATACTGGGCCGCGTGGGATTGTTCTGGATTAAAACAATTGAACAAATAGACAGTTATCATTCGTCGATAGGTCGTATATTGCAGCAAGAACTGGAAGCTATGCTTCTTGGCTATAGGCCACATAGTTGACCATCCCGTTTCATCGCAGAGTTTGCCAGCCTGCCGGGTAACCATGGCAAGCGACCTTACAAGACGCTGATGCGTTATATAATCATTTCATTATTTTTCATTATAGATACCGGAATATCATCTTCTCCCCCCTGGAGCTGCGCCACCGATTTGTGGATTCCAACAGCTCGGGACACCCCGCAACAACCCACGGCCATCGTCTCAAGAAGTTCTCCGAAGCTTCCCAATTCCGTGGATCGTGCGCCTCCCCCCAAACCAACAGCCCGCATGCTTCGTCTGTTACTTTCCAGAACCCCATTATATCCTCACAGAGTGGATGATCGTCAAAATCGCCTGCCATGATCAAATTATCCCGTATGCGCGGGAACGGGAAAAAGTCCAGCCACGGGTGGTGTATTCTACTGGTTTGCAGTTTTGTAGGGCGCAGACTGACCGGTAGTTTCTCTGCTGGGAGGTATCCCGGCATGGACGTGGAGAAGGGCGAGATTGCTTCGTCTTCCATCCATTCGGGGCCGGCGCTCATGCCGAGGGTTTGCATGTTTGTCATGAACGCGCGGAAGACATTGACTTTGCAGAGGGTTAGAAGGTGGTCGGAGGATGGGGAGCCCAGGACATAGCTTTCGACTGCTTTTTGGCTGAAGCGCTCGAGGAGCTTGTCGATTTCGCTGCCCAAAAAGCATATACGCTTCTCCCAGGTGTAGACTAAGGGGTTGCTATTTGTATGTGATGAAGTCGTCGAGGAGCTGCAGGGAACGGAGTATGTGGATGATGGTGTTGATGATTCTGGTGATGATGTCCGTGGGAGTAATGTGACCTCGCCCTTTACGATCATCTCCTCGATTTGCTCTTGGATTGTGGCCTTCTTTTGCTGCGCGCGTCGTCGTTGGCCTGCAAGTCGACTTCCGTTAGGACTCGCCCAGTACAGCAAAGTCATCAAGAACCGAGAAAGAACCGAGAAACCTGAAGGACTCACGGAAAGCACGCTGGTTGATGCGGTTCTGTCTCTTGCGCCGCTCCTTTGGATCGCCTAGGCCAGCCCAGTCGTCCTCAGGGTCGGCGAGGGCGTGTTTGCGGTTTCCCCGCCACTTGACAAGCGTCGAGTTGGACAATTCCTGCGGTGATTGCATGATGCGCTGTGACCGAATCCGACGAAGCTGACAGTCAGCAATGAGTTGAATCTGAGAATCTCGAGCAATTGCAGAGGCAAAGGCCGTCGACAAGAGGTGGTCTCGACGGTGGTCTCGATTGTGGCCCAGGCTTTAAACCAGATGAGTGGGGCCGGAGTTAAGCACAACGCCCCAAATGCTGACAGCCGCAGGTCTTGGCGTGACTCACTTTCATCATCTGTTATTTAAACGCTGCCTCCTCTTAGGTTTTGCGGAGCTGGCCAGATAAGATTTGGAACTTACGATCGGCTTCCATCGTGTTTTTGACCTGGCGATTGGTTGTTGTGTGCTTAGAATGCTTAGAAATTCAGCACAGACTAGAGCGGAGAATAGTTGAAACAGCGTCATTGTCCGGGAAAAAAAATCCGCAACTGGGAATGTGCGACGAAATACGACGCTCTTACAAGCCTTCGCGTGACTGGTGGTGTCTCCAGTTCAAGAATACAAGCCGGTTGTTCTACCATGCTATCTCTACTTCGTACTATTGCATGAAGCCTAAAAGGGCGCTTAACTCGATGATCTGTCGATATTTGCGCGCGAAATATGCCTGCGTACCTGCTATCGATCGTCGCTAGATTACCCGCCCAACGCTGCCCATGGGCCCAACGCTTTCAAGCCACGGATGGATCAGCCACAAAGCGTACTCTGAGGTGAAGGCCACCGCAACTCGAGCCGTTCGCTGCGTTCGCTGAACAGGTCTGAGCTCTTGACTGCTGCCATCGCTCTTGGCGTTGGGCGACATACCGGCTTCTGCCTGTCTGCTCTAATACCCCAGATCAGAGGTGAGAAATGGGAGGCGAGATGGAAGGCAAGATGGAAGCAAGATGGGCGGCGAGAACGAGAGGCGGGAAATGAGGGGCTGAAGCTGAACTGCCCATACTCGTGTCCAGTCCCGGTACGCACGCTGTTACGGACGGTAGATTCGAACACGTCGTATATCACGTGGTCTGTCGACCTGTCAACTCAACGGGCGTCAAACTACTCTGAGTACATACAAGTGGTCCAGCTGCATATCTGTTTGTCTCGAAGAACGGATCAGGGACCGATCCTGGTCCTGCCTTACTCTTTTGAGGCGGGACAAGCCGGTTGCCTTCTTGGATTGGTGTGTCTGGATGCACTGGCTGTCACGATACTCCTGTATTGAGAGCGACTGGTGGTGTGCTTTCCGCTGGCGGCGCCTGCGCAATGCGGGGATTCCACCAGGCACCACCTCCCTACGGTGGATGCACCCTAATACAGCAGCTATTATTCTCATACGCGGTATAGTAAGGTAAGAGGCCCACTGGCACTGGCTAGCAAGTCATCACATCATATTAGCCCTTCTAGGAAGAAACCGAGAACAAACAATTAGAGAGTATCGAAAAAAGTTCAAAACCCTTCCGCAGTCTACTTAATCTCCTTCCGCACCTCCTCCAAATAATAGTTGGCAGGACCAGACCGCCACCCCTTGGGAAGGCAAGGGTAAACAGGCCTCAACAACCCAATTGCAGTCGCATACAACTGCCGCGTCATAAACGTGCTCTTCGCCCCATACCCGTCTCGAATGTTCTCTGGAAGCATCTCGATTGTAACAGCCCTCAGTACAGGCTTTGTAAGGCCTACTCCTCGCGGTAGATCCCGCTTCTGCAGCTCGGTCGCGACATCGTGTGCCGCTGCAGAGACCACGAGCTTCGAGAGCTCGGCGTCCCAGTACTTCCAGAACTCGGCGCGCGTCGACGGCCAGGATACCTGCGACAGGCTCTGGTCGCCGGCAGAGGCGGATGGAAGCACAGTAGGCGATAGATAGCGCAGGACGAGGGCGAATTCGTCGTACGCCGCCTCGGCGGTGCGGTAGTCGAAGGTCCCGTAGATGCGCTGGTAGAAGTCTGCCGCTGTCGCGTAGATGGTTGCGACGAGCCAGAGTTGTGATGTGGGCGATGTGACCTTCAAGCTCGACTGCAGAGGAGGTTGTCCGAGCCCTAAGCGAGCCAGAAGAGCTTGTTTTTCGTCCTTGCTGCCGAGGACGAGGCAGGCGATGTAGCTTAGGGCTGCATGGAGGTAGGATGTGAGGTCGTCGGTCAGATTTGAGCTTGCACTGCTGGCGGTGTTGAGGCCGGGATGCGCCGCTTGCAGGAGGACAGCCGGGCCGCAGGCAACGAAGATGACCCCTTCTTGCAGGATTTTAGGGAGCACTTGGAGGTTGTCGAGGTCAGAGAGGCTGTTGTTGGAGTTGTATGTGGCTGTTTGTGGTTTCGTTGAGCTTGCACTCGAGAGAACCGGCGTGATTCTGTCGATGTCCCGTTTCTCCTCGAGCGACATTTTGCCCGTTGCAAATGTGACAAGGAGGTAGGTACTCGTAAATAATAGTATTCAAGGTGGGTGAACAGTTGAGTGTAGTCAAGTGTAGTCTACAAAATACTTAGGCACTGGGGATTGTTAGCGAATTCAGCTAGCTTCAGTTCCATACCCAGCGAACGCCACTGACAGAGTTGAACTATTTCAAACCACCAACGCACGACTTCAGATCAACGGATCCAGTACCCCGAAGCGGTATGCTGCCCGAGTGCAACAAGCGGATCAGATGGACTCAATGGGAGGTCGAGAGATCGTGAATGGCGAAATCTGGGGATTGTCTTGACCATCGCCTATCCCCCGCAGTCCTTCGTCACAAGGCGGCAAAACTGGGGTGATAATCGTGGTATGATGCCATGCTTTCTTTCAAGCATTTCGATAGCCGAGGAGAAAAGGGGCTCACCAACGGCCCTACTAGCAGTTTAGGAGAGCTGACACTCCGCATGTGAACCGACCATGGCTGGCTACCGAGAGAGCCCATTGCGATCGTCCCGTCGATCTCTGAATAGCGCCATTTTCGGCTCCAAAGGGGCTCCATCGGGCTCCATCCCTCCCCGAGACTTTCTGCCTCGCTGGAGTCGCCGCCCACTCGCTTCGCGGGCAAATCGATTGGGAAGTTCTTAGGTCGACGTCGTCTCCCCGCATCCGCGATCGTCGGGGCACGACTCACGAGGACGAGGACGAGGGAAGGAATTCTGGGGTTTATCTTCCTTCCAGGTTCTTCAACCTGGGGCCACGAGTCAAGCAAGCAGATAATCTCGTCATGTCGTCCGTCAGCTCTCCAGAAAAGCCTGCGAAGGTAGCCCCTAAGAATACACTGGGCTCCTTTAGGGGTCCTCTTGCTGGCAGCGATGTGGATATCGAGTGCATCGAGAAGGTCCCAGGCGAGGTCTCCCTCGTTGAGCCCAAGGTGAAGCAGAAGAGGGCGCAGCGAGTGAAGCGGCATTTTGCGCGATTCTTCTGCTGCTACATCTTCTGGAGCGTCATTTTCCTGGCGATTTTCTTGCCAATTTTGTACGTCCAGCCCCCTTTTCGCAGAATGCCCTACTGACTATTCACAGTTTCCTCCTCATCATTCCTGCTATATCTCAGAATGTCCTTGATAGGGGGACGCTCCTGCTCGTGAATGCGACAATTCTCGAGCCGCGGCCTGATTCGGTTTTGCTCACGCTCGAAGCTGCTCTGGATCTTCCAATTGCGCTGCCCGTGCGAATAGAACCGTTTGACATGCACGTCTACAATCAGGACATAGAGGGCAACAACACCATCTTTACAACGCATCTTGATGGCACCATTATCCACGGGAACACCACGCTCGGGGTCAAGGGCGTACGCACCCCATTGAACGTGCCCCTGTGGACAGAGTACGTCCACAAAGTTGTATTTGAGCCGCATGCGCCGTTACCTGTGAAAGGCGAAACAAATGCATATCTCGGTAAACTGAAGAACCATGTCAAGCTTGACAAGAACATCCATCAGAACAGTAAGTCCTGCTCAAGGGAGACGTTCCGGTGCCGCGAGCTAACGATTCCAGCCCTCAACAAATTTCCCGGCTTCTCTATCGACAATCCCAAGTTGGTGTTAGATCAGCCCGATCATAATTTGATCGCCAACGCAACCCTTCCTAATCTGTCCGTCATGACGCTGCAAATCGTAAGTCTTCCATCTTCAATGACCGAAGGATAAACTAACCAGCCAAGGGAACGACCATGCTCGACCTCAAAGCCGGCAACTACACACTCGGCAACGCAACCATTGACAATCTCATCCTCTACCCGGGCAATCACTCGGTTCCGGTGAAGGGCACCCTGGACCTTGATTACCTCATAGCTAATCTTCACGGTATTCTCGAGACGCAAGGGGACGCTTTAAGCCGAGGAGCCTTGCGACTTGACGCAATCGGCCGGTCGGCTACCTACGACGGCCAACTGGTCCCGTATTACACCGAGGCCTTGAAGCAGCTCACACTGACTGCGGATGTTTCGCTTGGTGGGCTGGTGATGAACACAATGCAGGGCATCCTTAGCCCGAACGGGACGAACATCTTCCACAACCTGACGAACCCGGATGGACCAACAGATATCCACGATATTATCAACTCGATCGATGATCCGGATGGGAGCTTGGGGCTGAATAGAACGATAACAAATTCATAGCCGAATCCAGGGTGGCTTAGTACAGGTTATGATTTATGATGTATATACTCCGATCTGCTCTGCTTATACGATCGCCTAATATCGCCTGATAGACAACTTGAGCACGGCCTTGTGTTCGAGTACTGAAGTACGGAGTAATAGCTGACGACCTTTGCGGAGTACAGATAAGCAGGTGATTCTTATGACGTGAGGCTAAGACTCTAATGCACAGTGAATCAATCTTCGATCTAGATCGTCGCTCTCTCAACCAGTCAGACCTTGAGACAGGGATCCTTATATTATTTCGATGATAAATGAAATCACTTGGTGACATTGATACGTTTGCTTCCAGCGAAGTGGCTGGCTGGCTGGGTTTGCGCCTGACGGATCAGGCTATATAGCACTGCTATCCCGCATCCTCTGGCTGGAATCGCTCACCGTCTCTTTGAGTTTTCGCTCATGCTAAGCAATCATGGGAGACGCTCCTCTCTGCAAGAATCGTTTCCAACCCACTGAAATGGCCAGTGGCCTCTCCGAATACACACAATCCGTCCTGTTCTCGTTTCGTGATCTCGAAGCCGCTGCGAAAGAAGCCCAGCCTGTCCATCTCGATGGCCACTCTCTGCGTCTCAGCGACGCCGTCGCAGTCTCAAAGTACATTCCCAACTTTGTCCAACGAGATTCAGCTCAACGATACTGATGTATTATAGATATGGAGCCCGCGTCAGCGTAACGGACGACCCCTCAGTGCTTTCTTGCATGGAAGCCAGTGTAGCACTGCTCGACAAAAGACTAGCTGAAGGGCGGGTCGTATATGGTGTGAATTCAGGATTTGGAGGCAACGCGGACACGCGTACAAATGCCCACGAGGACCTCCAGAAAGCGCTCATCCAGCACCATAATACGGCCGTTGTTCTGCCGTCAGACAAGGGGCAAACATGCTCCTCAATAATCCGCAGTCTCCCTGCGCACTCGATCCCTATTCCGATCGTCAAGGCAGCAATGGTTGCGCGATGCAATTCTCTCATCCGTGGCCATTCTGCTGTTCGCATTGAGATCGTGCGCAATCTTGCGACGATGATCAATGAGGACTACACGCCAGTTGTGCCGCTGCGCGGGAGTATCTCTGCTTCGGGCGACTTGACACCGCTGGCGTATATTGCGGGGGCCTTAGAGGGTAATCCTGATATCTACGTCCATTGCGGAGGGAGAAAGGACGACAAGATTGTGACTGCGGACACTGCACTCAAGGAGCTTGGATTGGAGCCGTTGACCTTTAGACCCAAGGAGGCATTGGGACTGCTTAACGGAACAGCATTCAGCACTGGTGCAGCGAGCCTGGTTCTCTTCGAAGCAAATCAGCTCATCCTCCTCACACAGGTCCTGACTGCAATGGCAACTGAAGCTCTGCTCGGCACGAAGCACAACTTCGACCCCTTCATCGCTGAGGCACGGCCCCATCCAGGCCAGAAAGAAGTAGCCGCAAATATCTTTCGTTTCCTATCCGATTCCCAATTAACCACCGATCATGACCATTCATCTTCCGACAACGACCTCGCCCAAGATCGTTACCCCCTTCGCACGGCCTCGCAATGGATAGGCCCGCATGTCGAGAACATAGCCCTGGCTCAAGCTCAAGTGGCCATCGAGCTCAATTCCACAACTGACAATCCACTTTTTGACGTCGCCAACGACACCATCCACCACGGCGGCAACTTCCAAGCAATGTCCATCACGAGTGCCATGGAGAAGACCACGAGCGCCATGCAGACCCTAGGTAAACTGGTCTTCGGGCAGTGCTCTGAGCTCATCAATCCCATGCTCAGCAAGGGTCTTCCCCCAAACCTGTGTGCCGATGACCCCTCGTTGTCGTTCGCTCTAAAAGGGGTCGATATCAACATGGCGTCTTACATGTCTGAGCTTGGGTACCTCAATAATCCGGTTAGCAACTTTGTGCAATCAGCGGACGTGAATAACCAGGTTGTCAACTCGCTGGCGTTGATTGGGGCGCGGTATGCTGCGGATGCAGTGGAGGTGTTCTCGCTCATGGCGGCTAGCCATATATACGCGCTCTGCCAGGCCGTAGATCTCCGTGAGATCCATAGGACTTTTGAGACGATTGCCCGAAAGCATGTCGTCGAATATACATCGGACCTTTTCAGTCAGTCCCTCGCTGATACCGATATAAACACACTATGGGGCGAGTTGATGCGCCACTGGAACTGCACCGCTACACTCGACCTCGAACAGCGCGCTACGACTGCTGTCTCGCAGACGATGGGCACCCTCTTCATCCTCAGCAGCAAATCCAGCTCGCCATCCATCGATGGCAATGTTGTTCGTAAATGGCAGTCCACTGTCACTGATCTCCTGAAGTTCCACTGCGCCGCCAACCGCAAGGCGTACTTCGCCAACCCGCCTACTGGGAAATTGCTCTGCTCGTCTTCGGCAAAGATCTACAACTTTGTTCGTGAGACCCTGAAGGTTCCTATGCATAAGGGGCTGGTGGACCACCCAACCTACCCCTCGGCTTGTGAAGGTGACAAGAGGACGATCGGCTCGCATATTGGGACCATCTATGCTGCTCTGAGAGAGGGGCGGTTCATGTCTGTTCTGGCTGCTTGTTGGGCATAGTCTAGATTAGTTCTTTTGATGCTAGATTGAACATATTTCGGTGATGATTCAGATATAGATGCTTCCCGCCTTGCTGGCTAGATAGATCTCATACAGATGATCTAGACAGTAAATTGATTTCTGTCATCTCTATTCTATTCTAGACGTGAGTGTTTATACGATCTACAGTACCCAACAGCAAGGCATCTAAACCTGATTCTCAATCCTGGAAACCAACGTCCCCACAAACGGCAGAAGCTCAACCCGGAACTCATCACCATCCCTCAGAAACTCCTTTGGATTCTTCGCCGCCCCGACACCCGGCGGCGTGCCCGTCAGAATCACCGTCCCAGCAGGCAGCGTCGTACCCTGCGACAAAAAGCTAACCAGCTTCGGCACAGCGAAGATCAGATCAGTCAATTGACAGTCCTGCATCACAACCCCGTTCTTGATCCCCCTGATCCTCAGCCCGGCAACACCATCCCCCCCAAGCGCATTCTTACTAACAACGACCGGTCCCAAAGGACAAGCGCCATCAAATCCCTTGCTAAAGCACCACTGGCTCTGGTTCATCTGGCTCGTCCGGCTCGAGATATCGTTCGCGGCCGTATAGCCGAGGACGTAATCTAGCGCCTCTTCTTCCGAGACATCCTTGGCGTCTTGTCCGATAATGATCGCCATCTCGGACTCATAGTCGCCCGTGCCGTCCTCCTGCGTGATTTTGGGCAGGATCGTCGAAGAGGTAGGGTACGGATCGCCGAGCGAGGTGCTGGGCTTGAGGAAAAGAGTCGGCACAGTGGGAATATCGAGTTTCATTTCTGCCGCATGCGAGACATAGTTGAGGCCGATGCAGCGAATACTTCCGACTTCCTTTGATGATAACGGGGAAAGAAGTTTGAGGATCGATTCGGTTCTATCTGTTCTTGAGCCCGGGGAGAGGATGGAAGACCCCGAGTAAAGCGCTACTGGCACATCGGCGCCCGAGAGCACAGCGAGGCCCACGTCCAAGCTGGGGTTTACGGGCTCGCCGATCAGAATGGAGGAGGGGTTGGATTTGGGATGGAAGCGCACGAGGCCTGGTCATTTGTTAGTCTTCAAGGAGGAGTGGTTCTGGTTAGGCTGGGGCACGCTTACGCGAGAAGGTAGAGGCGATTTTGGACATTGAGACGGCCGCGAAGCAAGCGCTGTACAATATTTGCAGTTGGAGTCAGTTGAGGGGTCCATTGGAGGGGCTTTGAAGTATATGTATGTGATCGGAGTAATTCTCAAGCACACTCTTGTAAACGTGGGGAAAAATGTGGGATAAGCCGAGTCGCTGTCGGAGTTGGGCTCGGAAGAGCCGACACTTCTCCACAATCGTGGGGATCTCAATGCTTAGGGCAGCCTCTGTTATAATGTCAATAAACGCATACCTATACTCATGAGATCGTACCTTAGGACCTGGGACCTGCAAAATGGTCTTGACTGATATACAACCTCAAGTGTCCAAGCTATGTGCCGATCTTTGAATTGACTAGGCTTGTCTGTTTAGACTACAGTTCATACTCAAGGAACTTGTACGAACTTGTACTTTTACATGATAACGACTTTGACCCGTCCGTACTCATTCACAATCATCTGCATTAATTGCTTTTCCCATGGTACAGTAATCTCAGGTTTATCTCGGCCAGTCGTTGGGCGCTGCAGAACATTCCCACGTGATATTTGGCCGTCCATCTCGTGACACAGCTCATATCCACACCAAGCATTCCATCAGTCTTTATCTCCACGAACTATCTTCGATGGTCATGCATAGCATAATTTCGCTGGCCATATACTTCTATTCCTTTTCGGCATTGGGCTCGTAACAGTCCCGTTCATTATCGCCTTCAGCAGCGGCTCCTCAACTGCTCGCTTCGTTGCCTTGCATCCATCCTCGTCTTCAGACACTCTTTCGCTGCAAAAAACCACCACCAAATGAACTGAATGAGCCAATAAATCTCTCGCTGCCTACGGTACCGGCTGACTCTGCCTCTCAACCCGCGTTATGACCGCGCTCCTCATATCCGTACCAGCGTGGAACTACGCCGTCCGTTCTGTTTGTCGCCATTAATCTTGATATTTCATCATAAGACTTGCCGTCTAGACAAGGGTTTATCTTGAAGGCGTACACTGCGTAAGTTTTGAAGGTATCTCCCTCCATTGTGCTTGAAGACAGTTGAAGACAGTAGAAAGGAAGACTTTGGGACACGGCGGTTCGAACTGGACTCCGGTATACCCACAAATATGGCAAACGGTGCGCTGTCTAGTCTACTGCGTCGAAATCGGCTCTAAGATCAAAGAATACTATTAAGTTGCTACGTGATCAGGTCTTTTCTACTGCAACCGTTTGTCCCCCTCCTCAACCCTAAAGTCCTCCCAAGACGGTCTGTCAACGCCGTTCGGTCGACTCGCCCTCTCAAAGCTGTTGTCCACACCATCGATCTCCGCAATTGGCTTGACAACCTCAATTTCCGCGCCATAAGCCGTGGAGTACCACTTCTCCGTCAGTACTACCTCACGCTCTGTATCAGAGCCGGGAGGGAGATACAGATGCGGAAAGCGCTCCTTCATTCCTTTTAGTACAGTCGACGAGATCCGGTCAACGCTGTCACAGTGCCGTAGAGAGAAGAACTCCTCTGGTTGGCTCGCGCGCAGCGAATCCTGCACGTCTTGGTCGTACTGTCCCACGGCGAAGAGGAGGAGGTCGTAGTGCATAAGACTAGCTTTGCCGTGGTAGGAACCGCCGAATTTGGCGCGGTTGTAGAGACCAGTTAGGGCGGCGATCGCTCCCATGCAACCGGTGCCGTAGTCAGAAATGGGAAAGGGAGGAACCACCGGGGTAGAGAGGTTCATGAATTTCCCTTGCGCCCATGCTACGCCTGTTACCTGTGCGCAAGTTAATTTTCGGATTGCGGGATACGGGTGGTAGTGGAGACATACACAATCAGCTATCTGCTGCCAGCCAGGACGACCTGCCCATTCCCCTTCGTAGCCAAAGCAGTTTTCGTTAACATAAACAATGCCCTTTCCGCGCTTTTCGGCGAGCGCGGCGAGAGCAGATGCGCCGTAGCCTAGACGGTCCAGCGCGCCGGGGCGGTATCCGTCGATGAGGACGTCTGCGTCGGCCAGCAAGGCCTCAAAGACCTCGCGGCCTTCCGGTGATTTCAGGTCCAGATCGGCAGCATGTTTGCCCATGTTGCCGTCGACTTGGAAGAAGGGGACATCTGAGAGGTGGGGGCTCGTGATCTTTAAAACATCGGCGCCGTACTCTGTCAGGATGCGGGCGACGGTGGGCCCGGCGATTATACGGCAGAGTTCAAGGACCTTGATGCCCTTGAGGATCTTCTTGCTGCCTCCGTCGGCAGGGAATGGTGTTGGAGGCAGGTTGCCGGGAAGTTTGGTGACTTTCCAAGGAGGTTGTTGGACGTTGAGTTGGCCCTGCAGGTGTCAGTGAAACCTTTGTAGTACTAGGTTTACAACTACGTACGTGAGGTGTTTTGATAAAGTCCTCATACTTGAACGCAGTCACGCCGGCTTGTCTCCGCTCGTTGTTCATCTTCTCCAGCTCCGCTGCAGAGTACTTCTGCACGTGGCTTTCGATGACCTTAATGATCTCCTCATAATCCGTGAGATCGGGCCGGTGGCCCTCCAACCCGATCATGTTTAATGTCGTTGTGGCCTCGAGCGAGCCGTGAATATGAAAAAACTCACCCTCATTCTTGGTCCTGTACAGATTTGCCGACATTCGGCGGTATCCATTGGACTGCGCCGCGAGCAAGTCCGTATCTACTAAATCAGCACGGCACTATGGCGCTGGCGCAGAATCTCATACCCTTTAACTTCTTCTTGACCTCCGGGTCCAGCTTGGACAGCCCATCCACCTTAGCCATGTACGCCTGGCAGCCGAACGCCGTCGCGCGCTCTAGGTTAATCTTGACATTCCGTTTTTGCGCAGTCGGTCCATATCTCAGGCCTGCGATCGCAGCGGCCACGGAGCCCTCAACGCCCTTCAAAGCTGCAAGTGTCTCCGTCTCTTTAAACGGAATCGGGAAGTAGATCTTGTCATGGGTCGTGTTGAACGAGACTGCATCTTGTCCCGCGACCACTTCCGGGGGTAGATTGAGACGCTCGGCTTGGTCGCATAGGAACGAGAAGATGCGCGTTGCTTCTTTGACGGGCGAATATGATGCCATCTTGCTGTTCAAATCCCAGAAATCGACTCGGTAAACTTCTTGTAGCAGCCAGAATTGCGTGGAGTCGTAGATTTATAGGGTTCGTTTCAGCGCGCAGACATGGATTCGGAACGGGGAGGTGGTATTTAAATGACGTCCGTAGACGATTCCGAGCAGCCAGTGTCGGGAAGATCACGAGCACTCGACTGATCAGCACTGGTAGGCGTCAAGAAGCGCATTGTCCTTGTCACTCGCGTCAGAAGCGAATCAAAGTCTCTGGACCCCTCTCTTCCCCGCGGTTCTTGGGCTTCCGAGTCGGGGCGGATGAGGCGCGATCGGATGGCTGCCGATAAGATCGGAAGGCGGGAAATCTCTGGATATCAGTGGTTACTGGTGTCGATTTTAGTCATGTGACCGGGATCTTCAACCAAAAATGTATTGAAGGTCATACTATTCTTTACTATCCTAACTTTAATCTGTATATGCAGTTTACTGTTTCGATACTTCAACAACAGGCGGTTTTCAAAAATTGGGAGATATGACCGGTCATATAGGCTATGTGAAATGTCGATTGAGGCGCCGGATATTGATTAGTAAGGAGAGATCTCTTAACTAACGTGTTGACACTCCCAACCAATCAACGGGCTCTAGTCACATTCCCAGGCACAGAGTTTTTCGTGCCTGAGGTGGTTGTCTAAGAACGGCTAGCGCCACCCAGCCGCCGGGATCGGAGTGCTGTCCAATCACAGGACAGCCAAAAAAACCAATACTGCCGAAATATTCACTCCCCGACTTTTTGTCCATTTCTCCGCAATTCATTCAATTCAGCACTCCGCTAGAATCGAGTGAAGATGTTGAGGCAGATCGTCTCGCAACGGAGCGCCGCACGCAGGGTATGTTTTATATGTGGTTTGTTCATTGATACAACTGCTAATTTGATCAGCTTGCGCCATGCCTGCGCCGCGGCCTGGCCACAGCTACAGACTCGACTCCCGCCTCCTCGCGCATGCCTCCCTATTCCAAAATCGTACAAAATCTTGAACAAGTTCGCAAGGTGCTGGGTTCATCTCGGGCCCTTACTCTGGCGGAGAAGATTCTGTACTCTCATCTCGACAATGCGGAGGAGTCACTGTTGACTGGTACGAACAATGGACGCGACATCCGCGGTAAGGCGGATCTGAAGCTGAAGCCTGACCGCGTTGCGATGCAGGATGCGTCTGCCCAAATGGCCTTGTTGCAGTTCATGTCTTGCGGCTTGCCGTCGACCGCAGTTCCGGCCAGTATCCACTGTGACCATATGATTGTGGGTGAGCGCGGTGCCGATACCGATCTGCCAGCGTCAATCCAAGGAAACAAGGAGGTGTTCGATTTCTTGGAGAGTGCTTCAAAGAGATACGGAATTGAGTTCTGGCCTCCCGGTGCTGGTATCATTCACCAGAGCGTCTTGGAGAACTATTCCGCCCCTGGTCTGATGATGCTGGGAACGGATAGTCATACTCCTAACGCTGGTGGTCTGGGTGCCATTGCCATCGGTGTCGGTGGCGCTGATGCCGTTGACGCTCTCGTTGACGCTCCTTGGGAACTGAAAGCCCCTCGCATCCTCGGTGTGAGACTGGAGGGCAAACTCCAAGGCTGGGCCGCGCCCAAGGATATCATCCTTCACCTCGCTGGAAAGCTTACCGTTCGCGGTGGCACCGGCTTTGTCATCGAGTATCACGGTCATGGAGTTGAAACACTCAGCACCACCGGTATGGCGACGATTTGTAACATGGGTGCGGAAGTTGGCGCCACAACCTCCCTTTTCCCCTTCTCCCCCAACCACGTGCCGTACCTGAAGGCGACAAACCGCGCAGATGTCGCCGAGGCAGCGGCCAAGATCGCTTCTGCAGGGCCTTCAAGCCTGCTCCGAGCAGACACCAGCGCTGAGTACGATGAGCTCATCACGATCGACCTTTCTACCTTAGAACCGCACATCAACGGCCCCTTCACTCCCGATCTCTCTGTTCCGCTGTCGCGCTTCGCTGAAACCGTCCGTGAAAACAACTGGCCCGAGACGTTCAACGCCGGTCTTATTGGCAGCTGCACTAACAGCTCATATGAAGACATGACACGCGCCGAGCACCTCGTCAAGCAAGCCAACGCCGCCGGTCTCAAGCCGAAAGCTGACCTTTTCATCACGCCTGGTAGCGAACAGATCCGTGCCACCCTCGACCGTGACCAAACTCTCTCCACCTTCTCCTCTGCTGGCGGCACTGTCCTCGCCAACGCCTGCGGTCCCTGCATTGGCCAATGGAAGCGCACAGACGATGTCCCTAAGGGCACCGACAATGCCATCTTCACCTCCTACAACCGCAACTTCCCTGGCCGCAATGACGGCAACCGCCGCACAATGAACTTCCTCGCTTCTCCCGAGCTCGTCACTGCCCTTACCTACGCCGGCTCCACCACCTTCAACCCTGTCACTGACTCCATCACCACCCCTTCCGGCTCAGAATTCCGCTTTGAACCCCCTACCGGCCAGGACCTGCCCAGCAAAGGCTTCGAAGCCGGAAACCCCGCCTTCCAGCCCTCCGCTCCTGTGCCTGATGCCAGCGTCGAGGTCAAGGTCTCCCCCACATCTACCCGCCTCGCTCTCCTCGAGCCTTTCGCCCCTTTCCCCAACTCCGACCTCCAGAATCTCAGCGTCCTCTACAAAGTCAAGGGCCAGTGCACAACGGATACCATATCCGCTGCTGGACCTTGGCTCAAGTACAAGGGCCACTTGCCGAACATCTCCGCCAACACCCTCATTGGCGCAGTGAATGCCGCTACCGGTGAGACGAACGTCGCTTACGACGAGGCTGGCAAGCAGCACACCATCCCTGATCTTGCTGCTCAATGGAAGGCCCAGGGCCGCGAGTGGCTCGTCGTCGCCGAAGAGAACTATGGCGAAGGTTCCGCCCGTGAACACGCCGCCCTTCAGCCCCGATACCTCGGTGGCCGCGTCATTCTCGCCAAGTCCTTCGCTCGTATTCACGAGACCAACCTGAAGAAGCAGGGTGTTGTTCCTTTGACCTTCGCTGACAAGGCCGACTATGACCGCATTGATGCTTGCGACGTCGTTGCTACCGAGGGCCTGTACGATACGCTGAAGAACGGCGGCAAGGGTGAGGTCAAGCTTCGTGTTACGAAGAAGAGTGGCGAGGAGATTGTTATTCCTGTGAAGCACACTTTGAGTGCGGATCAGTCTTCTTTCATTCTGGCAGGCAGTGCGTTGAACGTGCTTTCCAAGAGGTAGTTTATTTTCTGGTTGCCTCTGAGCGTTTTTCTTGTATACTTCTGTGCATGGATATCTCGGTTAATAGAAATTCCATATATCGACTTAAGCCTTCTACCTACTACTTTAGGCTGCCCTCCTAATATGTCGCGGGACACATGACTGCGTGCTAAAGATCCAAAGTGTCCTGAAAGAGATAATCCACATCGTGCGCATCGATTCATCCCTACTATTTCAGCCAGCGAGGCCGCAGTGTATTCAAGTTACTCACGTTGCAGTCCGAATCTATGTTAGATGGGCGTGAGAAGGCTGGAGAAACGCTCGCCACAGATCTGCCAAGGTGATCAACCTGGGAATCAGAGACTAAGCACAATGTGTGAATCATTCATTTGGAAGCCAATGGCAATCCAAAGCCGTCTGGAAACTGGGGGCAAAGCCAGCTACGGGTAGCTGCGCTGGCCACTTTTAGCTCTGGCAAGGCGTGAATCGGACAGTAGCAGCGCGGTCTCTTGGGAAATCAGCTTTAGATTGTTATAAAAGCATAAAACCAGCTCCTGTCTTTTGTCTTTCTATTCGTTAGGTAGGGCTGTCTTAGTGCAGTGGGATCACGTACAGGCTATCATCAACTGGACAGATATCAGTCTTGGCCACAGGACGGTGCCCTAACTCTCACCAATTAAGCAATCAACCTACCAAGTGGGCCTGGAATAACTCTTGCCCCGTTGCCATTGTGACTGCTGCACTAGCAATTTAACATACCCAGTTCCCGGGGAGGTCCTAAAAAGGGCACTTACCAAGAAGGCACCTCGAGAGAATACTCTGGCAAGGATGCCGATAGTAGGAATGGAGCTCGGCCGTCTCGCACACACCGTTGCCACTCATTATCTACAACAAGGATACCAAGAGAACAAAGCAAGGCATTATACCAACAGACTACCGACTGAATTGACGGCGGCGCATAGACACCAGAGACCGTGGTCAGGCGTTATACCATTGTCACTTACAAGACTCTATGACTACGGAGTTGGGGCCGCTCACAAACCTGGTATTTCCATACAGGCAATGATCCCATCCATTCTATTCTTGGTTATGGGAGCAAGGCCATGAATAGTATGAAAGGAGTGAGCATTCGGCTATAGTTTGCAGCTGATTCAGCGGCAAGTTGTGAAATATTCCCTAATGAGGACCCCAAAAGCTCACTCATCCTGGAACACATTACCAACTGTTAAGTCTGCATCAAGAAAAGTGCAGTAAAGAGTTCTGTTTCAACAAAAGATACCCATCTGAGAATTTGGTACAAGCGCTAAGACTTCTTATCAAAGAAACAAACAATGAAAAGCGTGTTTCCTTTGAATAGAATGAGCTAGCTAAGCTTGCGGAAGAGTGAAGCCTTGCTGTAGGCACAGATTGCAGAGCTGATCTCGTGCTTAATCATGATCTTTGAAGTCATCTGGATCACCGAGGCAGCGAGGGGGTTGACAGAAGTGGCGAGGGCAGCATCTTTTATTTCCACCCTTTCCATCGCACTGCTTGGGACAAGCATTACCAATGTTCTTCGCATCGACTTTACCGGTGAGTTCGTCGAGGACTTTGATGGCGATGCGGGACTTGTAGTACCAGTAATTTTCCTAGCCGGTGAGGAAGAGTCAGATGTATGTCTGTAAAGGGAGAAGACGGAGAGGGTTGACTGAGCATGCGGTGTACTTACATCTTCTCCGACAATATCACGATGGGGAAGGACGAGAGTACCATCATCCAGTTCACGGGCGGCAGTGCACCAGTTCGCAATACAGAAAGAACCAGCATTGCAGTCCCTGTTGACCCTGCAGGGACCATCGAATTCGGATGTGTCGAACTGCGTTAAATTTGGTGAGTTGGATGATTTGGATAGCAAAATTGGGAAATGGAAGACTAACCTCTTTGCCCTCGATGTCACGAGGAGTCAAGTTATCAGTAACGACTACATCCTCAGGGTGAATGGGAATAGTTGGGTCATGGACATTGAGGTAGGGCTGGTACCATATGTTAGCTAAACAGTAAGGGAAGCAGGATTATCAACAGAACGCCCACCTCGTGGCCTTCGGCACCACGAGCAGCAACATGAGACTCAGGTTCATCCCGGTAGCCTCCACCGAAGCCAAGAGGAAAAGGCTGGCCTTTGCAGTAAAGGTGTTAGAATCGATATATAATCCATGAAAGGGTCACTTACTGCTAGCAGTCTGAGCGTCACGAGGGATGGGACCTTTACCATGGTGGATGGGGACAGTGGGACCATGAACATTGAGAAGAGGATCATCATGGTAGTCTCCGCCAGAGCCAGGAGGAAAAGGTTGAGCTATGGTAGACTAATTAGAACAGAAGTGGGATTGATAAAAATAAAAAGAAGAAGGGAAAGATCGCTTACTGCCAACGGTTTGGGTGTTACGAGAGATGGAACAACCATCATGAGAGTCACAACCAGATCCGGCAGAGAAGGCCTCTATACAGGAAACTGATGAGCATTATGTGTGGAATGTGATGATAGAAATGGACAATTACCGTTGGCAGGAACCGTAGCTGCGACAGCCAACAAGGCCACAATGGAGATCAGGGTCACAAGGACTTGCATCTTGAAGGTTCTTGAGGCGAGGTTGTACGTCAGGAACAGTTGAAACCAAATTAAAAAAGACGAGGGGTTTGGAGAAGAGATGAGAGTATCGAGGGTGTTGAGGAGAGGAGGAAGAGCTGGTGGGATGTGAGAAGGAGAACTATATAGACACAAGGAGGAATTAAAAATCAGAATTTTTTACCAACATGTAACCATCTTTCATCTTATCCATGAGGTATTCAAGCAAATATTCACGCAGTATTAATATATTAGGCAATTTCCGGTGAGAGCATCGGGGTAAGGGGACTGGAACAGGGCTGTTGGTGCAGGAACCTCTTGCACACAAGAGTAGTGTCCCCACCCGTCTGGGGCAACTTGTAAGGATACTCAGGGTTAGTTATGGTTTCATTCCCTATTCCTGACAGTTGAAGAGCCAAGGCTGCACGCTCATTGGGTAGGTTTTGTTGTTATTCACACGTATAAGTGATAGCAGGCAGAATTTGCACTGGTTTCGGGCGAGAGCTCAGTTGCTCCGGGCAGGACAAAGAAAATAAAGAACAAAGATGCAGGGAGATGTAATCAACACTAGGAGACTCCTATGGCCTTTGAGCATATTGCAGGAATAAGTGACAAAGCCATGTCAACAGCAAAAAGACCTTTTGAGCAAGCACCAGAAGCAGCTTATCAATTGAGCACACAGAAAGTGATCGATGGCAAGACTGCAAGGACCATTAGTTGAGCTCAAACACTAGCTCAGGAGCATCCTTCTCACCAGTATCCTAAGGTTTATCTCTTTCGTGCTTCGTGGTTGAAAACATCCAGATTCAGTTCACATCAGATGATGACGTATTTTAATCTGCAACAGGGCAGTTAATGCTTGGGCTCTCGTGTATACGAAACAAATTACATAGAGCACTGCCTAGGGCCGAAGATGCTAAGTGTTCAACGTGCTTGTTTAGCGAAGTAGGCATTACAGCCCTCCCCTGTACCTTTAAATAAGTGTATTGAGTCCTGAATAGACTATTAAGGACCCAAGCTCTCTGCCTGCTCCAAAAGCCAGGAATAAATAAGGTGATCCCGATGCTGTAGGCTCACAGACGGTGATACTGGGCTTCATCTGCAGTACTCTCTTACTCCTTAGCAAAGTGTAAATTGATCAGTATCCATTATTTGACCTAAACAGAAAGAGCCAGGTGTGCAATATAAGCTTATCCTGATTCATCAACTGTGATCATACAATACACCATCTCTCCCCTCAACCCTAACCTGACCCCCCCCAGTCTCAAAACATAATCAAGCAACGACTCCTCCTGTTTTCGACACCTCTCCCCGGTAAGAGAAAGCCCAACAGTCCTTCCACCACTCCAAGGTGAGATGGAGTTCTGGGCAGAAGTCTTGTGCGGATGGAGAGCAATTTTCGCCTGGTCAGTGAATCGTTCAACGAGAAGCCACCGGCAAAGTTCAGGGTAATCTTCCTCTACGGCAAGAGAGACCACGGATATCCATGCATTGCGATGAATACTCCAGTATACAAGGCTTGCGCCGGCTCGCACGAGGAATTTCACGATATGCGTCTGGCGCAGGGCATAGGCAACCATGAGCGGGGTGCCGATGTGGTGGCCTTCGAAGTCTATATCCGCGCCCATAGAGAGCAAGGCTTGACAAGAGTCAAGGAGCCCCTGCCCGGCTGCTGTGCAGAGAGGGCTATCGCAGTCCGCAGGCTCAGTCGGGAGCATAGTCTGCATTGCACTCCTCCCAAGAACACGAAGGAGCTGGGCCAAAACGGCAACAACAGCATACCGCAAATAGACGGGGATCTCATATTGATCAAGGCGGAATATTGTCAAGAAATGGCTGTTAAAGATGTAGGACGTGAACACAGGCAACCGGATTCTCTCGAATGTTAGCTCCTGCAATTGCCAGATTCTAGACGGGTATCTGAAGCCACGGTCGAGAAGTATTGCGAATGCTGCAGGATCTGGGCAAGCGAGAAATGGGGATTTGAACACTGACAATGAACCTGAAGGTGTCACGTAGGGTAGGAGGAGATCTATTGCTTCTCTATCCCCTCCCATCAAGGAATAGGTCAGGGGTATCATTCTGGGTAAGTATCCCAGTGGGGGCATAGAAATGTCGCACGCAGACCCTCGCTCTAAGAGGTATTGCATGGCAGTGTATGATTTCTTTATCAAAGCGTGATGTAAAGGCATGTATCCGTCCTTGTCAGGGATATCAGTACTTGCACCATAGTCAAGCAATATCTTGAGGGCGTCAATATTGTCACAATTAATTGCGACGTCGAGAAGAGGGAGTGGCCGACATGTATTTAAAACATCGAGAAGTTTCGGAAGGGCCAAACTACCGAGTTTCCTGGAGCAAATATTTAGGTCTGCAAAGAACGAAGCAGGGGATGATGCTGACTTACCTGGCCTTCTGGTTTGCATCTACAACAAAATCAAGGACAATTTTTAATCCCTCTATATTCGAGTGGACTATGGCAAATATGAGGGCATTTCCATCCCCAACCAGCCATTCAGGCCACATAGGCTGAAAATGATGCATCAAGGCTGGCAGCATACCGTTGCACCCAGGTAGGCTCAAAGCAAATTGAATAATTCCTATAAGACTAGGAACCTGGAACCAAATTCCACCGCCATTTTTGAGAAGCCACTGTACAATAGTGCTCTGTTTGTGAGCCACGGCACAAAAGAGTGGCGTGGCTTTCGCGCCCGGTATTACATGTTTCAGTGAGCAGCCGTGAGAATGTAGTTGTATGCAAGTTGGTAAGTCGCCGGCTGCTATAGCGTCTCCCAGGAGCTCCAGTTCGCTTTTCATGATTGTGCTCGGTTCGTGCAGCCGTTCGAAGGAGCCATCTTCAGAAGGCCTGATACCGTCTGACGTCTTGACAACACTCCGCAGACTGCTCACATTTCGTGTATCGGCCGTCCGAGCACCAATGCGCTGTAGAGTTCTAATATTGTCTTCCGCTATGTTGCACTTGATCGCAATATCAAGGGGAGTCTCATCGTCGTCGCTAAGAACGTTCACGTCACAGGACTTCGAAGCCAAGTACTCAAGAAATCGGCAGCCAACATCTGAGGGGAGTGTTGCTGCAAGATGCGCACAGGTGTAACCAAGACCAGCTTTTGCATCTATGGCTGGTACCAAGTTTTCCTCGACCAGGTATTGGAAACATCTCAACGATCCGACAGCAGCTGCAACATGGAGCAGATTAGACCGCTGAACTTCAATCACTTTGATGATAGTACAGCATCTATCAGCAGCGCAGACTTCCGGGTGTATTGTTAAGGTCTTTCTCCAATCTGTCTCTCGATGCCTTTCCCGCAACGCGCGGAGTGACTCAAGCCCGTCCACCCAAACTATAGCAAATGCCGCATCAAAGCCCCAGTCATCAGTTAGTTGAGGGCAGGCGTGGCTTTCCAGTAAGATCTGGACAGTTTGAAACGAGCGTTCGAAAATGTGGTACACGAGGGCCGGTTCCGACACCCTCCTGCAGCGGACATCAGGATCGGCTCCTTTTTCAAGGAGTCTTTTTAGCTTCTGCATCCTTGCCGGTACGTCTTCGTTGGCCAGGAGGTGTATTGGAGCTAACCCAGAGGTCAGATTTAGCTGGTTTAGCTCTTGACCAGGAACCTTTGAAAGCAGAAGTTCAAAAGTCTTGAGCGAACATCGGTTGAAAGGCTGACATGCGAGCTCCAGGGATGACCGATAGACGGATTCATCGACAGCCTTGGTCGTGTTCCAAAGCTCGTGCATTACCTTTTCCCAACCGACATAGACACTGAGACGAAAAAGAGAGGGCAAATCGGCGTCAAAGTGACCTTGACTACCGTTGAGAACCTCAAGCACGGCAGAGTCTAGCGAACCTAGTGCATCCCAGGCCACTTGTGGGTTACCAATGTGTTCAAGAAATACATCGGCCAGCAATAGTGCGGCTGTCCGATTGTAATGCTTTTCGTAAGCCTCGCAGACTCCCTGATCAAGAAATACCTCCAATACCGGCCCGAAGACAAGACATACATCAACCTCCTTTGGGTCGGGTTTGAGAGAAAGCAAAACTTGGGAACAAAGGTACTCCCAACACTCTACCTTCTGCGACTCTGGCTTTGGAATCAGTTCGACCAGAAGTTCTTTCTCGAAAGAATCATAGAAACCAGGCAGCTTTCTTAGAAGTTCTTCTGCCGGTAAGCGTTGGTTGAATCGTTGGCTGCAAGCCCCTGGACAAAGGGACTTTAGGAGGCGTATACATTGGGCAGATGCCAACGGGGATACTCGGTGGACCGGCGATGTCCCTTGCTCGATTGGTATTTTTGCCGCAATAAGTGCCTCTATGAAGCGCTCGAAACTTGGTCGAAGAGCTGCCTCATAAATCGGACGAGGCCCGACAAGAGCTTTCACATCCTGACAATGTGACAGCAAGAGAATGGCGTTATCCTCGTTGGCCATGTACACCGCAAGGGTCATTGGTGTATAGCCGTCATTGTTCACTTCAATCAATCGGTTCCTAAGGTCGGAGCATATGTTAAGCAGGATACTCAAACCAGATTCATCCTGCCGAGCCTTGATATGCCAAACCGTGTCATTGTTGCGATTCCGTGCTGCATCAGGAACACCGTGGTTTACCAAGGTTTTGATACATTCCTTAGAAGAAAGGTGGAGAGGAGTGTTCCCGTCACGATCCTGCGAAGAAGCATCCAGACCAAATATCAAAAGTAGATCCAGTGCTCCACTTGAGCCCAGGGCCGCGGCAAGGTGCAGCATGGATCTGCCCATGCCTTGTCTATTGTGGTAGGTATGAAACCTCTGGTCGCTTGCAAGCTCGCGGAGTCTGGCCACATGGTCGTATTTAATGGCGAACTCCAAAGCCATATCGTATTCCCGATCTTCAAGCTCTCCGGTCATTTGGCCATGCGCATCACCCATAGTTCTCATGTCAGCGAGAAGTTGTCGTAGATTGACCAGCACATCAGGATTTCGCAAGACGTCGGCGTTCTCGTCAATATTTTGGAGCCAATTGAGCAGAAGTTGGCTTTGTTCCTCAGTATCAGATGGCCATTGGTAGCTTGATATGGATTCCTGCATTCTGAGAACCGTCTCCTGTCTTAGGCTAGCATCAGGCCGCATGAAATACGAAAAGTCTTTCGCCCAGCGGAGCGGGTCGCGAGCTCGAGCGCAGACAAAATCCAGGACGCTGTATTGCTCTGACCCAATTTTCAATTCCTCTAACTCCAGTGGCATTGCTGTGGGTAGACGTTTAAGCAAATCACTCCAAATGTTATATGATGTGTGGACGCCCATCCAATGGGTGAAGACAAGATCGTCCTTCATAGACTCCATCATTGCACAATCTGATAGTCTATCATAGAGGAGCGTTGGGAGGCCGAGAAGAAGACATTGCGCTGGAGATGGGAAGTTGCTGGACGGCACAGGTGCGCGAGGCTTCTGTCCTATGAGTCTCAAAACCGGGTACTCTAGAGTCAATATACAGGCCATATGCAACGGCGTGAACCCTGCATGAAGAAGCTCTGGAAGTATATACGAGGCGTTGTCGAATAAATAAACATGTCGCCGAAGATTTACGGCTAGGTTCGCAGACCACATGAGAAAAGCCGGGCTCTTGTCCGAACAGAAAAACTCATCAATTTGTCGCAGGACTGCTGCTATTAGGGGATCTGAGGCGTTTTGCTCTGAAAGCTGTTGCTCTTTTGTATCCTGCAGTCGAGCGAAGTTGGATCTGAAGCTAACTGGCCAACTCCATGTAGCAAAATGATAGAACGGGTGAACATTGCATGTACCTTCCAGCGCTCGCAATATGTCGACTGGGGTATATAAGGGCTTGCTGAAGTTCTCCAGGCGAATAAAGCGAAGGCAGAAGTCAATAAGGAACCAGCTCTCATCGGGTGCTATATGATACTTTTCAAGTGGCGTATTGAGCAGCGAGGACGATTCAAGAAACTCGCGTACAGTAAAGTGCGCAAATTCAAAGTGGCTCTCATCGTTAGATTTCCGAATCAGGCTTCTGCAGATTCTAGCAATCTCACCCTCGTCGAGTACGTCGTCTTCATCAATATACAGGCTGTCTTCATGAAACGATAGAGCGTCACATAGCTGAGCAATCGTCAGTTCAGGCCCGGCGGCGGCAATAAGTTTCAGTGTCGTTTGCATGATGTACATCGACTCTGGGCGTGTATCATCAAGAATCCGTTGGTATGTTGCGTTGAGGGTTGGTGGTAGCCTCCCAAGGGCTTGTTTTCGATCCCTATCGGTTGGCAATTCGCACATGTAGTCCAACTGACAGCTGACCCAGCGGAACCTGATATGTTCAATAACAAGTCTGGAGAACGATGGCTACTGCTTACATCCCGTTAGCCCTATCAATTAATGCTTGAGCTATCTCCCCTTCCAACGCCGGCCTCCGAATTCGAAGTTCTCGCTTCTGAATCCTGTCCCTCAATTCAGCCCGCACGTATAATTCCAGGTCAGCGCTGTGTGCAACAATCTCAACTTGGTTGAATCGGCCGTCCAGATCCTCGACAATATGCTGTTCAGCACGGCTCAGTACCGCCATTGAAATTGCTGGCGTCCTTTCCATCAACCAACATAAATCCCTGGCCAGCGAAGAACCGGGGCCACATTCGTCCAGACCATCAATCACCATATACACCCGATCAAATTCCTCTGACATGTTTTTCAAACTTTCCAAGAGAGCTGGCAAGCTTGGTGACTGGGAAAGACCTCTGTCTGGATGCAGATCGTCGTAGTATGCTGCAAGTATCTCGAAGGCACTGGTTTTCTGCCGCGCGAGTTGCGACGCGAGACAGCTTAGTATGTTTAATACATCCTGGGTCTGCGTCTGCTTGTAGTCGCAGAAGAAAAAGCAGGTCGCGGCCGTGCTGCTGCTGCTTGAAGTCTTTCTTAGACACTCTTCAATGATCGAGCCTGCCAACACCGTCTTGCCAGCGCCGGGAATGCCGCTCAACCAGAGTCTCCCACCCCGGGAAGAATCAAGCCAGCTCTTGAAATGAGGACCCTCTATCAACCAAAGACCGGTTGAAGGATGGCGAAGACTCAAGCTCATCTCGAAATGAGGCTGCGGGTTATAGCGCATAAAGAAGTCGAGAACATCATTACGCCGCTTATCCAATGTAATCCGTGTCTCGATTTCGGTCAGCTTTTTGTGAAGATGGTCAATTCCGTCACTCATCTCGCTCTGTTTGGATAGAGCCTGTAACAGCTTCTTCAAGGAATCGGCGGAGAGCGCAAGCGTCATGGTCTCTTTGTGCCTTGAGATTTCCTCAAGCAGTTTCTGAACCTCCTTCTCTGAATATGGCCATATGAACTTGGCAGTCGCCGCTCGCGCTAGCCCATCCGTTAATCTACCAGCGGCCTTGCCTAGTCGCGATATGGCATTCTGGACTGTTTCGCGACAGTCGTTGACATAGTGCAGACGAAAGTACGTATCCAGCTTTTGATCAGACTCGAATGATCTTGCAAGCAATGATAAATCGTAAAGCAGCACTGAGAGGCTGCGGATCTCCTTGGATAATTTTTGGATGTCCTCTTTCGCGTCTTTGAACTTGCATACAAGGTGGAACAGTTCTTCAGCTAGGACGATCAGCCCAGCAATGCTACCAGCTACGGAGAGTGGATCAGACATCTCAGACTTTTGATCGAGGATGGGAGAGTCGGTGGGACAGCTGACCATCGTGGTTAAATACGAGCGGGGTGGTGTACACTCTAAAACAGGCGTTGTTTGGCGAGAGGATGAGAGGCTGAGAGGCTGCCGGCAATGCTGCACGAGGCTGTATCTCATCTCATTGTATACTCGCTCTTCGAGATGATATTAATCTCGGAGAGTCCACTGGCCCAGTTATCCTTGCGCCGTAAGCCAGAGAGTGGTATGTAGGATGCGCAACCGCACCAAGGGTCAATTCTGATAGCGCTTCTGCCGAGTCATCCCTCTGTAATCGTCTAACGGAGTTTTACTTGGTATAATCTCGTCTAGTCTTAAGTATGCCCCGTTTTTTGCGTACCGGTAAGGCAGAGCGGTGCTAGGCCGCAACTTTTTCGCGTCTCTTAGATTTCGTTCCATCCTTCGTTCCTCGTGAGACTTGCTTGGCGATTCATTCGCATGTACAGACCCAAGCGCCGTGCTCAAAGTATGACGTCCGTGGAATCTGGATCATTTTCAGGCAGGAAGTATATCTCCAGCTCGGGCTCCTTTACAGCTGTCCCCTGACGTATTCTGGCAATGAAGGTTCCTGACAAGCATCAACGCCAGAAAGCAACCTAGGAAAGGACAGAAACTGCATACCTTAGGAGTTAAGCAGGCAGTACATCGTTGGACATTTCCTTCAAGACAGAAACCTCGGCAGGCCCCGGGAAGCGCTGCACCTGAACGAGAGGCGTACGTCACAATCTAAATCCAAGAACAATTCAGAACACTTCAAATAATAATCCTCTGCTACAGTATTAGCTACATTTGAACGAATAGAGAGAGAATTCATTTTGTGGGCGGAGATAATGCTTGAACTGAGAATCTCCAAAAGTCAGCAATGCGGTACTCGCCGGGCAGAATATTCTCGTCAATATTCTCGTCACGATAAATTAAGCCACGCTCTGCTAGGCGAGGCTCTTACTGGAGTAGAAGGCTTATATTGGGAGGTTCCAACGTCCACGGTATCAAATCCTTCTCCATACGGGTTTGAGCCATGCAACTTCCCCTTGGGCGTCGTATCCGCGCTCTTCGGTGGGTGAAAAAGTTCTCGGTGCTGTTGGTCTTCAGTGTATCCCTGGCAGAGAATTATTGAAGAAATTCATTACTTGTTTGTCAAAGCTGCTGTGGACGAAAAGTTGTCATTGTCGTTCTCGCGTTTCTCTGCCCAGTCTTTAGGGCTTTGCAAGTTTCACCAGTTTTGTTGTCCTTCGAACTTCGGTTCTAGGACGGGAGCTGGCTTTAACTTGCCGGCAGTTTCCTGCCACCTGCACTGAGGACTTTCCTCAGTTTGGTCGTGGTCAACGGGGCCTTGGTTTGGCGTTGAGTTATTCAAGCTAAAGTTCGTACGAGGCCGCTTCTTCCGGGTGGGCCGCCCAGGTTCTGGGCATTTTGTCTGATTCCATGGCCTGCGGAAGTTCAGACATACGCGCTTCATCAGATTCTTCTTCCTGATGTTAAGTGGCTGCTCCGGTGCTTGGTAAATACCGCAATGGGCAGTGAGATGCCTGTCAGTGGCAGGCGGGCGGTTCAATTAAAGCCATTTCCAACAGCCCGCTAATTGTCACAACAGATACCAACAGACACTTTTTTATTATTATTCTTAGCTGTTCAGCATTACTTCCCTTGTCTAGGACAGATTCCTTAGATGGAGGCTAAAACAATCCTTGTGTAGGCTCGCTGGCAGCATCCTATGCTTCCGTGACACCCCCTGGCAACAACTATCTATGCTGGTACTTAGAAACACCCCTTCCTGCCCCTCTATTACTGGCGAATTACCGAGAATGTACGTTTTCAGATGTGATTATTCTGGTACCATTCTCTGCTGGTCTCTTAGTCATGTCCCAGTAGACTATAGTTTCACCATGTAAGGGGACAATTGCCTGTTCTAAACTATATACTGCTGTATGTACAAGAAGGGTTTGTGGACAAGGAGAAAGATCTTTCTAGTATGTGTAGGGAGAAATAGGGAACAGGTTAAGCAAGCATCTGCTTGTATATGGCCTCTTATTGGCCACTCTAAGGAGAGGGTCATGCATCACTCTTTGTGGCAGCATGGCAAATTGAGTATGTAGGGCTGCAGCTTAATATGCTGTTTCTTTTTTTAAAGAAATCTACTTCTACCTTTACGAAAGAGATACACTGACCGACTTGAACGAAAATTCAACCTGCATAACCTGAAAATCGTGGAGGCTATATATGATCCCACCTGAACCGTAACTCCCATGCTAAGCAAATATCAAACTCAATGCAATGTACACGAAAGCCCCAAGTAAAACCAGAATATTCTAGATCATCTTTCCTAGATGTATCATGGAGGGTGTAACTTGTCATGGAGTCAAAGCAGACATGTACGACGCTGGTTGATTTAACGCGTATCGTCTTCAAGCCTTGGCAAGAGATAATAAGCTGTGCATAAGACATACAGTTCGGTCATAAACTCACACATAACGTAACCGTATCTAAACTCGGTACGGGGCTCCATGTCGTGATGAGGCTCTTGAAGTTGAGGGTTGTGCATACGAGTGTGCAGGGACGGTGAACTTCCCCACACCAGGGCAATCTCTAGCTCCGTTGAGGGGTTTGTTTCTGCCAATAAAAGAAATAATAATCGTCAGGTACGGGCGTAGATTGATAAACAAGGGGAAAAAAGAGAGTAGACCAACCTTCAGCTAACCCTCAGCTAACTGTTCCAAGGCTCACTAAGGAAAGATCTAGTCTGACTATTATTTATGCTACCATGACCATGGATCATCCTCACCGATACCCCAGGGCATAGGAGCACCAGTCATTGTATACACATTACATGCTGAAAAGGGCTTAGGCCATCACGAAAGCTGCACTGTGCAAACAGAGATAATTTCATGCTAACCACCACAGCTCTAGCAGTCCAATCCTACAACATCCGACCAGGCAGAGATCTGCGTCAACATACTTAAATCCCTTGAATGTCGACTGCAGGTCCCTACCGCGACTGCAGATTGCTTCTACCAACGCTCACCTATGTTCTGGCCATTACCCAAAGCCACCAGGCCTAGTTCTTTCCCTACAGCCAAGTTGACCGCAGTTAGCCTCCTCTCTCCCTTGCCCATCAGCCGTGTTCTTGCCATTTGTCCATCTTCAGCAACATTTTGCGAGTCTCGTTTTTACTGAAAGCCGCGGTCACTTCAAAGCGCGCGTTTAGCGTGCTGCGGCTTGGTCTGCCACTCGGTGCTATTTTTGTCCTTTACAAGACCACTAAGGTCGGAGTGCTCCTCAATTAAATCCTCAAATACTGAGGCATCTGTAGAGCCCTAGGTCATCTGCCTTGTGCTCTTCAGCTTTTTGTCTTGCAGCCTTTTGGTAACCAACCTCCAAGTTTTAGGGCATGACTAATGTTGCATGGTGGAACTATTCCTCCAACTTACCATACAACAAGATTGCTAGTTTATCAAGATATAAACGCACTTATCTGTAAAGTAATATAAAATAGCTTTTTATTTTCTCTGGTGTAAGGCAGAATGAACAGCAATGCCTTATATAAGGGCCCTTGGGCTCCCAAATATACCCACATTGGCAATATACCTAGTAATAGTGCTTGAATGACAGCCAGCAGCATTAACAAGCTAAGAATGTGTATGTTTATTACTCAAGATTGTGTCATGGATATATTATAATTTACCGGGGCAAGATTAGGAGCCGTCTGTTCTCTAACGATGATCCTCCAGGAGGATTGTTTGTGGATGTGGAACGAACTGTCAACGTGGCAAGAAATGTCCTTGTACGAGATAATAACGAGTACACAGCCTTGGCCTGGAGGAAAGCATACAAGGGACAGAAGACGCGCTGAGTGAGTCGCTGCATTAAATTAGCTATTTGATACATTACAGAAGCCGGTAACAAAGATCCAGAATATTGTTCAGATGATTAGGGCTTCTGAAACAAAGGAAGAGTATAAACATTTGCAACATAGTGTACAATGAGACTTTGAGCCAGAACTCCAGAATCGATACAGTACCTCACGATCTTCGGATTTGGCAGGATATTGTTACCGATATTGGCTTTCGGCGGCCAGAGACCGGCGAAGATCGGCCTCGTCGCGACGGATCTAAATGGGATATTCAGATGGATGCCGATCAAGCTCGTAACCATTTCGACCTGGAATACACAAATAAAAATGCAAAAATAGCCAATTTTCCGATGGAATATGTATATATGATACAGGGTAGCTGCGAGCGGTAGACTTGTGCCAAGAGCCGGGCGCCAAAAAGGGAAAAATGAAATCTTACGTCACACTACACGTGATCGGTCTCATCCCGACAACAGTCGCGTAACCTCGTGTTCGTTGCTTTCTTGAGTCACATCCTCTGACCTTGTTTATTCTCTTCGGCTATGCGCGCATACCCTTCATGCTGCGGCAAACAATAGCCCATAATGTCATCCCGGATGCGCCCCGGCCGCCTCGCATCGCGCGGAGCTCCCCGCAGTCGCCGATCGAAACGAGCTGAAGACGAAATACCAGAGGTCTACCGGGAGATGATAGCGGAAGCGGAAGCGCAGGAAATAAGCCAGTCAGAGAATGAACGACCGGCTAAAAGATTCAAGCCGGCAGGATACAGAGCTCGGGCCGCCCAAGATGTCCAGGCACAAGTCGTACAACAGGATTCACACCCCAGGGAAGCCGAAGAGAATTCGGTCAAGCAACCGCAGATTGTATATAATTCACCATCAGAGTCAGAGGAATCAGATATGGAGTGGGAGGAAGTCGATATACAACAGCCTACTATTTCAGGTCCAACCTCGTCCGTGACGGACGAAGCACCGCTGCAGATTACCCTTGAGCAGAACCACAATCGGAAGCCAAGGGTTATCCGGCGCAAACCAGTAACTGCGGCAGAGAAGAAACTCCGACTTGATGTCCATAAGATGCATCTGCTCTGTCTAATGTGCCATGTTCAACGTCGTAATTTATGGTGCAATGACGAGGAAGTACAGGTGCGTTGCATCCTATCCTCTTTTGAACCTTCTAAGTATATCTGTAGGGATCTCTTAGAAAGATACTATCGAAGCATATAAGGTCGCAATTGAATCCACCCGAGGAAAAGCCGCAGCATACTAGATCAGCAATGTTTCTTGACGGCCTAAACCAGGCCGGGGATATCTTCTTTAGGAGGTTCAAGATCACAAAACCTGGCCTATGGCGTGCACACTGGGCGAACGACCCCGCCTCTTTGAAGCGGAGAACGGTAGGAACTCGTCCTTCTAATCAGGCCTTGCTAATACCCTATAGGAGGCTATCATTTCTGACGCCGAAGTGTTCCTGTCATTAGACGACTTTCGCGCTCAGGCCAAGACTATGCAAGGCTCTCGGGATTTCGGCGCTCAATTGTTCTGTGCACTTCTTCGGTCGGTTGCTGTCGAGGCCAGGTTGGTCTGCTCGTTACAACCGTTGCCATTCTCGGCAGCCATGCAACCTCCGCAAAAGCTAGAGCCGGAACCTATCGTCATATCTTCTGACGATCCCGACTCGCTGACTGATGGTTCAACCAAAAGTGAGGCAAAACCAGTGCCTATTCGTAGAATTGGTCGGCCGGGTTTCAAGCCAACTCGAGTGCAGAATACCACTGTTCTCTCTTCACGTACGCCCCTCGACTAGTTCAAAGGCTTTACTGACAATTACAGGACCCATACGGAGCGAGTCCTCATATCCCGTTTTCTGGGTTGAGGCATTCAACGAAGCCTTCCAGAAATGGGTCGTTGTTGATCCCATGGTGACGAAAACGCTCGCAAAACCGCACAAACTCGAACCTCCTGCTACCGATCCTTATAACCTTCTGAGCTACGTCGTCGCATTTGAAGAAGACGCATCAGCAAGAGACGTCACCCGTCGCTACACCAAGGTGTTTAACGCCAAGACCCGCAAACTCCGGGTCGAATCGACCAAGAATGGTGAAGCTTGGTGGAAGAGGGTCCTCGAACACTTCGAGAAGCCATTTTTGGAAGACCGCGATGAGCTGGAAATAGCCGAGCTAACGGCAAAGACAGCTTCCGAGCCTATGCCGCGGAATGTGCAAGACTTCAAAGATCATCCTATTTATGCGCTGGAGCGGCATCTCCGTCGCAACGAGGTTATCTTTCCTAAGCGGGTTATTGGTCATGTTAGCCTAGGGAAGGCTGGGGGCAAGAGCCAGACGGAGCCGATCTATCGTCGCTCAGATGTCCATACTCTGCGCAGTGCAAACAAGTGGTACCGTTTAGGCCGCGACATAAAGGTCGGTGAGCAACCGCTAAAGCGGATACCAGCGAGAAACAAGGGGATGGCCACGGATGACGAGGACGAAGGCGAAGAAACTGCTCTCTACGCCCTCTTCCAAACAGCGCTGTATAAACCACCACCGGTCGTCCAGGGACGGATACCAAAAAACGCATTTGGAAATTTGGATGTTTATGTACCGAGTATGGTTCCCGCTGGTGGTATTCATATCACACATCTAGATGCTGCGCGGGCTGCCCGAATTCTAGGGATCGACTATGCAGACGCCGTTACCGGGTTTATTTTCAAGGGACGCCACGGCACAGCTATCATCAAAGGGGTAGTTGTTGCAAATGAATATAAGGAAGCAGTCGAAGAAGTCTTGAAAGCACTCGAGGAAGAGAAACTGCAGAATGAGCAGGAAGAAAGAGCCGTCGAGGTTCTGCGAGCATGGAAGCACCTCTTACTGAAGCTTCGGATTGCTGAGCGAGTCAGAGGCTATGTTATTGAGGGTGAAGCGGATGACGAAGCGAGAGGGATGGAACAGGGCGAGCCACAGGGAGGAGGCGGCTTTCTTCCTGAATCTGATGCCGAGACGGTGAGCCCCCAGCCTAATGCTGCACCGCCAAAAGAGTATTCCGCATATGACGGGGAGGTGAGGGGTGGGTTTCTACCGGACTCCAATGCGGAAGGTCATTCATTCGTGGACGGACCGCGCAGATATACGATCTTCGATGGCGACCAGCGGGATCAGCCTATGCCTGCTTCGGTGAACGACCTGGAGGGCGGTTTCGTTCCAAAGGGCGATGGTCTAAACCCAACTATTCGTGAACCCCCTCGCAGGGTCAAACCTCCGCCTTTACGATATGACCTTATCGTCGTGCCAAGCAACGCGGACCTTCCCTCAGCCGAGCAGCATTCTACCATCGGTCAACCCCAAAATACAAATCCAGCCCAAGCGCTCTCCACTGTCACAGGGGCCTTGGGAGGCTCAATCGATGAGCCTATCACAGTAGCCTCATCGGTCAACGACTCTGCGTCTGCCAGTGTCGAGATCCTCTCTCGCGCGCCTTCACAAGTCCAGTCCCGCGCGCAATCCGTGGAAGTCGCATCTCAGTCCTCTGAACACGAAGGTGAAGAGAATGAGGGTTCTCTATTATCAGAGGACCCTGAGGATGAGGATGCGGTTCCCGAGTGGCTTATGTCTGATTGAGTTCATCAGTAGAAGTATTTCCTTTTGCACTTTAGACTTTGTATAATCCTGGATGTGCATATTCTTGATACTTAAACGAGCTTTGGTAGCTCTGCGCACAACTGGATGTTGCTTCGTCCGCTATTAGAAGCTCTTATAATTAGCAGCGGAAAATGTGCTACGCGCAATCAACATGGAGCCCTGGCAGGTAGAAGTTGTCCGAGTAAACGGAAACATATCCGAGCAGCACAAAAAGAATGGATATCCGTTTGTACAAATAGACGACTGTCTCTCAGAACCGTGGCCGGATATAATCAGATCTCCGTGTGGTGATACTAGGATTAATGCCACTTGCGTTCTTGTGTACGCTCTACACTTCCTTGATCTTTGCAAAAAGCCTATCACCGTATACTATATACTCCGTCGTATCGGACGACTCCCGATCGGCGCAATAGCCGATGCGGGGTGACTCGGGCGGGCTTTGAGGTCGGCAACGGAAACATCCTCTTCTGGATGCCCCGCACTAGCATATAACAGTGCCTGAAGGCTCCATCCCCCTCTCCCTCAATCAACATTCATAATCAAAAAACACCCCAATCACAATATGACAGACGTCGCATCTCTTTTCTCCCTCAGTGGCAAAACCGCCCTCGTTACCGGCGGAACCCGCGGCATTGGTGCTGCAATGGCCATTGCGCTTGCAGAGGCCGGGGCCGATATTATCCTCGTTCAGGTGCGTCCACCCATTTCACCTCCCCATATCCACCACACGAGAACGATCCACTAGCTAACATGCGACGCGCAGAGAGACACCAGTAACACCACGACAAGAGACCAGATTACGCGCCTAGGCCGCAAAGCCACAATCCACGCCGCCGAACTTTCCGACCGGTCTGCCGTCAAGGCCATTATCCCAACGCTCGTATCGCAAGGGCACAACCCAACAATCCTGCTAAACTGTGCTGGGATCCAACGGCGGCATCCATCCGAGAAATTCCCCGACGAGGACTGGGACGAGGTTCTCAATGTCAATTTAACGAGCGTCTTCACGCTCTGTCGCGAGTTCGGCGCTTACATCCTCTCACTGCCAGAGTCGTCTTTCACGCCGAATAAGAAGAAGGGCTCGATTATCAATGTTGCTTCCTTGTTGTCTTACCAGGGTGGCATTACGGTCCCCGCGTACGCGGCGAGCAAGGGTGGTGTTGCGCAGCTGACGAAGGCTCTGAGTAACGAGTGGGTGAGCAAGGGCATTAATGTGAATGCGATTGCGCCGGGGTATATTGATACAGATATGAATGTGGCTTTGATCAATGATGCGAATCGAAATGCGGGGATTATGGCGCGCATTCCAGCGGGACGATGGGGGCGGCCCGAGGACTTTAAGGGGCCGGTGGTGTTTTTGGCGAGCGAGGCCAGTAGCTATGTTAGTGGAGAGCTTGTTACGGTCGATGGAGGGTGGATGGGGAGGTAGAGAGATCACAGTGGTCTTTTACCGCGGCCCCAAATCATGGCAGGGCGATATGGTAGTGTATATAGATTTGTTGTTTGAATATGGATGCGGTCCAAAAGTATAGATGCTTCATTGTTGCCTTGACTGCAGAGGTTAGTGAACTGTCGGGAGTTCCCAAAGCCATTTGTCTATCAATTCTACTTGCATATCACTACCTACCCATCTATATATGCGGCCCCTACTTATTAAGACACCCTGTGGCGCTCTTGCTCTCCACCACCCGCCGTCAAGCAACAACATCCCATCCCGCAGATTCATTATACTCACCTAACCACTTCCCTCGATTCAACCCGCAGTCCCGCGCGCAACCTAGCAGTAGTGTATTCACTACCAAGACACGAAATGACGCCCCAAAAGAGGGATTAACCTATCCCTCCCTCTTCAGACCCCGTCCCCTTGCGAACAACGCCGCAACAACAGCAACAGCACCGAACCCCGCGCTAACCGCAAACGCCATCCGAATCCCGCCGTAGTAGACATGTCTTGCTGGGAGCTGGACCTCTGGATCGAGGGTATAAATCGCACTGACGGAGTGTCTGATCTCGTCGATCACCTGCACAATAACAAAGAAGTGGTGGTGAGCAGGTTGCTGACGTAATGGGTGACGATATGATGAATAGTAAAGGGGAATATGGGTGTTTGAGGAGGCATATATAGGTGAAAGGGTAGGGGAGGTAGGGGTGGTACTTTCCATTTATTTGGTACACCTCGCAACGCCCCCGGTAGGGAACGCACGAGCTCATTTTGCACGATTGCAGACGTGATCGCAACACCATAGACTGTTCCCAGCGAGCGGATGAGGTACACTGTCGAGGCAGATACTGCATGGTCTATTTCCAATCCAAGATTAGCCAAATAGCCGCCCTGCAAAATCAAGTAAAAGTGAGGTATGAACCTTCATGCCCAAAAGCCGCCAACACCGTAAATAGAATTGCCGGGTACACAACGCCCTGTCCCAGGTTCGCGGGTATAACGTAAACAAAGTACTTCCATGCCGAGTCTTCAAAGTCCAGTATCATTACAAGCAGGTTCCCCAAAAACATGAGCATAGCACCTGCACGCATTAGGTAGCTCAGTTTGCCATAGCGGGACATGATGATTCCAGACAGGAGTCCGCCGACGGGCGTCGCGAGGGAGGGAATCACAAGACGGGCGCCCGCTTTGGATGCGCTGTCTAGCAGCACGATTTGGAAGAAGAGGGGGAGGTTGAAGAGGAACTGTTGACGTCAATAGTTGCGCCTTGATATTTGCCGGGAGGGGCTAAGCGAAGAGATAGGGAGGCAAAAGAGACTTACAGCGTAAGCCGCCATCCCAACGCAGATATTGGCGATCTGCGTCGAGACCGGCAAGAGGCCTTTCAACATCCGCAGCGGGATGACAGGGATAGCACTTGTCTTTGCCTCGACGACCAGGAACCCGCCCAACAGGACCACGCTGCCGAGCAGACTGGAAACAACCCATCCGTTACTCCAGGGGAGCTCATTCCCACCCAGACTCAAGCCGACCAGCTGCACGGACAGACCGAGAATGAGGAGGAGTGCACCCGCAAGGTCAACTTGCTTCCAAACACTCAAGCCAACGCCCATAGGAGGTTTCAGCGGTATAGGGATAACAACCCGTCCGATAACAAGCGCAAAAACAGACACGGGCACCTGTAAAAGAAAACACCACCGCCAACCGATCGTATTTGCAATGGACCCGCCGAGCGACGCCCCGCAGATAGACCCGAACCCGTGCAAGACGTTCTGCGCGGCTTGGTACATACCGCGGCGATGAAAGGGGATCATGTCGGAGTTTATGATTGTGGCCATCGTCATAAGACCCCCTCCACCGATGCCCGTCAACGCCCTCATGAGATTCAAAAAGACGACATCCCGCGCAACGGCGCACCCCAGACAACCGAGGAGGAAGCTGATGGTGGACGTGAAAAAGCAGGCTCGCCGGCCGAAGATGTCAGAGAACCGGCCGTACAGAGGCTGGAATGCCGTGCTGGTGATCAGGTACGAGGTTGTAAGCCAGGAGGAGGTGTTTGCGGCCTTGAACTCGGAGCTGATGAGCGCATAGGTCGACGCTGTGATTGTGCCGTCGAAGCCGGAGAGGAAAACATTGGCGAAGATTGCTATTGAGGTTAAGGTGAATCCCACAGAGACAACGGCGGAGGGAGAGAACATACCGACTTCGATCCAAAGGAAGCCTTTGGGTGGTTTCCAGTCTACGGCGGGGAGCAGCGGTTCTTCCTCTTGGGCGTGTTCGTGGTCTTGTTCGTGTTCGTGGTCTTGTTCGTGTTCCTGAGCGAGAGCCGCGCTGGCAGGATCCTGCACCGAAGGGATTGTTCCATACGACATGTTGATAATCGACGCTATTGGTTGTTTTCAGAGAAAGTGCAGAAAATAATGGATATATAGCAAGTAGAAGGATGACAAAGCTCTGGTGGGGTTGGGGCGTTATCTATCGCCCGAGAACTCCATTATTAAGTACTCGCTAAATGTCGCTGAGAGTGTTGATCGATGGCATCATCTTAGACTGGTTGTGCTAACTGCCGGCGGCGTCTGACTGCTCTGACTGGCCAGTATATAGATGACTCCACATCCAAGCCCTAACTGTCACTGGAGACCTCCAATATGCAGATCAACTGCTACTGCCATCGCTTACGACGAAGTCGAAGACGACAGTATCCCCTTAACCACCAGACTCTTCACCGCCGCGATTCGGCCCATCTCCTCAAAGGTCATCTTGCCCAGCATCTCAAAGACGGCGACATCCGCATCCAACTTCCACTTGAACCAGTTCCTCAACTCCACAGCGACCAGCGAGTCCACCCCATACTGGTTCATTGGTTTGGTCGCGTCTAGGTTCTTGAGCGGAACGCCGATTGCTTTACTGAGTCGCTGCATGAGGGACTCGGCGATGACATCGGCGGCCTCTTGCATGGAGGTGACAGTCACCAGTCGACGGAGTATGTCCTCATTGCCTCCTGCATCCTCGGCCGCATTGGCGGCGGGCGACTCGACGGCGTCGACGATATTCCAGGTTCCACGGAACAGCGGCCGACTGAGGAGGACGGGGATCTCGCGGCCCTCTGCAGCCAAGCCCAGAGGTGTATTGAGACCAACCAGGACCTGTGATCTGAGCGGTGTGCGGGGGATTTCAAAAGACGGATCGCAGTGATACTCCAGCAAAGCGAACATCTCCCTTTGAGAGATGCCGATGGGATACCCAGATGCCGTGAGCGCATTGCGTACCGTGTCGTTATCGCGCAATACCCCGTCGTCTAGCATAACACCCAAGTTGAGTGTTGTTGCGCGCTCGCCCAGACTGTTCCGATAGTGCACCAAGGCATCTTGGTATGCGCAGGCAGCGGCGTAGTTGGCCGCCGCCGTGCCTCCTATCCCGCCAACGATGGACGAGTACATAATGAAGAAGTCCAGACCACTGGGAAGAAGAAGGTGTAGGTTCCAGGTCCCTGCGACCTTGCATGACACCGCTTCTTTCCAGTCGGTATAGGTCATATTCGCGAAGACTTTATTCTGCAACTGATCAGCAGGGACAGGCAGAAGACAAATGACACAAGCCACGCTTACACGGAGTACCATGGCCGACTGAATGCAGCCTTTAATGGGCGGCATCGTCTGGCCAACGTCCTCGAGCACATGTTTTAGAAGTTCATAGTCACTAATGTCGCACGGACGGACTTCAACGCGCGTCCCATCTCTTATCAACGAATCAATAACTTGCTGGGCCTCTGCATTGGGCCTAGAACGAGACAGCAAGAGGAGGTTCTTCGCACCCCTGCTCACTAGCCACCGCGCTGTAGCGCGGCCGATGCCACCGAGACCGCCGGCGATAATGTATGTAGCGTTCGTATTGAAAGACCACGAGCGCTGTACCCTAAGCTTCGTCTAGGAGGCATTAGACCATTGGTTCAGGGAAGAGGAAACTTCCTACTTACCTTGACAGGGTCATCCCCTCGTATTTCAATAACCGTCTTCCCTGTGTTCTTTCCGCTTTGCAGATACCGAAACGCCTGCTCGACCTCACTAATGGGATAAACATGTATTGGTCGAGGCGGGATAACGGTATGGCTTGTCATGAGACTCCAGATTTCTCTCTGCAA
Source organism: Aspergillus foveolatus (assembly GCF_047715535.1). NCBI lineage: Eukaryota > Fungi > Ascomycota > Eurotiomycetes > Eurotiales > Aspergillaceae > Aspergillus > Aspergillus foveolatus. The sequence goes on from NW_027396066.1 coordinate 681,029, forward strand.
CCGCTGTAATAGTTCTGGCCGATATTTCCGCGCTTCGTTGAGGTCTATTGCATGGAAAGACGCATTCCGCTCGAATTGCCGCATTGGCAGATCGTGGTTTGAAAGGATATCCTTTTTGCCTAATTCAAGGAATCGACCAAATGGAGCGATGCACTCCCAACTACTCACCAGGAGGTCACCACTTAATGAGTTTAGGACAACGTCGACGCCTCTGCCACCAGTGACACGGCGGATAGCTTTAGCAAAGGACGCATTTCGGCTGTCGAAGATCCGCTCCGCCGGGATCTGGTATGACTCCATTAGCAGTTTCTTTTTTTCCTCTGAACCGACGGTCACAAAGATCTCCGCGTTGCGAAGTTTTGCAACCTGAATAGCGGCTTGTCCTGTACCCCCTGCCGCTGAATGAATGAGTATTGTCTCGCCTGATTGAATATTCGCAATATGGGTGAGAGCGTAGTAAACAGTACTGAAGACGACAGGCAAGGCAGCCGCTTCAGTGAAGCTCATGTAGTCAGGGATAGGGATTATATCGCTACTCCTGCAACGAGCGTAGGTCTGGTATGTCCCACTTGCACTGGCACAGACCCTATCACCTATATCCAGGTCTCGAACCTCACTGCCCATCCGAGATACTGTGCCAGCACACTCAAACCCAAAGCGATCCCCAGCGATGCGCCCCAAGGCAATAAGGCAGTCACGGAAGTTCACCCCGCATGCTTCAACCTTAATCTCAATCTCATCAGGGGCTAGCGGAGACTGAATCGATTCATCCGCGACAAACACGAGCGTATCCAATAAGCCTGGTGTTGTAATGTCGAGCCGCAGTGCCGTATGCGCTCCAAACAATGAGTTTCTCTCCTCAATCTCTGCTAGGAGATCAGAGAGTCTCTCATTGATGTAGTCAGCTTCGATAAGCCGATCGACGCAGAGACAACCATTGCGCTCGACGTACTCCTGCTCACATTCATTCACAGGTCTTGTAGCCACAGCACCAAAAGCTCGCATTGTCAAGTCTGATATGCGCCTTGGATCGGTTGAGCATGGTTCCAGAGACAGTGAAATAAACTTCGATGCCAATTCTTCAAGTCGAATTCCCCTAAAAGCACCCTGTATCATGGCGTGTTCTGGTAGCTGCGGGCGGTTGCCGCCGCCTCGACAGACCCAGAGTATACCGTCAGCCCCTGACAAAAGTTCTTTAAAAAGAATATAAGTATCCTCGTCCAGGGTGGAGAGAACACTGTTTCCGAGCTCGATGATGACGATGAAAAACCATTCCCCTTGGCTTGCCAGATGCGGTGCATCCCGGAGACTAATAGCGGTAGTCTCGGCTCCCAGCGCTTGGATGCGGGACTGTACCATCATTGAAACTTTCTTCTGTGTTGGATTTTCCGTGTCATACACGACCGCCGTCCGCGGAGGATTTCGAGCTGGCAGATCATCTCCCACAGCCGTGGAAATTAGCACACTGTGCTCCTGAGATTCTTTCTCAGCATAATCGTTGATACAGACCTCAACTCCATTAAAGCCATTGTTGCGGAGAATATGGTCCCACGTTTCCACCGTCACACCGGCACTGAGCTGCCTATACTTATCCTCAAAACGCCACCAGCCGGGCAGAAGACCAAAGGCAAAATTGAGCCGCACGACATCCGAACTCGTCAGTTCAAAAAAAACCAGTTTCCCGCCGGGCTTCAGCAGCTTCCGTGCATGCTCCACAGTCACATCCAGGTCCCGGGTCGCGTGGAACACATTGTCTGCTATTATGAGATCGTATGCGCCGGCCTCAAAACCTTGCTTGATGGGGTCTTTCTCGATGTCAAGGATTTCAAAGGTTACCTTCTCTGGGAAATCCTCAAACAGTGAAGCTGCATCTGTGAAAAAGCCAACCGATATGTCTGTGTATGTATAATGGTCGAATCGCGGTGTCCCTCTTCCCGGCTCTCCAGATCCGTTTCGCGTCAATGTGGCCAATATGTCCTTCGTCATTCCACCAGTGCCGGCCCCTATCTCCAGAATATGGAGACGTGGGTATTTGTGCGCGTAAAGATCCAGAAAAGACAGTGCTTGTGATTGCGCATTGGATTGCTCATAGACCTCGCGGTAGTATTCCTTTACCAATGGGGTCTTGAACATTAGTTCCACAGGGTCGGTGGCTCCCTGTAGGATTGCCGGGAGGTTGTCAGCGAGGACCGCAAAGAGTTTGGTTCGTTTGTTCTGATGTCGAAGGAAAGCAAGTAGCTGCGTGTAGAATTTATCATCTTGTAGATGTGCATTGACTTCTGTTTTGGTTATACTGTCCGCATCGAGCGCGACGAACCTCTCTTTCTCGTGCTGCATCCAAGATACGTAACGTTGATGGTGAGAGGCTATATTTCCGACAACAGCCGGAGTCAATACGTCAAGAACCCGCAGGATGCAAATATAGACTAAGATCATGATATCCCGGTCTACCCCAACCGGCGGCTTCTGCATTAGATCTCCTGCAGTAACGTGCTGATACAGCTCTGCCGGCGAGAGAAGTTCAACATCAGGGCGTGTGTCAAAATTCCAACATAGCTTTTTCCTCTTCCCACCTTGTTCATGTGGTACCTCCCCCTCTTTCAAGTATCTCGCCTCGAGGCCCTCCAGCACTACTAGCGCTTCTGTCCCGGATGCATCAAACGCCACAACATCGGAGACCACATTACTCGACCCGGAAAAAGCAGACTTATTCCATGCAAGCATCGTGCTCTGTTCCTTGTTCTTGTCTCGGACTCTTTCCGAAATGAATAGGTATCGAATTCCTGCCACCACACTTGGGAGGATCCGTTTCCCGCCGTTCGTCATGGGGACGACGTTAAGATGGAAGAGTCCATCGAGAGTGGTCGGGTGGATAGTAAAATCTGCTTGATGAAACGTTCGAGCTTTTGACAGATAGGAATGTGGGTCAATTGCAGCATGACATTCGAAATTTCCGCTGTCATTATATGAGGACGTCTTGATACATTGGTGGGTTGGGCCGTATTCGACACCCTTGACGGCTAGAGCACGGTAGAGCTGGGGCATATTGACTTCGCGCAAGCAAGAGGCCTGCAGACGAGTGAGCTCGGCCGCATATTTTTCACTCTCAAGCAACGTCTCACGACCGCGGTCAATTTCTCCTTGACCATTCTCGTATATAATGCAGATCTTACCCCGAGCTGCCTCAATCCAGGCATCGTTCTCAATGCAATAAAGCTGAAACACTCTCCACGAGTCGTTGCGATCGTTCTCCAATTCAGCATAAGAGAGATAAAACTCAACTTCAATCCCATCCACATCCGGCGATAGCGTGACAGGCCGGAAGAACTGCACGTCTTTTAATGAATAACCCGCCGGCGTGTTTCCTTTACTGCCAGCGGCAAGGCTTTTAACACCCTCAATGGCCATCGCCACAGCCATGGCAGCAGGAAGAATATTGACTTGTGCAATCACATGATCCGCCAGGAACGGATCCTCAGCCAACCTGATCCGGCGGCGCCATTTTGCCTGGCCCGGGTTGAAGTCAGGGACTCGGAGGCCGAGAAAATCGTGGCGCGGGGCCTGGCGGAAACGATGGCCCTGGCTGATACGTGGTTCGCGCCAGTAGGATTTGGCGTGATCAAATGGATATGATGGTAGGTTAGTCAATGGTCGTGGGGATGAGGAGATTTGGTTGAGAGCTGAGACGTTGATAGGGTGACCGCGGCAGTGGAGATGGCCGGCGGCTGTCAAGACAGTTTCGATTGCATTGTTGTTGCGGATCAGCGCGGAGGTGTAGCCGGGTACCGGGCCTCGACCTGAAACTGTGTTCAATACGTCTTTGATGGGCCGTTGTAATGCTGCGTGTGGTCCTATTTCAAGTATATCGTCAAACTGAATCCTCACAATGTCATGTAGCGGCTTGTCATCAACCACACTGATCGAAGATGCCTTGGCCAATGCCCCCTCAAACCGCACCGGCGATATCATATTTCTGACCCAGTAGCCAGCCTGCCCAACCTGTTCTGGTGATACAATGTCCCCCGTAACGGTCGAAACCATACAAGAGGCGAGCCTGTTCTTCCGACCGTGCAGCGTCCCTATAGCCCTACCATACTCTTCAGCAATGGCCTGCATATGTTGTGAGTGATATGCCACAGTAACAGCGACCCTGCGAGCAAAAATGCCATCTTTTTCGAGCAGACCCTTGATGTAGTCAATCTGCTTCTCCTCACCAGTAAGAGTCACGTTCCGGGGACTATTTATGCATCCGACAGAGATATCCAGTTCTCCGAACTTCGTCTTCACTGTCTCTAGATATGGTTCAACGTCTGTCTCGGAAAGGCCAACCGAGATCATCCCGCCTGTGTGAATATTATCTCGAGCCAGTGATGACGACAGTCGACCTCGATGATATGCCACGCTCAAGGCCGATCGCCTATCCAGCGCACCAATAGCGTATCTATGTAGCTCATTAGCATTGAACTGCTGTGCTCTCTGTATGATAGATTTACGCTGCTGCAATTTCCCCTGAAGAGTGACCCATAATAACACTCGCGCGCACGCCGATACTCTCTAGGAGATCTACCAAGCTCAGCTGCAGTGCCGTACACAGCGCTTGGCTAATTTCGGGTTCGTGAACGCGAGTATTCTCTGGCGAGCGGGAAAGCTCGTCTGGACCAGTCAACGGGAAGTATCAGATGGAGCAGGAAGAAGATATACCAATAATATCCCAGGAAGCACCAAGGGATCTCAGCTCCTTCGCGCAAGCTGCTAACCCTCCAGAATAACAGTCATAGACATGCAGCTCTCGACCCATCCCGTACCACTGCGCCCCTTGCCCCGTGAAGCAAAGCGCCAGTCGCCGGGTACTGCGTGATTTTACAGGCGGCGAAAGTTTAAGACTTCCATTTAAGTGTCCTGGCGAGGGGCAGATCGCAAAGGAGCGCCAAAGGAGCGCGCTTCGCCTCTCACCGAGAGTATATGCCAACTGTGAGAGATACTCATCGGTCTGAGGATATAAAGAACGAGAATGGCAATCGTTATACGCGGTCTCGAGCCGGGAAATACCGTCTTCATCTTGCGCGGAGAACACGAGCAGTTTCGGGCCACAATACTTGACACAGAGATCGTTTTGGGAGCTGATGCCACGGAGGCTCAGATAATGCTCAGCATCGTCCATAACAACATGCGCATTTGTCCCACCAAAACCAAATGAACTGATCGAAATTCTTCGCAGTCCATCTATTGGCCATAGACACGATTCATTCGGAAACTTTGAGATCGACGATGTCTCAGCCGTAGCTCTTGAAAAATAGGTTAAGCCAGACATACCTTGAGACATTTTTGTTTTTGCTCTATAGTCTTGCTTAGCACTTCCAATCCAGCGATACCAGGAATGATTCCTCTCTCCAGCATCAAAACACTCTTCACTATACCCGCGACACCGCTGGCACCCTCGAGATGCCCAATGTTTGACTTGACAGACCCGACATACAGAGGATCGTCAGGCGCTATGTAACCTTTGAATGCATCTGCTATGGCTGCCGCTTCGATCGGATCTATATCTTCTTCAATATCTGATTCTTTACAGAATACTGCCTGGTAGCGAGACCTACCTCCAACGGGTGTCCCTGTCCCATGTGCCTCAACATACTTCGTCCTACTCATATCTAGTCCCGCCTTTTGGTACGTCTCCTTGATCAGGCTACTCTGGGCTTCCGCGCTGGGCTGGACAATGCCCGGTGTCCGACCATCTTGGTTCGTCCCTGTCGCGCGGATAATGGCCCTGATGGGATCATGGTCGCGGAGTGCATCGTCGAGTCTTTTGATAATTACTGCGCCGAAGCCCTCGCCCCGGCCATACCCGTTTGCCCTTTCGTCAAAACTAAAGCACCGTCCATCCGGAGACAGGAAGCCCTGGTTGTTAAGGAACGTTGCAGTGTCGGGGCTTAGAAAGAGATTTGCGCCTGCCATTATAGCCTAGCGCGATCGTAATCAAAGTCAGTGCGACGAGGCTCAGAAGGGCTGTTTAGGTTTAGAAGGTAGATTGACGAACCACATCCGCACTTTTCGTTCTGAGTCCCTGACAGGCAGCATGCAGCGCAACCAACGTGCTTGAACAAGCCGTATCCATATTCACCGACTCGCCGCGCAGATCATAGAACCAGCTGATGCGGTTTGCCAGCATATTCGGACTGAGAGAGCTAGCAGCGTATCTCCCCGCAAACTGGGGGTCTTCTATGAAGAAGCCTTTATAGTCTTCAGCGAATGTGCCGGTGTGGACCGACGTTCTTGTTCCAGCGATTCTGGAAATAGGTATTCCAGCTAGAGTATAGGGTTCAGTTGAAAGACGAATAGATAGCGGAGGAGAAGAAAGGAAGACACCAACCGTTCTCTAAAGCATGATACGTGATCTCCAGCAAAATCCGAGCCTGGGGGTCTATTTCTGCGGCTTCGGCCGGACTAAGTGTGAAGAATGGAGCATCAAAAGCCCCAACGTCTCCGTCGACGAAATGTGCTCCTTTGAGAGGGAACTGCTCGCTCAGCTCACTGCATCCCCCTTTCACCATTGAATAAGACATACGCTATTCAACCGCTCTTCATCCGCATCATAGACGCCATCGAAATTCAATCGGCTGGGCGGGAACTGCGACCACATGGAGCGAGCGGCGCAGAGCGCCTCCCAGAACGAATCCGCGGTGTCCAGTCCCTGCGGGAATTTGAAAGCCATGCCGATGAGGGCGAGTGGAATTGCATCAACGTGAACATCGCTGGGTACAGCTGAGGTCCCATATGATCGTGCAGCGGACGAGGGAGCAACGGCACTGATATCGAAAACCATTTTTTTTTTCTGCGATGCTATTCCACTGACGCAATTTGCAATTTGGGGATTAGGTTGAGTTTGAATTATTCTTGACCTTCGATCGCAGGTATATTCACCAGAGTGCAGGGGTGTGCCACATAAAATATTCGACTTCTGCCTCAGCCCCAGCCTCAGCCCCATCAGAGCATACTGAGTGTTGCTTTTTGCTTAGGTTTCTTGAGTGAACACAGAGTGTCTGTTTGGTGACTGGATGCCTGTCCAATGCAGGAAACACACATCCTGGCTGCTCATCGTCGTCCAGTCGGTGGGCGGCAACCTTGTCTCAACTGGAGGCTGGACAACAGGTTGGACGCCTTATATGTGATATATGACACTTGATCACTCTAAAAACCACTGTTAAGGGACTGTTTGATCATGGCACAGAGTAATGAGGATGTGAGAAAAGCTGGCTTTCCATAGGCGGGCTGAACGGGCCACTAACTACCGCATAGACTGTGACGCGTCTGATGCGTACATCCCAGACCAGGAAGCGTATATTCCGTCATCTATCATGCCACGTGACTGAGTCTGGTCTACCTGAGAGATTTTTGCCACTACACCAGAAAGGGTCAACCCTTATTAGTAAGGGCTTTTATTCTGGTTGTCATTACCCAACACCAACGCCAGAACCTGCCTGCTGTACGGTTTGGCAGGGCAGGAGCCTCTGCACGTCGATATGCAGGTGAGATACCAATGGGCACTCATTGTGGTAAGTAGAGCACTTATTAGCTCTAGGCAAATCCCCTACTCTATCATTATCGTAAAGATTTCCTTTCTTAGGTTCAGCAGTTGTATATAGGGCCGAAATTTATAACTGACCAGAGCGACAACAATATACAGTATGTGATGAACTGCTACCTGAATTTTGGCCTATGTTCTATAAGAGCTTAGTTCATGTCAGCAGGGAGCAAATATTGGTAGTATACGTAACATAGCCGGGCGGGAAAGTAGAGCTAGTATCCGACGTAGAGTATGAGGTATTTCGAGGCCTTACAGGGCCTCTAGCATATGTTCTAGCAGATATTTCAGCCAATAGCCATTATCAAAACTCAATTCGCTGCGTGGTGATGGCGGGGGTAATCTCCTAACAGCTGCATGTCAGCCGCCACCCCCGTCCAGCCCTAACTGGTCTCGGTTTTTGTGTTCGATTGATGCTCGTGTAACGCACCAGTTCGGATCGGCATTTACGTTTGGATACGAAGTTGCGTATTTTCAAAACGAGTACGGAGTACTACTATGTGGTAGGCTGGCTATTCCGAGTAGCGGAGGGTGTGTGGATCTCTAACAGCTCGAAATAAATTGGGTTTACTAGCTAGAATAATGAAATGCCCGGTTTCTGTCACCTATTCGCAGATAGAATCCAGTCGTATCTCACAGAAGTTGGGAAGCGTAGATAGCTACTCAAATGCTTTTGACTTTTACCAGGATCCCTGGACTGTCGCCGCGCGGCGCACCGACAATATAGTCATGGCAAAAATCGATATCCCTCTCCCTGACAACCTTGCTGACATCAAACGTAAACTCCCTGAAAACAGCAGACAGGATAAGGACCAGTTCCGCTCTAGCAAGGTTGATACCCAGACACATGCGCGGTCCGCGGTTGAATGTGACTAGGTACTTGTCCAGCCTTTTTTCCGGGTCCTGGTTCTCGCTTAGCCACCGCTCCGGGCGGAACGTGTAAGGATCAGGGAAAATATTTTCGTTCTCAAGGATCAGTGGGAGTGTGAGTGAGACCTTGGTTCCCGCTGGAAGGTTGTACCCGTGTATGTTTAGGTCTTTATCTGGAAACTGGCGCGTCATGCGGTGGATGACCGGCGCGCAGAGGCGGAGGCCTTCATTGATGACTGCGGATAAGTAGGGGAGCTGCTCCAACGCCGTTAGGGACGGCGGGCTGGACGGGTCCGGAATCGCGGATGCAAGCTCCTCGTGCAGGCGCAGGCGGACGGGCTCGTTGGCGGCGATGTGGTAGGCTACGTTGCGGAGGACGGTTGCTCTGCAGTCTTCCCGTCAGTAATGGGCTGCTAACAAGAGCTACTAACAAGGATAGACCCTACGTGGTTCCTGAGCCAGCAGTGATTAGCTGAAATGCCTCGTCTCGCACACGATCACGTTCGAGTTCCTGCGGTGGCAGGTCGCTTTCCAGAAGCTCGTGGAAGACAGTGCGGTGATCTGCGTGTTCGTAGGCTTTGTCTTCGCCGCGGCGGATAGCCTCAACTTGGCGTGATAGGTCCTGGTCTGTTAGCCTTATAGAGAGCGTCTAGAAAAGGGGAACTTACACGCCGAAAGTCCAGAATATCGGCCATTGCAGGTGCGAGGATTTTGTTGACGCGGTCCTATCCCAGTCAGTACCAGAAGGCTCGAGGAGCCGCGCACATACAGGCAGCGAATACGTAAATCGCATAAGCCAGGGGATATGAATGTTCTAACATCATCAGCGCCTTTTTAACCGTTGACAAAGAATTTGGATCGACTCACCAGTATGCTGACGGTCAAAAAACTGTCCACATCGTCAAAGCCCTTCCGACCAAAGTCTGACTGACGGATATAAAACGGATCTCGTGCAAAGCAGTAATCGTTAATGATATCCAGCGTCACGGCCGCATACATGTATTTCATATTTAACGTCTCCCCAGTCTTGCTCGCCTTGCGCAGCCGCTCACGCAGGATACTCACCGGCCGCTGCATGACCGGTAGTAAATCCATAACGGACTTTTTTGAGAAGAACTGATTGATAGCGCTGCGCCGGATCCGATGAAGTTCATGCGATTGAGTTCCTATAGTCTGCGATGGTTAAGATTGGCATTGAATGAAAGACACTGTGTTTCCCTTACGGCTGGGTACGGTCCAAAGACTTCCGCATAGTTCTGAGGCTTCACATTGCGACCGTTTACCTGGTTGTAGATTTCGTCATAGCATTCCGGATCATTGACGTGAACCTGCTCGGGGTTGATGCGGATAACGGGGCCTGGACTTGTTAACTTGACGGTGCTGGGAGGGTTTTGAGAGGCAGACCGTATTCCTCATGCAGATTCTTGAGTTGGTACCTGAATCTGCCACCGAGTAAGATGTCATAGTACCATTCGAACAGGTATGTGATTTTGGCTAGAGGCGGGCCGGGAACGTGCGCCAGCGGATGAAAGTACAGTCGGTAGACGATCAGGGAGGTGAAGGAGGCAAAGCTCGCAGCCAGTCCGTAGGGGATTAATGCCCTGATAACTTCCAGCATTGTGCGTCCTATCTTCCACTGTAGAAGATCCAACTCTTGCAGAACGAGGAGTCGACTTTTCATAGTGCTCTCGTTCTTTGTTGAAGATGCAGCGCAAACCCAACGGACGGTGTAACGTCTGGGACTCGGCAGGCTCAATCTGACGTGCTATTCAGCCCCCAATGCTTTTGCTCCGATACTGCAGCCCCAGTTCTGTGGACAGATTGAAAAGGGGTGTGTGGAGGTGTCGAGCTGAAAAATCTCCCTGCCTGGCTGCGAATCTGGGGGAGTACAGGGCTGTGCAAGACGCAGTCATTCCAACATGTGGCGGTAAGGAATTCTAATATAATACCCTATTCTTACTCGCTTTATTGCATTGGAATAGAATTGAATGCCATAGTCGCATTTCTGGCAAGATGCTCACCCCACGCTCCTCATCCACGGGTCTCAACGACATCGGCTACGCCACCGTAGTCGTGACAATCTTATTCCTGGTTCTCACCGGCTTGGCCGTCGGACTGCGCCTTTCTGCGAGGCAAATCAAACGCGTTTCTCTAGGCCTAGACGACTGGTTCGTCTTGCTGAGCGCAGTGCTCTACTTTGGCTTCTGTGCGAATACCCTCGTGAGCGTTTACACTTTCGGCGGCGGACAGGTCTACCTCGACCCCCAGGAAAGACAGCGGAAATATGTCGCATACATGAAGTCGACGTACGCGGTGCCCCCTCTCTATGGGTTTACGGTTACCCCGATCAAGCTGTCGATGTGCTTCCTCTACCGCCGCATTTTCCCGGTGCAAATTCTTCGCCAGGTCATCTACGCGATCATTGCCATCTGTCTTGCCTGGTTTGTTGCTGCGATCATAAGCTCCTTCTTGTATTGCATGCCAATCAGGTACTTTTGGGATAAGACGGTGGACGGGCACTGCTTCAACTTCTCCGTGTACTTTCTCGTGATCGAGCTGGTGGATATGCTCATCGATCTGGCCATCATCGGGCTGCCCATACCGACGGTGCTGCGGCTGCACATGAGCTTGCGGAAAAGAATTGCAGTGGCGAGTATCTTCTTGCTGAGTGCTTTGTACGTTGGAGAGATCCCTGGCTGAATCATGCTAATCAGTACAGTATCCTCGTCACCGGAACGATCCGAATCGTCTATCTTTACAACCCCGGCGATGATCTCCGTACGTACCTCAGAACCCCGTTCAAAACGAATCTAACTGCTGCAGTTCCCCTGGCACGAGCAGCTCTATGGTCGACTATTAACCTTGGCGTAGCCATCCTCTGCGCCTGTCTACCGACATACCCGCCCTTGCTGATCAAGTGCGGCAGCCTGTTCAGCTCCCTTCGCAGTCGACTCACGTATGGGAGCAAAGGTACCCACAGCTCCATTGCGGATCAGACGGACGCAGGTGCGCAACCCATTCGGAGCGTCTATGGCGGGAGAGAAAAGTACCAGACGCATATAAACAACTCCACCAGCGATACGTATCCTCTAACGCAGATTACCGTGGGGAAAAGCGGCAGAGATACGCCGGGGATTCGGGTCGATCGGGAGATTGATGTAGAGTACTGAGCTTTGTCTGCCTTGAAACGATAGTGAATATGATTGGAAAATCGTACACTCCAGTAAATGCCAGGTAGCTGAATCGAGTCATCTGATGAGGGGAAACTGTTCCCTCGAAGTTGTACAGACGGACTTGGCGTGCCCAAGGCCGCAGGCAAACAAAGAGTACCACAACTCCTTCATCCACCACCATCTTCCTCTTGATTTCTCATTTCAAACCAAGATGGACTGGGAGAATATCGAGAATCTCCAGGCCGCTGCTCAGAGAGTGCGAGCTGCTTATCTCAAATTAGTTCACAGTGCCTCCTTCTCCGACCTCCAGGGCCCGTCACTTCGAGACGACCCGGTCAAAGGCCAGATCTGGGTCTCCAAGTTCACTACATCGAAGCCTACTCAGGATACCTCGCGAGAGCTACTGCTTTCTTTGATCGACCAGCTGAACGAGAGAAATGTCCCTTACGACCGGCCGGACTCGGCCTCGCTGAAATTCGAATGGCTCGGTTACCGTCACGATGCGAAGAAAGACACCCCCGAACCGGCCTCACTCTCCGAGAGCGAGAAATTCCAGAAACTCAACGAGGAGACAAAAGGTCCACTAACCATCCTCTATGTTTACGGCGGCACCTTTGCTTTGAACACACCATCCTGCTATCGCCGAACAACATCGTTCCTTGCCAAAGAGACTGGTGCAAAAGTGCTGATGGTCCATCAGCGACTCGCACCGCAGAACCCTTTCCCAGCCGCCCTTCTCGATGTCTTTCAGGCGTACCTAACACTGCTCGCGCCCTCACCTAATTCACCTCACGCCGCGGTCTCGCCAGGCTCGATTGTTCTCGCCGGCGATAGCTCTGGCGCTTGCCTTGCTTTTGGCCTGCTTCAGATCCTCCTTCGTCTGAGACGCAATGGCCAATCAATTCTCTTCCATGGCCACACCGTCGAACCTGTCGTTCCCGCCGGAATAGCTGTGGTCAGTCCCATAGCGGACCTTGCCGCCTCGTTGCCCTCTTTCAAATCGAATGCGAAGACGGATATTTTCCAACAGCCACACGAAACGCTCCCGTACCTTCTTCCGGGCTATCCCACCTGCCCGCTCTGGCCAACACGCCCTCCCCGCGCGAACCACTACTGCGAGCCGGGTATGCTTGCGCATCCTCTCGCCAGCCCTGCTGGCTCAGATGACTGGACTGGGTGCTGCCCTATCTGGATGGCCTCAGGTCAGGAGCAAAGTATCGACGCGGTACTATTGATCGCACAGGTAGCCCATTCGCAGGGCGTCTCGGTAACTATACAGGAATACGAAGGCATGCCGCATACATTCTTCTTCACATTCCGCGATGCTCCACAGACAAAGATGGTCTTTGCCGAATGGGCACGTGCTATACTAGGCTTCGCAAAGGGAGTGAGGCATCCTTCTAGTGTCTGCTTTATCCGTGCCAAGGGATTGATTGCAGAAACTAGGCCCGCAGAGAATCTGGTGCCGTTCACTTTATCCCAGGCGCGGAAAATGATGTGGGTGAAGAGTCAGCGCCATAAGCTCCCTGCCCACTTCCGGGAAAACCGATCCAGTCTGTAGTCTTGCTGAGCCTGTTTTACGAATGTCAGGTCGAATTTGTGGTATTATTGCATAACGTGTTAATACATCACTATGTCACTTGATACGGTTAGGAGTTGTGCTTTGATCTCGATTGATAGATTATACTTTCGCAACTCCCCGTTTCCCTTGCTTGCCTGTGGACGGATCAGGGCCATTTCAAAGCGGACTACTCCGTTGTCCACAGAAAGCATACCTGGCTCCACTAGAGTACCTGGTATATCTCAGTTGCCCCCTACCGCATGGCAGGTGATCCCCAACCTCGCGCCCACGGCCACACCCAAGCTGATCTGCTGAATAGACTGGGGTCTGCCTGGTCGCGTTTCACGGGCCATTCGTTCAATCACCGGCTCGATAAACGGAAAAGCTCTCACGGCTTAACCTAAAGGCTGCATCTTCGCCTCTCGGGCGAACGACCAATATCTACTATTTGCTACGATAGAGATGATAGTCTCGGACATCTCTTGACTACTGGCTAGAAAATCTGACGAGGCATCATTCAAGCTGACTGGTGTATCGGCCCCTGTTTCCGAGCAAGAAGCTCAGGACAATCCTCAGCCTAGACGTAACCCTGCTGGTGAGATATTAGCGTCTTCACTTCCAGATCACATTGTCTATCTCTTGGCGTCGCACTATTGCGGATCAACCAATGTGTTCTCAGCGATGGTATAACTACCTTTTTAAGGTCGCCTATCCCGTAAAGTTTGTTCAACAACGGGCTTTTCGGGAAATAATGTATTGGTTGTGTTTGTGATGACTTGCAGCTCCGTGCTACCTTCAGCTCTCGAATGCTCGTCGACAATACCTAATCACCCGGCTTCCGTGATGCCAATTCGCAGGTCAAGTTTCATTGCATGGGCTTTATTCTAATTGGTGGTCTTCATTGATGGGCAGCTCAATATGCAGCATGTCATCCAGAATGACATGGGGGTTCAGCGCCATCACGAATTTATCGCCTTTTCTGATCTCCGCACACTGCTAGTATAGACTGACACCTCTCCCTACCAGCATCGAGAAAATATCAATCATTCCGAGCCTCCGACTGTATGACTACTCTAACACAACGGTCAGCTGGTGTGTCACTGATTAGGTAGACGGCTTCTGTTGTGCGTGATGGGGCGAATCCGATGTATAGGGTGCTAACGCGGATAGGTATTCGAAACTGACTACAACCCTACACTCGAACACATTCTATGCATACAATAGAAGCTGGAAATAAAAAGCGCTATACTAGATTTAATTGAATCTCAGCCGTACGATGCTTATTTCATGCTACCCAATTACCAACACAGCTGAGGATCCATGCACATGTCCATATTGGCCGTTTATCTTCTGTGCGAGGATATAGACTATGAAATCCTTTGCACATCCGGCAAAGGGCCCCCGCCAGAAGATATTATGGATGAAGGAGTGAAAACCGTTAGGGATGCTTGTGTACCTGAACAAAAGTAATGTGATCTCTAAACCCCAGATTTGCCATCACACGAATACAACTGGATCAGACTATGATTCCCGGGGAAAAGTTGGCTAGCACAAAGACAATAGTTTCGGTACCTAGCTCTGGCCAGAGCGCGAGATGAGATGAGATAGTATTCCAAGACACCCCTAGATGACTCGCCGTCGCTACCGCATATTCGTATCCGAATAACAAGAACACATGCCACGATGTCCACGACGTCTGTTGATGGATAGTACAAGGCAGATGGGGCGCTGGACGTCGAAGTCGAACTTGAACCTGTCCGCATCAGTACACCTGCTGATGAAGAGAAGCCGTGTCTCCGAGGATGGAGGTTGACAAGTCTCACGATTGGGTACGTAGGCCACTTTGCCTACTCTGTATGGCATGGAATAGCTAACGCTCTGGGAAACGAAGAATTGCTATTCGACAATGCAACGATCCTTACTGTCAGCGGCCGACTGAACCATCTGGCAATGTCACTTTGCATCGGCCTCCGTGGATTTCAACGAAGGTCGTCACATTTGCTTTCTCACATATCCCTTCACCTGAAATGCTGTTACGGATGTCCAACACGATTCCCAGAAGCGCTGATTTCTTCAAGTACGCTGCGAATGGGGACATCAGTGGCCTACAGTCGCTTTCTGACCTTAAGAAGGCATCCCCTTTCGACGTGTGCTCGGTTAAGGGACAATAGTCTTTATGAGTATGGCAGGAATCTCACTGTGCTGGTGGAGGCTAACTTATACAGTATGCTGACTCAAAATCAACTAGATTTTTGCGAGTTTCTCTTACACAAACAAGCTGACCCGTTTCTCGAAGATCGAACTAATCTGCATGGCAAACTGACCCTTGCGGGCAGATCAATTGAGCTGATATCTCGCAGTTCGGCCTTTGATATTGCGTGGAACAAGATATTCTCAGGAAAAGCCAGCATAGACATGCGAGCTCGCCTGCAGGCTCTGTTCCCCAAAACTGATCGACTTGACAAGCGCGGCATTTCGAAGCTCCACCAGGGAATACTTGGTCTACGACATGTCAATCTCGAGAAGGAACTGCGGTTTTATCCCAGGCTGCTATCAATTAAAAGGACGCAGATGGTCGGACTGCGCTATCTTGGGCTGCATGGAGAGGAGATATCGGTGCCGTCGAGCTGTTTACCAAGTACGGAGTTGATGTTAAAACACCGTCTAAAAGGCAAATAGCCCGATTCACCCTGGAGAGTGGAAGTAGCTCAGTGGTGCAATACCTACTCAACGCAGGTGCGGACCCGAACCATCCTAGCGATGAGGAACCGACGCCTTTACATTGGCTGATTGCAACCCATGACCGGCCTGACCTTGTTCAACTACTGATTAGTTTCGGTAGCGCTCTGAATTTTCGTGGCTCTACCGGGGGTACGCCGCTCATGACTGCTGTGCAGCATAATCGTCCCCGAAGCGTGAGTGAAGAAGTTGATTGAGCACGGTGCTAATCTTGAGGAAGAAGACGAAGAAGGGTGGACGGCCTTTAATTTCGCTATCTTTCTCAGTCGACACGAATGCCTCAAAATCCTCCTCGAGGCCCAAGCCAACTGCGAACATATCACTAGTGACGGCAGCTCAATACTATATTTTGCAGCTGAGAATGCGGATCTCAAAACAATGCAATTTTTAGTTCGTCATTCCTCGCACCTACATTTTCCAATTGACAGCAAACGCCAGGAGGATGGCCTTACAGCTTTTGAACTTGCGGAAGACAGAACCGTCCCAGATCAATGGCAACTTATGTTTTTGAAGTTATGCCAGGGTATATAATGTGTTGTTCCCAAGCTTGCGCATCGACACGTTCCATTATTGGCACTAAATCAAGGCCATATTGTACCTAATCTGCAGGATTTTTGAGTTGCATGAATAGGGGATGGGGGGAACTTTGGGTTGTGCAGGCCATAAGAAATAATATATAATCCGTGGCTGTAGATAGTATCTCCTCTTCGATTAGTTCTCAATCCTTCGCACAATCAACTTTGTACCCCGCAACGGCGCCTAAGGACCTTACGCTTGAACTCTCTAGATAATGTACTCTAAGTCTCCTAATCTCTTGTCCTGAAAGTGCTTCTCAGTTTCCTCTCGGCCTAGCGGGCCATGTGCTGGCGCGCAGACCCGGCCAAACCCAGGTCTATTCATACCTGAATAGAAATGAATGATTTCTTTATCCATTTTTACACGGCGTTTCGGTAACCTGCGAGAAATATTCCATAGTAGAGTAACAGTATTTGTTTTTTTGGCGGGGTATGAGAGGTGGTTTGGCGTGTTGTGCTGATTTTGGGCCGTGGGGTTGCAGAGATGCACATAAGAGTGAGTACTTCGATTAGAACGAATAAAGGGGGCGCTTCTTTGCTTCAAAAAAAGTACGCCTGACTGAGGAGAGACGAATAATCAGATAGACAGATTGATTGCTGGCGGGTCGAAGGCCTACATTTAAGAATATGAATGGACGATTTGGTCAGTTAGGGCTTTGCACGGTGGAACCCAGATCGGTCGAATTGGACCAATTCCAAGAAAAAGTGACGACCTATGTTCAAGTCTGAGAAACAGGTATTTGGATTATAAGCAGTCTCTACTGTAAGATGGTGAATATCAGAATCGACTTCTACCCGTGTAGATTCAGTTGAGATGCTCTATATGAACCACATCAATAATTCTTCCATCAATTACCGGCCTGATAAACCCAAAACCCGCCAAACTCCCAGTACGCCTTTTCAAACCTCTCCGGATTCCTCGCCACAAATTCCTCACACTTGCCCGGACAGTCCCACTGTCCCGAGTAAACATTCGGGGCACCACCCCACTGGCCACAGAGATCGATGTTCGCGATTATACTCTGGTTCTTGAAGTGCGAGGAGATATCGCAGCTCGTGTTTGGAAAGTCGGCGAGGGCAGTGCCCCATTTGGAAGGGTCGGGTTTGCTGCTGCTGTTACTGAGGTCTATGTCTAATGGAACCGAGTGCCGTGGAAAGAACCAGGCTCTGATGCCCGCAGGGCGGAGCTCGAGGGCGTAGATCTATCTCGTCGTTAGCATGTCTTGAAATGAAGGCCAACGGGGTCAGAGGGGACGTACACCACCACCTCGCTCATTCATCGCCTCTCCATACGTCAAACTCGGCCCTTGTACTCCACAGCCCGCGTTGCTATTCGTATTGTTATCACAGGTCGCATACGTCGCGCTCCCCGTCTGCTTGCGTCGGACGTCCATGCTACACTCGGGCGTGGTATGCAGGGTAACCGCATTGCCGTCTGTCGCATTGTTAGTGGCTTCAAGCACGTCAACCTCCCCATGATCCGGCCAGTTGTAGCCGTCAGTCAGCCAAAGAGCTGGCCAGGTGCCGCATCCGTAGGGGGTATGAATGATATCGAAGATGAAGAGACCGTCGTCGTAGGTCTTGAATGACTCGATCCGGACGGAGTTCCGTCCGTGCGAGGCGTTTTTCGTGGCCGTGTCGACCCTCAGTATTGCTGAGGTTGGAGATGCATATGTGAGGTTCAGCCGTTGGGCTGTGGTCTTGTTGACGTAGCTGCAAACCCTGGTCAGCAATCCGTTCACAGTATTTGCTCTAGGGGGAATGCGTACTTGACGAACCCATCAGTTGGATCCTCCTCATCGAAATACCGAAATTGGTCAAAGAACGACAGGCCGGAATAGCTGTCCACCAACCGATAATCCAGCGGCGAGTATTCCGGGTACCGGCCGGCCTTGGAGCCCTCCACGGCGCTGACGATGGTGCCGACTATGGCAGCCAAGGCGACGATGGCGGCGATGATTTTTGTGCGGAGGGACCAGCCTTGTGGATTATACCATGAATGTCCGGTTTGGCCCTGGGCCTCGACAGGCTGTTCGTCTAGCGTTAGGGGCATAGTTCGATGCCGATCCTCTGGGTCTGTTTTGAGGGTCAGCGTGTCGGCCATGGCGACTGGCCTAGACTGGATGTGAGTCTAGTAAGTGGGGAAAAGATTTTTCGATTGCCGGTGCTCTGCAGTGTGTAGTGGCGTTTCCTTAAATCCTCGCGAGCGTTGTTGGGTTTGTTTGGAGTAAGGGATGGCCATGAAATGGGTGATGTTGTCATCGGAATGGGGAAGTCGATCCCGTCCCAATCGGGAAATGAGGCACTTAGGCATCAACTGGTTGAGAATATAGGTCTTTGACTTTTGAGAAAGCTTTACAACGTCTCGATGGGCAAGGGCTCGATCTGGTAGTTGATATGATCCCTTGCCGGTTAGGCGAGTTGTAGACCACTCAATTGCTCGGCAGTCGAGTTAATGGTGACGAAGCCGTGCTGAACAGAATATACAGACTGAACGAAGTATATAGTATAAACGGAGTATAGTGCACCGTCTGATAATATAGTCTGGAACTTCTGTCCGGGTTGGGCATTTAGGGTTACGGACACGCGGAATATCGATCACCGCAAATCAAACACCGTCAAAACTTTGTATAGAAATTTCGAGAAAACTCGTGTCGTCATACATCGAGGCCAAACTCGGATTCCCATAAAAGCTGCAGGAAATCCCTTCCCTTTTCTTATATAGCACCGCACAGCCATCTGTCTACCACTTAGGTAAAATGTGCATCGAATGAGACGGCGACCTTGAATCCGTCGCCTGCACAGGACCGTCAAGAAGAACCAATAAAATGCCTATTCCCTTCTCAGTTCGGTCGTCTCAAGCACCGCACACGACGGGACGAGGGCGAGATAGCCACTGGGGCAGGCCCAGCTCGTTATCTATAAGTTGGTGGAAGGTCGCCGACCGTCGCTATGTACCATATAGTCCTCTTACACATTGCGAACCCACTAACCAGTGGGTTCCACGAACGACTCCTGGTTCAATGCGCGAAATGAGACATCATCCATCCCTCTGACAGCATTATCGGAGGATGTTCATGACTCAAGGGGTCAGCTTGATGCTCGTACTGGGTTTGTGCTGCCATTCCCGTGCGGTGGAGCCGGATATAGCAGTCACCGAATTATTCGCTGGTAACGAGGAAGCATATCTTGACAGTGCTTATAATATTCTTCAGGAGCGGCAGAATCCAGATAGAGCGCGCCACAAACGAAGTGCGGTGTGGCAAGCCGTCAAAAAAAATTATGCTCCATCAGAAAGCGGCGAAGACAGCGTGGTTCCTAAAGGATGAGGCTATTTTCAACTGGAAGACAGAATGGCCAACGACCTGCTCAGCCAAAGAATATGTTTGGGAAACATAGGTAGGTTATTCTCCTTACAAGGAATTCACCATTAAATTCATCTGAGGATAAAAAAGGTAGAGAAAAGCATATTGGATCATCTAATTGTGTTCCCGATTGACGCCAGAAAGAATGCCTTGACTGGATCACAATGGTACAGTATCCCTAAATCTTCTATGTATACCAGGGACTTATCAAACAATGGCGTATAGTTCTGCTAGAACATTCATACAAAGAAAGCACTGTTCAGTGAATTAGCTCTTCTGGAGAGTCTCGGGGATGGAGAGACTGTTCTGTGTAAGCGATAGCAGACAGTGCAGCTCCAGCTTTGCTCCCCTGACGGCAAAAACCGTGACAAGCCTGTAATTGCCAGAATAGCAAACTCAGACGAGCATCCCAGAAGCTTATCAATATAAATCTACTGTGTAGAACTGTTAACTACGTGATTTTGTTGGGTTAGGAAAAGCGATGACATAACTTGCAGCATACTACGCAGTGCCATATTATAGATTACGCTAGTAAGCCTGATCCTGGAGCACTGAATTTCCATTGCCTTTTCCTGTCAGCGATACAGAAAGCGCCAGAGGGTAGACGGAAAAGCATGAAAGACGGCCCGTCAAAAAAAAATTAACTGACTTTTTGGTACAGCTAGACCATGACAAACCCGTAACGGGTCCAAGATCAGGACCCCGACCCACGGTTCGGATCGGGGATCAGGTCCCGTACCAAGAAGCTTAAACCCGCGAGTTGTGGAAACCACACGGGTTAGGACAATAAACCCGAACCCAACGCGTTACGGGTTTTGGGTTGACCCGTGATGGGTAACCCGCGGGTTTTCTCAAGGTCTAGGTACAGCTACTGGGGCTAAGATTTTCAATATCTGCCCGCACCTCTTCAAGAGTTGCTGCAAGGACAGCTCGGCCCAGCCCAAGCAGGTCTATTGCAATCAAGGCTCTTAAGCAAGCCCATCACCCCGCTAAGCATGTGTTGCTTATCAGAGATTTCAAGCGACGGTAATGTAGATCGAGGAGTCAGATATTAGCAGCAGCGGCAGACTTGTAAGCTTGCTCCCTATTAGACACAGCAAGACTCTAGAGTGCACCCAGGCCAGATTGCAGTCGAGCAATACAAAAGCACGCTCCAATTGAAAAACAGACTCTTGATGTGAATTAGCTGTATGAAGATCCGTGAGTACGCCTGTCTTGTGTATCGGTCGCTAAGTAAAGTTCCAAGGTTGTGTAAATACAGGGCTCAAAACGAACTTCTGATATTACCCTAACAGCTCCCGGTACAATTTGAATGGCTTTCTCAATGTCAGTTAATGCTCCTGTCCCTGAGTATCTGTTCCCAAGTATGGTACTAGCTCATTATACATGGCCAGGTCCCTTCTAGTGTTGCCTGAATATCTTTCCGCGCAGCCTGGATGATGCTTTCTTTAAAGTTCTCTTCAATGCCGTCTTCAAAATCATCCATTATTTCTCTCTGTCTTTGTTGCAAAGTTGGTTTCTAGATTGACTTCACTAAGATCGGCTTCATATGCGAAAGTTGTTCGCTTAAGTTTAGACTGGAAACTTATAACTATGGTAGATTGCGATAGAGTCTAGAAACGCGGAGCAGTAATGTTCTATTCAACTTGCTGCCCTGCATTACTTTAGACTGTTGAAAGACGCTTAATAACATGGTTGATGGTTAAAGAGCCGCAAAACTGAGGCTGTCTTTCAACCCCGGCCGCTGAAATAGCGCCCTTGTGACCGTGGCCAGAGAGTGGCCAGACCATAAACTATAATATTGCTTTTATAAGCTGTTCATTCGTATCATAGAGACGGTAACTAAATTAAGCATTAAATCCATTACAGCGACTCAGTTACACAATTAAATTTCAATTGATCTCTTATGTCTGCTTCTCCATGATTGCATAAGCAGTCAGTTCGACACTTTAAAAGTGCTGTTCGCGATATAGCACTGATCTTATTGAATTCCAAATTTTCCAATATGAACAGTAAGGAATGCCTTGGCAGGAATTGCTGTGATAACAACTATATGATTGGGCGTAAATAGTTCGCCAAGACAGACCACCTCGCTGAACGAGAGACCAGTTCATTTGGCTGTGGAGGGGTAAGATAATAGTGAAGGCTATACCGTTAAGAGACAGCCTATGTGGGACGCTGTACCTTAGCTGCTCGGTTACGGGCTTGACGCTTATGAAGTCCGGATGCACTAACTGAGAAGAAGGTCCCATGAGAGTCAGTAAGACCCAGCTAATTCAAAGCCGTCAATTTCTGGGGCGATAGTATTGTATATCTCTTACTGTAAAATATTGTATATTATAATGGATATTGAATGTGCGAAACCTAGTAGAGTATGATTGAAAGATCGGACCAGGGAGCTCACGAGCCGACTGAAAATAAAATTGAAAGCATGGAAGATCAAATCATTGACCTGTGACGCAAGACGACATGGTTCTTTAGGTTGTACTTGTTTTATAGAAAAGGAATCCCAGGCTGCTCATCTCCACCGGGCTCGAAACCCGTTGTATTTAACCAGCCTCGTGCAATAAAAATGGATAAAGCAGGGCTAGTTCAGCGTCAGAAGACGATAACGGAACGGACTAACCTATCGAAGTAGACTATCTCATAGCTGCTGCCATTATGGTGTCTGGAAGGGGCAGTTTTGAACATGCGTCTGCCCGCAAGGCTGACACCGCTGGCTGGGCTAATACCGAACTAGGGCTACTCCATACATAATGGGGCCGGCGAGCCTGCGCTCCGCACAGCGTCCGGTGCGCATTAATCCAGTGATTCACTTTTCAGGCTGGGTGGAAGTACTTCGAAATAGGGCCTCGCGAAATATTAGTGTTTTCAGCCTCGCCACCTCATACCGGTGGCTCGATGGCTTTGGACAACCGAGGGGTTCGCTACTATCATTACCCAGCAGGGGCTAGTCGTGGTCTTGATTGGTGTCTTAAAGCAGCCTGCTTCCCCCTGACTCACACAAGGCCAGCCTGGCAAGATTATGTCTGGTGGTATATACGCGCAAGGCATTCCACGCCCACGGGAGTCGAGGCTGACAGTGACTGAGTCCTCACATCCCCAAAACTCTTTTTATGAAGTAGAATATTACTCGCATGATTCTGGGTTTACTGGTCAACCATTTTTGTTTATGCATTCCAACACCCAACATCTCCGCCATCCCTACATCGCAAGGTAAAACAAATAAAAATACTTCTACAGCATGACGTCGACCTCAAATCCAGGTTCCCCCACAAAAAGGGCGCTTCTGATCGGCAGTCCGACATACGATCTTAAGGGGCCTCAGAACGATGTCGAGAATGTCGGCAACCTCCTCAGACGCCATGGGTTCCGGGTCCGAGAGTGCTGCGGGCCCCGAGCCACAAGAGACGGTATCTTGACCATGTGGAGAGAGCTCACCTTGGACACTCGACCCGATGATACAGTAGTCATTTACTATTCCGGTCATGGTGGATTCACGAAGGATCCAAACAACCACTCTGAGAGGCGGTACCAGTTTATCGTACCGACTGACTATGTCACCCCATCCAATCCTAGTGATTTCAAAGGAATCTTCGATATCGAGATATCACGGCTTGTTCATCAAACAACTAAAAATACTCACAATGTCACCGTGATCCTGGACTGCTGCTTTTCCGGACGCATGGCGCGCGATCCCACCCATGGAGGCCACGCCGTCAGGAAAGCGCTGGAGAATATCCCATATGATCAAGTTTCCGAGGCGTATGATTGGGCGGCCAAAAATGTCTTCTCGGATCTGACCAGTGTTGAAGGGAATCCGGATGCAGTGCGAATCGTGGCGGCGACGGATTCCGAGGCAGCGTTTGAATATGATGAGGGCGATGGACGCATAGTCGGTGCCTTCACCAAAGCCTTACTCGCGAATCTGGAGCATGCACTGCAGGCGAATCTCACATGGAAGCACATGATGCTCAGAGTGTCGGACCTGGTCAACACCCAGTTCCCCTATCAGCATCCGCATGTGGAAGGTCCGTACAATAGGGTTGTGTTTTCCCAGCAGGAGAAAGACTCCAACGTCTATCAGGTAGAAATATCAGATACGGGAGAGCACATCCTCCAGGCCGGTCAGACTGCAGGTGTCAGAGTCGGCAATACCTACCACATCATCTACAACGAGACTGCAGCAAGATCAAAGGATCTCACTTCTCGAGAGATAGGAGTAGTAACGAGAGTTGCCCCATTGAATGCTATACTCCAGACCCAGTCGACGGTTCTTGGAGAGCAAACTGCCAGTGCATATCCTGAGGTAGAGGCACAGTATCGCTACCCTGTCTCGGTGACCAACAGTCTGAAACGATACGTGGACGACCAGATACGCAAAATGAAGTTCATACAGCTATCTGAAAACGGCCCAACTTCCATGGTGTTTGCCAGTCTTGATCAACAAGATGAGACAATCTGTCTTAGCATCTGTGGCGAGCCGCGTGCCGCTTTCAATGCTAATGGAGATATCGCAGGGGCTGTATCTAGAGCTCTTCAGCTTGCAAACTCAGTATCTCGAGCAGCCCACTTGTTGTCTATCAAACCTGCAGATGAAGTGAGGCTGAACCACGAGTTGCAGATTACACTCTCGAAAATTAATCCTGGAGAACATGGCACAAAGAACCTTGCCACTAATGGCACTGCCTGGATTAGTTGCAGAGACCGGATTTGCATAACGCTGAACAATACGTCCTCGGTAGATACTGTCTATGTGTCAGTCTTCGATGTGAATGCGGCCGGGAAGATATCCTTGATATCACGGTCTTCACCGCGTGGTATCAGGCTCTGTTCCAGCAGCCAGTATGTGATGGGGAAGACACAGCATACCGACATTCTCAAGGGGATGGAGATCCGTTGGCCAAAGGATATCCCTGGGGACGTCCAAGAATCCATTCCCGAGTGGGTGGTCTGTCTCGTTACGAACGCTGAAATCGACCTTCGCTGCCTGGAGAGGGATCACAGTGGCACACAGGCACCCCCTGCGCCACGAGGAGACCCTTCGCAGCTTGAAAAGATTGCATATCAGCTCACCTATGGCCAAGGCCGCGATATCGGTGGTGAAGAAAACCCAGGTCTAAAGTGGGATCTGATCATCATTCCATTTTCACTTTCCCCTGTGCAGGCATAATGTGTCATATATCAATAGCAGTTTTCGGTTACTCCACGTCTTTCATAAGTATCCAGCTTCCATCTATGCCCGATTGCCATGAATCTAATTCCAGCGTAGCTTCGAGAGTATCAGGATGGTCCGGTCCCAGCTGGCGAATCTGTTGTTCAACACAGGCTTGCAACAACTCCAAGCTCCCCGTGTACTTCCCCTGCTTCCTCCAAGTGCGGGCCAGATTCCACATGCTGGTTAGTGTATTTGCGTGGTTCGGTCCCAGTAGCTTTTTCCTCGCGTCTAGTACCTCTACCTCCAGCTTCTCGGCTTCCGCACAGCGACCTTGATAGCGATATGTGCAGGCCAGGTTGCCCATGCTTGTCAGCGTGTCTGGGTGGGCACGTCCTAAAATGGAGTCAAACGCCGTCATCACCTGCTCCTCAAGCTCCTCTGCTTCTTCAAGTTTCCCCTGGCTCCGCTTTGTAGACGCAAGGTTGCCCATGCTTCGTAGAGTAATAGGGTGCTCGGAGCCAAGGACTGACTTGAAGATCTTGGTGGTCTCCATCTCGAGCAGTTCAGCCTCTGCGAATTTGTACCGGTTGCGGTAGGTTGATGCCAGGTTCGCCATGCTGATCAGCGTATTCGGATGCTCTGGCCCTAACATTGCTTGTGACTGTTTCCAAACACGTAATTCCAGATCTTCTGCAAGCGTCCATTTCCCCTGCTCGCGGTATATCGTCGCTAGGCTGCCCATAGCTGCGAGCGTGTCTTTATGTTCAGGACCAATAGTTCCCTCCAGTAATGCCACTTGGCGTGTTCTAAACTCTTCTGCTTCACTCCATCGGCCCTGCTCCATGTATGTGGATGCCAGGTTTCCCATGGTTATGACGGTGTCTGGATGTTCGGGCCCAAGAACTTTCGTGCGATGCTTGAGAACGCAAACGTCAAGTTCTTCAGCCTGGCTATATTGGCCCTGCATGCGATATGTGGTGGCAAGGTTGCTCATGCTTGTCAATGTTTTCGGATGGTCTTCTCCAAGTAGCAACTTGAATTTCGTGGACACCTTCCTTTCCAGATTCTGAGCGTCATCCCATTTGCCTTGATTCATAAGGGTCGAAGCTAAGTTGCCCAAGCTGCTCAGAACTACAGGATCATCTGGCCCCAGTCTCTTTTCTCTGACATCCAGCAGTCTGAGTTGGAGCTCCTCAATATGCTTCCATTGACCCTGGTCCCACAGCGTAGCCACCACACACTCAAGACTCTCAAGAGTATCAGGGTGGTCGTGTCCAAGTCGTGCTCTCCTTGTCTCCAGAACTTCGCGGAATAGAACCTCTGCCTCGCGGTACCTTCCATCACTATACAAACTCTGGCCCACTTTCTGCGCCAGTTTCTCCCTATCCGGTGACCTAGCTTGAAACTGTTCACACCCAAGAATATGCTGCGCATGCGGTAGGCATTTCCTCCATAGCATGCGGTTCTCTGGCTTGCTTTCCGGAAATATATCTTTCAGATGCTGTCCGGCTTTCTTAATCCAACATTCTAGCGTATTGTGGGCTCTTAACCAGTTCTTTGTCACCAAGTGGACAAGTTGGTGCAGACTAAAGTATTGAATACCACTCTCCGAGTGCTCAGAGATGAAATAGTATCCTTTTAATACCCCTAAAGCGCTTTGCTGTTCAACCTTTGACTTTGCGGCTGGGAGCAACAAACATGGTATCCATGCAAAGTCAAGGCAGGACATGAATGATAAGTACTCCACAGCCAGTGGGCTCGTGGTCTGAATCTGTCTGAAAGAGATGAACCATGTTGAGGTTATAGAATTCGCGGTCCCCAGATATCTCCACTCGTCCTCGAAATCTTTGCTGAGCAACTCCAGCATCGAAGTTTCCATGTCCTTGATAAGTGAAAGGTATGTTTCAGCAGAGATCAAGTTTTCATTGATATAGCTAGCGGCTTGGACGATCGCTAAAGGTATGAAATGTAAGTGTTGAACGAGAGAGGCTGTAGATGTGTCACTCTCCAGCAGGCTCTGATCAGAAATGGCACTTTTTAACAGAGTGATTGCCGAATGAACATCCATCTCTCTTACATCAACAATGTTTGGTCCAGCGACTCTTGTTGCAAGCTGATGATTCCGGGTTGTAAGAAGGATAAATCCGCGAGGCGAGGTCGGAAGAGTGTCTCGGATCCTGGACGCTAACCATAATCCTGGATCGTCTGCATTGTCAATTATAAGCACCCAGGGACCAGCCGCATCTGAATCCAAGTACCCCTTTACCCGGTCTTTTACATTATCCGGGTTTATGGATTCCAGGCCCAGTCGGCTGCCGATATCCATAAAGGCCTGCTCCACCGTTTCGGCACTGGTTGATGAGATCCATATTATAGAGTATGCTTCCGGCTTCTTGCGAAGACGGTAAGCAAGCTCCAGCACAATCTGTGTCTTCCCCACGCCTCCAAGACCTGATATTGCGGCTCTTCTAGTCCCACTATCTCCACCTGTAATCAACATCTGAAGGCGTGAGAGCTCGCGCTCGCGGCCCAGAAACAGCGGGTTCTGACGGAAAGGAACTATAAAACATGGTGTACGTGGAGGCGTCTGCGAACCATCACTGCTCTTAGCTTGAGGGATCCTGGACAGCAGGATCTTTGCATATGCAGCGGCTGCCAATGAAGCATACCCTTGCCAATGCTTAGATTTGTGGGAATCACAGTAATCACAGATTCCACGGATAACCACAGACGGGAGCTGGTTCATCAGCCCAGCGGCCTCCATCTCAAAACACAGGGCCCCATGTTTTTCAGCTAGGCGGTCCCGGCTCACGGCGTCTCTGACCAACTGGTTTCCGGATGCGATCAGTCCATAATGCACCCTGGGCTCCTCTGATTGTCGTACCGGACGGTTGACCAGATACCTTGTATTACATTTGCCGCAGTCTGCCTCGCCTTGTGGGTGGACATATTCCGCCTGGAATAAAAGGTCGCTGGAGCGCTCCGGCTTGCAATACTGGCTTGCCATTCCTGAATGCCTATTCAAAGCTGATGAGATCAGGTCCAGGATACCCAGTCGTTTCCCCATTATCTCTTCGGCTTGGAGTTGTGATATTGTGTTCAGAAGGACTAGGGGCGGCCGGTTTAGCATTCCAGTCACTTTAAATTCGCCATCACCGAGAACTTTCCCAAAATCATAGGCAACCACCCCGCTCGTCCCATCTGAAGTAGGTTTACTGACCACAATATCTCCAAGCCACATGTTATTGTTTATCGTTCGCGGGATCCCTCCTCCCACGCCGACCATTAACCCGAATTTGACTTCGGTGAATGTTGAGAGAAGCTGTGTAATCACGACAGCCGTAGAGATAGTGCCATATGCTCCCGATGGCAAACATGCTACCACGATATTATGGCCTGCTATCGCACCCAGAGTGTAGATATTCTGGTCATTAATGAGTTGGGGGAGTCTTGGGTGAACCTCATCCAGCATCGCTTGCGCAGCGGCAGCCTCAAGGTGCAGTGCACACACCCAGGCAATCCTATAATCTGTTTGTCGTCTATGTTGCTCGGGCATGGTGGAAAAGGAATAACAATAATTTGGGCTTGATCACTTGCAAGCTCATTACCAACAGAAGAAAGAGGAAGAGTGTGGTAAGGTGGGACACAGCCCCGCAACACGTGGACACGAGCTTCAGCAGCACTACTCATCTCTAGCCAATCGGAATTCTATCCTATTGATCAGGGATCTTAGGTGCGATCTCGAGCTGTGTGACCGTGCGCGGCCTAGGATCGATAGGCTTGCCGGCCGGGCCAGGCTCTTGATCATGGGAGGCGGATGTGGCCAGGTTGAAGAGTGGTAAAGGACTATATACATTGAGGGCGTCAGAGCAGGGGCAAAGTTAAAGTGGCAGACTAAGACCTGTATTTGAATTAGGGCTAATTTTAATTGCTATAATATTAATAAACAGAAACTGAAAACGGTACTAATAGGATTAATTACAGCTCTTCATACAATGAATTACCTAAGTATATATTCTTATTTTCAGTAATTACCTTATTACCCTGTATTGAATTTTATAATAATATCTCTTGAATTGTACGGAAGGTGATCTTATTAAGCATTCCTACCCTGGTAATGGCGTAAGTTCTGCAATTGCATTGACTTACATTGACTTACCAGATCCTACCACCGGCCACATCCGATTACTATGAAGACTAGTCAATCTAAGGCCTGATCTCACAAGAGAAAAGCAGGACCATATCACGTCAATCCAACTCCTGTGAGTTAAGCGCAAAATTGCTTGCTGTCAAGGTATTCTGAGATAACATGTTGTATGAATCGCGAAGCCAAGGCTCAATACAGTGGTAATGAGTCCTATATATCCTTTTACTGCGTAGGCAGGCGGCACCAGCTTAGGTAAGTAGTTCTCCTACACCAAAGTAGGTCATCTACTTTGGCGTAGATGAGTTGCTTACTCGGCTTTTTCAATATCACCTATCTTCAATGGCTTCACAGCAAACCAGATTACTTTTACCTCTTGTGGATCTAAGTGTACTCCTGACCAGAATTACTCTCGCAAGTACTGCGCTATTGGGCAGAGCTGCCTTTCTTTTTCTCTAAGATTGCCCTGTATAGATACTTCCCTCATTCGATTCTGAGTATGTTCTTCAGTAACACTGCATTCGTAATTTGCCGGACTTTAGCCTAGCATTCTTTAAAACATTGGTGGTCGTATTAGTGCCGTCTCCGTTGATCCCATCGGCGCTGAGCGGGGTGAAGCTTGTGGTCTTACAGACTGTTAACGTAGTGACTGGCACAGCCCTTACTCAAGCAATTTCCTGGGTGTCCATTAAGCCCTTTTTAAAAGCCTGAACTGAGTTCCATCCCATCAGCAAGCCGCAAGCGGCTAGATGTAAGGCCCCGCTCCAGGGCTTCACGCAACGGGCCGAGTCGCCGGAGCCGAGGCTGTGGCGCCGCACTAATGCGGGGTGCGGGGTATACACTACATATATTCAATTGTATACTTGGTATAGTCGTTCCATCTGGATCAATAACTGTAAACAAGGGCAAAATGAATTTCGAGTATCCTCCCGACCTAGTCGCCCATCTCGCCTCCCTCGACTCCTTCATCAGCTCCACCATCCTCCCCCTCCAGCACCAAGACGACAACAACCGCTTCTTCGACCACCGCCGCGAGTATGCCCGAACAAACTGGGAAAAAGGCGGCCTGCCGCGCAAAGAATGGGAGGAGCTCCTAAGTGTGCACCAACCCTCCATTACCAAGAATCCACTTCTGACTCCCTTCAGACAAAGCCCGCGTCCTCGCTGACACCGCTGGGTTCTACCGCTTCGCCCTCCCCAAGATCTACGGCGGGACATCGCACCCCAATACAAACCTTTACATGTCCGCGATCCGCTTCCATCTAGCCTCGCATACCGTCTACGGCGGCGGCCTGGGCCTCGCAAACGACCTGCAGAATGAACACAGCATAGTCGGAAACTTCCCCGATCTGTTCATGTTGCACCATTTCGGGTCCGAGGAACAGAAGCGCACACTTATACCTGCCCGACTGCGCGGTGAGTTCCGAACGACATTTGGACTCACGGAACCCGATCACGGGAGCGACGCGACGTTCATGTCGACTGTTGCGCAGCGCAAGCGCAACCGTGACGGCGTGGAAGGATGGGAGATCAACGGGGCCAAAAAATGGCAGACGGGGGCGCACCACTGTACGCATATGATCGTCTTCGCGCGGACGAGCGGGAAATCGGGCTCGGCGCGCGGTATAACAGCGTTCCTTGTCCCAGCCCAAACGGAAGGGATCGAGGTCGCGAGCTACGAGTGGACGTTCAATATGCCGACGGACCATGCGACTGTGACCCTGAATGGCGTCTTCGTCCCCGACAGCGCCATCCTAGGGAAGCTGGATAACGGCCTTGCAATTGCGCAG
Source organism: Aspergillus foveolatus (assembly GCF_047715535.1). NCBI lineage: Eukaryota > Fungi > Ascomycota > Eurotiomycetes > Eurotiales > Aspergillaceae > Aspergillus > Aspergillus foveolatus. Next base: position 711,986 of record NW_027396066.1, read on the forward strand.
ACGTTCGTCCATGAGAACCGCATCCGGCAAGCGGCGAGCTCATGCGGCGCCGCAAAATACTGTCTTGACAGGGCGATCGAGCGCGCGAATTCGAGGACAATCTGGGGCGAGGATCGGAAGTTGTCTGAGCACCAGGGCATTCAGTTCCCCGTTGTGGAGCTCATGACCCAAGTCGAGATGTTGAGGCTGCTAATTCTGCGCACGAGCGTGCGGATGGACGATATTGTGTCTGAGTGTGAGAAGACGGGTGGTAAGGATGTGCCCTGGGTCCGGATTGAAAAGGAGTTGAGCGGGGAGGTTGCCATGTGCAATTACTGGGCCAATCGGTTGGCGTGTCAGGCGGCAGACCGGGCGATTCAGGTACGTACTCGTCCTCTGAATCTCTATCGGCTGTGAATAAATGCGCTGATCAAATTGGTGGGAGTTTAGATCCACGGCGGCGACGGCTACTCTAGGCACTACCCCTTCGAGCACATCTACCGGCATTTCAGAAGATATCGTATTACGGAGGGGTCGGAGGAGATTCAGATGCGTAAGGTGGCAGCTTACTTGTTTGGTATGAAGGGGAAGGGTAGTAAGCAACCACAGGGAGAAAACGAAAAAGGGAAGTTGTAATCAATCACGCACTGGCAATTATGGTATTGTCTCAGTCAGTTCTCCTTCTGATGCTTCCCTCCGTGCTGTTGTTCTATATTCTACCCGGCAAGTTATGGCTTGACAATAATGAAACCTTGAAACAAAATTGGATCAAAAACGCCGTCTCAGTGCAGTGCAGTAGAAAAATATTTTAAAATAGGATCGAGTAGGTCATGTGAAGTCAAGATCGTCGTCTCCATGCCCCACATATTGATACTTCATCATCTGCTCGTGGTGCACATCGCTCGCCTGCGAATGTACAAGGCCCAGCGTGCCCGCGTCCTCGGCTGGATCATCCACTAGCATGCGGTACTCGTTCGGCGCGACATGACGGACGTTCCCTACGCTTTCATGGAATGAGTGCGGATGTGGGTGTTGTTGCTGATGAGGATGGGCATGTCCATACGGGTCAGCCATCGAGGTTTCCTGCGTTTGAAAGCGGGGGATTTGATGCAGGTTCATGATTTGCGGGTCTAGCGGGACGGCTGTGTAGTCGCTAAGCGAGCCAACGTGGCCTTGGAGGATGGAGGAATGCGGCGTCGTGAAGGGGTTCTGATGCTGATGTTGATGGCCTGGGTGAATTGTGGTTTGGGCTTGGTGGATGAGCTGAGGTGCTTGGAGGGGTTCGGCTTGTGACATGTGGGGGTCGATATGGGTGTGAGCTGGAGTTTCTTGGACCGATCGTTTGCGCTGATGATGTGTCTCCTGCTGCTCATCCGTATCCATCGGTGTCTCGGCAGCGCTGTTCGAATTGGGTGTTGGGGTCTTCAGCGTTTCCTTGCAGTGCGGACAGTCTCGAATAACTCGACTGACGGTTTCCTTGATCCGGACCCAGTGGTACTTGACGGCGATGGCGGCAGTGGTCTTGTTAATCCCTGCGTGCTGCTCCATGTGCACTTGCTGCGCGATCTGGTACTGCTGTTGGGGGTCTGAGACGACCTCTTTATCTTTTAGCATGAGCTTTTCTTCCTCGCCGTTCTCGCCCTCGACGAGTTTGTAGTGCGTGGCTGCGCTGCGGAGTCGGCTCTTCTCCGCTCGGTCGGCGCCTCTGGGGTATTTAGAGTGTTTGAGATAGTAGCGGATTTTGTCGAACCGGTCCTGCGTGACGGGGTCTTCGCTGTCAGACCCCAAGTCTCGCCCGTAGATAATTGCGTCGACAAATTCTCCAGGGCTCGACAGCACTCGGCCTGCATTGGGCACTCTACCAATCCGCTTGAAGCCGAGACCTTCCCAAAGTCGGCATGAGGCAACATTGCTTTCATAGATGAGGTTGAAGACGGCATATGTGTATCCCTGGCTTGTCAACGCAGCACTTCGGTTTTGGGCGATATAACACATACCAGCCGAGCGGCCCAATCTAGATAGGCCTCTCCCATTAATCGACCTACACCCTTGTTTCTCGCAGCATCCGTGACAAGAAACATGCCGTTACAGACATGGCTACTTCGCCCCGGGTAGTTTGGCCTGACGTTGAAACTCCCAAGACAGACTTTGGCCCAATTCACATTGCCGTCCATCTCCTGGACATCATTGACATTCTTAATGTCCCCAATCAACATGATCGCGCCAAAGTTCGAGAACCAGTACGGCGCAAAATGCCGAACTGGGATCGGATCGACCATAGCATAGGTGTCGCCCTTTTCAATCTCCCGGTTCAATTGGTTGCATAAGTACACAATCAGCGACTTGGGAATCTGCGCATACGAATGGAACGGCACCAAGGTCGCGACAGTGACCCGGTCTCGCAGCGTGAGCTGACGAGGAGCGATATCTCTAGAAGACTCGTCGTCCATGGATGTCAGATCGCCGTGGCCAGCTGGCATGGTAAAGAGGAGCTATACCCTGATGCGGGCTGTGGCGGTCACGGGACTGCTTACCGCATTAGTGTGGTCAGGACTACCGCGCAGCGTTCATACTGCTCGGTGAGACGAATGGGGATAATTGGTTCCAGAAATGATCCTTTACTGCAATAGGCAACGTAGAGAGAGTAGAGCAGCGAAACAAAGCAATAAAATGACTCACCGTATAAAAGAGTGAGGAAAGGCGACCGGCGTTCTGCACGGAGTATACTTACAGCCTGGTCGGAGTGGTTGGAGAACTTCGAGGACCGGCGAGTATTCTCGAGTCCGGAATGAAGTCAACGCAAGAGCGAAGTCGTCGTCCCGCTCGGACTATTTTTTCTCCCGTTATCTAGTCATGTGACGATCATCGCGGGCACGCGAGACGCCTTTCCTAAACGGGCATGATGGTTTAACGTCACTACACATTCCTATCAGTGAGGGCAATTGCAGCCTGGGCAATAGGTCAGAAGACAAAATGAAGCTCGATCTTTCCGTCTACCTCGTCACAGACTCCACCCCCCCAATCCTCAAGGGGCGGGACCTGTGTGCTGTAGTGGAAGAAGCCGTCAAAGGAGGTACGACACCTCCCCTCCTGTTGTACTCTATTGACGCTTGGCAATGCAGGTGTAACGGTGGTCCAATATCGGGACAAAAAGAGCGACACAGGGGCTCAGATCGAAACTGCCCGAAAGCTTCACCGGATTACTCAGGCCCACGGTGTGCCCTTGATCATCAACGACCGGGTTGATGTTGCTCTTGCTGTGGGCGCTGAGGGGGTGCATCTCGGCCAGGATGATATGGGTATGTTCCATTTTGCTAATTGGACGATAAGCTGAGATCCCTAGTCATTTCGGAAGCAAAGAAGCTTCTACCGAAAAATGCAATTATTGGCATTAGCGCCTCGTCTATTGAAGAGGCGCAGGCGGCCGTTGCGGCGGGCGCGGATTACCTGGGTATCGGGACGTTATTCGCTACACCAACGTAAGTTCCGTGCCTGGAAAAGGGAATATATGCTTATCTATCAGGAAAACAAACACCAAGCACATCATTGGCACAGCTGGCACGCAGGCTATCCTTGACTCTATTGCCGAATCTGGCCGCGAGGTAGGAACTGTTTGTATTGGTGGGATCAACCTCTCCAACGTTCAACGGGTACTGTACCAGTCCGCCTCTCCCCGGAAGAGCTTGGATGGCGCTGCTATTGTTAGCGCTATCATGGCCGCAGATGATCCCAGAGCGGCGGCGGCAGAGCTTTCCCGGGCCATCGCGACCCCGCCGCCATTTGTACGCAAGGTGGAAGGGCCTTTGGTCCGCGATGTTGCAGGTTTGCTCGAGAACGTACCGCATGTTGTTCAAAAAATGGTTGAAGTCCACCCGTTGGTCCACAACATGATCAACTTCGTCGTCGCCAACTTTGTCGCCAATGTCACGTTAGCTATGTGAGTTACGCTAGCATCGAGTTGATGGCTTACTAACCAGTGTAGCGGTGCATCGCCGATTATGTCGCCGTATGGCGACGAGGCCACGGACTTGTGCCAGTTTGACGGTGCCCTGCTCATCAACATGGGCACTCTGACTAGCCAGAGTCCTTCCGAGTACCTCAAGGCTATTCGAGCGTACAACCAACGCGGCAACCCAGTGGTGTATGATCCGGTAGGCGCCGGTGCGACTCAGATTCGACGGGGGGTTGTCAAGGAGCTCATGGCCGGGGGATACTTTGATCTCATTAAAGGCAACGAAGGAGAAATCCGCCAGGTCGCGGGCAGCACTGTCGTTCAGCAACGAGGTGTTGACAGCGGACCTAGTACGCTTGACCACCAAGGTAAGGCACGGTTGGCCCGTGACCTTGCTCGGCGAGAAAGTATGCATCCCTGCACATGTGTACAAATCGGCCCCTAACTTTGATCAGAAAACGTCGTTCTCTTGACCGGCGCCGTGGATTACCTTAGCGACGGCGAACGGGTCATTGCCGTTGGGAACGGACATGAACTTCTCGGCCAGGTCACTGGAGTATGTTTGCATTTGCCCCATCTGCTGAAACACATGTCTAACTCAATTCAGACTGGTTGCGCTGTCGGTACAGTGGCCGGATGTTTCATCGCGGCCAATCCAACTGATAAGTTCCTTGCAGTTCTCTCAGCCCTTCTGATGTATGAGATTGCTGCGGAGAACGCCGCTGCAAGAGACTCCGTCCGCGGCCCTGGAAGCTTTGCTACGACTTTCATCGACGAGTTGTACGCTATCCGTCAAGCGGCTCTGAAGGGAGACCACAGCTGGTATGCGGGACGGGCCAAAGTTCAAGAGATATCTTTATAGATGTGGAGACCGTATTCTCTCTTTCGATATGTGTAATTAGTCTCGATTGGGTAGCCCGATTATATACAAACCCTACTACACATAGATTTCGTGCCCTCCCGCACAAACATGAAAACAATCAGCTACATACGGCTTCTAACAGTCTATTGCTTTTTCAACTATTGTATGAACTACATTATTTGAGCTCTAGCATTCCAATGCTAGGTTTCCCGGACCTCTTCCTGACGCCGCATATACTTTGACGGGACAACGTTGTTCCGACCGGCGGGGAGTCAGGCATGTGGTTGGTCAGGCATGATTCGGCACACTTTTTATGGGAATGACTCCAGCAGACCACCTGAAAGATCCCTCCTACTAGGGATCCCGCATTTAGCTAAACTGTCTCTCTTCAATCCATTTTCGACCCTTATTCGGGTCTCCAGAGTTTTCCCCAGGACAGCGTATCCTCTTGCGAATACTCTGCGAGTTAATCACGTCACCCCTCTCCTCAGACCACCTGCAAAGTACCCCGCCTACACCTTCGCAAACATGGCTATCAACTCCGCCCCCGAGAGCTCCCTCCTCTCGCTCCTCTACCGCTCATACCCCGCAGCCATCTCACCCGACGAGACCGAGCCTGACCTTTTTGCGGTGAATCCTAAGATCTTCCCTGGTGTGACCTACAATGCTTCCGATGAAGCGGACATCAAGCAATGGCTGGCCACAACTTCTAGCCTCCAGAGCGCTCTCAGCAAAGACGACAAGTCTGCAATTTCAGACCTCCTTGCTCAGATCAACACCCATCTCGCCACACGGACAACTCTTCTTGGAAACAAAGCATCCGTTGCAGATGTCGCAGCTTACGCCCTCCTTGCGCCTGTAATCGAGAAATGGTCTCCGGAAGAACGCACAGGAGAGAATGGATACCACAATATTGTCCGCCACGTCGACTTCGTCCAGAACAGCCGTGTCTTTTCGCTGCAGATCCCCGATGAGGAGAAGGTCAAGATTGACGTGAACGACGTCCGATTCGTACCCAAGCCCGTCGACCCCAAGGCCGAGAAGGAGCGCAAGAAGAAGGAAAAGGCTGCTGCACAGGGCGCCGGAGCCGAGCAGACTGTTGTTGTTGGGCAAACCAAGCCCGAGAAGGCTGCTCCCGATGCCGCCGCCGCCGGCAAGGCCGAGGGCAAGCCCAAGAAAGAGAAGAAAGAAAAGAAGGAGAAGCAGCCGAAGCCTGCTCCTGCTCCCGCAGCGCCTCCTTCCCCATCTCTCATCGACCTCCGTGTCGGTCATATTCTCCGTGCCGTCAACCACCCCAACGCCGACTCACTTTACGTCTCCACCATCGATTGTGGTGATGCTCCTGGCTCAGACAACACATCTGTGGATGAGGAGACTGGCAAGACCGTCCGTACAGTATGCTCTGGCTTGAATGGCCTAGTTCCCCTGGAGGAGATGCAGGGCCGCAAGATTGTCGCCGTCTGTAACCTCAAGCCCGTTACCATGCGTGGCATCAAATCCGCTGCCATGGTCCTGGCTGCTTCCCCCCGCGTCGCTGAGGGCGAGGACTCTCACGCTGGCCCCGTTGAGCTTGTTACTCCTCCCGCAGATGCCCCTGCCGGCGACAGGATATACTTCGAGGGCTGGAACGACGGCGAGCCTGAAAAAGTACTCAACCCCAAGAAGAAGGTCTGGGAGACTTTCCAGCCTGGTTTCACTACAACGGATTCGTTGGAGGTTGCGTTTGACAGCAGCGCCGTCCCTGTTGCTCAAAGCCAGGAGGGCAAGCCTGCGCTGGGTAAGCTGGTCGCTAAGTCGGGTGGTGTATGCACAGTCAAGACTCTGAAGGGTGCTACTGTGCGGTAAATCCGAAGTAACAGTAGTTTATCAAAATATCAATGAATTAGCAGTTTCAGGCCAAATATTTCAAACTCCCCGTAAGCTACTAGTCACGTGACCACCTTGCTGTCGAGGGGCACATCACATGATCGGTTTGATTGCCCCACGTTTTTGTCCTGATTCACAGCGGGGTTGATTTTCACCGCGACCAGCTTTCTCCTTTCCATTCCAGTCAATTGGGTTGAATATCCTCACGATGGCCGAGACTCCCGCGACCGCCGACAAAGTAGTTGCTGAGCAGGATATCAACCCCTGGTCTGTCGCAGGTGGCACTGATGCGAGCGGCAACGCCATCCAAATCGACTACGAGGCTCTTTCAAAGTAAGCAAGGAGAGCATACCTTATTGAGATTTCATCGTCTAACTCACGCATTCAATTCAGAAAATGGAACACATCCCTTATTGACCAGGCCCTTCTCGACCGCTTCGAAAGGGTCACCGGACACAAACCGCACCGCTGGCTCCGGCGCGGACTGTTCTTCAGCCATCGCGACTTCGAGAAGATCCTCACAAAGAAGGAGAAGGGCGAGCCGTTCTTCCTCTACACCGGTCGTGGCCCCAGTTCAGGGAGCTTGCACCTGGGACACACAATCCCTCTTACCTTCACCAAATGGCTGCAGGATGTATTTGACGTGCCTCTCGTGTTCATGCTTACGGATGACGAGAAGGCCCTGTTCAAGGATAGCCTTACGTTCGAAGAGACGTTGCACTACGCTATGGAGAACGCCAAGGACATAATTGCACTCGGATTCGACCTGAAGAAGACCTTCATTTACAGTGATTTGAAGTATGTCAGTAACCACTTCCTGATGAACACCTGGGAGTTCTCGAAACTGGTCACCTTCAACCAGGTTCGTGGGGCCTTTGGATTCAATGAGAGCACGAACATCGGTCGCATTTTCTTCCCGTCTGTGCAGTGTGTTGCTGCGTTCGCTACGTCATATCCTGAGATCTGGACGGACGAGCCTCTGAAGGAGCGCAAGAAGGAGATTGCTGAGATCCAGTGCTTGATCCCTATGGGTATCGACCAGGATCCCTATTTCCGTCTCCTTCGTGATAATGCGCACAAGATGCGCTTCCCTTCTCCAAAGCCTGCGCTCATTCACTCGAAGTTCTTGACTGCCTTGCAGGGTGCTGGTGGCAAGATGTCATCGTCTGACCCCAACTCTGCTATTTTTATGACAGACACAGCTAAGCAGATAAAGGTATGTCAGCTGAGTGAACTAAGCATCTAGTACAGGCTAACAATTTTAGACCAAAATTAACAAGTACGCCTTCAGCGGTGGCCAAGTCAGCATTGAAGACCACCGCCGCCTAGGCGGAAACCCCGACGTTGACGTTTCTTACATCTACCTGACGTACTTCGAGGATGACGACGCCAAGCTCGAGGAGATTTACAAGAGCTACAAGAGCGGTGAGCTCCTGACCGGTGAGCTCAAGGCGCTGGCGATCAAGAAGCTACAGGAATACGTCGCCGAGTTCCAGGACCGGAGGAAGGAGGTTACGGATGAGCTGCTCGAGAAGTACATGACTCCCCGGCGGCTGGAGTGGAGCGGAACCGCGCGTCCGAAAATCAAATAGAGATATTTGAGATACACAATACCCATTAGTTTTGGAATGCATCAACAGCGTTGTTACCGGCTACTTCCCATTGTTTCTCTTTTCGCACTTGATATACAGGATTATGACACCATGCCCACATAGTAAGCTGACTGACTATAGGCCACCATTCTTCTTTCCGATGGCGATTATTTCCCTCCCTTTGAAGCTATGCGGAATAGCATTCCCTGGTCCTCTATAACATAGGCAGCCAACTTGCTCTAGCGTCAGCTGCAGGATGCTATATCAGATGGCCTGCGTTCCGGGGTTCGTTCCGCAACTGGAAGGTCCGGAGCCCTGAGCGCGTCCGCACAGAGGAGAACGAGTAGCTACGAAGGGAGTACTGGATAAGGATTCGTGCCCGTGCTTTCGGGGGGATTGGACCAGCCTCTTCTTAATGTCGTGTTTTGCTCGCGCAGCTGACATCTTCAGGATCTGGATACCAATACAAGGGAGCCTTGGAAAGCCTTGGCAGTATGCGGCAAGACCAAGAGCAAGGCAGCCAGACAATTTCGAAGACTTGCAACTGGAGAGGTCTTGTTACGGCCAAGGCAGGATTAATACAGTTTGTCATGTCTTCAGCACTCCTCATGGGTATTCCGCACTTATTTTCAAACGCCTGCGGCAGGGGTAGACGCAGCTTGTGAGGGGCTAGGGGGTCATCGCAATCTTACAGAAAAAGCAAATAGCGAAGTGCTTTCTGTGCTTGCGGCAGTCGCGGTCGACTATACCACAAACATTGCCCGCAATTGACCAAACAGGAGCTGAAATCAGACGTTACTTTCTGCCTCACCAACTGACACCAAGGCCATTGAGTGTCTTAGGCAAAGATGAAATGGGAAGCTCATTCATATCTCCGCACATTGGCTATATCGTGCCGTTCTTCCCGGCCACTGCCTCAATGTAACCATGACCATGGACACGAACGCGGAGAACACGAAATCCAGCCAATCATGCGCTATCTCTCTTCTTTATCGAGAGCCGGGGCCCAATATATAATGATCTCGTGAACAACTTTTCCATCAGTGCGTGCACCAGTGGTATGCGAGCAGCACCGCCTTCAGCCCCCTGCATAAGTTAGTTTCGTTGCATCCACGCTGCTGGGACGGCCCGTCGTCCGCTTGACCTATTTTAGTTACTCTTGGAGCCAATTATATGACGCGGTCAGCAAATTAACACGCTAGGCATCCCCGAGACCGGGGTATTGATCCTGCGACTCAGTCAAAAGCTGGCTGAGAACAGGGCCGCAGAAGGGCTAGCCATTCTCTTCATTCGCCCTTGAACAAGGCCTCTTTAAGGAGGAGCTGACGACCTTGCTGCACTGCGTCTCACGCCTTATGACCCTGGAGGGTTCCTCCTCCAGATTCTATCGTAGGGGGCGAAGATGCCGGTCGCATTCTTCTGTTCAGTTCATTTTACATCGTCAAGCCACATCACCGATCTGAAATGTTTTGCCTACAAAGCCAACGAGGCTCGTTGCGGGAGAACACTCTCCTCAAGGCGCCTTTCTCGCATTGACGAACTTCATGCGAAGCTTGACAGCGGGACCGAAGAGCACATCGATGATGACGAACGGTACCGTATTCTTGAGGAGCTTGCATCTATATGTCTTTGCGGGAGTCATAACAAAGAATATTATGTGAGAGCTGCGGTGCATCAGTGGACTGCGGAGCTTCAGTCAAGAACCAATAAAAGCTTCCTCGATAACACGGCAACGAAATCGTCGAACGGTGGCGTATGTACTACTTTGGATGTCAAACGGTATCGTGAGAAAGGTGCTGAGCAGGGAGAGTCAACAAGCACAGAAGCAAAGCAAACCAAAGCAATGAACTTGAAGATGACTCTGAAGTTGCTGGACCAGATCAGTAACGATCCCAATGAGTCCGACCACCTCTACTGCTTTAGCCACCCAACTACACCTGGCTTATTCAAGGTTGGAAGCACTAAACGTATGGGACGGATAACTCAAGAACACGAGCTCTGCTATCCAGAACTAGATCTCTATTGCTTCGATAAATGTCCGAACGCCAAACTCTTCGAGAAGCTCGTGCATGGCGAATTTAGTCAGCATCAACAGCCGAGGATATGCACTAAGTGTCGAACGAAGCCTACAGAGCATAAAGAGTGGTTCAAAGCCCCTGTGGAAGAACTACTGAGCTCCATCAAGGATTGGTCGCAATTTTCGCGCATGCTTTACTGCGACAATACCCAGGCCAGGCTAGATGAGCTGCAAGTTGCCACTGGTGTCGGAAATCTCTCTAAAGATCCAGCCATGTTGCGCAAGTGGGCCAAAGAGAAGGTCGACCTGTGGTTGAGAAAGACGTGCGGTTCTACTGCCGCACGAATAGTTGAGGCTGGGAATACTGCCAAGCTCAGCTATGACTCCGAATATCCTTCTAGTCCGGTACCTGAACTCTCTCCTGGTTCGTCCGCACCCGGAACGCCTGAAAGCCTACTGGATCCTCCTACTCCAACCACCGGTAGCAGGATACGCAAAGAAAGGCATATCTATGTACGGTCAGAGGCAATACTGGAGATGTCAACGGCCAATTCGACCATTTCTTTCCTTTCTAGCACGACAGGTGTGGACGTTGACTCACAAATTACGCTGGTTGAGAGCGCCCAACCTGACGCCAAATCGAGAGACACATTCAGGGATTCGATGCCTGGAGGTTATATCTCAGAATCCACAACCGAAGCAAATACTCCTCGGGGATCAGTAGACGGCGTTGGGGTTGATATGCCGTCAACGCCAACTCCAGCTGCACAGCGCAAAGGCCCGGTTTCCGCTGGGACACGCCCGCTAATTAGCCCTAATCTTGTGCCCGGCCATGTTGCTGGCCCCACCGCGTTCAGCGATTTATCCGGGCAAGGCGCTAAGAAATCAGATGGCTTTGGATTGGTGGAAAGGATGCGGCGTCTTGTATTCAGCCCATAGCACTTGTTGCTCTTGTTTGATTTTCTCTTGAATTTTGGCTCAATGAGACTTGGATATTGCACGGGCCATGTTGGTGCAATTTACCCTATCCTATATTTTGGCGCACACGAGTAGCCCCCTGGAGACTTTGATGAGTATTGGACTCAGTATGAGATGCGGACGATTCCTCTGTAGTATGATGCGCGATTTCGACAACCTTACCAGACCACTATTAATCAGCTTACAGCCTCGTACATCAATGAGCCGTGGCCATCGGTGCCTGCCAGCCGGCAATCAAATAGCAAGTTAAATAATTGTTGGTTTTCAAGATATCAAACCCTATCCAACTCCCGGTCTGGGCCAACCCGGTGGATCCAGCTGGCTCTCCGTCCAAGCAGACCAATGCTGTGTCTATTCAGTATATGGAAGGGGGTCAGAATGAGGTGTTGGTTGTCCGTGCAGCTTTTAACAAAGGAAGCAAAGGTTGTATGCTGCGGTAGTAAGCGAGAGAGATTTGAGTAAGTCTCTCACGCCTTTTCCCGTTTGAACCCATCCTCCCTAGATACTGTATAGCCGTACGTGGCTTGTTCCCAATCGCGCACAATCCATTCCGGTTAACACTCGTCTCCAAAGCCATCAAGCATTCCTTGCTATTAGCTCGTCACATAGGCCAATATCGGATGGACTGCCGTAGCATCTAAATATAAGTCGACGACCAGCTTGGAAAAACCCTTTCTGGCTGCGGTACGGCCAATGGGGGTGTCCTCTAGGGAGAGAACTCTGCGCAAAGGCGTGCCTTCAGGGTCAGCGTCACCCAAGCGGTGTCCGAACCAGACATTGTACAAGGGCGTTCCAGTATTGAGGTCATGATATTGTGAGGGCATCACAGGACGATCTCGTTGGATACTTGAAGTCCAGAGTCTAAGGACAAGTACGGTGGTCTCGTGCTACAGTAGACGCATTATTTTACTTTAAGAGGCCATAACTCACCCTGCTCGCTTTTCCGTTGTATTGACAGGAATTTCTGCAATACAGAGACGCCGCCATCAGGATCAATGCAGAAGGATGTGATATGAGCTGTAGATAGGATCGCCAACCCAGAGGTCCGCGTAGTGCTTTGGTCTGGGTTGAGGCATCGTATAATAGCAAATGCAAGAGAGGTGTAACTGCTCTCTGTCGTGCACCGCAAAGACCGCTGCTAATTATTCTGTTGCTCATCCTCCCGAATAGAGGGCGACGAGGGCGCTGTTCCATATTCTGCGGATGCGTCGTGTTAGTTGCTCGGCGGATCGCGCGTGCTTGAGGACAGCTTAGGTATTAATAGGTAGTTCTTATTCCCTGGCTGGGTATGTGCTTGGTAAAAGCGGCGGATCTAGGTTGGCATCGTAGCAGGGCCCAGAAACATAACAGAGTCCAACCGAGGTCCAGCCAGTCGACAAAAAGTCGCTTGCGAGTTCGTTCGATTCCATGACCGCGTTGGAATCATCATAATAGGTAGATCGGCTAGACGTGTCGAAGAAATCCGTCTTTTTGTGGAGTGTATGTGAGGAGAATCAGGGTCAGAAGTATCTTGAGAACGGTAGAGAAAATGATCGGAGTCGTAGGCAGGACCTGACGGATCAACAAATGAAAGGCGCTTAAGTCCGCTAACCGGTTTTGCGATTGGATATCTCGAGTCTCACTTTTTCCACGTTCCTTATCTTGCGGATGTCAAAGCTGGGCCCTCGCATCTAGTTCAAACCGCTCTTCAGGATTATTGTAGGTATATGTGGCTTCAACGTCACCTGCATGAGCGTCCGCTTGATGGCGTAAGCGATTTTCGGTGTTAGTGCGAGTGGGATGCTGTAGTGTCGTCTTTATGGCCTTTTCCTGTGATTTTATGTCAGTTTTATGTCTAATTCTATGTCTAATTTGGGTAACGAAACTTCTGCCTGTGGGAACTTTTTTAGATGTCCCATACCCGATAATTCTAGGAGTTAATGATTCAAGTTCGAGCTCAGATTCCGTAAGGGGGTAAATCGAATCCTTCCTTTGCTTAGAAGACCCCTCGTGCTCAAGTGTTGTGTTTCCACTGGGAAGTTTACTATAAATTCGTTCGAGTGCTGGGCCGTTCATAGGCTTATCTGGGTGGTGAAGCATCACATGTCTGTGTTTGTTCAGCATTTTATAGAATCAAGGGCCACACTTAGATGATTAAAGGACTGTCACGAGCTAGAGTCGTTGATACTAACAAGTAGCATTGGACTAGAGAAGAGTTCGCTAAGAACTTGTATAGAATAAATGTAATCTGTCTGTACTATACAGGGAATATCTATATTCCTGCTAGTAGAACCCGCAACCCGCGCGGACTGCCGATTTTCCACCTCTATCACATTCGGCAAGTTGTAAAGCATTCAATTCAAGAGCTTGATTGTTTCCCCTTTAAGACGGGACACATTGCGGAGACAATAATCTAGAGACAACTAGCTGTCACAGTGCATGACCAGATACCTGATTCCTGCCTTGATAAAGGTATATATGTGAGAGCAGTGTAGAGCCTTCGGCTCTACATCCTAGTCTTTTGCTGATAGTGCAGTGGTTTAGGCTTCAGAATGCTCCCAGGGGTCGCGCCGTGACACTAGCCAGATTGATAGGCACCTATACTCCCTGACCACTCTTAAGCGTCCAAGTTCGTCGAGCCAACGGCGACAGGATACGTCGGTTTCATAGCGAGCGAGCGCTTCTGACTCGGTCAGTGCGGCAAAATTGCGTAGGCATTGATTCAGGGCCTGAGATATTGTGCCTTTCTCCATGATATCCGTTTTAACGACATGAAAGTCAGGAAGATGGACAGGGTAAGATGAAGCTGATGCGGGTTAAGTAGGCTGGCTGCTGCAGGTGTTTGTTCACTTCGCTCACTCGACGCTCACCGGGCTCAGCTTCAATTTGACATCCAACACAATCCATGCCATGTCCGGAATCGAAGTCGCAGGCCTTGTTTTGGCCGTTCTACCCCTAGTCGTGAACCAGCTGGACAATTACGCCCGTGGAATCGAGACCGTCAGAGGGCTGCGCCGCTACCGATGGGAGCTGGAGAATTACTCCAGCAATCTTAGCGCACAGTACGCTATTTTCCTAAACACCCTCGAGATCTCCCTCCAGGACGTTGTCGACGACCATGACGAGCGGTCAGAACTCATCAAGAACCCAACGGGCAGTGAGTGGAAAGACCCTCAATTACAAGCAGCTTTGACGCAGAAGCTTGGCCGCGACTACAACGCGTTTTCTGGGACAGTGACAGGCTTATGCGCTCTTCTGGATGAGCTCTCAGATAAACTCAATAGGCATAACTCTGATTACTCGAAGGTATGCAATGCCTTGCTAAATTTTGCTTCGCTAACCCGGTTGTGCCCTACGCTGCAGCAATCAAGTCACTAGGTCCTTTGAAATTTCGCAAGATTCTGTCCAAAATCGTCTACGAAGACATACTGAACAGGATCGACAGAGCGAACCAGATCTTAAAAACCCTTACGGAGAAGTCGCAGTTGCTGGGCAAAGCCGCAGGAGCTTCGCCACGGTCGAGAAAGGGCCTGAACCGCCATCGCGATGGCCGTCGTCACGCGCGAGCTCTGTGCAATAATCCTGGTGTAGAGTCAGGGATGGAAATATTCCTGCAGAGATAACCATACGGTCTGCTTTCGTCTGGACGCCAATACCGTTGATTGCTTGGGGAGCGCCGACCGAGCAAAGAGGACTCGTTTTCCTATGATGCTCTCGGCCGCAAACAGGGCCCACCAGGCTCATTCGCAAAGGCAATGGCATGAAGTCGAGCTCCAACCGGAGCTAGTCGAAGATACAGTTCCTGTCAGCATTCGGGAAGCGTCAGTGTCAGTCTCGGCTGGAAAACGCAGTGTTCAATTTGCGTCAACTTCGACGGTCTGCGTTGAGACAGTGCACAAAGCGCCACACATAGCTGGCCCTACTGGCGATCTTTGCTCTACACTGAGTAGTGTCAAGGTGATGAGTCTCCCAGCGCCGCAAGACAACCTTGGGTATATCCTCAACCAGTCCAGTACCGCAAGTTATAACATGCGCCGTCTGCGCTGCATCGAGCGAGACATCGACTTATACTCTTTACAAGACATACTTTCTGGGTCAAGTGGGGTGCAAGCCTCGGCTGAACTGAGCCGACGAGATAGACTATACCTCGCTGCCGTGCTCGCCTGCGGAGTTCTGCAGCTCCATGGAAGCTGGCTAAAGCAAGAGTGGGGGACGAGAGATGTTCTTTTTGCTGGGCGCACGCCTCACGGATCCGTCGCTTTCGAACACCCGTACCTAGTTTGGCCTGTTTCTAGCTCCTGCACTTACGAAAGCGTTGATGCGTCAACCAGCAACAGAATTAAAAATGAAATTCTGCTACCGCTTGCAATTGCCCTCATTGAGCTATCGCTGGGGAGAACCATATCGGCCCTTCGCCGAATGGAGGACCACGATCCAATCGAGGCCCAGATGCATTTTAATACTGCTACACGGGTACTCCGAAATGTGTACTGCGAGAGTGGTTCAAACTATGGCGAGGTCGTCAAAGAGTGTTTATATTGGTCCCGCAACAAGGGAGAGCGATTCGATGACCCGCAATTTGATGAATAGGTTTTCGACATGGTCGTCTGTCCTCTTCTCAGAGATTTTGATTACTTCGAAGGAGTTTCACACATGCAATAGCATGATACCCAGTCAAAGCGAGCTTCCAGACTGATTCTTTCGGAGTAAGAGATACCCCGTACCATGAAGCAACGTGAGACCCCGACTAAGATCTTTCCCTGATATCGGCAGGCGGCATATACTTTGAGGACCAGAGCGACTCCTTTGTACAGTAGCCGCAATGGCAACAAAGGAGGTCATTGGCTATGAGCCAGTTTGTGAGTAGAAGAAGGCACTGTATAAGGTTATGTCCCTGGGAAGTCGCACTGGGGTGGGGTACGCCCTTCTTTTCTTTTCCAGATCTGCCTTCTACACTCAATAACCCAGTCTATAAGAATGATTGCTCACTCTCACAGGGAGCCTTTGAAGACTCGAAGGACGGACGCCTAGGAGAGACGCGCAAGGAGACTGCGAAACATGGCCTTTGAGCCTGCAGAGCTGCTTGTCTTGCGTGGGACCTTTCGGGTGATGTCGAAGGATTGTTTCGGGCCATTCAACAGTAAGACAAAAGAGATTACTCAGTGGCCCCCACTCCGTCTAGACAGGGCAGGGGTGTCACTCCTTCTGTCCACTGGCCTAGCCCGCGTTGTTGGATATAATCGTATGATTGCTAAGGAACTTTCAAAAATTTGTCTATCGGCTCTCCAATGCAAGAGGTTTTTGCTTGCGCAAGTAGATCCGGGTACCCTGTTGCCAATACAGATTGTTAGACAGTGGTATGTCACCCAATTTATATAGACTTTCCGTGACTAGGATGGATATGCTCCGCAGACCCCTGCTCTCTTCGCTAGTGGTTACTGAATATATTACATATTTTATTTCCCGAATGGCTTGGGCCCAAACCCATGTGATTGATCCCCTCGCTTAGAATGTGTCTTCGCATAGCCGCATCTCTTAAATCTGAAGCCGCTGCCTAGTCCTCCTCCCACTCAGATTCTCTGCTCTCTCTCTCTTCATCAACCGAGTATCGTTTACCTAGATAGGCAACATGACTGAGCAGACCCTCCCCGATTACGTCCTAGACCCCAATGCCGTCCTCAGCGACACGGCTGCCAGCTGGCGCTACGGCAGACTCCCCGATTATACCAAGACCCGCGAGTTTTACGAGAAGAGTCTGTCTTCCTTCTCTTTGCCTCCCAGTCTATTGACCGAGGACTCAAATATGTAACGTTTAGGCTGACCTCTGCAGCAAAAACAACATCCCACCCCACCACCTCGCTCGCAGCCCTCGTCCAGAACCTGGTGAAGAACTGGGAAATCGAAGCTTCATTTAAGACATCTCTAGATGACTGGCGCACAATCAACCCAGAAACGTACACATTTTCCCTAAATGGCGGTCCCGCTCAACCAGGCGAACATATGCTGCGAGTAGGAACATACAACGCGCTCATCAACGCGAATGAATATTACGATCCCGAACAGAATGATTTCGAGGGCAGCCATAAAGCGTTCAAGAGGATGATGCCGACCTTTGCGTGGGAGGTTAAGGAGGTTTATTGCGGACCGCCGGTTGTGGTGGCGCGCTGGAGGCATTGGGGGGTGATGAAGGGGGATTATGTCGGGAAAAACGGGTAAGTTTACGGTACTCCGTGGTTTCGGTACTCTGGAGGTGATAGTAGGTACGAAGGATGAGGGATCTGCTGATCTGATGATTGATCTTAGTCGCGGCGAGGTCGTTAGGGTCAAGGCGCATGGGGGTCCGATTGATATTGAAGGGATTGTGGTGGCCAAGGTAAACGAGAAGCTGCAGCTCGAGAAGATAGATGTTTGGTTTGACCCGATGGAGATGTTCAGGCAGATCGCACGGGAAGAGCAAGGAGAAGAACTGAGTCGAGGCGATTCTGCTACCGCTGCGCCTGGAGACCTTGCAGGTGCTTGTCCGGCCATGCGAGCTGGCAGCGAATAAGTGGCAGAGATGTGGTGACTGCAGGAGTGTTTGTGTCTATTATTCATAAATTGCCTGTATGAGCCAAATGATTTGTAAGTACATGGTAGGTGCATGCCTGAATAGAGATAGGGAGGAGTATGTAACCCAAGAACCAATTTCCAGTATGAGTATAGGGCTTTTGGGCTTAGCCCTAAAACGCCAGTGTATGCCGATGTTCCCATCTCTCAAACCATAATTCGGAAACCATACCCCTTCATATTACTTTCACACCTGCACAATATGAGCGAGTCTAAGTGATGCTTGCATCTTTAAGACATGCACGCACCGCCCGAATCTATATGTTCATAATATGAGTTTTGGGCACTGAACCAATGAAACTTGTATAGGATCCATACTGATGATTCGCAAGAGGAAATCCAATAGAAGCTAACAGAGATTCACGAGTACAGACTAACTGTATGAAGCTCAAAAGACTCAAGGTCCTCCAAGGTGCAGTCTCGTATTGACTAGAGGCAGGTATAACCCTACTGTAAACGTCGCCCAGTCACCCAGCTGCGAAGGTAAGGTCGAAATCAACATCCGTGCCAATATCATGAAACCACAGAATATGACAAGACCTCGTCCAGATTACTTCTTCGCAATGATCAGTCTTCAACCCTTAATCAGAGGCCTGGTCCGTGGCGCCTCTACAGTGTTCCTTCCAGTCCCAGCACAAGACGTGTGCTTCCAAGCTCATAAAGAAAGCTGTCAATTATGAAGAAGAGAATACGCGAAGCCGAACTCGATCGAACGATCTAACAAACTTCTGAGGCATATCTCTTCGGTCTCTTTGAGACTTCATCCCCGTGTATCAGCGAAGGATGCCTGCCATAGTACGTGTACTGTGAACTGGCTCAGTATCGCCCAAATATCAGGAGATATTGGTGCTCTTCCATGTGATTACTTCGCTTGGGGTTATATTTATATATGAAGCGCCAGATGGCTGTTCTCCTACTTGACAATCTCAATATTCTGGATTGATTCGAGACTCGCTAGTTCCAAGAATCTCTCGGGGTATTTGAGGATAGAGAACGCGGAGAATGTTTCCAAGAGCTTCTCGTCGTCGCTGTCCTAGTGGGAGGAAACTCTAGCGGTCCAGATTCATTGCGAAGGCGCTGAGCCTATGATGGTGCTCTCGTGTTGAGCAGTTGATACGGGCATTGAGCTGCCGGACTCTTCAAACAGTCCCCTTGCCGGTTCTGTGCGTCGAT
This sequence comes from Aspergillus foveolatus, assembly GCF_047715535.1. Classification (NCBI taxonomy): domain Eukaryota; kingdom Fungi; phylum Ascomycota; class Eurotiomycetes; order Eurotiales; family Aspergillaceae; genus Aspergillus; species Aspergillus foveolatus. The sequence continues at coordinate 730,990 of NW_027396066.1, forward strand.
ACCACCGAATAACTAAGAGCACTTTGCGAATTTATAGTGTTGCAACTAAGGTCTGTGGCTGATACCAATTTTCGGATTCCAGCATTATATAGGAGATAGTTTCGATTTTGATCGAAGCCTTGAATATTACCCCATTGGTCCTGTTTAGTCCGTATCCAGAAATAGTTGGTAGTCACTCCTAGGAGTATGGACAAGCCACCGCTGCTGTTTTGCGGCCTCTACGGTTCACGCTCATTCCTCGCCTAGATCGTCAAGACTTATGTGATTGGTATGGGCATGGAATTCCCTACGTGATCTTCACTGTCTACCGGCTTTCAGATGTGCTGTACATATCACAATGTTCGGCGACCGGCCAAATTCCATGTTTACAGCACAGGGACATAGTAAAGATTTTCCATTTTGCAATATAGGAAGGTCGTAGGGAATCGGAAACACTAGGTTTACTTGAGAGTACGGTGTGCTAGACCATTTGTGCCGTGCCTGCTCGGATTATATATCGACTATATTGCTATAATCCTGTTACTCAGCGTTGAGCGGATAACATGCTGAGAAAAGTACCGCACTAGTACTTCCCAGGCAGCCATCGACTTCTAGGATGAAGAACTGTGAACGATACATTAGCTAAAGAGCTAACTAGCTATCATGGAAAAGGTGTAGGTAGCCATACCGCGAATGCATGAAGCAATGGCCCATACGCCATCCGCCGCACTGGCGAATAGGTTGCCAACCTTGGGGTTCCACACTACAGTGGTTGGAACTTCTCGATTGAGTATGAGGTACTTCTCACCCATTCCAAGGCATCCTCTCGCTGATTCTTGTTCGCTGAGAGGCCCTCTAGCTGTAAAGCTACTGAAACCCGCACGTCTTCGGATGGGGCGAACGGACCCTTGTCAGCAGCGTAACAGACTATCCAGACACAGCCCTAGAGTACATAACAAGACCGGCCTGCCTTATCACTATGGATCAGGCAAAGTACCAGATGCGGGGAAAAGGAAATCGCTGTAGAACGGGGGTTTCACTTTAACAAGCTGGCTCTCCGCACGAGGAAGCAGGATTGTCCCCGCACCGCGCCATCAATACATAAGGCCTTTCCTATCAGTCCACCTATTTTCCTTCATTTCCCGCGGGCACATACAGATATCAAGCCTTTCCGCGGGAATCAATGTATCGTAGCCCTCCGCATCTAAAGCTGAGTATCAGGTTGGCCAGATGCCATGGGCCAAGTTCTCCGCTTGGTCAATTGGAGAAGTGGCGAAGTATTCGTGACGCTCGTTACCAGGCTATGGTTTTATTGTGTTTTGTCGGGCAGGCAGTTTAATATGACTGCCTGGTAGCCTTAGCGGCGATAGGCCGTCTTCTAGGCTACAACGGAACGGTAAGGAATGGAGGTCTCCTCAACAGAGAGACCATGTTGTCGTAGGCGGCGTGACTGGATGAGTAGGCCAGGTCAGCTCAGTAAAAACAAAAAATAAGGAAAAGAGAAAGATAAAAGGGAAAATTACTTTTATCATATTTGACGACTCTAACCAAATGCAGTCATTGTTGTCACCATAGAACCTAGTCTATCCAACTCTAGGTACGTACAGCAAGTATCTACTTCCTCTTCCATTTGAGAGAGCCCGACATCTCCTGCCAGAAGCTCACCGATGGTTCAACCACACTCAGCTCCTCCTCGTACCGATCAATCTCAGGCGCCTCCCAGATCAGATCTGTCTCAAGCGGTGTGACAAACCTGGTCCGTTTCACCAATTTCCAGCCCAGGAACAAGACCGGCGCAAGAAGGACCATCGTGTAGTTGGTAAAGAAGGTCTCTACACTCCAGGGGGTGAAACTCTCGTAGCCGAAACAGCAGACCACGGTGAACATCCACGCAAAGCCGAGGTAGCCGCAGTACGGCTGGAACCAACCAGTGTAAGGGAGCGAGGAGCGGTCGAATCCTTGGGCAACAGTCGCACGGTAGAAGAAGATGTACGTGAGGGTGATGATGACGTAGTTGATAAGACCGGCAGCCGTGATGATGTTTGTGAGCCACGTGAGGACCGTGGAGGAACTGTCGCCCATCTGGAGGAAGGATAAGAACGGGAAGATCATTACAACAAGGAAGCAGTAGATGGGAACGCCCTGCTTGGTGCACTTGCGGAGGATGCGTGGGGCTCGGCCTTCTAGGGCTAGGGAATGCAGGATACGGGTCGCTGTATAGGTGTAGGTGTTTCCGGCGCTGAAAATGGAGGTGATCAAAAGGGCGTTGACGACATGCGGTAGACCTTCAATGGACATGTTTTTCATGGCGATTACATAGGGCGAGGCGGCGGCGGTGCCGGAGCCTTCGCCGTCACCGAAATGGATGGCGCGTAGGGTGGGATCCGCATAGGAGACGACAATACCGCAGCAAAGGGCGGAGCCTATGAAGAACACAATGAATCGGAAATACACGGTCTGGAAGGCCGCTCTAATGTATCTGCGAGGGTGTTTGGCCTCCGCTGCCACCATGGAGATATACTCGGGTCCCACGCAGGCAAACCCGGCAGACCAGAGGCAGGCGAGGAAACCCTCAAAACGACCAAGGTTGCCGGAGTGGATGTATTCGGCGAATGCGCCGGGCTTGTTCCAGTTCCTGAACCCGTATACGTCGTGCTGCGGGTTCCCGCCGACCATGGTGACGAACGTAAACGCGAAGAGCATGAGGATAAGAATCACTTTTCCGCCGGAGAGCCAGAACTCGGCTTCTCCATACGCCCGGACGGCGAGGATGTTCAAAAGCCTAGCCGGTCAGTCTTTCGTGAGGGAGCACCGCATGGACCGTGCGAACGTACCCATAAATTATTACACATGCTAAACAAATACTCCACACGGGAATATCGTCCCTCCAGTAGGTCAAGACCACATTGATGGCCGTGATCTCGAACGGGATCAGCAGCGCCTCGTACAAGAAGAAGTTCCAGCCAGCCATGAAACCCCAGGCATCGTCGACCCATTTACCGGCCAAGCGGATAAACCCTCCCTCGACTGGCTGGTATACGGACATCTCCGTCAGGCAGTTATTGACCATCGCCAGGAAACAGCAGTGGATGAACCAAGAGATCAAAAGGGATCCCGAGCCGCCCTTGGCCAAGCCGGCGCCGATAGAGACGAATGTCGCGGTACCGATTGAGCCTCCTATGGCGATCAATTGGATCTGGCGGTTTCCCAGTCGACGGTGCAGGCCAGAGCCCGTTGCGAGGATGGGCTCAGCCCGTACTTCAGAGCCATCGTTAGTGTTGCTCTTTTCGAGGTCTGGTTTTGGATTCATCGTGACGGGTCTTGGGAGGCGTGAGAGAAGCAAGAAAAGGAAAGGAAAAAAAAAAAAAAAAAAAAGAGAAGAGCGAGGGAGGGCTGATTTAAAAGAGACTGTGCTATAGGTTACATCTTCTGGGCATGAAATTATTGTCCCGCTCTGAAGATGGGCTGGGATAGGACGAGGACTGCGCTGACCAGAGATTCACTCCTCCGTACTGGGCGAGCACCACTAGGAGCAGAATGATGGGCCTGGGGCTTGCCGCAATGGGGACAAGCGGGGGACTGGCGCCGTTTGGCATGACTGGGGCACTCGCCAGGAGCAAATGGGAGGCCCCGATCCGCTTGTGGCTTAGCGCGCCTCGTGGGCGGCAGCTTGGCGTCCATGCCATTGATCTTACAGAGGATGCAGTGCATCTTGGAATTCTGCGCTAGAGCAGCCGAGCGGTGTCTGATCGGCCTCCTATTACTCGTCAATACGGTACCGGTACCGCGTACCTCCGGCACTACTGATTGAAAAGGTAAAATTTCCCTGGAGGGCCGGTTACCACCAGGATACTGGACACGCATGCCCTTTTCGTGCTTCTTATCAATTGGAGCAAGTATACTAAACCCCACAAGTGAGTGAGTTGCAAGTCTCGAGTCAACGTGTCTTATCAGCGTTATCTCGCAGATGGCGAATTTCGTTGCAAAATCCAGCTTCTTATCGCTGCTCGCAGCTCAGATATCGCGCATTGAATGCAGCCTCGTATTCAGGTTCGCTTCGTGGTAGCATCTTTTTTGCTTTTTCATTCTTATCCCCTCTTTTTTTTACCCTCCCTTTTCTTTCTTTCTTTCTTTTTTTTTTTTTTTTTCTGTGCTCTATGAGGGTTCATACTTGTGTTAGCTGCGCGAAGCCACCGAAGCCACCGATGACATCGGTGGCTCTGTGGCTCGGCGCCCGCCTTCGAGTCACGAGATTCGATCAATGCTGCTCTCGTGTTAGGGACCTTAGGGGCCTTTTCAGCCACCCAACACGAACAGGATCATGAACGATGCATTGGACGCGAACCAACGGCTCTCCACCCTCGACAGACCAATCTCTCCGCCCCTAACCCGTCCCCTCACTCGTACGGGCAACGACTCGCTATCCGCCCTCGAAGCGGGGAAAGAGGAGGTCGAGGACCCCTTGAAGCGAATCTCCGCACATCTCCGCAAATTCACCCCAGACCGAGCCGCTGCGCCGCCCGTGCCCGGCAGATCGTGCCTGATCGCATTCGATGCCTGGAAATCGCTCTACACGCGAAACTGTCATGCATCAGGAAACCATTTTGTCATCCATCAACACGACCATCCCATTGCCGGCCCGCACTATGACCTTCGTCTGCAGTTCTCCGCTTCCAGCTCCGTCAGCTGGAGTGTCATGTATGGATTGCCCGGGGACCCCAATAGTCGGCGGCTGAATCGCAACGCGACCGAGACGAGGGTGCATGCTCTGTGGGTAGGTCAGGACGCTGACGGTATTGACCTTCCGACGGAATACTGATCGGCCGGTCCATCTCTAGAACCACCTCATCGAAACCGCGAGCGAGAAAACTGGGAGTATGATCATCTGGGATACTGGAGTGTATGAAGTCCTTCCTGACAGGACGAAAGTCTCGAATACTGGTCCGGAAACGGACGACAGTGACCAAGATCCTGAGACGCATTCCGGGTCAGGGCTAGACGGCTCGGCGCTGCCAGAAAACGAGAAACTGCGAAACGCATTCCAAAACGTACCCTTCCATTTCCTCAACTCCAAGTTCTCATACCGAGAGAATAGTGTAACTAACAGTTCCTCAGAGCAAGATTCATCTCCGTCTCCACGGCACCCGCCTCCCCAAGAACTATACCATCTTCCTCCGCCGGGACAAAACCGACTTCCGCCCTGCACCGACGGCAGCCTCTCTCTTACAGAAGCCTAGGAAACGAAGACGGAGACGCGTCGCAAAGGCAGAGCCGAGGAGCACGTCGAGCTCCGAATCCGATACAGAGACAGCCGGCCCGGTAGATACACAAAGTCCAGGGTCGGGCAAACGGGGGAGACGAACAGACACCGGCACCGAAGGCGAACACGAACACTCCGATGCCGAAGGAGGCGATACCGATGTCGACTTTCAGATCAGATTGAACAACGCGTACCCAGGGGCGGTTAACGACATCGGATCCATTCATCAACGGCGATGGTTCATCATGCTTGATCGGGCGGGGAGCGGGTTTGTTCCGGAGAAGGTCTCTCATACGAAGACAGATTTTCAGGGCAAGAGGTGGATTCGCGGGATCGATAAGCAGACTGGAGCAAGGACGGGCTTTGACCCGTTCTATGTTCGAGGGCCTGAGGTAGAGAGGAGCGTTGTCACCGGTCGGCGAGGGCCGGATGTCGTCCGCGACGAAGGCGTACAGGGATTCGTACCGCGGAAGGGGTGGACTCCTGTTCTTATGTGACTGTCTATCCCTTATTGGTCGTCACGCATACTGTTCTCGCTTTACTGTAATATATAATCCTCACGTAAGTCATGACCGCCCGTTTGTTCTCCCACGTAGGACGAACATGCTGTTTGCTATGTAAATTTATTCCAGCTATCCCTTTCTCAGGCATGATGCTTTCGAACAAACAAACGCCTATGGCATTATGTCGGACTTCCTTCGTATACTGTATTAACACTTGATGGTATATGCCGTTGCTCGGCATCTCAGTCGGTTTCGGTCAAGGCGGGGACCCTTTTAGTCCATTTACGCCCCATACATCTCGTCAAGATCTTTGGATTTCCTCAAGACGGTATGATAGGGGCTCTGTATGATGGAGCTGGTCAGTAGATTGAAGTTAGGTGCGTGATATGCAGCGTAGCAGCCCCGCGCCAGCGATCGCCCCGCATCCTTATCTGCCTGGCAATATGACCACAGCTACTTGACAGCTTCCACTCCTCTATTTTGAAGGGGCATCGCAAGGCAAAAACTCGACAGCGCAGAGTGGTATCTAGAGCCAGAAATTATGCCAATCGATCTCACATGCTACCCTCCTCTGGGCAAGGTAACCTGTCTTGAGTCTGATAAGGTATGTTTCCCGCACCAGCTGGCTCAGCGCTGATTGAAACAGATCAGATTCACCATCCTGATAGAACCAGCATCCCAAGGACAATATGAGATCCAAATTTGGCATAATATAGGCCTCTCTGAGTGGGCAGCGCTTCCGCTCTCGGAGTATCCGGCCGCTCTCCCGGCTTTAAGCAGTCGACAGAACCCAGGCCATCGCGGTGTTTTTGCAGGCGAGATATCTTGTCCACAGGCAGGAGAGGGCAAGTTCACCGTTCGGTACCGTGAGGATTCCGGTGCAGAATGGCGATGGGCAAACAAGGAACGAGGCTATCAAGACGGCGAACTGGTTTTCGTCTCACGCGGGCTCTCGTCAGAAATCGCAGCATCTTCTGCCCAAGATTTCGCGAATTATTTCGACGACCTGTCCCCAGATATTCAGGTCGAAGTCAGGAAGAGCGAGGCACCTGGCGCCGCGTTGTGGAACATATCCGGTCTAGTCGAGGAAGCTAGGGATGGTCACCCGGGGATCCTTCGTCTGCCGCTCGGCATACCTTCCTCCATGTCAAGATTCTTTGCCCTTGCCCGCGTGGAAACCTCGTGGCTGGGTCCGAGACAGGGGAAGGACAAACTTAACTTCACAGAGGATGCTATCTTATTCTCCTTCCTCCGGACGGACGGAGTACATGTTGTGCTCTTGGGTGTCACTGTAGACGACCTTCTTACAGTTCTCGGGTCCGGCCCAGCAGGCGAGGTGGTCATCAAGTCGCAGAATGATAATGCTACGCCGTCTCGATTCCAGGTCCTGGCTGCTGCTGCTGCCGATTTCGAGGTCGCCACGAGTGCCTTGATATATGAAGCAAGGAAACTTGTCCGTCCGTATGAAAATACAGCCCAGGATGGCCTTCGAACAGAATGGCTCTCGGAATGGTACGACGGTCTGGCGTACTGCACCTGGAATGGACTTGGACAGGACCTGTCTGAAGAAAAAATCGTCTCAGCCCTGGATGACCTAAAAACCGCCGGTATCAGAATAAGAACCCTTATTATTGACGACAACTGGCAATCACTCGACAATGAAGGAGCAGATTCATGGCACCGTGGCTGGACCCAGTTTGAAGCAAACTCCAAAGCATTCCCAAATGGTCTTGCGAAGGCAGTCTCCACAATACGGGAGCAACATAGAAATATTGAGTATATCGTGGTATGGCATGCGCTGTTCGGCTACTGGGGCGGCATTTCCCCGGAAGGATCCCTCGCAGCAATTTACAAAACAAGAGAGGTAGCACTCAATAGCACGACAAGGCCGTCCATGCTAACAATCGATCCTTCCGATATCCAACGTTTCTACAATGACTTCTACGCTTTCCTCTCCAGATCCGGAATATCAGGCGTCAAAACAGACGCGCAGTCATTCATTGATTTACTCGCCGACCCCGAGGACAGAAGATCCTACGCAAACACCTACCAAGATGCCTGGACGATTTCATCGTTGCGCCACTTCGGACCGAAAGCCATATCCTGCATGTCCCAGATCCCACAAACAATCTTCCATTCGCAGCTTCCCACGAACAAGCCGACGATCGTGGTTCGAAACTCAAACGACTTCTTTCCTGATCTCGACGACTCTCACACGTGGCATGTGTTTTGTAATGCCCACAACGCTCTCCTAACGCGCTACCTGAACGTCCTTCCGGACTGGGATATGTTCCAGACACTTCCCGAAAATGGGCCGGACTATGCATCCTTCCACGCTGCAGCGCGCTGTATCTCCGGCGGGCCAATCTACATCACTGACAAGCCAGGCCAGCATGATATACCACTCATCAAACAGATGACCGCGCCCACGATCCAGGGCACAACAATCACGCTACGCCCAGACATAGCGGCGCGTACGCTAGACATGTACCACGATATCAGGGAAGGCCATATTCTCTGCGTGGGGACATACCACGGCCGCGCAGGATCTGGGAGCGGTATTATAGGGGTTTTCAACGTCAGTAACAGAGTCGAGTCGGTGATTATCCCGGTTGCTGATTTTCCGGGTATATACGAAGATCAGGAAGAGACGGGGTATATTGTTCGTGCGCACAGAACAGGGAGAATTGCGGGGGAGCTCCATGCGTCATCGACAGTATCGGTTACATTGAATGAAAGGAGGTGGGAGGTGCTAACCGCATACCCCGTCAAAACAGTCACATTCAAAATAAACTCAAAAGACAAGGAGAACGAGAAAAGCATGCCTACCGCAGATGTTTCTGTCGACGTCGCGATCCTCGGCTTTCTCCGCAAGATGACCGGCGTTGCAGCCCTTGTCAGCTCAGACATCTATATTGAGGACACTGGGCGGTTGCGTGTGGATGTTGGGATCAAAGCCCTGGGTGTACTGGGGATATACTTCTCGTGCCTCCAAGAATGGGATATAGACGAGCATTTCATGGTACTTGTTTCGGGGAAGCCGGTGCCCAGGAAGACAGTTTGGAAGGAGGATGGAAGGGTCCTCGCCATTGATGTCGAGGAGGCGTGGCATGGGCTGGGACTTGAGGCAGGTTGGGGGAATGAGGTATGGATTTCAGTTCTGATGTGATGGGTAGATTAAGCAGCGGCTTCTCTTCCCGGCTCGACTGGATAGACTTCGGAACTGGCTTTGCTGGGCACTGGGTGCCTGGGAGTTGTATCCTGCGCGGCAGGCAGTAGCTCCTATCAAGCTTGGGCATAAAAGATCACTCAAAGATTCAGCCGCATTCAGCAACAGTGGGTATCGGTGCAACCTGAATTGGGCCCAACTAGCGCTAATCCTTACAGTGTGGGATAGTGAGTAAGGGCTTAGTCTGTCATCCATCTCACCAAATCAAGGGGGTTTCAGAGACAACGACAAAGCTGTCCAGATTAGTGACATTAGAACTTTGCCACTCTAACGGCCCAGTGCTGGTTAGGGACCTGGTTATGCACTGAAATTAGGATTACATTTTCGCTGGGATGCCCTTGACAGGCTCCACTATATCACTGTGTTACATTCATTCATACCCATAAATCGCCAGGACATAGGCCAAGTAACCGCAAGAAATAATGTATGACGTCTATCCTTCTACGGACTCTATGCATGGACCGCTGCCACAGGTCACTGGCGATTTACTCGATCTTGATAGTCACCTTACCAAAGTGGTTCTGTCCCCACTGTTGGAGAAGTCTTCAGTTAGCAGGTGCTCTCGAGCACAGCAGCTCAAATTGGAAGACATACCATGTATTCATAAGCCTCCTTCGTCTGCTCAAGCGTAAACACCTTCTCGTCCACAACAGGATGGATGTTGTTTGCCTCGATGGCGCTGACCATGTCGTTCATCAGCGCCTTGCTGCCGACGTACACGCCACGGACGGTGCAAATATGGGTCAGAGTTTCAAGGACGTGGGGGATCTTCTTCGGGTCCAATCCACCAACGAAGCCGATGATGCTGATCACACCCTCCAGCTTGATGGCCTTAAAGCTCTGCTCGAGTGTGCCCGAGCCTCCGACCTCAACGATGTGGTCGACACCAACGTTGTCCCGTGTGAGGGAGCGCGCGATCTCGCCCCAGTTAGGCTGGGTCTTGTAGTTGAGCACGTGGTCGGCGCCGAGTTCCTTCAGGCGCTTGGCCTTCTCGTCAGATGAAGTCGTCGCAATCACTGTTGCACCGGCTGCTTTGGCGAACTGAATTCGGTCAGTACCATACCGTGCGGTACCGGAGGAGCCAAGAGACAAACCTGCAGCGCAAAAACACTAACGCCGCCAGTTCCCTGCACAAGGACAGTCTGACCGGGCAGCAGCGGCTTCAGTCCGTACAGCGCATTCCAGCTTGTAAGGGCCGCACAAGTCAAGGTTGCCGCTTCAAGGTAGTTCAGGTTTCGCGGGGCGCGGACGACGCCGTTCTCGTTGAAGACACCGTACTGGCGCAGGGTGCCGTCAACGGCACCACCGAGACCGGAGGCAGCTCCCGCGGGATCAATGGGGCCGTACTGATGCTGCTGATTGAAGAGCGTGACCACTTTATCCCCTTTCTTAAATTGGGTGACCTTGGATCCGACTTCGACGACCTCGCCGGCACCATCTGAACCGGGGATAACGGGGAAATTGAGGGCAAAGGGATACTTTCTGTTGTGAACCAATCCATCAGCCTTGCTCCTTGACAGATTCTCAGGGGAAAAGAAACATACCCTTGGGGGATAACCAGATCACGGTAGTTGAGCGAGGCGCCGTGCAGCTTGACGAGAACGTCATTATCTCCAACAGCGGGGATTTCGCCTTCCTCGAACTTGAGCTCGTCGAAGCGGTTCTCCTTGCCCTTGACGGACCATTGCTTCTGGGTAGTGGGTGCCATTCTGAGCTTTCAATTGCTCGTCTTCGTTCGCTTTCTCGTTCTCCTTGAGAAACTTTGCGTTCGATGAAGTGGGACGGCTAAAGGGAACGGGATGCTGTATTTATAAGCTCCATTTGACGTAACCAGCTCGAGGTCCCCACTCGCAATCCACAGCAATTATTCAGCGAATCTGATAGAACTGTTTTGATCGCTAGCCGTTGGACTTTGGTTGATTTCGTGGGTCTTTATAGATATCAAAGCTATACTCCAATTGGTGTTATCAGATCCCTGCACAACGGCTATATCAAGGCCGTTAATACTACGCCTTGGCTGCATCCACCGACGTCATTAGTAGCCATTGTATAATATAATCTCGAAACACATCAACTTTTCTCCTTTTCTCCTGTTCTCCTTTTACTCTACTCATTTTCTCTCTCACCATTCTGAAAATACTAAGATTTCCATTTTGAAAGGACTCAAAATGTCCCTCAACACTGTGACCTCCGGCCTCGGCACCCCAGTGAGCCAAACCACAAACACTGTGCAGAACATCGGCGACCAGGCCACGAAACCAGTCACCAAGACAGTCAACGAGACAGCCAACGAGACAACTAAGCCAATCACCAAGACCGTCAACGACGCGACCTCTAGTCTCCCGGGTACATTCCCTAAAGATGAGCCGCCCACGAACCAGAAGAACAACGTCACGATCCCCTCCTTTAGCGACCTCTGGGCCTCCTTCATCGCCTGGATGAAGGGCCTTATCCCGCGGGGAGTAGACATCTTTGAAGCCGCCGTCCGCCGCTTTATCCTATGGCTGATCCCGCCTGAGCGGCAAGCGAAGCTGTACCAGGCGAGTATGGAGCACCCGATCGCTGCGACGTTCGTGACGTGCCAGCTGCTTTGCGTGGGGATCCCATTTATACTCTTCATTGCGGGAACATTACTCTTTGCCGCCGTTGCGCTACTGGTGTGGGTTGTGTTGTCGATTTTACTCCTCGGGCCACTTATGCTGGTGGCCAGTCTGATGGGGGTGTCACTCTGGGGTTGGGGCTGGTTTGTGTTTGGGCTGGTCAAATGGTTGGACCGGTTGCTCCTTGGGGGGATGATGGAGCGGTATTGGCAGGCACAGATTGCGCAGCAGAAGGCAGAGGAGGACCAGGAGAAAGAAACAGAAAAGACGGGAGAGGGAGAGGGAGAGGCTCAGAAGGAGACGAATGAGGAGAAGAGGGACGGCTAGGCTGTGTTCGGCCTTGATTCTGCTGAACCGCCGTCAATTGATATGTGATTTGTATCGAGTATGGAGAGAAATTGACCTCATCCAGCCCTACGCAGCGGTATTTTAATCTCTTTCTCAAAGAAAACCCTTGTTATATTGCAATCTGTTCTAAATACTTAGTGGTGCTGGGTACGCTCATAGAGCTGGATTGAGAGACCAAGGTCTTTATTGACTCGGCGATTAAACTCCCGGCAGTCATCACAGACTCTATAGGAAGGCGCGGTAATCAGTATGGTAGCCCGCTTCAAGGCGTTCGTTGGTGCCTTATCTGACAGGCGGTTGAGGCGCTCATGTATCTTCCAGTTGTCCTCGCACTTCTGTATTTCTTTTTCTTTTTTCAAGAGCTGCACGACTTCCCGCTGGCCTTTGAGGGTGACAAGCTTTCGGTCGATGGTTGCAACTTTCTCTTTCAGCTGTTTGACCAATCCCTCGTCGTACTCATCCCCAAGCAAACGGTCGTCCTTGTCAAAAAGCTGTAAGTCAAGCTCTTTCTTATCCTTCCGCAATTGGTAAAACTTGCGTACGTCGGGATATCTATCCACCATGGCACTGATTTCATGCTCTAGGTGCTCAATCTTATTGTAGAATTGCGGATTCTGGGTCCTATCTTCCTGCAGGAAAACATGTCGGTCAATGAAATAAGCAATCAGCTGTTTTTCTGTGTGTGACGCGTAGAACCTCCCGGGTTGACCCTGGTCATAGAGATCATCAACAAGCAGTTGTTATGGCCCACAATCTTAAATAATTTCATCACCCTCTCTGTTAAATACTTGCCTTCAGCATGAGCCAGCCGCTCATGGAAACTTTGGGAGGAAAATGCCCGTCTCTTTCCAATACAGCAACAGTTTTTCGTGACCTCGGCATGGAGTAATAGGAAATCGACAAATCATCAGAAGACCTTCGAAAGAAATTTCCGTCCAGCTCGAACATTCTGGCATGATGATCTGCTCCACACCCAGACTGCCCTCCCTCAAGAGTCCGCGCAATTTCTCGTCGGTCTGCGTCTCGATTGACGACATCCTCCTTGTAGAGGGGTTCTTGCGAGGAATCACCCAATGCTCCGCCTGCGGCTGCGTGCCTCTCCTTGCAATTCTGACGGGTTGGTAGAGCAAGGTCGAAAGCTCTTTCTTCTTGTTCCTGTCACGCAGGGTTTTATTAGCTCCATGAGAAAGGAGTATTTTTACCGTCTCAAGCCTCCCCCAGAGAGCGGCTTCCATGAGCGCTGTTCTTCCGTTATAGTTGCTTGCATTCACTTCAGCGCCATTCTCTAAGAGGAGAGAGACCATGGCTGGAGTTCGCTCCCTCGAGGCCGTAATGAGGCATGTATCCCCGTTTGTGTCCTTCCCGTGGAGGAAAATCGGCTTGTCAGGTGATGTTTCCAGGTAATGCTTTACCCGCTCTACGTTGCCCATGCAGCAGTCTGAGGTAGCGTGCAAGATACGCCGCTGCGTAAACGGCTCTTGACCTTCCATTTGTATGGTGATCTCCTCCGTGGAATGGTCAAAGGATACCTCCTTCGTATCTGTCAGGGCCAAGTTGGAGAGTAAACTGGTCAAAGATGCCTCATCATCGGATTCCTCCTTTTCGTCGTCTCGTAAGTCCGAAAGAGTTCGAATATTGACAAAGCGAGCTTTCGGTTTATCAATCTCATATTCCACAGGAAAGCTACACTCATATGGAGGTCTCGTGGTAGCGAATGCACAATGCGGTACACGTGAGGTACGTGGATAGTCCCTGGAGACAACCGTCGATGCATTGCTGCTGGAAATCAAGCCGTGGCGATGAAGTTCCTCACAGTAAGGACATCGAACGCAGAATTGCTTGTCAGTCCACCAGACTACCTCAGCGAGCGGTTGGGTTCGAACGGGGGACATCTCTTTTCTGTTGTTATAACCTAGTATCCCGTTCTCTAGCAGGGTGCAGATAGGGGGGATTCAGCAATTTTAAGTGTTCCAGGAGATTCAGTTTTTACGTGATTCAAATTGAGGACAATTGGCCAGGAATGTCCCATAGCAGGGGCAAGGCTGGCCTCCGCGGCCGAATCCGCCACTGGTAAGTTAGCTGTGGCGCTGTTTCAAAGCATAAAGCGCGGCAACGCATGGAAATTCACTAGCTGAAGAACGAAAAGGCGAAAGAGTGACAGGCCAATAGTTAGTTATCGCGGACAAGGCTGCCATGGTACGTAGCTGATTTTAGCCTCTCGCGGCCAGCGCTCCTCAAAGTAGGTTCCCAGGCATGGCACAGCAGATATCCCTGAAGAGAGCATCAGCCTGCTATATCAAAAAGAAATATGAATGAGTAAGTCACTCTGGCTAATTCCGCAGGCTTACTTTACGTAAACGGCATCAACCAACCCAGCTCCCTAATCGCATCCATCCAAATAGTCCTATTTTCACTCTTTTCGTCACGCGCACACTCCAGACCCAAATCCCTCCGCTTCCAGATCGCCTTCACAGCAGCCATGGTGGACGGAACATTACTGACAGGTTTATTAGCATTTAAGACCGAGAACCACTCCAGAATTTGGATGCGCCCTTCCTCCAGAACCACGCAACTAGCTATGAAGAGTGCCCACATCGGGTAAGGAAGGAATCCAAGCAGGGATCCTTGCGCTTTGTGTATCTGTGCGAGAGTCGAGAGCAGAGTGGGGAGGTAGGTGTTTTGAATGATGTCACTCTCGTGTGAACAGTTGGCAAGGACGTGGTAAAGGTAGATCCAGGTGGCGGATTGGAAGGCTGACGCGAGGAGAGTCATAATGTGCGGATCTTCTTTGTCGGTCATCGAATGCGCGATACATCTCTCAAGGTAGCTGAGTCGATGGACGAGGTTAACAATTTCATGAGCCATGGCTGTGGCGTTAGTATGCCGTCTTCGAGATAGCCTGGTTATGCAGGAGATAATATCTAGTAGTTCTGGAGATAGACCCATGCAAGGGTCTGTTTTCGTTGATCCGAAACTTGTAAGGAAAGGAAAGATGGCGCGGACTTCGGTCGACCACTCGAGGCTGTTGAGGTATCTATGTTCGTTGCTGCACCTTGTGTGTGTCGTTGTACCTAGAAACGTCCCCTTTTCTAGGAAGAAGCTATACACCAGCTCCAGAACTTCTTGACTGAAGACATTCCTGCAAGCAATACCACTAGAATTGGTATAGAACTTGATGATCATCAGTGCACCGTTCATATGGTACGTCCACTCCTTGATACTCCCGCTTGCTATCTCCAAGAGGCAATGAAACACGACAAGCAGCAGGAGAGCATCTCGCTCGCACTTAGTCCGACCTAGAGAGACTGCTTTGGCTTGCGAATCCTGGGTAACCATGTCGTAGAGAAATTTCAGTGACTGGCATTTGCGGGTGAGAATTATCTGATCGTATCGAGAGACGTCTTGGCTTGCACATTGGTTTCGGAGGATATGCGCTGCCCATGCAATAGCCAATTGGAGCAGTCCTTCCGATTGAAAGCACAGTGGGAGGACGACTGAGCGCCAGGGGTTTTCATGGTCGACTAAAGATCGCCGGATTGTGCAGGTGTGGGCGACTAATATATGGTCAGCGGATCGATAGTTTGGAAGTAACGGGGGCGATGAACAATAGTCAAAGAGGAACCAGTCAACCTTTGCCCGAAAAGGACACTGTGATATAGAGAAGGGTGTTACGATTGATGCAGTGACCGAGCCGTCTACCTCTGTCCCACGGCTATGACACTGGTGTTGGACTGAACCCTCATATATGCAGCGAACATCATCGGATGTAGTGTTGAGCCAGTGGCGAGCGGCATGTGGCGCAGAAGGGAGTAAGTAATGCGTTCTGCCAGATGGATTCCTCGTCCCTCTCCCAAACGAGATGCCCATCGAAATTGCTTCATGCTCCCATAGAAGACGGATGCCATAGTGACAGGGCAGTCCGCGCTTGAGACACCCACTGCAAGACGGCTTCTTCTCTGAATTCACTTCTCAGTAGCTGCCCTGCTTAAGTCATGTTGGCTGATTACCATCGCATCGTCGCCGTCGCTCTGAGAAGAAGTAATGTTAGAACCTGCAAGCACGGTATAGGCTAACACTAAACACGATACATACTCTTGCAACTCCAGCAACCTAATCTCGTGCGTCGAATACTTGACTTTGGAGGTCCCATTACGAAGCGATACTTAGGAGAGAGAAGAGTATAGTGGGGATCTGGGAATCTGAGAGGTATATGGAGAAGTCACGAGTCAGGACTGGCACAGGATACACTAGTTCTATTACACCAAGCCTTCTACCCGATTGGAGAAGCCAGCGCAGGTATTGATAAAGATAAGGCTAACTACACGTTCGCTCATAGAGAACTCTTAACTGGGCCCCACCCAGGCATATCATTCAAATCCTCTGGCTTTTCCGGATGAGGATTTGTAGTGTAATCCGAAAGCTCAAGGCCAGGCCTCCACCTCCACTTCTTCGCGATTTCCGGGTCCAGCGTCCCCTCCATCATCTCTACAATGTACTTTCCGAGCACAGGGAGGAACTTAAATCCATGCGCGGAGCCGCCTATTGCGATGTCGAGGTTCTTGTGCCGCGGATGGGGTGTGATCAGAAAGTGGTAGTCGGCCATGTCCCCGTCCCTAGAATGATCAAAGTCAGTGCTTGAATATAGCTCGACGATTAGAGCTGACGAACCAGCAAATTCGAGTTTCAACCCATTCCCGATGAGCGAGCTTAGGCACGCACGTCTCCATCCACTTACGCAGCCGAGCTTCAACTACGGCAGGTATCCCATCCTTGGGGTTGTCGGAACGGTATCGGGGAAGCGATATTCCATTGAGGGATTTGGCGTAGTTGGTAACGAAATGGACTGCACCAATCTTCATGATCCTATCCTCCTGGGGCGGGAAAAGGATGCCTAGTATTTATGTTAGCGCATTTTCTAATACACCGCCGTAGTTGACGTGCCTCCTTCCAAATGATCAAGAATAGGCATGTCCTTATACTCCTCGACCTCATCTGGCGTAAGTTGAATATGGCCCACCACATGACCCTTCGCCACAATCTGATTCTCCAGGTCCAACAAACTCCCGGCGGCGGCACCAGCAGCCAGGATAATCTTACTGCCAAAATAAGCTGTGCCATCGGCACATTCCACGCCAACACAGATTTGATTCTCGTCGTAAAGTAGTTGCTTTGCATACCCGGCACTGCCAGAAACATACCTCACCCCGGCATCTACAGCCTTCTGAGCCATTCTAACTATTCCCTCGCGTGCATTCACCCAAGCAGCGTTCGGAGACCAGAACGACTTCCAACCTTCAAAGTCTCCGTTCATGATCGGCCATTTCTCATGGATTTCTTCCGTAGACACGAGCTTGGGAGGTTCAACTCCTAGCGCCTTTGCACATCTCATTGAAGCCTCCACAAACGGCGTCGAGCGGTCCGTCGCCCCAATGATCCAACCGCTGGGATGGTATAGTCCCGCAAAAAGGCCGTTTGGATCGCGCCAGATGTCTCTGGCGTCGCTGGCTAACTTGGTGTATAGGGGCTCAGGGTATTCGGTCCGGACGACTTTGTTGATGTCGTTGCCGGCGGCCTCAGAGGAGGGGACGGGAAAGCGATCGAGAACAGTAACATTGGTGTAGCCTTTTGTCGAGAGGTGGTACGCGGTACTTGTACCAAAAGTTCCGCCTCCAATCACGATTATCGGCTGAGTGAGCTGCGAGAGGACCATGGTGTATTGAACTATGAGAAAACAAAGATCCAGGCTGCTATCTCCTTTTTGGTCTTTATATTCTCTTCATTAAAATCAGCAAACGAAGGCTATACCTCATGGCAGGTCGACGCGCCAGCTAATGATATAGATTCAGCAAAAGTGGTTAGAACATTACCCCAACCCGTGGTGATAGGGCTAATCCACCAATAATTCTGTTCAGATAGAGTTAGATCTGCAAGAGTTGGAGTAACAATATTCAGCGGCGCTCCGACCTGCCTCTATTTTGCCATTATCTTGGCTGGTGTCGGATAACACTCTAGCGCTGTACCAATGGTGATATCAATAGTTTCATATCGAGTGGATGTTGCTATCCTGCGCAAATATAAGGACACCGGCGGTGCCACCTCGAAGTCAGTGGTGTAGTCGACTCCATCCCATCGGCAAGATGTTGCAGTCCAAGGAAACTAAAGCGGGCCTGACTAATTCCGAGTCTCACATTGATGCAGACAGTGACGAAGGGCAGATAGTTGAGGTGCAGAACGAATCGGGCTTCCACCGGAACTTTACTCCTCGACAAATCCACGTATGTCTTGGTCTACCTTTCCACAGAGTACTGCTCTAACGCACTCATAGGTGATCTCCCTCGGAGGCCAGATCGGGGCCGGACTGTTTATTTCAACTGGCAAAAATCTTTCCAATGGCGGGCCTGCGTCACTCTTTTTGGGATTTGCATTGATATGCACATGCGTTTGGGCGGTGCTCAACACCGTCTCCGAAATGACGATTGCGTTCCCTACGAGTGGAAACTTCGTCGAGTATGCGGATCGCTTCGTTGACCCAGCCATGTCCTTTGCGGGTGGTTTTTCGATGTGGATTGGCTGGACAGCCGTTATCGCATCCGAGGCCACGTTCTTTTCTGTTCTTTGCAACTACTGGGCGCAAAATTCTGTCCATGAAGCTGTGTGGTTGACAATATTCCTTGTGCTCATGTTTATCATATTCAGTCTGCCAAACGTCGTCTTCGGTTGGTTTGAATATGGGACCGCGATCCTCAAAATCATTGTCCTGTTCATTTTCATTATTGTCGGCATTGCCCTCGTCTTTGGCGCTGGTCCAAATGGAACGGTCCACCACGGCGATAATTGGCAAGACGGGAAAGCCTTCCTGAATGGATTCAAGGGCTTTGGAAATAGCGTCCTGCTCGCAATCCTCGCGATCGGCGACAACACTTTCACCGGCTTCCTGGCCGGAGAATCCAAGTCCCCGCGCTTTTCCGTAGCTCACGCTGTCTTTCTAATCCCCATCCGAGTCTCTGTATTCTATCTGGTCTCGGTGGCGTTGATCTGTATCCTGATATCCCCTTTCAATGAAAACTTACTCGGTGGCAGCGGCATTGCTGCCTCTCCTTTTGTCATCGCAATCAACCAGGCAGGAATCAAGGGTCTTCCGGACTTTCTCAACCTGGCCATAATCTTTGCCGTCGCATCCATTGCCGCAGAGAGTTTCTTTATTGCCTCGCGGATCCTTCAATCGATGGCCCATAAGGGTCTGATTTCGCCATGGATGTCAAAGGTCGATTCCCGCGGGCGACCCCGTATCGCCTTGGGAATCACGGGCTCTCTCTGCATAATCCTCACATATATCAATCTCAGCGCCGAGGGTATAACTGTCTTCAACTGGCTGTCGCAAATCGCCAGCACAGGGTACTTCATGGTGTGGCTTGTTATTTCAATCACATCGTTCCGGTTCCGCGCGGCCCTCAAGGCCCAGAACGATCCTCTATTCAGTCAGATCTATGCTTGGAGGTGCGCTCTTTGGCCGTTGCCTCCGATATGGCTTCTTACTTGCTGTTGCTTCTTCATCGGGACTTCGTTCTATCTTGCCCTGTACCCTATTGTAAGCCCGGCCGCCCCTCTTTTAAACCGAAGCTAATCCATCCATCAGGGATCGGAGACACCATCCGCGGAGTATTTCTTTCAGTATATGTTCGGCATAATCTTAATCATTTTCACTGCAGTTGGCTACAAGCTGATATACCGCACGAAGTTCCGTGATCCCCGGACGGCCGATCTGCAGACGGGACGAAGGCCTCTAGGTGTCGAGGAGATCAAGGAACTCGACGATTATAAGAATATGCCCCCCTGGAGGAAATTCGTTTCCTTCGTGCAATTATGGTAGTTTTTCCTTGAACCAGATACCCAGCTGAGAACGAGCGACGTATACAAGGAGCGATCTGGAGCCACTCCAGCCACAGTACAATGTAAGGTTGTGACTAGCGTGGGTAGATCAACGGCCTGTTGCATTAGCTTCTCTTGTCTTGTATATCGTGGCTTTTCATCTCAGACAGTTGTACGTGGATTGCCAGTCTCGCATCCCAACCCGGTCATTGCCCTGGATAGACACTCAATGCCATCAACTGCATGATCAACCAGCCTTTCCTCATATCGGGCTGTGGGGAGATCCAGGTAATATCGGACTCCGACGCTATGGGGTTGGCCACTGGGCCCGCTCTCCGATCTGGTCTTGGACTGAACGCCAACCGAATGCACGAACGAGCCTTTCTTGGTGTGACATTGTCATGTAGACGTCGTGCCCTGTGACTCTGCTGTCAGCTTCAGGTGCAGGAATCCCGGTCAAGTGGTAAGCAGCGAGATCGTCGCCGGACTAATTGCAGGCTCCGGTGATAGCAACTTCACGGGTTCAATCCAGAACTCGCAGGACCGCTTCTGCACTAGAACCGATACAGTTAGTCCTGCTTTCGGGAGACGATGCCGTTGAGAGAGCGACAGGAACGATGGACAATCGAATACGAGCACGACTGACTAAAAGGAGATACCTTGTCCATGATTGGTGGTTGCTCTGTAAGTTACGGACAGTGACCCCAGATTACCAAAATTACGAGTGATAGGACAGCCGCTTTCTTCTTTTGGCTGAGGCGCTGCGAGCTGACGAGCCTCCAATTTCTCCCTCCAGGCGGACTCTCCTTGAGTGGCCCTTTGCAGCTTCTTCTACACGCTCTCTCGTCCGTCTCGGCGTCATTCTTCAGCTCTGCGCTGTCCTGCTCCCTTCATTCCGTCTGACCGCCAGCCTGTCATGGTCGCTGCCCGATCACATTAATACCCCTGTCTTCTGCACTCATTTGTAGCTTCCAACCGCTCGAACCTCGTACGACCCCGTCCCTCTTTAATCGAGCCGTATACACTCCAGCACAGCTTCCGACATGACCTCACTGTTACCTGTCCGCCCTCACTCAGTCCGGCCAACTGCCCCCGTAACTATCAGCGACGACCACGAAAGCTCCGACGCTTCGACTCTCCCTTCTCCTTCCACCACAACCAGCTCCAGGAGCTTCTCCAACCCGTCGACGACGCCAGATCAGAAGAGAATCAAGATGCAGCGGAAACAATCGTCTCCATTGGCTCCGGCCTTTATGGTGTCCGCTCCTGGAAAGGTCATTGTGTACGGCGAGCATGCCGTCGTGCACGGCAAGGCCGCAATGGCCGCAGCCATCTCTCTCCGCTCATATCTCCTTGTCACCACTCTCAGCAAGTCGCAGCGCACGATCACCCTGAATTTCCGCGATACAAACTTGAATCACACTTGGGATATCGATCAATTGCCCTGGGACCTTTTCCACCACCCTTCAAAGAAGAAGTATTACTACGACCTCGTCACCACTCTTGATCAGGAGCTCTACGATGCGATTCAGCCCCACGTCGAAGATATCTCCCCAGACGCCCCCGAGGAGATGCGCAAAATCCACAAGCGATCCGCGAGCGCGTTTCTCTACCTTTTCCTTTCACTAGGCTCTCCACAGAGCGCGGGCGCCATCTACACCCTGCGATCTACAATTCCGATCGGTGCTGGTTTAGGGAGCAGTGCGAGTGTCTGCGTATGCATGAGCGCTGCGCTACTTGTCCAGATCCGAACCCTTGCCGGTCCTCACCCCGATCAACCCCCAGATGAAGCAGAGGTCCAGATTGAGCGGATCAATCGCTGGGCGTTTGTCGGTGAGATGTGCATTCACGGAAACCCCAGTGGGGTAGACAACACGGTGTCCGCGGGCGGAAAGGCCGTGATTTTCAGACGGGGAGACTATTCCAAGCCGCCCTCCGTCACCTCCCTACCCACCTTCCCCGAACTCCCACTGCTTCTTGTCGACACGCGACAGGGCCGCTCCACTGCCGTTGAAGTCGCTAAAGTGGGAGCTTTGCGAAAAGAATGGCCAGTGGTAACCGAATCGATCCTTGATGCGATTGACAATGTGACCGCATCCGCCGAGAAAGTTATCCGGGAACCTACCCCTGAGGGCTTGTCTGAGAATACTCTTCAACAATTAGGCACCCTGATCCGAATCAACCATGGCTTTCTTGTTTCTCTTGGCGTATCCCATCCACGACTAGAGCGAATCCGTGAGCTCGTGGATTACGCCGACATTGGCTGGACGAAGTTGACCGGCGCTGGCGGTGGTGGCTGCGCGATTACCTTGTTGCGTCCTGATTTAAATGATGATTCTCTCCGCCAACTAAAGAGTCAACTCCAGGACGAGAACTTTGGCATATACGAGACTACCCTTGGCGGTGACGGAGTGGGCGTGCTTTGGCCTGCCGTCCTCCGCAACGGGACCGACGAAGAAGGCGGCGAGGAGATTGACCAGCAAAAGTTCGAAAATGCCGTCGGCACCGAGGGTATTGAGCGTCTTGTTGGCGTTGGTGTCCAGGAGAAACGCGAGGGCTGGAAGTTCTGGAAGCGAGCTGTTGCCTGACGCTCCTTTTCACCCTAGCATTCTATCTCTGCTACAAAACTTGCCTATACTTCCCCATCCTCTTAACCTTTATACTACCATTTGCGCCCATATTATTTAATCTGCCCTAATCGCCTCTATCTACTCTTCTCTTCATGTATAGTTTGTAGCCTCATGGCACCGTGTGCATACTCTTTCTTTCGCCTTGTTCTTTTTTCTTCCTTTTTTTTGCCTAGTCTTTTCATTTGCATTCGGATGCGGTGTTCTATCGGTTCTAGCATATAATGTATGGTACGTTGATTTGAGGGAGTGCGGGAGTACTCTGTCTGACTTCCATGGATGTCCGTCCTATTTCGTATACTACAGCCAATGATAACTTGCCATACTGCAATAACCCGCGAAATCCTCGTGCCATAGTGAGAAAATAATCTGCGATTTGCTGTTTCACAACGTACATTCAATAATAATATCATTTCATGTCATGTCCTTCGTCAAGATGTGCCAACAGGTAGGCTCAAGCAGGGTAAAATACAAGTCATAAAAACCCTGAATTATATACACCGATCATTCCCGGAGACCAAAACGCCATTATCAACTCCGCTAGACAATCCAACCGAACGCAGACCCAGTATACCCCATCAATTACTCCTCGCCTACCCCATCGTTGTCTCCCACCCCTTCTCAATCATAACATCCATCCAATAGACATCTTTATCGCCCGCATCCATTCGCCGCCAAACCTCATTAACCAGGTCAAGACAAACAGTAATCGGTTTCGGCGGCAACACATACTGAAGCGATGTGAGGCGTCCAAGAATAAACCTTCTCGTCCTTGAGACCTCGAGGGCATGCGAGGAAACGCAGGGGCCATTTCCATTGCCTGAGAGGGCGAGAGGGTCGGAGGGAGATGGAGGGAGACGGAGCTCGCTGCTGGAGGCGACTAGGAGGAGGGGCTGTAAGCAGCGGGTACGGGATTCGAGAGGTATGGATTTTAGGCGGGAGAGAGTTGTCAGGGCGAATTCGGTGAGCCAGGAGTCGTAGTAGGTAGGTGAGGATTGGTCTGGGTCTGGCTGTGGGCTAGGCGACGGTTGTGTGTAGGCTTCATTGAGCCAAGGGTGAAATGGGTCTTGTGGTGCTGAAGTTGTGGGGTGGGATTGCTGTGTGGGTGAATGGTGGTGCTGCTGTTGAACGGGAAGTCGCCGCTGCAGGAGATCGGGAAATGCGCGGTAGAGTTGTAGTAGGCCTGTGCAGCGGTAAACTTCGGCCATGGTAAGGAGATGCCAGACCGGGGTTTCGTCGTCCCCTGGACTGACAATTTCCGCTTCTGTGGGATGAGCGAGGGATAGGAGCCGTTCTTCGAGTTCGCGGGCTTTTTCGAGAGCCACCTGAGCGTTGACGATGTCGGCTTGAGATGTGAACCTTCGTGTTCGAATCCGTTTGCGCTCTGCTCTCACAAGTCGGCCTGCCTCCTGGACGGTAAACTGGGTGTCGCGCGCGATGCCTGTCCAGGGATGGGGTACGCGCTGCAAGACGAGGGAATCGGCTGTGCTGGAAGGCGTTTTGGGCGCTGGTAGGACGGCCGCGTCGTCAGCGACGAAAGAAAGGAGCATCTCCCAATACACTAGAGCTTCTTCGAAGAACTGGTAGTTGTTACCGCGGTTCGTTGGGTTCGTTGCTCTGGCCAGGGCAGCATTGTCCAGATGTCGTCGTAAATGGTTGAAGTAAGGAATGCCGAGATCTTTCGGGTCATGCCAGCTGGCGGTTTGTCCGAGCATAAGCAGAGCAAGCAGGGATTTGTCATCCATGGTTGTCTCTTTGCTGATTATCTCAATGGCCTCGTTGCGCATCTTCTTTCCCATTGGACCGAATTGCGGGAAATCGTTAACGAGGGTAGCGGCAGCCATGCTCTGCATTGTGCGACACATGGCCAAGGAGGATCCCCAAAGACGAGAGACGGTAGAACGGAAAGGGTTCATCTGACTGTCATAGCTAGAGAATAGAGCAGCGACCTCTTTGAAATAATACTCAATTAGAGTCCATGACGGATTGTTCAAGGGCTGCGGGATTGATGTGAGATCCCGCGGGGCCGGCCGAGAAGGCACGCCAGACGGCGGGGGGTAATGACGGACAATGTTCGAAGGGTCGAAGCCTGGGAAGTCCCGGGGCTGGCTCTGGAGCGCAGGAGCGGCTAACGAGAAGAAAGCCCAAGGGTCCGAGCCCAAACTTGCTGGCGAGGCGAATTCCATTGCCGAGGCATTAGGTGCCTGGTCTCCAGATACCGCTGAATTAGGCGAGGCAGGACATAGATCGGTCAGCTCTGGTAAAGGTCCAGGCTGCTGTAAATCCCAGAGGTCATCTAGACCGTTGGCATCGTCGTCAACGAGGCCATCTAAGTCGGGAAGCTTGCAGTCATCCGGGGGCAGGGGAGACCGTTCCGAGTCGAGACAGTTCTCTGAGTGAGATTGGGGCAATTGATCTGCCTCTCTAGGAGATAAAAATTCGGGTACAAACTGGATCTGGTCATTATCCGTGGCTGCCTCCAGGCCACCATCTCCAGCAGATGCCTGATTAGAAACCCAGCGCAGCGTCTTGACGTATCCAGGACACCTCACGCCCAGACGAACACAGCGGTTGCAGTAAGGCTTCTCTTCCCCACATTTCACCTAATGAGAATGAGTTAGTCTCAAACTAAGGTCTAGGAAGCTGAAGGACGAACTCGCTTGCTCTTACACCGGGCACAACCGTTGCGGGACTTCTTGACGCGACGCATCCTTATCTCTGGGAAAAAGTAGCCAAATGGGGAATTGAGATGAAGAAGGGAGAAGCACGCACCTTAACAAGGGGGGAAGCGGCAAAGAAAGAGGAGAAATTGGAGAGAGGTGATCTCCAAGCTTGGCTAAGCTGCCAGGAGCGAAATGTCGGGAAGCGATCCCTATCGCAATTGTGGGGTCGACAACTGGCATTGGCAGATAAGGCTGAGGTCGAATTACGATAAGTGCCGTCGAACTCGACCTGATAATCCGCCGGGATTGATCGGTCAGGGTCGAGACTCGGATTCGGCGAGACGATGAGGCTGGGTTATCATTACTAGGCTGTTATCATTACTAGGCTGGAATCAGAGGTTATTCAAGGCAGGCGGGGGTCACGGGATCCCAAACCTCCCCAGACCTCGCCCTCAGTAGCCGTATGAATACAGAATACGCTTATCCTGAATGAAATCAAAATTTCTAGCCATATCAATATGAACTTCGTCAATTCTTGTCCAGTCATGCTCGGTCGTTGCGTTGTTCTTCTTGTTCTTGTTGTTCTTGTTGTTTCTGCCTCAGGCCGTCATCCCCACCTCAACTTCACGAAAATGATCACCACAACTTCCATCGCTTGTACTCCTCATCAGTCCTTATAATCACAACGTAATCTGGAATAAAATTCACCATGGGAAAGTACGCATCTGATCCTGAGTGGGCGTCTATCGATCCCATTCCCCTCAATGATGGCTCCGAGTCCGGTGCGATGCCTCTGGCCACCATCGCCTACAGCGAGGAATATCTCGAAGCAACTTCATATCTTCGTGCGGTTATGGCCGCCAATGAAATGTCAGAGAGAGCCCTGAAACTCACAGAAGACATTATATCCATGAATCCAGCCCACTATACAGTCTGGTAAGTGACCCTTGAAGATATCTGGGCGCAGCTAAACCCGACAGGATATATCGTGCCAAGATCGTCTTTGCTTTGAACAAAGATCTCCTCGAGGAGCTCGAGTGGCTGAACGGCGTCTCCTTGAGGTATTTGAAGAATTATCAAATCTGGTAGGCAGCTCTCCAGCCGGGTTAGGTACTGTAACCACTGACCCCGCCAGGCATCATCGCCAGGTTATCATGTCCTCACGAGAGCACTTCCCTAGTCTCCCACCAAAAGAGATGGACTTTCTCATGGAAATGTTCGCTCAGGACTCAAAAAACTACCATGTATGGACCTACCGCCACTGGCTGGTGCGGCATTTTGAATTATGGGACTCCCCCCGCGAGCTCGCGGACGTGAACTCCCTGCTCAACTCGGATGTCAGGAACAATTCCGCCTGGAACCACCGTTATATGCTACGCTTCGGCCCTCGCGGTAGTGAGCCCGACGCTGGCATGGTCAACACCAACCGGCCACCTGCCGAGAAGGGCCGACTTGCCGTCGTGGACGAAGACCTGGTCGACGAGGAGCTGAGGTACGCTCAGGACCAGATCCTCCGAGCGCCAGAGAACCGAAGCCCGTGGTCGTACGCTCGGGGTGTCCTACGAGCTGCTAGTCGGCCGCTCTCCGAGTGGACTGAGTTTGCGCAGAAATTCGTCGTCGACAAGCGGGACGGCCAGGGCCAGATTGTGGACGTCTCGGTGAAGAGTAGCCATGCTGTCGAGTGGCTAGCTGATGTGTATGCTGATGCAGAAGAGAATGGCCGCGCTGAGGCTGTCCGTATGCTCAACCTTTTGAAGGACAAGTACGATCCTATTCGGAAAAACTACTGGAACTATCGCATTCGGACAATCGAAGCGGGAGAAGTCCCAGCTTCTGCGTGAATATCAATGAGCAAGCTAAGCTATCCATTATGTTTCCTCTAGACCCAGCTCAAATATACCACAATTGCTGAATATTATGTTCTGAAAACGCCAGTAATCAACCCAAGATATGAAACGCCCATTGACTTATCTAGTTCTCATCCCCCCATCCTTCCTTCAGCATCGTCCTCCATTCCACCGCCGCATCAATAGTGACATTACTCCCTCCACAAACCACAATCACTACTCGACTCTCCGGTTTCAAGTCCGGCACCAGCTCCTTCAACCGCGAGCGCAAGGGATTCTCTGCCACCCCTCCATCCGACAAATCCCCTTCACTCTCACCAGCCGACACCCGGTCATCTCCATACCCTTCATCCAGCCCCCTCTTCCTCTTCTTCGTCTTCTCAGCCCGGCAAGCATCGCCAACTGCCGCCTCAACACACACCCCACAAGCCAACTCCACCAGCATCCGCTCCTCATCCACAAGACGCAGCACGCCTCTTGCCGCATCTGCATCAGACAGCACCGTACTATGCACTTTGACGCCCTGTGGCGGATGTAGCGCATACTGGAGCGTCCTTTCCGACACCCGGATCGCACCGAGCGATGTCGCCTGCGACGTGATCTTCGGCAAACTCACCAGGGAACCTTTCGCCACTGCCGCAGCAAGAGAGTCCGTTCCACGCGTTTCAACGGCAATCAGATGCGTCGGTCTTGCTTGCGCCGTCTTTCTTGAGGAAGACATTGCCAGCTGTCTATGCCGCCGCTCAAGTCCCATGACGAGTCCATTCAATAACCCACCTCCTCCGACACTACACACGATCGCATCAACAGGAAGAGCCATATCCCCATACCCATCTCCCTCAACAGCATCCCCTGCAACAAGGGGAACCTGCTCGACCAACTCATCAACAAGCGTACTGTTCCCGTCCCAAATCGCCTCGTTATCGAATGGATGGAGCGCAATCTTCACCACCCTTCCTTCCTCATCTCCGTTGTCACCATTCTTCATAACAACTTCCCTCATGTACTCACCCGCCTCCGCAAACGTCTCCCCGTACCTCACCACATCCCTGGCACCAGCCTTCCTCAACTTCTCAACCATAAGCGGCTTAGTACCCACAGGAACCACGACCGTACACGGGAAGCCCAGGGTGCGAGCTGCACAGACAGCAGCGAGTCCGGCATTTCCGCCAGAGGACGCAAAGAAATGGATGCTCTTCCCAAAGTTAGAGGGGTTATGCAGGTGTGAGAGGATTTGATTGCCCATTGCGCGCGACTTGAAGGAGCCGCTTGGTTGTGTGTTTTCGAGCTTGAGGAGGATGCGGCAGCCCGCGAGGGCGGAGAGGGAGCGGGATTCGACGAGAGGTGTTCTGATCCAGGGAGATTTGTAGGTTGGCAGGGTTTGTGATTGGGAATCATGTTGGGACACCGTGGGCGTCATCTGTGTGGTTGTTGCGGTGGCGAAGCCGATGCTACCCATGGTGCTGGTGGTATCGTGGATGGATTGATTTGAAGACACAATCAGAAGAGGTCAGATATTGTTTGTATAATTCAATCAAATAGTGTGGTAAATGAGTATAAAGAAGATGCCCTTGTTGCAAGCTGTATAGTAGAGCATAAACAACAAGCAAACCCGTAGTATATACCTAAACCATAAGCGAGAGATACAGACCACAAATAATAACACAGCAAACTCATACACGTAGCCTATTAATATAATATTATTATTACATCAAACCTCCTATCATAACTATTCTGTTATACAATCGAATGTTCTTTCCGAGAGCCACTGCAGTCACTGCACCAGTTTGCCGCGGAAAACCAGATCACCCGTTTCCCGCCCCGATATCCATCATGTAACAGCGTCGCATATCAGAGCCACACCCTGGTTTTCCGCTGATATCCTTCTAGTCTAGAACACGGAGAGCATGTCTCATGACGCAAAGCACGAAACTTTGCTGCTAGGGCGAGAAGAGCTTGTCGTGGAGACGGTGAACTACAGCCGCAATGGCCTGCGACAAACAGGAATGATGACTCCCCGCCCACGAAAACGGGATGCTAATACCCTTCTGAGGCAGTATGTGTCGATCCGATGACTATAAGGGGCGGGTTAGGCGAGCTCATCATCTCGACTCGCCAAATAGATAGATATCTAGGCCGGCTTAATTCTCGAGAGCAAGGGGAGGGAAGAGGATTTTTTTCTTAACATCCTCGCCGTAGGTCGAGTCTCGTGCGTAGCCAGCATCAGAGAGATTCCGCTTTGAGGGATCGACCTTCAGTATGTCAAGGAGCTTTTTGGCTTTGTTCGGCATGAAAGGCTGTAGTAAGATGCCCATGATACGCATTGACTCCGCAGCATTGAAAATCACGCGTTGCTTCTCCTCCGGGTTCTGCCATGGCTCCGAGTTGTGGAAATATTTGTTGGTCTAAGAAGGGCGTCAGTAGACTGAGCTTCTACGACTCGGTGAGGGATTTTACCAGAAGGATTACTTCCACGATCTCCTCTAGTGCCGTACGTGGGTCAAGTGCCTCCATATACTTTGCTACCTTGTGGGAGAGCTGCTCCAGAGTCTTTTGGTATGCCTGATCGTCACCGGTTGCGGGGGAATTGCCAGATGTAGCATTGATGATATAGTCCCGCATTTTTCCTTTTGCACAACCAATTGTGCGGTGGGCAATGTTGCCAAGTCCCTGTTGAAGGTATTTCTTATAATCGCGAATGATGTATCTGTTGTCGTAGTCAGAGTCAGATGCAAGGCCGCCACGGTGAGCTAGGAAGAAGCGCATTGTGTCCATTCCGAATCGGTCAATTGCGAAGAAAGGGTTGACCACGTTTCCGGTAGACTTTGACATTTTCTCACGGTTCATCGTCCAATGGGCGTGAACAAGGACATTCCGAGGGAGGGGAAGATCCAGGGCCATGAGAAAAGCTGGCCAGTAAACACAGTGGAATCTGGACGCGTAAGTACTGTCCACTTGCGTTCTGGGATAACACCTACCGAACAATGTCCTTGCCAACAACGTGGACATCCGCAGGCCACCCGAGGCGGCTTCCCTCGCCAGGCGGAAAAGGGTATCCTGCCTTCGTGAGATAGTTGACAAGCGCGTCCAGCCAAACATAGATCGTCTGAGTATTGTCATTTGGAACAGGGATACCCCAAGTCAACCGTTCAACCGGCCGAGAGATGGATAAGTCCGACAGCCCGGATGCAACCGATTTGACGACTTGCTCATTATAGTGGGTTGGCGTGATGAAATCCGTCTTGTACAATTCTAATAAGCGGTCCTGGAACGCAGACAGACGAAAGTGATAGTTTGTTTCGGAAGACCACTCGACTTCTTTGCCCGTCTCCGTGGAGACCTAATCTGGTCAGCTTGTATCACGGCGAAAGCCAGGAGTCGTACCATTCTCTTCCGCCCGGTGGCAGGGTCCAACGAGAGATTGACTTGTGACTGGGGATAGAACGTCTCGTCGCTAACAGAATACCATCCTTCATGTTTAGAGGTGTAAATGTAGCCGCGATGTTTTAGCATTTCCTGCTCCGCGTAAGTAACGATCTCGCCAAGTAGTCCCTGCGACGTACCCAAAAGTACTGAACGGCCTCTTTGTGCGCAGGTTCCGTCGTCCGAATGAAGTAATTGTAGTCCACATTAGCTGCCTCAGCCAAAGCCTAAGTCGTATTAGCATGAATCACTAGAGTGACTATCGGGCAGAGCGGTGCATCTGACTTTGAATGTTAAGCAGTTCCTGTCGCAAAACGCCTGGGTATCTATACCCGCCGCGTTCGCAGCTTGCTGGATCTAATACAGAGTCAGCAACGGGCTACCCGTACGCAAGGTCCGACAGACCTTCATGCCATGCTCATCCGTTCCAGTCAGCAATTGTGCCTCGTTGTCGCCGATAAGTGTCCGCCATCGTTTCAGGATGTCCGCGAGGACCATGGTGTATAAGTGACCGACATGGGGGGCTACCACGGAATAGAGTTAGCAATCTATATTTTGTACAGTCTGCATTCCGAGCATACCGGCATTGACATAAAAGATAGGCGTCGTGACATAGTAGGGCTTAGAGGCTTCTTTGGCGGTGGTCGCATACTGACGGAGAGAGTGGGCGGTTGCCGGAGGAGCGACCCTCTGAGAAGCACATTTCCACGAAGGGCGCTTGCGAAATAATAACTGATTCGCCCAAGAAAGAGCACGAGAGGCCCCTCTCAAACTTGCCATTGGCGGTATTGCGCGTATGTTGGCGTTGTTGTAGTCAGAGAGCGATCGAATGATTCGGACTGTCCTCGGAGGTTTTGTTTTCTCCGCGTGGTCCAAGCTTCTTTTTTTCTTTGCGGTGCCGGAGCCTCATCTTTCACTTCATTCCTGCACTCATCTTTGTAACTCTTTACAGGAGTTCTGTTTTCAGTACCTTATAGGTATATATCAGCAGCCTTATACAGTGCAGCTCAAATCTACGATTTCAGCCGGCAGGCTCCTTCCCTATAAGTGACTCGAATCATGGCCCCTACCGAAGATGCCTACGCAAAGGTCTCAACGGAAGGCATGGTACCCAGATTATACCTCATATAGGGAAAATCTAACTTACTCGTCATAGCGGCTACCGAATTCGTTCAATCGTTCTACCCCGCTCTCCAATCTAACCGCGCAACGATAGCCTCCTTCTACAGCTCACCCGCATCCACCATCGTGTTCAACGGAAATCCCGTCGCGGATGGAAATGCAGTGCAAGAGATCTTCGTCAGCCAGATGCCTCCGACGCACTACGAGGTCCAGTCGTTTGACTGTCAAATTATAAACAAACAATACCCTACAGCCACAATTGGTCGGCAAATCGATCCACGGAAAGACATCTCGATTTTGGTGGTTGTTAGCGGTTATGTCCGATTCGGAGAGTCTCGCGACCTTCCTCAGCGCGGGTTCAGCGAGACATTTGTTCTCGTGCCGAACCCTTCTAGCGAAGGGGGAAAGGGGAAACGTAGACGGGACTGGCTCATTCAGACCCAGAACTTCCGTCTAGTGGTTTGAGCGGCGGATGTCTGGCAACAGTGTTGGACGAAGTTTGGAGGCAAACAAATGATACAGTTGGCCCCTAGAGATAGAGATGGGAATCATACAACGCGCTTTGAAGATGACAGGACATTAACTGAACGACCACTTATTTCGAGACGAAAGAACGATTGCCGATACGCCATTACATCATTACGCTACCGGCACTTACACCCTTTTACCACAATTTACTCTGCCGACTTTGGTTGGTTCCGGAGATTTGCCTTGATTCGCTCAAGGAGCTCTTCGCGTGTCGCCTTCCGATCAGGCATCAAGCCTCGCTGCTCTTGTTAGAGAACGTGCGCACCAAGAATTCGCGGGGTGTATCCTACAGCACGGAGCCATCGGCGCATCTCTTCGAGTGTCCAGTTCGCGGGATCTGGCTCAGTTAGCTTGCTGCCCTCCGTACGGACGCGGACACGTGCCTCCTTTGGGATCATCTTCAGCAGGAAACATCTCGTTGCCCCAGATTGACCATGCTGCCGCTGCCGTGACCATGCCCACGAAACCTGAGACAATTAGTCTGGGAGAGGAACCGTTGGTGTTTCAGGCACACCAAGGAATAGGTTCTGGACATGGTTAGTCATTGATAAGACAGTATCTGGATATATGGATAACGCAGTACCTTCGAATTCATTGCACGATCTAAAGATGTCGGCATTCTGGAGAATGTAGATTCGGGTTGCAGGCAGACTAAACTGAGGAGTAGAAATACTGTATCAAGGTAGAAACATTCGAGGTATGACAAGCTGGCCTGTATCAAAAGTCCTATGATCGCATGGACATTGATCCGTGATGCTGCCTAAGCCTGGAACGCACCGCCACCGCCCCCCGCCACAATGTCTGCAGCAGCTTCATGATGTGGAATGGGACGGACAATTGTCATTATTGGATGGCCGACGGGGCCGCCTATGAATATCTAGCTTACTAAATGATGACTAAGCGACGTCGACTCCTAGGGGCAGGCGATGCCATAGGACAGTATGCCCCGACACATGATACGTATCATGTGACAGCATAACTTCCGTATAATTGGTTCTTACTAATTATGCATTAATCTAAGGGTTTCCGATATCAAACCCTAGCCCAATCGGGACGATCCCACACAACTTTGAACGCAGCACCGCCCGCTGCCAACCAGCCTGTCCAGTCGGCCCTCGGACTTCAGACCGCGATTGAGCTTCTTCCCACCCAAAGATTCTTGACGATTATCCGCGACGTCACGAACCACCTTAGCCCACCATGCCTCGCGAAGTTTCCGACATTAAGCAGTTCATCGAGCTTGCTCGCCGCAAGGATGCGTCCTGTACGTCTACCCATTTGAGAACCTGAAGCTGGATTTGGTCTGGAGCTCGAGTCCGACAACCGTCACCGCGAGCCGACCCGACCTTGCCTGCGAACTGGGAAATGATAAGGATGAGGAAGAGAACATGGACTAATGAAAATGGCTTTTTAGCTGCCCGCATCAAGCGCAACCGCAAGACCCAGCAGATCAAGTTCAAGGTCCGCTGCAGCCGCTTCGTCTACACCCTTGTTCTGAAGGACTCCGACAAGGCCGACAAGCTCAAGCAGAGCCTGCCTCCTGGTGCGTCTTGTCTCTATGCGTATCTGCCGCTTCGGAGATTTCCATCCAATTCATCGAAGCCACAAAATGAAGCTGGATGGACGGGATTCGCGGCTCAATTGGAGAAGATATACTAATGTATTCTCGGTCTACAGCTCTTAAGGTCGTCGACGTCACCAAGGGCGACAAGAAGAAGGCTCTGTAAGCGCCTTCATCTCATTCACGGATAAACGGAAGAGGGAGTCTTGAGCATGGTTTACTCGTCAACTGCTTAAGGAACGCGGCATGGGACAATGCATTTGTGGGCCGACACCGGAATTGCGACTATCTGTCTGCTATCAGGACTGGATTGAGCGTTCTGGCACTCTGGTTTAGTCAGGGGATGCCGAAAGACAGACATGGCTGTACTGGGTGACCTGCATATTCCGACTTCTAAGGGATGGC
Organism: Aspergillus foveolatus; assembly: GCF_047715535.1. Taxonomy (NCBI): domain Eukaryota; kingdom Fungi; phylum Ascomycota; class Eurotiomycetes; order Eurotiales; family Aspergillaceae; genus Aspergillus; species Aspergillus foveolatus. Next base: position 764,954 of record NW_027396066.1, read on the forward strand.
TTTGTCGGGGCTTCTCCTGTCTATACAATAATGAAGAGGCAAAATAAAAAATTGGAAAATATCCATGTGTATCTTCAAGTGGTCTTGAATTTCTTCTATTGGTTTCGTTGCCTCCGTCCTCACTGGCCGGAATTGTACTACCGTACGCTGAAGCTGCTGAGGGGCTTCATGTGATTAGGATGTAGATAAATATAGTATGTAGAAGTTCTTGTAGCGTGCTGTTCATCTTGCTCAGGACGCCATCAAATACTGAGAGCAATCCCCTACAGAGGGGCAATTTCCAACCTTGACAAGATGGCCATTGGGGAGTTCACTACAAGCGCCTTCGTAGTTATAGTCATACACCATCCACCTTCCGGGGGTGCTCCGCTTTATTTTGTTAAACGAAGGAGAGTCGGTTAGAAGGATACGCTCAATTCCGAGGTTCCTTCTGAATTCGTACTTATCGTGAGGGATAGATCGTAAATGTCTGAAAATACCTAGCTCTACTTGAGTTTGGCAAGGTCTTCGTGGACAGGTAAACCCAGACAGTCACTGGTTGTGATTGTAATAGAGTACATTAAAGCCGCTAGCGAGCTTCATCCAGAAAATAGGTTCATTGATGGATGGTAAATCTCAGGGATTCTAAGCGTCGCGTGCCAAGTAGCCCGAATCAGTCTGGGGACCAAGGGCCTTGGTTATGGAAATGCATATGCTGGGTGTTTCTGGGCATCATTCTCAATTGAAATGTTCCATCTACCTACTCAACCCACATCTGCCCCCACGTCTCCCAGAAATTGAACGGCAATGTCTCGTCCAACAGGTCATCAACCATGTCAGTCAAAACTGCCCCTTGGCCCAGTTCTGGGCCGACAGTAGCACCAGTACCGACGTGTTGATGGTCCAGTTCGGCTGATTCGGGCGGAACCGGTATGGGTGCAGATGTAGATGCAGATACTCCGGTGCGTAACGGAGCGGAAGAAGATCCTGTCACTGCTGTGTTCTCATTGCCACCAGTACCTGCGCTTTCAGGGCAGATAAGCTGGATGGCCTTGGCGAAGATGCCGCGATATATGGACGCCACGGTATAAACTTGTTGGAACTCTTCCATGACCATCATACATGCGTTGAGCTTATTGAGCCGGAGACGTCGCGAAAGAGAGGTTCCGGAGCGGCAGTTTAGAAGATGCATTTGCATTGCGGGGATGAGGAGCGGGGGTCTAAGAGGTCGGTCAGTTTGCGAATCATCCTGCTTAACGGCTGACTGGCTCACGTCATCGGCAGGGCATATTCGAGTAGGCCTTCTTGGGCCATGGCCTCGAGAATGTCGTTTGTGTGGGAGGCTGCGGAGTCAGCTTTGTGCCAGATACTTTCTTGCCACTGCTGGTTGGTAGAGGAGAGGTCATCCGAAAGTTCCGTCAGACACGGCCGATAGAGAACGATAAGGATTGCTCTGAGAACGTTAGAAGGTCCTGGTTTCTCTGGTTTAAGGAACGTTGCTTGCGCACTCGTAATGGAGTTGTAGGTGATGCAGATAAAACCGAGTGGTTCTGCTCCAGCTCGGAGCACCTTGCTCTAGAGGCTTATAGCGGAGGATCTCTGTCTCAAGAGCATTGATTTGTTTAAAGGAGGGTCTCGGTCGAACTGCTTTGTAGCTCAGTGTCACTACGGACCCCAATAGCTTACTCAAGTCTATCAATCTGAGCCAATATTCGGCTAACAGGGGAAGATCGTCTGGTATGAAGGCAGCAAAGACTGTTGGGTCGACATCCCTGAAGTCGTATATGATATCTGAGACCGATGGCATAGGAACATCGCAATCGTCCAGGTCAATACGTAGCGGTCGTCCTAGAGTAAGGCTCAACCATCGGTCACGCAGGAAGCAGGTCCACCAGAGGCGACGCCACAAATGACGCTGTCGGTCCATGATGGCCGTGTTGTATCGCGGTGTGTCGGGATTGCGATGCAGTCCCAGCATCTGGCAAAGGCTGACGGAAATGCCGCTCCAATACCATGGTTGCGAATGCTCATCGGCTTCGGAGTGCCAAAAGCCCAACAGAAGAGAGGCTTGGAGGAGAACAATCTTGTCCCGCTCACCGCTATTATTGTATAGGCACTGTTTTTTCTCGTTGGCCGTGGTCCAGTAAGACTTGAAGGATTTCTTACCTTGGCGCGGGAGTAAATGGCTGCTTTCATTACTTTCTTGGACTCATATCCTTCTCGCTCGCATATATTTGACGGGATAAACTATGAGCTATTAGCTTTCGGGCATACCACCATCTCCTTACCAAATCTTACGTTTACAGCAACGAAAAACACGCTCCACACCAGGAGCAAGTTATACTGTTCCAGTCTCCCGGCCTGGAAGAAGTGCAGTATCTGATCCGCTTCAATGATCGGCATGATAGTGTGAACATGACGGAAATAGGCTTGAAGAAGGCATTGACACGCGTCACTGCTGGGTAGATTTAAAACGCCCTTACTTGCGAGGTAGTTCCGGTCCTCTTCGGAAAGAGATGTGGAGTTTCGAGATGGTATAAAAAGATGTTGTGGCAGGGACTCTCCAGAGGAGAGAAGAGACAGCGTCGATGTGATTCCGGTCTTGTCCCCTAGTAGAAATGTTAGGCACCGCTTGCATGAGAGCGACATTGACTCACCGGTATAGAAAGGAATATGGCCAGCTCGTTTAGGGTCCCCTAAAGCAGCGGCGGCGATTTCGAGACCATTCCGCTCTTCGTCTTGTATATCATGGTGTCTGGTAGATTTTGAGCTAATTGGCTGCGCTGGTGAATCTACAGTGTGTCTTGGGAAAACTGAGGTCCCGTTTCTGGTATAGGGCTCTATTCGATTAGGTGGACTGCTGGTAACCGCTCGCGACCGCTGTCTCACCGAGCCGTGGCGACGACTTGCTCGAGAACTAGAATATCATGTTAGAGGGCGTGATATCCTCCGTACTATATGTGGATGTCTTACGTCTCATTTCCACTATCTACCACACATTCAGCGCGATCCTGCGAGCAACGTATGCAGGGAATGCCAGTAACATTGACGCTGCAACGGACCTTGCGTGAGCGACATGAGTGGCATGCCACAGTCGATCGATAGCGGCGAGTAGACATTGTCGAGTTGTACAGAAGGAAGAGATGCCGCGGTAGATAAACCTCGGAAGCTGGAGGTGAGGCAATCGGCTCGCCGATCCGAAACAAGCCGCGGGATTGACGGTGCCGAGTTAGGGTTGAATTTGACGCGTCAAGACTATCCACTCATTTTGACAGCCATTAATGCCCATACCATCAGGATAGGGGTGCAGAGTTGCATTCGAGAACAACTAGAAGGTGGAAGCTGCCAGGCAAAAGCATCTATAACCCTTGCTGCTGGTTATACTGAAGGCGCTCTTGCGTGAGGTAGTACTGAACAACGAAATAAAAGTCTCTTAGTCGCATCCCCGTCAGCTCCCACTTGTACCAAAAAGTCTTTCAGATTCTCAATCCAGTCTGAGAAGTTGCCTCAGAAAGATGGCCGAGGATCTGAAATACTTATAATAGTCCGGCTATCGGTCTGCAACACTCCCGGTCGGGTGCGCCCGTTCTTTCACCATCAGCTTTCGGCGCAATATCGGCATCCGTGAATAGTAGCATTCAGACCGGAGAGCGAAATGGTAAATAGTCTCTATATCGCAGGTCACTGGGGTGAACGGGGCGCCCAAAGGTCGATTCTAATTCTCAGGCAGCGAAGTTCCAGATTCGGCGACGGACACCTTCTAGTCTCATCATCGAACGTGTCTCACTTGTCAACGAGATATTGCCCAGGGATGAGATTAATCTGGTTGTGCCCGAACCCAAGAGTGGGTTACGTGGAACACTTGAGACCTCAAGCACGGTGTAAGACGCGTCTTGGAGATGAGCGACTTCGCTTCAACTCCATAAGATCGTACTGTAATGCTGACTTCCGATAAAGCTGTAACGATTATATTTCTATGTTGTTGGTTGAGGAGTAGGACAGTGCGGAATTTGTCAGAAGCATTAAAGCTGCTGGCCTCGAGTCAATCCGTAGCTAATATCGGGTTATTGGGATCCTTTGGGTACGCTCGTCAAAAAAAGGTCGTCTGAAAGACGCCTTGTCTTGTGAAATCGACGATTTTTGGGAGTTGTGTTGAGAAGCAAGCTCAGAGTGTTAATCTCAGGCCGCATATGAGTCCCTGACTGAGAACGGCCGCTGGCAAACTTCCGTAATCCAGCTCGCGTGCCTTTTACGGTCATGTGCTGGCCTCCTTGACTTCTTCCCTCTCTTGACTATTGCTGAACAAGTTGCAACAGCCCCCCGCGTGGCAATAGCAAAGGCAGAATACGACGGCTGCAATCAATCCATTATCTGGAGACCTACTATCTACAATCACTACTAGAAACAGAAGATCTGGTCATCCATCTTTGAGACAGCTCCCGGAGCCTCATACCCCAACGCCACCAATCCCTTTTTACACGCAATCACCATTCCCGGCGGACCGCAGACCATGATTTTGGTATCCTTGTTGGCCATGGGCAGATGTTCCCTCATGATCTCAGCTGTGATGTACCCTGTCCCAAAAGACCACTTCTCTGGCGGTGTATCTAACATGTACCAAATCTTAAGGTTCCGGGGAAACTTGCTCGCAAACTCCTCCAGCTCACTTCGCAGCAGAATGTCCTCTTCACTGCGGTTGGCATAGATCAGACTGATCTCCGTAGTATCAGTGGGATCCTCGCAGATTGCCCGAATAAGTTGGTACATGGGCGTTATTCCAGTGCCGCCTGCAATCATCCCGATCTTCTTGCAGAGGCCTTTGGTATACTTCATTGCGCCCTTGGGACCGCGGAACTCGACCTTGTCTCCAACTTGCAGGTTTGCAAGGTATTTCCCCGTTAGGAGACCGTCCGGATAGCATTTGATGACGAGTTCCAAAACACCGCGGTCTATATTATTTGACATCGGCGTGTAGGATCTCGATACTGTCTTTCCTTCGATGTTCGCCTTGATGGCTACATGCTGCCCGATGGGAAGGCCTATCACGTCTTGTCGACCGGGCAGCTGGAAAACGAACTTGTAAACGTTTGGCGAAAGCGTCTTTTTCTGAACAAGTGGCAAACTCTTGTATTCCTTGGGATCGAGGAATCCTTTCACGAGATGAGGGTTGACTCGAGGAGTCCTGCGGCTCTTGATGTGTGGTGGGTACTTCGTGAAGCCGGACTGGATTTGTGTCATCGCGGACAGCTTCGATGCGACCACCAAGCCGACGATGCTGGATATCCCAGTTGCTACAGCAAAGCCTGTATAGAAACCCCCGAGCTCTGCTTTGAAAAGCGGGCTTGACAGTTGGAGCGACTTTTTGAAGCCGTGAAGTCCTGAGAGTCTCGACCAGGAAGCATACATGCTCTTGCCAAAATACAGGGAAACCGCTGCACCGCTGACGCGAACAGTCGCCAGCGCAACGGACTTGATTAGTCCCGGTCTTTGCGTGTCCTTTGGAGGCACAGGGTCCGTAGGCTGGATTAACCGGACTTGTTGGGGGCGCACTCGCTTCGCCGCATCTTTTAGAGTGCCGATAAGGTATGTTTGAAGAATCTCGTCGGCGTCCTATATCGTTAACAAATTAGCCCTCGAGTTGGGAATCTGACTACACGTGCACCGTGTTACCTCTGAATGCCCGACATCTTCATAGGCCTCGGTTGCGTCTGTTCCAGCAGTATCGATGAGAACATCAGCCCCTCCAGGATGATCTCTCACGTACTCGGTGACATCGTACACTTAGTAGAAAGGCTACTGTCAGTACTTGAGTAGGTGGAGACAGATAGCATTTTACCTTTGCCATTAATAATCAGCCACAAGTCATTCCTGCTCTTGTGAGCAGCGACCTCGTGAGATGTATATTGCGGTAAGTCGACCATAGCGACGCTAGAAAATTTTCTTTAAAACAGGCCAGTGTTGGATGATATGGCAAGGACAGTGAGCCTATCCGAGGTCTTTTATAACTACCGCACCTGGTTTCGGCTTCAGCAGCGACATTCTCATAATCGACAATATGTCTTTGACGGGCCCACCGTTAGAGTATCTGCAACGGCTGCGAGAATAAAGCACTCTCCAAACTAATCGGAAGCTCGGGATAAACCATTATTTCTCCACTTGCCGCGGGATATCTGCAAGAGCTCCACTGAGGTATAAACTACACGGCTGCACGGCATCGTGAATGAGACGGAACCTCGGCGTCTAGGCTGATTGAATTTGGATATAAGTGATTGTCTCTCTATTGACAGCTAGTTGAGCTGTTCAAACCATCGAAGCCATGTCGAGCCAGAAATTCTACCTCCACGGCGAGACGGCCTCGTCCGCCAAATCTATCACCCTCGACGAAACAGCAAACCTCGACCAAGTGAAGCATGTAATCGCTGCTCACTTTGCAGTTGTGGAGCCAAACGGTCAGATTTTGCGCATGTCTTTCTTTTTGACACCCTGACTAACCCGTGCAGGGATCGGCTTCCAAACGGAAAACGACTGTCTTATGGACGTCTCCTCGATCCTCGCTGCGCCAGGACCGATAGCCATAACCATCGACGGCCGCGCCGTCCGAGAACCCGAAGGGCCGAAGGGCCTTCCTTTTGTAGGCAACTACTTCGAGGTCTTCCCAGACCATCTGGGAAACCACCAGCGCCTCTTCGACACATACGGACCGATCATCAGAACCAACAATCTAGGCCGCACCACATACCAGACTAACGACCCGCAACTTTCAGCCATTGTCCTCGCCGAATCTGACTTTTTCACCAAAAAGATCAACGAAGCTCACCCGCTCTACCCCCTCAAAACTCCTGATGCTGGTGTATTCCTTGGTGATACCGAGACAAAGGAGTGGCGTGATGCTCATAAGTTTCTACCTCCAGCCCTAGGCCCCAAGGCCGTTCGTCACTACGCTCCTACCATGGATAGCTGCGTGAAAGACGCGTTTAAGGTGTTCGACGCCCTGGACGAAGCCGGCGAAGCATGGAACGTCTATCAGTATATGCTTAAGCTCGGCTCCCAAGCGGTGGGTAAGCTCACACTTGGTCTTGACTTTGAGCATTTTACGTCGCCCGATGCGCCCACGCATGAGATGGTACACGCAATTGCTGAGCTTCTGTCCCTCAACAAGGAGGTCACCTCCCGAGGTGATTGGTACGCCAAGCTGCCTTTCGGTGCTCCGAAACGATTGAGGGACCTCAAGGCAAGAATCGAAGAAATGGTCGATGAATCTGTGCAGAGGGCAGCACGCGGCGGCGTTAGTGACCTTCCTCTGCAAGAGGCGGCCCTGCAGGCCTCTAACATGGTTGGTACGTATTTCGTTACCATATATAGTTCACCTTACCAGATTTGCAGCGGCTGACCTACCTTTCTGCATTCAGATTACGCCATCCGAGCTACAGACAACAAGGGCGAAAAGCTACCTAAGTCAAGTCTCATCTGGGCCCTGGTTGTTGCTACCGCCGCTGGATTCACAACAACCAGCTCCCTTCTTTCTTGGCTGATCTACGGCCTCGTCACCTACGCCGGCATGCAGGACCGGCTTCTGCAAGAGCTAGTCGACCACGGCATTACAGAAGACACTGAGCTCACAGCCGACCTAACAGAGAACCTCCCCTTTCTTGACAAATATATCAAGGAAATGCAGCGGCGCCATAACCCTTCCTACCAGCCAGGCCGAACTGCAAAAGTCGATCTAGTCCTACCAGGCGGGTACAAGATCCCAAAGGACAGCGTTGTCATTGCTGCGCTGCACCATATCCACAATAATCCGAAAATCTGGGATAACCCCTCCCGCTTCGACCCTGATCGGTGGGATACGGATGAGGTGAAGCAGCGGCATAAGGCAGCGTATATTCCGTTCGCGATTGGGCCGAGGATGTGCATTGGGTTCAATTTCGCCTTGTCCGAGATCAAAGTCTTCCTGCCGAGGCTAGTTTACCGGTATAACTTCATCCGGGAGGGAGACGGGCCAATTGAGTATGACCCTATGTTTCAGCTCATCAGGCCGAATAATTTGTATGTTAGGGCTGAGAGAAGGGTCAAGTGGCCGGCTAAGACCAAGTCAAGCAACTGAGGTTCGCCCTAGTCGACTACGTGGCAGATAAATGGCAAAAGGAGTATCCAGGACATGGTGCGTGGAGATGCGCAGCTCATTAGTTAGTTTGTTTGTAGGAGAAATCTACCCTGTTTCGGATAGGCACCTTGAAGATGTAGACGCTGATGAATATCAGAATGCCCTAGATAAGCACCATAAGGTACTCAGAACGATTTTGTTTGGAGGGTCTTATGGTGTAGCACCATTATCCTATTTAAATCAGTAAAGCCGGGATCGAGTACAGTACACGCGACGTACTTCAAAGTACTTGGGATGTCCAAGACATATGCAGAAGTAGTATATACCTTGCCTATAACGTATTGTTTAGAGATCGAATCATCTGTAACTGCAATCTCACTACAATCATTTACTATGACACAACGATGGATGTCTTTCTTTCTAGGGTGGACAAAGCGCGGATGGCAGTTCAGACTGCAAGATTCCACTTCCGACAGAGTATGATACACATCATGACAGGTCGAGATCTCTGCTTTTGGTCTCTCGATCGGCTGGTGTGATTATCGCTATTGTAATCGCCAATTCGGAGCTCTTCGGCATGCCGAGCTGACCCAGTCTTTTGATCCCGCGGAAGCGAACGGGGCGTGATGGAGCGAAGTATGGATGACTCGGCATCATCCCGCGGCAGACCGGATTTCGGCATGACAGGTTTCCATACTACTCAAGGAGCCAGAAATATATCAGCGTTCGCTACATGCGCTGGCCTTACATGATCTAATGGCTCTCTGAACTTGCCGCCTTATCCAACGCACTGTTTCAACTGTACTCGATCTTTCAAAGAGAAACAAGCAATGCATCCGACCTGGTCACCACCGAAAGATCACTACAACCGCCCGGTTGCAGTATTGGGAGCTGGCGTCCTTGGACGGCGAATCGGTTAGTGCGCAGACCGAACTTGCTGGCTCATTCCTTAGCTTGAGGATATGCTGACCGACGATACCTTGCACCAGGCTGTATCTGGGCCTCTGCAGGTTACAACGTGCACCTGCGTGACCCAAGCAGCGAACAGCTCTCTGCTGGCCTAGCGTACATCGAGGAAAATGTATCCACATACTCCAACAAGACAGGACTTTCCCCAGGGAAGGCTCATGGCTTCACGACACTCCAGGAGGCCGTGGAGAATGCGTGGCTGGTTATCGAAGCCGTTCCTGAGAAACTGCCGCTGAAGATCGATACCTTTGGAGAGTTGGCGGTCCACGCACCGGATGACTGTATCCTTGCTTCGAATTCGTCGTCATACAAGACATCTGAAATGTTGGACAAGGTAGAATCGGAGACCGTGAGATCGCGTATATTGAATATGCACTATTATATGCCGCCGCAGTGTATGATCGTCGAGCTGATGACGGATGGATTCACGCACGAGGGGATATTCCCATTCATGGTGGAGAGGTGCCGCGAAAGCGCAACGGAGCCTTATGTTGCGAGAAAGGAATCAACTGGTTTCATATTTAATCGGCTTTGGGCTGCTGTCAAGCGCGAGGCTTTGACTATCCTTGCGGAGGGGGTGTCTGTTCCGGAAGAAATTGATGCAATGTGGAGAGTAATGTTTATTCAGGGCGAAGTCTCGCCTTGCATGATGATGGATGGTGAGTGTCCTGGCCGTGGCACTGCTAAGCAGGTTCAGAATGAATTGCTAATAAGGATTTGAAGCGGTTGGACTCGACACTGTTACCTTCATCGAACAACACTACATCAAGGAGCGTGGCCTCTCGAGCGAAAAGACAGTCGACTACTTGGAGGAGAACTACCTCAGCAAGGGTAAATTGGGCACCAAGTGCTCTTTGGGAGGACTTTACCCTCCCGCCTCACCAGAGAATACGCAGACCGAGCAGGGCAGTCCTCACCTGTTAGTCCTCGATGTTGGGCTTGCGGCAGCGACAGCCGCCACGTCCATTGGAACCCCAGCCGGCGAGATTCTGTCCTTGGCCCCAGACGGAGACAGAATCCAGCACAAGGTGCAGACGGTTGTGCCAAGCCAGCTTCTCCCGGACGGTATTACCGTCGATCGTGCCACTAATCGCATCTTCTGGACAAATATGGGCATCCCCGGCCGGCTTGACGGAGCTGTCTGCTCTTCAAACATGGATGGGAGCGACATCCGCACTCTCATCGGGACTGGTGCAATAAACACACCAAAGCAAATCGCCATTGACGCAGATGCGCGAAAGCTCTACTTCTGTGATCGCGAGGGTTGTGCAGTGTATCGGTGTAAACTCGATGGGTCAGACCTCGAGCCTTTGGTCTCCCGGCAGCCAAGAAAGGAGGGCAGCACGACCGAAGTGCAAGACTGGTGCGTAGGCATCGCCGTATCTCCCCGGTTCAACAAGTTTTACTGGACGCAAAAGGGGGCGCCCAAGAGTGGGAGGGGGCGCATCCTCTGCGCTGGAATCGATACTCCTCCTGGTCCCATTGCAGCTGGAGACGATAAGAACGAGGAACTATGTATCCTGAGCGGGTTGCCTGAACCAATTGACCTGGAAATCGACGAAGAGAGGGGTCAATTATACTGGACAGACCGGGGCGAGTTGCCCTGGGGTAATGCGTTATATCGAGTGCAGTTGGACAGAGATGGTCGGCCAGTGGGAAAGCCTGAGATTCTGGTTCGCGGGCTTCATGAAGCAATCGGACTGAGCCTTAGTAAAAAGTCAGGAGATATGTATTTGACCGATTTGGGCGGTTCTGTCTACCGATTTACTCGCGATGGCAAGAAGCAGGTGTTGTACCAGGAAGATGGACGAGCTTTCACAGGCGTCTTGTGCCTAGAGTGACTTTGTACATAACTAGCATAACTAAGTTAGTTAAGCATTATGTTTAGTAAGCAATGTGAGACTCGGGGAGTCCTCCCGTCTTGGCAGGAGCTCTTGGCAGGTCTCAACCATATCATCCAATGCGCTGATCACCGACTCTGTCGCTCTTCCGTGACACTGGACGAAACACGGACCCTCTGTGGGCTCGTCGGGCTGCAGGAAATGAAAATAATGCCATGATGAGTAACAGGGTATCGCAGCCTTACCATACACAGTCAAGGTAATCCTCGCTTCGCTAAGCCCTCCGCATCCCTGTTAACCTGGCTTCTGCAGGACCGGGTATATTGGAGAAATCCGGGGTAGTGAGTCTAGTGACCAAGGTCATACGGAGAACTTGGTAGAATGAAGAGTCAAGACGGGCTTGTTGCTGATGCTCGTTCCTGGCGAGTCTTGAGTCCACGAATCACAATCTTGCCATTCCATAACCGCACATCATTGCCGTCCATGGCACGGCGCGGTCCACGGGTGCTGTCATGGAACAAGCTCCGTCTCCTCCTTTTGTCAGGAGCTCTAGGCCTAAGGGAAGTTAGGAATCCGTTTCAGGGTTGCCGTTCCCACACCTAGAACCCGCTTTTCGTTGGCCCATCCAGTGTCCTCGGGCCGTCCAACCGCCTGGACTCGAGGATCGTCATCCTTGACTGGCTTGCCTTGTGGCTGAATGCAGGCCCCGTTACTACCGGGGACCACGGCAGTGCGGTGACTCGTGCCTGGCGGCCTTGGCCATGGCATTGTGGGGATGCTCAAGATCAAACCTGGCACCCTGAAAGTGGTATGCTGTGGAGTGTAGACTGTACCTACTCTGAGTAGAGACTTGCACGTCCAGAGCACTATGAAACAGGTCAATCTGTCGCATCGTTCTGGGCCCTGGATCTCTTTGTCATCGCATCTCCCGAGGCAGAAACGGGCAATGGCAGGTTGGATTCAGATCGCTCGGGTGACATCTTGACTACAACCGTGCCCTCGTCATTAGCCAAAACCCTCTTGGGTCGCCAGACCTAAAGATATTGATTCCCCACCAACAAGCTGAAGAACCGGATCTGGTTTTATACGACCCCTGCAGCTTCCGGCTAAAGTCCTGCCCCGCTTGCTGTTGATATGTCAGTCTGTGACAGTGTCGGCACGGCCCTGTAATCTAAGGCAATATGGGTACTTGGCTGTTCCGTATTGAGTACGGCAAGGAGCAAGCTCCTTAAAGAGACAGCTATATAAACAGGTAGAGATACCCTGTCTGTTCTCCTCTCCGTCATCGTCCTCTCATTCTCTAAACCTCTGGCAGGTTTCCTTGATTCGGATTTGATATCCTTACTTGACCATGGCTATGTCCAAGATTGCTACCCTCGCGGGTCTTCTCGCCTCTGCTGGCCTCGTTGCAGGCCACGGATACGTGACGAAGATGACGATCGATGGAGAAGAATATGGTGGATGGCTCGCTGATAGCTATTACTACATGGACTCGCCGCCGGATAACTACGGATGGAGTACGACAGTGACCGACAATGGCTTCGTCGCCCCCGATGCCTTTGGTACCGACGACATCATCTGCCACAGGGGCGCCACTCCTGGTGCTCTCTCTGCCCCGGTGACAGCCGGCAGCAAGATCGATATCACTTGGAACACCTGGCCCGAATCTCACAAGGGTGGGTATAAACTTTCAAATGCTTTTGCTTGCTCTACTAACAGATATTCAAGGGCCCATCATCAACTACCTCGCCAAATGCAACGGCGATTGCTCTTCAGCCGACAAGACCAGTCTCGAATTCGTGAAGATCCAGGCCGAAGCGATTGTCGACGCTTCCACCAACACCTGGGTTACCGATGAACTCATTGAGAACTCCTTCACTACTTCCGTTACGATTCCTGCCTCCATCGCCCCAGGCAACTACGTCCTCCGCCACGAGATCATCGCCCTCCACTCTGCTGGCCAGCAGAACGGCGCCCAAGCCTACCCTCAGTGCTTGAACCTGGTTGTTAGCGGCAGCGGTACTGACAACCCGTCTGGTACTCTTGGTACTCAGCTGTACTCTGCTACCGATGAGGGCATCGTCTTCGATATCTACTCGAACCCGACCTCGTACCCTATGCCTGGTCCTGAGCTTTACAGCGGTTAGATTGAGGCGCTCAGGGAGAGAGATGTGAATGTGAGGACTCGATAGTCTGTTGAGCTTGCGTGGGTTTACGCAGTTGGCTATCGCTGCGTGGTCCGTTGTCTGTCTGTTCAAATGTATATATTGCTCTCAACAATCCACATCTATCCTACAATTATTTGTTCTGCTGATTCTGTGAAGTGCATATATCATGTAGAACACATCAAACCGCTGCTTAGGCTGCAATCCCGGGGGCTTAGTAAGAGGACTCGGGTACACTCTAAAATATAAATACTGATGTGCCTCCAGCACCTCTTTGATCGAACATCAAAAGCAAACAAGGGACTCGACTACGACAGAATTATTTTTAACGTGATCCTTTATCCATCCACTATTCGCTAATATCAAGTAGATAGACGGAAATAGGTTCACCAAGGCAAGGCTGACCCTCAGCCTTGCGGCCAGTCCTATGAATAGCTAGTTTAATCTAATATACATCCGATCTAGTCGTTCAGGTTCGCAGCCTTGCCTTTCCTCAAATATGTGGTAGAATCGCTTTTATCTATTTAAGGTGCCTCTCTGGCTGGCTTTCTCAGTTACTTGTCTGCTTTGAAAGAAGAATAATCGATAATTCTGAGTCCTCAGTACGTCTGCTTTATACAAGGTATACCTCGCCGCTTCACCATACTTTCTACATACAACCAGAGTCTCATCCAAGCCTACCAGTGCCGTACATTTTATCTACCCCCTCACACTGCTTCTCCTTCCCTTGAAGCCGGCCCTACTGTTACTGACCACTCTCCCTCAGACCTCCTTCCACCCTACCGAGCCTGACCATGTTTGAAACCCGCCTCTGCGGCGCTTGTGGCGAGCCTGCTACCGGGGTTGCCGGCATTTTCCAGAGCTGGTACGAAACCTGTCCGGGGTGCGACGCAATCAACAATGGCCTTACAATGTGTGATGTGTGCATGGAAGGCGATGAGGAAATCGAAGGGGTCTGCTGGAGGTGCAACGATGAAGAATGGATCCGTTGTTCTTATGAGTGTGAGAATGGGTATGTGCAGAAGGTAGAGCGGTGTCCTAGTGAGATGCATTGTGATCATGGGGAGTATGAGGATGACTGAGGGTTTAGGGTATTGTAAGGTAGTTAAAAATCCTGTCTTGTCGGGGCCTGGGACTCTTTCGATGGGCTATCGTCAGATGTATGGAGATGTGAATACAGTCTCTGTGCTTTCTTCCTTGGACTCTGTCTTCCAGAAGTTCGTTCTAGTTGCACTGTTATGGTCTATCCTTGAGTCTTGATTATTGTGCACAGTTCCTACAGCCCATAATGAGGACCGGACCTCAAAACCATCGAGTATAGCCCGCGTCTTGTATACAGGTAGCAGCATTCCATATCCCTTACTCACGGCATATACGAGCTCAGATCGCCCTTGTCCAGGGCATGGCATATACGAGCTCGATCCACAGCAAGCCACGGCCCAGAGTATGAAACATGCATCTGACGCAGTGAGCCTCACGCACTCATTCGCATATACGCCACCACTCCATGTAAGGAGAGCAAGGTGGCTCTGGGCAGGAATGGGGGGCTGTGGCGAATATAGATTTGCGCGTAGGATCGACAAGTATTTACTGGCCTTATGGTGGGGGAATACGAGTAAATGGCATGCATAGGGGTCATGCATGTAAGAAAGAGTTCATTCTGGTAGTATGACCCTTCGCCCTGAAGAACGTTGTAGAACAACGCCGTCTAGATTTGGGACGGTAGAGGGCTTGGGAGAGTGAACCATAGGGTATAAATATACGGCCTCCGCTCATGAAACTTCTCTTCCTCAAGCACAACAAATCAACACATCCTGATCTCGCTTTAGACACCATCCAACAATTCAATATGAAGTATCTCGTCGCCCTCGTTGCCGTTCTTGGGTAAGTACTCCATGTCCATTCAAGTCGTATTTTCCCTCGTGGCAACATAGGACATTGCTAACCTTTCAATAGTCTCTGTGTTTCTGGTTAGTTATGCCAGACTCTTTTCATCTTTCTTTGCAACTGAAATCCCAGATACCATGGCCGTGTCCTGCGGCGCCCAAGGAAGCTCCAAGGGCGTACGATGCGTTGCCATCAACCAGCCCTGCCCCGGCGGTTTCCGGCCTGTTTTCTATGATGATCCAGCTCCATGCTATAACAATCAGCGGTGCTGTGTTTGAGGTCATGGTCAGGGCCGCGTTCGCTCTTGTACGGAAGCTGGAGAACGCGGTGGGCAAATCGGTTAAGAGGTTTCTGCATGTCTTGACGACTTGGCCTAGGTCACAACCGGGTGTGGTTCGATGCGAGATTGCTATTTCTCTCGGAGTGTAGGTAGAGGTAGTGCGAGCAGGTCATGCCTGTTAATTCAGCAGTGCTTGCTAGGAAGTGAATGATATCTTTGCTGTCAGTTTATTGCCTGTGGTAGACAGTCATAGGAACGGCCTGGGTTCCAACTCCAAAAGAGGATTTCCAGTAGTACCTGAGACAAGATGACCCAGACTTAAGCATCAGATTAGTAGGAATGAACGTGAACGAAGAAACAAGTCGTTTCTTAAGCTGACAAGGACATCGCTGCTGGTGATGGGTCAAATTCTTCACGGGTCCTGCAAATTAACGAGAAGTGAGTCGGGAGCGCACGTTGCCGTACGTGAACAAGGGTAGGCAAGAGAGATCACTCCGCAGGCGAGTGTCCTTGTTGGTGAACATTCGATATAGATCGGGGTTCTTCAAACATTGTCTCCGCCATGCCATGAGTGAACACGGTTAAGGCAAAAAGCACGAACAGTCGTGGAGGTGTCGTGGATGAGAAAGACTAAATCTATCTTCTAATGAGGCCATGCTATGCAATTCGCTCATATGCCACCTCTCTATACCCGTCGACCCTCAGATTCTCACTCTTAATATCCAGCTCTTTCCTTCTCAACTCCCACTCTCCAAAGTAATTTGGACTGTCGCCAATCTTCCTGAACCCCAGCCCTTCAAAAAGCTTCAAGCTCCGCTCATTGGCCTGCCCGATCTTCACACTCAACGCCCCAAACTTCAGCTCCTTTACCTCCTTGCCCATAACCTTTTTGGCCTCTTCGTCGCCGACCACAAATTCCCTCAGAACCTCCCTCTCCCTCTTAAGAACGTACGTCAGAAATGCCAGGAGCGCAGCCTTCCCAAAGCCCTTCCCTTGATCTCTTTTTTCGGCAATCATGAGCTCGATTTCGCCGATGATCTGAGGGTTGCTAGAATTCCTTTTCTCGTCCCCATCTTCTTCATCTTCCTCCACTCGGAGAAACATATTGATATCCCCAATCATGCGGGTGGGAGCATCATCCTCGTCAGTGAGACTTAGGTTCCCATTGTCCCTCTCAGAAGCGACCGGAAGACAGATGATAAAGGTCAGTTTATCAGCGTCGTTCCGCCAAGACTGCTGCATAGCGTATTCCTCTGAGAGAGATAGAGGCT
The DNA here is from genome assembly GCF_047715535.1 of Aspergillus foveolatus. Lineage (NCBI taxonomy): Eukaryota > Fungi > Ascomycota > Eurotiomycetes > Eurotiales > Aspergillaceae > Aspergillus > Aspergillus foveolatus. Next base: position 781,450 of record NW_027396066.1, read on the forward strand.
CTGAGGCTGTTGCTTGTTGGATCTCCTACTAGCTCATTAGAAGTCTTGCCGCGTATATGAGGGGAATGGCTATATGTCGCCCGGCGTACCTCGTCCTTCATCCATTCGTGGTACCGCGGCACGTGCCATTTTGAGTATGGCACTAGGAGGACTTTTGAGGTGGAGATTGCTGGGATCAGATTAGTTTTACTGTGGTTGTGGGGTTGCGGATGGGAGGCCTATGGACCTGTTGTTGCGTTTAGGAGCATTTTTGTTCCTGAGTCTCGTTTTCTGGAGTATTTGTTAGTGGGATGGAATGCTGCGGTGGAAATTGGATATTTTCGCAGTCTTGGCGTTAGCCTCCGTTTGACGAAGGATGAAGTTGTTCGGACAGGAATCAATACAATGCCAATAATCTAGGTGCCAACATTTCGCTCATGAACTATTATTCGTTTAGATGCTATGCACGTATTAAAGTTTCTCCTCCTTCCCTGCGAAAGCCCCAAACCTGACTACTTCCACCCCCAGCGTTTCGGTATCCACCAGGACAAGCTCCCCCGTTTCCCGGAACTTGGGAAGCGAGATCAGGCGAACGGTAGGGACGGCTGCATCTTGCGCCGTCCCGCCCATTTCTATGTCTTCGCCGTCCGGTCTCAGGGGCAAGTCTCCCTCGATAACGGCGGTCTTGAATTGGGGCTGGTTGCCCGCGAAGAAGAGGTGAGGACAGGACTCCATGACGAAGGGGTCGTGCGTTTGGAATGGATAGGACCCTTTGTACGTGTCAGTAATGATTATTAGGAGACAGTGGGGGTAACAATGGGCTACATACATAACGTATCTGGGGCCGTGGGGACTCCACACCTCCACCGCAGCATGGCCTCCATGACCCGTATCCTGGCCTCTGTATCCCCGTTCAGGTCGACATTACCGTCCTCATCGGCGAAATCCAGGTACCGGAGCACATCGTCCACGTTCTGGCCGCTGCTGCCCCAAAGGCGCCATCCCTCTACGTCTCCCTCCCACGGATTCGTCACGCTGTCGAACCAGCCCGGCTCTAGTTGGTCCTCTCCGATTGGCGGTGCGGAACAGTAGGCCCTTGACCGAGGGAACATCGCCCGGTGGATTGGCTGTTGGGGCAGTGCGAAATTCGCCGGGTCGCTCTCGCCTGGCATAAGCGTAATCGGTATGCTAGGCAGGAGCTCTGCCAGGAAGGAATCCAGTTGTGTAATAGGTGATGCGTTATACGCTGAAGCGTCATATCCGTACTTCTTCTGGTGCGCAATCTTTTTCGCTGGTACTCCATCCGTTGCCGGTGCTGCCTCGATGGTGCTGGCGCCGAGTGAGTTCCCGGCGATGATCAATCTCGTAATCCCACTAGCATCTGGCGGAGAACCCTCTTCGCTCTTAGATGACCCCGTGTAGCCTAGAAGATAGTCTGTCAGGAGCTCAAGGGCGAGGGTGTCACTTGAGGTTCCCGTTATTCCAAGGCCGCTGACCATTGCAATTTTCCCCTTCTTTGGTTCTTTGGGCGCCTTCGCTTCATCTCTTTCCCACCGCCGTGGTTGTCGAGCGAGATCAGGAACCTTGATATCGATCGCTTCAAAATCTCCATTCGCGTTTTCTGTTCCAAGTACAGCGATAATAACCCCTGTCGCTAGTTGAACTGACTGAAGTTTACTCCCTGTTAGTCGCAGTCGTCCGGACTCGTCTTCCAGCATGATCTCCGTTAGCTCTGGGTGTGCGGGATCTTGGTAGGTTCGTCGAGGAGGAGGGGCTGATGTGAAGTTCTGCCGACAGTCAGTACGTGCCCCAAGAGGGTAAACCGGTCAACTTGCATCTTTTGCAAGGTCATCTAGAATATTGGGTTTCAATGGCATCTCCATATATATTGTGCCCGCAACCCAGCAAAGCTCTCCTTGTCGGACATCCAGTACTCGTTCCACGCGACGGGCATGTTCTCCTGCAATCTGCAGTTCGCAAAGAGTCAGTACACAGGAAGCATCGGCAGGAATCCAAATGCGAGGGGTTTTGTACACTGAATCCTTCCCAGGCCTCAACTGCAACCGCCTCGACCGCTGGTTTCAGCTTCGCGAGCCGCAAGAAGTACATATCTCCATATTGCTGTTGGTATTGTCGTTCCTGACCTGGAGGAAGTCGGAAGGTATTCAAAGGATTGTAGACGGAGGAATCTCGATGTGAAAGCTCATATTGTTGTGTGCTAGGAGTGGTTTGGAGTTAACGAAGTACGGCGAACTCACGATGCGGAGAAGCGAACCTTGGAGGACGCAGGAACTCTTGCTCTGCGGGATCGACAGCCATATTCTCAGATCAATTTCTCACAGGCGCAATGGCTGCATCGACTTGTTCGCGGAGTCAAACACACTTTTCTCGTGCGCTGCTGGTCGATTGATTGTTGCGGACTCGAGACTGGCGGGACGCGGAAGACGCGTCTTTTGGCGTTCCGCCATCATTTCCGCTTTTGGGTAACCTTCACCTTCACCTTTTCAACCACTCCTTCAACACAGCAGTCTATGCATTACCATTCACAGTGTGATATCAGAATATTGTAAGAGCGCCTTCTGTGCCTTTTGAGCTACTGGCTTCAACAATGTTTCGGTCCCAGCCAAAGTTGCCAAAGCAGCCAAGCAACCTGCGATAAGAAGCGCAGTGGCGTGCAGACCTACCTGGGTAATTTGGAGCACTCTTGAGCAACCACTATGCAGTTTCAAGGACCGAACTGTGTATTCGTACCTCGTTGCTACGCTTGTACCTCAGAACATCACTAATGATCAGGAGCTAATCTCTAAACACTCCCGTTCTCTCACTAGCAGAACGGCCAGGCAGCAATTCATTGATGTGTCATCGCAGAACATTTTGGCCGCGGATTGCTCCCCCCAAAATCACAAATGCAGCTGATTATGATTCTCCACGTTCGCGAAATGGAGCTCAATTCAAGGAATGAGTGATGGCGGAAACTCCCATCAACAGGGTACGGTTTCTGAATTGGTAGATCGAAGTCAAATACCACGAGTCAGGGTATCACTCCTCCATATAACTGGATGTGAGGTCCTCATATTAGCACAGCAGTGCTCAGCAGCCTACTCAGTCTGAAAGTGCGGGCGTGGATGCGTCTAATGCCATCCCTTTCGGATGCCTTACCCCCTCGCTGGGTCTCGAACCCTCCCCGCATGCCCATACCATACATCTATAGAGTTTCCGAATGACTTCAGCAAGAATGGTAGGACCAAGGTCTTCCATTTGCTAGTACTTGTCTTATATTATGTGGCATTTCCCACAGACTCGAACATTCAGGTGCCGTAGAGAGAATGGCCGAGGCCATATTCCATCCAGAGTATGCATTCGACTCACATTCTGGGCATTTAACATATTCCACAATGTGCCAAAGAATTGGGCCATGAGTCCCTCATATCTCTGTGTCGCGCCTCCTGCGAAGGCGCGATTCATTCACCACTCATCTCTTCCACTATTGACGTTCTAGGACGCGGACAGGGCCAGGATCAATCTGAGATATCGCCTCACGTTCACAATGAAGTTCAAGTTTTTCCATTTATCGACCACCGTCTACTTATTCATCTTGAATCTGTCATGCATTATCGTCTCTGCATTCACCTTCGAATCATTGCTCCGCGGCCTTCACCCCAGCGTCTTTACCCGCAGTTTACCGGGCTCTCTTGCTTTTGTTCCAGGAGAAGCTATTGGAAATTATCAGCCTCCACCAGAACCCATCCATTATGGCCCTTTGCCGACGATCGACCCCGTTAGCTTGGAAGCGCCTGTGATTGCTTCGACAGCTGCGAATGCACATGGTAACGATATTGGATACGGTTCAAGGCGAGCCATGGCAGCGACCGAAAGCCCTGACGCGGCGGACGAGTAAGTCATCCTTGATTATGCCTGCAATGCCAGGAATGGAGTTTAATGCTCGCGCTAGGGTACCAACTCGCATTCCCTCAGTGACGGAGATGGATGCGATGATAGCAAAGGCTCAAGAGGCATCGGCGAATAAAGGTGTGGCGTGGCCATCGATGGGCTTGATAGTGCCGATACTCGTGCCTTTCCTACAGTTATGACAGAAACACAGAATATTGCGCCGTATACTCTGCAACGTCTCCCACCGGGGAAAAACGTGGCTGGAAATGAGTTAGCAGGCCTTTTGGTATGACTCGTACCAACTATATGTACAGTTACCCATCGCCACTAGAAATCATGTACATCGTTCACATTATTCATAGTCACCCATCGTGGTCGATTACGTTCATGCACCGCGATCGATGAAGCTTCACAACGGCAACTCATGACTGAAGTGGGCCTCAATTTTGCATATCTCATTGCATCTCATTGCATCGCAAAAACATTACACAGAAAGCCGTTGATGAAGCTGAATAGACCTAAACATGGACAGTTTGCTCAGCAAGCCGTAGGATCTGGGAGAAACAAGAGTGGGCGGTATCAAACAGTGACACGTTAGGCCACATCTCAGCAGTGTGCGTAGGCGCATGTCCAGAATCCAACTGCTGGCCGAAACAAAACTGCGTGTGAGGCCGATATGAGGCAACGGTAGAGATCAGAAGTTGGGGCCGAGACAACAGGAGCGCTGATATGAGCCTCGGTCCGTTTCCCCGCATTTCCAGCAGCTGTCCAGCTCTTCTTCCTCTCTTCATATGCACTGAGTCAGCTTTGAATAGCCGATTAATTACCACGGGAAAAGAGTTTATACTATTTATCTAGACTAGGATTTCCACTATCGCTCATTTCCACCTCGTCCTCCTACCTTTTAGACCCAAATCCTGTTGTCAGGGGCTTTCTTAAACTTCTGCAAAAAGCAGGAAAACAAAGGTAATCGCGTCTACGCATCGAACTTCTAGCCTACTGGATACTAAATTGATCCAGATTCTACCGTTAAAATGTCAATCACAACCCCTCTTACTAAGCTCCTCAACATCCAGAGCCCCGTCCTCCTAGCGGGGATGGCGAAAGCCTCCGGGGCGCCCCTCGCAGCTGCAGTCTCCAACGCGGGCGGGCTTGGCGTGATTGGCGGTCTAGGCTACACGCCCGAGCAAATGAATGAAATGCTCACGGAACTCAAGAGCCTGCTCAAGGACAAATCTTTGCCATTCGGTGTTGACCTTGCCCTTCCACAGATCGGCGGCAACGCACGCAAGACAAACCATGACTATACGGGTGGAAAGCTGGACGAGCTAATCGATGTGATTGTCTCGCATGGCGCGAAACTGTTTGTTTCGGCTGTTGGAGTTCCGCCGGCACATGTGATCAAGCGGCTGCACGAGGCGGGCATCCTCATTATGAATATGGTGGGAGCGCCGAAACACGCAGAGAAGGCGTTGAAGGCGGGGGTGGATATCATTTGTGCGCAGGGTGGTGAGGGGGGAGGTCATACGGGTGACATCCCCTTTTCTGTGCTGATTCCCGCGGTTGTGGATACGGTGCAGAAGTATAAGAGTCCGTTGACGGGGCAGACGCCGCTGGTTGTTGCGGCCGGAGGTGTGAATGATGGGCGAAGCCTCGCGGCGGCGTTGACGCTAGGTGCGTCTGGTGTGTGGGTGGGTACGAGGTTCCTGGCGACGGAAGAGAGCGGTGCGAGTAAGTTGCATAAGCAGGCTGTTATCAATGCGCAGTATGGTGAGACGAAGAGAACGCTTGTGGTGTCTGGAAGGCCACTGCGGTTGCTGCCGAATGATTATATCAAGGAGTGGGAGAAGAAGCCTGAGGAGATTGCGAGGCTGACGTCTCAGGGAATTGTGCCGATGGAACATGATTTCAACAATGACAAGGAGGTTGATCTGCCGTTCCTGATGGGTGATGTCTCGGGCATCATTAAGGATATTAAGCCTGCTGGAGTAGTCTTGAAGGAGATGGTTGAGCAGGCGGCGGATGTGTTGAAGCGGACTGCTGCTCTTGCTTCAGGTCCTGCGAGCAAGCTGTGATGATCCTGTCAGTTTGGTCGGTTTGTGTCTCTCATCTTGTGGTTTTACGTTTCCTCTTCAATATGGATAACTGTATATATTGAGCAAAGCTATGGTCCACATAAATCAGATGCGTCTTTACCTAGATAGCACGTACAAGTACATAAATCATAAAGTACCATAGCAGGAATCGTCCCCAGTAACAGAGCGTAGGTGCAAGGCGGCATCGAGACGGACAGAGTGCGTCCAACAATGCGAGCCACAAGCCAGGGGATAGATAAGCACGCCGTTCGCAACAGGCGGCACCGAACGAGGATCGTGTATAGCGAAAATGTAGATTCCAAAATAAGAGCACTACGTTGACAGCTGTCGACAGGCATGTTTGTGTTCATTGAGCCTAGGCCCTCTGCCAAATTGCCGGATACTAACTGCAATAATACCACTCCCTACATTGCTAGAGTAGGTCGCCTTTATCTTGTCCAAACGTTAGTGGCATCCATTCAAGACAGCTTTCCCATTAGCTCGCGCCTCCAGAAGGCTCGGGGGTGGTGGCGGCCCAAACACTGGCTTCTCTGGCTGCTGAGGCATGGTGTGATCTCCGTTGGCGCTCTCGAGCTCATACTCTTCGTCACTAATGCCCTCCTCATCCTCTTCGTCTTCGTAGTCCTCCTCATACTCGCTCTCTGTCCCTTCATCATCGCCATCCAAATCCACAGCCAGACCCTGACCACGGCCCTGAGCTTGCATTCGCCGACATAGCGCTTCGAGATGGTGGCTTTTCTTCCGCCATTTGTCGAGTTCTTCGTGATTCCTTGTGCGTTCCTCAGCCATTTCCAGTATGTTACGGTTCGTCTGATCGTGCTTGCGAGTTAGAGTGAGATTTTCCTTTTCTAGCCTCTTGGTCTTCTTCGACATCTCCTCCATCTCTTTGCGGAAGGTCAGGAACAGCTCGTTACTGTTGTTCAAAGTATCCTCGACCTGAAATATTATTATTACCGAGATCCAGAAGTAGACGCAACCCATCCATACCTGTTTGAACTTTTCCACATAGATATTCAGCTGACTGCGCAATTCCGATTCGGTGTGCGAAAATGTAGACACCTGAGAGCTCAGCGCGCGACAGCGAGCAGCCTCATTTTCCGCTGCACGACGCTGTTCTTCATACTTGGCGGTGAGACACTGGATTTCAGCATCCTTGCTTCGTAATAACGACTTATAGTGTAACTCGCGCATCTCGAACTTTTCACCAATGGTCTTAATCTTGGCTCGAAGGCTACAAAAGATATGTCAGGCAACGCGCAGGAACCGAGGAGCTACGACTTACGCTTCGTCGAGGTCAATGTCGATTTTCTCGCTTCGCGGATTACCCTTCGCAGCCATCACATCTTGAATGTCGTACAAGAGAGAGTCGAGTCGCTCATTGACAATCGCGCGGGCCTTCTTCTCATTTTCCTCGAGTTTCTTGTTCTCGTCCTGCTTGCCCAAAGATCGAACAATTAGCCAAGTGCTAAAGGTACCAGCCATAGTTGTAGACCCACCTTGACTTTTTTATTTTCTTTTGTCAGCTCCCGACAAAGTTTTTCCAGTTTATCTTTCATAGTAACGGTCTTGTTCAACTCCGATTTTCCCTTGTCCTGATCCTTCTGCAGCTGATCCGCCCGCTTTTTACTCTTGGCATAGTCACGGTCTAGTTTCTTCATATCGGCCAGAAGCTCGGTGTACTTTTTATGAACAGTTTCAAGGCGGGTCATTGGGGATTCGATATTGGTCAAGAGCTGATTGAGGTCCCTAGTCGCCTTCTTCACTTCCCGTTCTATAATCGCATATTGTTAGCTTGTGTTGCCATGCAATACCTGAAGAACCCCACTGTCACAAGCGGAACACCGGATGTGAACACGCACCGATTTCCTGCTCCTGGTCCTTTTCTCCCGCCGCATCCTGCTCTAACTGCGAAATCTTGGCGGCGAGAAGCTTGGACGTCTCGTTCGGGTCGGCGATCTTCTTCCCCTTGTTTTTCTTGGAAATGGCCGTAGTAGACATAGTCGATGAGTCCACTTCGTAGAATGTCCAGGTGGCGTCAGGTTGCGGGACGACGTCCGGCAGAGGTCGCGTGGTCGATCCTTGGAATGAAAAATGCGAACGAGACGGTTTGAAAGTGGTGAGGCGTTCAATGTGTGACCGAAAATTAGAGAGCCACGTCGACAACCAACGTACAAAAGAACCGTGTAAGCAATGCAGCTTCTGGTAGCTACCAAGGCACAGTGTGATCAACGGTAAGTCTTGAATTCCACACTGCAGTGAGCGGAGAACCTTGGACTTCTAGGCTCGCAGAACTCGGAGCAACCGGGTCTCCGGATCCTACAGCAACCAAGTTCTGCAAAGCCGACAAAAAGTCCAGAAACGGTAACAGGAGTTGTCGAGACCTGGTGGAGCGAAAACCAACTGGCGAGTAGCAACGAGTCAAGAACAGTCAGTCGAGGACTTGTTGGAGAGATCGAATCCAATCTCGCAAGTCGGAGGGGGTGACTAACACTAGCCCGATTCGGAAGTATATTCTTGGCAGTCCTCGCTGTTTGTCATCCCAACCGAGTTCCCGACAGCCAGCCTCGATTTTCTTACCATCTTCCTGTCTTTCTCTTTAGAATTAGACGGCGGTTGTTTGGAAGCGAATATTGGTTGCCTTGCATCTGCGCTATTTGCTCACATTCTAACTAATCACTTTGGTCCCGGCTGGACCGGTGCCAACTTCAACTCGGCATCAATAAGTTGTGCTAAGAAGTCGTGCTCTACGTTGACTCGAATTATTATCATCACATCTCGACGATATGCTCCGGTCATACCTGCATCTAGGCAGGCATCGAACGCCGGCTTTTCGCCAGCCACTTGGACGATTGCTTAGACCAACCACGTCAATACCGCAGTATGCTCAGTCTCGGACGCTCGCTTCAGTATCTGGCTTGGAGGGCTTGCCGGAGGTGGGAGACCAGCTCCATGGGTTCACAGTTCAGGAAAAGAAACAAGTGCCGGAATTGCACCTTACAGCTATCCGATTAAGACATGATAAAACACACGCCGATTACCTTCATATCGCACGAGAAGACAAGAACAATGTTTTCGGTATCGGCTTCAAGACGAACCCTCCGGACGCCACAGGTGTGCCCCATATTCTGGAGCATACCACTCTCTGCGGCAGCGAGAAGTAAGTCGCTTCATTTCACGGAATCTGCGCCAGCAATGACCTGATGCTGACCTCTTGGCTTTTTAGATATCCTATCCGCGATCCGTTTTTCAAAATGTTACCGCGCTCCCTCTCAAATTTCATGAACGCTTTTACTTCGTCCGACCACACTATGTATCCGTTTGCGACAACGAATCAACAAGATTTTCGAAACCTCTTGTCGGTCTACCTAGACGCCACTATGCATCCTCTGCTTAAAGAGGAAGACTTTAGGCAGGAAGGATGGCGTTTGGGACCTGAGGATCCCCGTGCAATCAAAACCCAGGAGGGAAATTTGAAGCCCGAAGACATCCTGTTTAAGGGTGTTGTGTACAACGAAATGAAGGGCCAAATGTCAGATGCGAACTACTTATACTGGATTAGGTTCCAGGAAAGCATTTTTCCGGCCATCAATAACTCCGGAGGAGACCCCCAACATATCACGGATCTGACGCACAAGCAACTCGTGGAGTTTTCAAAGAAGAACTACAACCCCAGTAATGCTAAGATCATTACTTACGGCGATATGCCTTTGGCCGATCATTTAAAGCAGGTCGGTGGCGTCCTAAACGGATTTTCGAAAGGGGCTGCCGACACAACGGTAAAGCTGCCCATTGAGCTCCGTGGCCCCATGAATGTGACTGTCCCGGGACCGATCGACACGTTCGTAAGTGAAGACAGGCAATTCAAAACCTCCACTTCTTGGTACATGGGTGATATCACGGATACTGTTGAGACCTTTTCGGCCGGCATCCTCTCGTCCCTTTTGTTAGATGGTTATGGGTCTCCCATGTACAAAGCTCTGATTGAAAGTGGCTTGGGCTCCTCGTTTACTCCCAACACGGGACTCGACACTTCCGGTAAAATTCCTATTTTTTCGATTGGAGTTACGGGAGTGAGCGAGGATCAAGCTCCTCGAGTCAAAGAAGAGATTCAGCGAGTCCTTCAGGAAACTCTTCAGAAGGGCTTTAACGATGAAAAGGTCCAAGGATTTCTCCACCAGCTGGAGCTCGCGCTGCGTCATAAGACAGCGAACTTTGGCCTCGGTGTTATTCAGAAAACCTTCACCTCTTGGTTCAACGGCTCAGACCCTATGAAGGAGCTTGCTTGGAACGAGGTCATCAACGCCTTCAAAAGTAGGTACGAAAAAGGAGGCTACTTAGAGGCGTTGATGCAAAAGTACCTCATCAACGATAACTGCCTGACTTTTACGATGGTGGGTAACCCTTCATTCAACAAGGAATTGGATGACAAGGAAATGGCGCGGAAGGAAAAGAAGTTTGAGCAATTAACTCAGCAACATGGGTCTGTTGAGAAGGCTGTGACTGAGCTTGCTAAAGCAGAGCTGCAGCTGCTTGAAGTTCAGGAAAAGGCCCAGCATGCTGACCTGAGCTGTTTGCCGTCTTTGCGTGTGGAGGATATTTCACGGCAGAAAGAGCACAAACCAGTCCGCGAATCTAGGGTCGAAGGCACAGATATTGTTTGGCGCGAAGCTCCAACCAATGGATTGACCTATTTTCAAGCTGTGAATGCTTTTGTCGATCTTCCTGACGACCTCCGCCTGCTCCTGCCGCTTTTCAACGATGCAATCATGCGGCTTGGAACACCAACTAGGACCATGGAGCAGTGGGAAGACCTGATTAAACTCAAAACGGGTGGCGTCTCGACCTCGAATTTCCATACTACATCGCCAACAGAGCTGGGTAAATACAGTGAGGGGCTACAATTCTCTGGTTTCGCCTTGGACAAAAATGTCCCCGACATGTTGGAAATTCTCACAGCTCTCGTTACTGAGACAGACTTCACCAGCCCTTCCGCTCCGGCCATGATTCAGGAGCTTTTGCGGCTGACTACCAACGGGGCGTTGGATGCTGTTGCAGGAACTGGTCACCGATACGCTCTAAACGCAGCTGCTGCCGGTCTTTCTCGTGGCTTCTGGGCACAAGAGCAGACCTCAGGTCTAGCACAGCTGCAAGCTACGGCGAATCTCCTGCATGATGCCGAAACTTCTCCAGAACGCCTAGCCGAGCTGATCGAAAAACTTCGCCTCATTCAATCATTCGCCATCTCGAAGACATCTGGTCTTCGTGTTCGTCTCGTCTGCGAACCGGCCAGCTCGATCCAGAATGAATATGTTCTGCAAAAGTGGATTACTGGACTGCCTAAGGTCCCGTCGCCCACGTCCCAACCTCAGAGCTTTGACTTGAGCACACCTTTCAAAAAGGCGTTCTATGATCTACCTTACAAGGTTTACTACTCTGGTCTGGCTTTGCCTACCGTGCCATTCACAAACACATCCAGCGCGACTCTGAGCGTCCTTTCTCAGCTTCTGACGCACAATTACCTCCATCCTGAGATCAGAGAGAAAGGTGGCGCCTATGGTGCAGGAGCGAGCAACGGTCCGGTCAAGGGATTATTCGCATTCACCAGCTACCGCGACCCCAACCCTGCCAACACCCTCAAGGTCTTCAGGAACAGTGGCGTCTTCGCGCGAGACCGGGCTTGGTCAGACCGTGAAATCAACGAAGCTAAGCTTGGTATCTTCCAAGGACTCGATGCCCCGGTTAGCGTCGATGAGGAAGGATCTAGATACTTCCTGAATGGTATCACGCATGAGATGGACCAGCGCTGGAGGGAACAGGTCCTAGACGTCACCGCCAAGGACGTCAACGAGGTTGCGCAGACCTTCCTTGTAGATGGCACCCGGCGGTCCGTCTGTCTCCTCGGTGAGAAGAAGGACTGGGCCGAATCTGAGGGCTGGGAGGTCCGCAAGCTCTCTATGAATCCTAATGGTTCCAACATTCCCTCCGGAGATGCTGTTGCTTCGGCATAAGCTACACACTTCCTTTCTCTCTAACCCCTCACTCGTCCTCATATGCTATATACATCCCTGTACCGCGTTGTACCACTAATGCTCTAACGAAGCATGTAAAATAGACCATCTTTGTATAATATCCCATCTCTCTGTGTCTTACGTACTCTTTTCCATTTTCTTCTTGGCTCCAACCCATACAGCATCTCTCACGCGCAGAACAAAGAACAACCCGACCCATCTTCAATCTCGCCTACTTCCATGGTCGAACGATGGGTCAAACGTCCACTCCTACGGACAAGCGCAATATCAATGCGGAATGTGAACCCTCGCGGTACACTTCCCTCTTCCGTTTTTCAGACCCGCTCTGGTTTCCATATGGAAACATTCTGTCAGCCTAAGCAGAGCGGACTAAGAACGCGAGGACAATCATCTTTCGTTCTTGGAGCGAGGGTCGGGGATTAGCCAGGTTGAGTACGATATCACCGTAGTACGCTAAATAGGTATGAAGGCAAAGTAAAAGTTATAGAGAGACAGGGCAAGTATTGTGCAGACTCCATTAAGTAGACTCTTCATATCATAAAATCATAACCGTAACCGAATCGATCTATACAAGAAAGTAGGTAGAATGAGGTAAGTAAAGTGGTATCATGAGTGAAAGTTAATTAGTTTCCTGAAACTGCGCATTCCAGAATTGCCTGCAACCCTGTGCTCTGAATAAAAGCCCGCCCTGAAGCTCATACCTCAAGTTCTACCAGTATTATGCGTGGAGCTTGAGGCGCCAACATCGGGTTCAGGCATTGGTTCTACGTGCGTAAGCGGCATATTTGAGTTTCGAATTTGGTCAACCTGGAAGGGAGAAGTGGGTTCGTCAGATTCGGGCAAAGGCGGAAATGGTTCTGTTCGTGAATCAGAAACCGATATTAGGTGTTCTTCGGGTATTACGGCATTATGGTGATGGACATCGTTTCGAATTTGCGGCTTGGGAGGATTGTTGTCGGAGGCGTCAGCTTCTGAAGGTACACCAGCAGATGGAGATGGAGGTATGGAAGCGATCTGGGTAGGTTAGCTCAAATACTCCATACTTGCTATCAAATTTTGGCGAACATACCCTAACGTCTTCTATACTGATACCACGGCTCAAAGCTAACTGTCGTGCAGCGAGCCGTTTCCGTACGATTTCCATCTCCTCTTCCCTTGCAGCCTGCTCCTCCTCCCTCTTGAGATCCTCAATTGAGACTGATGGCATGTCGCGTGAAACCTCCACATATGAACTCTGAGGCGACCGCATTCTGCTAGTTCGCATTTTCTTTTTCTGCTTCCCTGAGCTCTTTGATGATGTGGTAGGTGCGATACTGAATGTGCCCGACGCAGACCTCATGCTTTCAGGCTTACCTCCCTCCTGGTCGTCCGATTCTAGCCCTGTGCCTCGACGGGTAAGCGCCATGGCGAATTCATCGTCAAGCGGTATCGCATCTTCTTCATCGCTTGGAAGGAGGTCACCCCGGGAACTGAGCGAGTTCGCCGTTTCACGCGATGATTGTGTAGAGCTTCGGTACCGCCCGTTGCCACCATTAGCCGTCTCTTCGTCCACTTCTTCAGCAGACTCAATCAGCGGGCTTTCCTCATGTACATGCCGCAACCCCGCCGGGTGCTCTTGCAAGTCAGCAGCAGAGGGTCTATACTTCAACCCCCGCGCACCGAGTCTCCATGGAAACCGCTCGAGGAATCCCAAGAACGAAGAACTTGGAATGACAGTCGGATCATCCCGCTCATCAGGTATCAACAGTCCGCTTTTTCTCCTACTGGCCCGGCGAGCACCATAGCTCATCTTCCTTTGTCTGCGAGGCTGCTCAGAACTTCCCCGCGCTAGCCCGCTCCCTGCCAGCAGACGGTCAAGCTCGTCCGTCCCCCATCCTAGAATCGTATCTTCCACATCCTCGTTGTCCCAGTCGTCGTAGAAATCGAAATCTGCGTAACGTCGGCGACGACGCCGGAGGTGGTCTTCGCGCTTGGGAATGCACGGCGCAGTACATGAGTAAACGCAGTTCCCGATTGAAGTAAAGCAGGGAACAATATAATTGTGGGCAAATGTGTAGATTCCTTCTTGTGCCGTCTCATTTGCGGACTCGAGATTGTGAGAGATCTGGTTGATCGTCTGCCGCACACGGGGGTCTCTCGGTCGCATCATGGTGAATGGCCGTTAGTAGGAGACCTAAACTCCAGACACTGGGAGAGACAAAGTATGTTCCTTCAACCTCATCCAGGAGGCCCCATATGCAGAAAGAGAGCGCCAATTGAGCCAGGCGGTGGAGTTCAAGAGCTCGATAATTATTTTCAGTCTGTAGATGAGGAGACAACTGGGGAAGGGAACCTAAGACGAGCCTGAGGACGGAGTTCCCGATAAGGCAGCGATGCCACCCGTCTTAGTCAGCCCCTACAAGATAGACAGCTGCATGCATTGGGATACTTCCATCCACTACATCTTAGCACTGCTTCACAGGTTCCAGACGATCAGCAGACATGGTTTATTACATTCGTTTCCTAAAGACCCCGCGTCTGCAGAGGCAGAAGGCCAGCTCTGTCTCCGCCTCCGCGCTGGTCTGCATCACAACGGATTTGGGCGATGCATTCCTCTCACAAGATGTGGATTTACTTGTGACGCTTCATCCTGCCCGCCAGGAGACGAAGATCCTATGTCAGGAACGGCTGCAGTGGCACGGGGGCAGGCGCGAACTCCCCATTGCGCTAGGTCCAATTCCTGCCAACATCTCTCAACAGTCTATGATCATGAAAGTGACCGCAACCAAATCGACATCTTCAGACTTTTTGCTGGACCAACATAGTATCCCACTGGTAATGTCCTGCTGGAGTGCCACGTTCGGAGGGCCGCAGTCACTAGTTGCCGACAAGCTGGTCGAAAGGCGCTTCCGCGTGAACCAGTCCGTGGAGCTAAGCATATGGGAGGAAACCGGAAATAGCATTGCACGGCATATTTGGTGAGACTGAAACCTCCAGATTGAACCCCATTTATCATCTTCTAAGTTTCTGCCTCCGTGCTTCAGGGATGCAGCAGTTGCCTCGGTCATATATCTACAGCAGATGCTCGCAGGACATCCAGGATTATCTAACCCTGTTTTGCAGAATGTCCTGCAAACTAATCGCAGTAGTCCACTTAATGTGATTGAGCTTGGCTCGGGATGCGGAATTTTTGGCATTGCTCTAGCAGAACTACTGCCCCAGTGCTCCGTCCTACTCACAGACCTACCTGAAGTCGAAGAGATTATTACGAAGAACATCGCAGTTGCCCATCCAGCGCACGCGTCCAAGATCCAATATCGACCTCTCGAATGGGAAGAAAAACTGCCAGACGACCTCTTCGGCACTCAGTCAATTGATTTGATTCTCGTCTCGGACTGTACCTATAATGCCGACAGCCTGCCAGCCCTCGTGTCAGTGTTAGGTCGACTGGTCAAGCTGTCTCCACACGCCGTCGTTCTTGTGGCTTTAAAGCGGCGGCATGAAAGTGAGAGTGTATTCTTCGACCTGATGGAATCCGCTGGGTTACACGACCTTCACTCGCACCACATGCAACTCCCGTCGCAGCACGAGCAGTGGGACGAAATCGAACTACACTGCTATGGTAGACGCTCCCAGCAATGATTCTAGCCAAGCCAGTAGTATATACCTACGATAGATTACATCATACCGGCCTCACATAAACCCTGCCGTCCAATAAACAATCAAGCTCGGGCCGTATATGACATACCGACTACCTAGACGTGGACGATGGAGGCATGCTTACCCGACTGGCTACAGCAGTACAGCCAAGGATAGTGCGCTTGATGCTCTATCGACTATATTGCATCGTAGAAAGTGTATACACTCTCTACTTATACAGCAAGCGGTTCGCGACTTTCCTGGAAGCCAGATGCGCCGTAAGGCAATGAAAGCCGCGCTTGGGATCCTTAGTTATGGAAGATATCAGGTCTAAGGCCATCTCTTCAATTATACATTATGTGTTTCAGGACTGGCTGATACAAGCCTCCGCGCCGTGAGTGCAACAGCTATGAAACCGATGTCACTCAGCCCCTGTCTGGCATCCCATTTTAATCGCAATAGCACCGTGATTTTCAATGCAACCGATCATATGATTGAAACTTGGATTCAGCTCTGCTGATCTATATACGCAGGTCTAGCGACGCTGTCAATCACGAACAGTGCAATCATTGAGACAATACTGAGTACAAAAACATAGGGTCAGACTTTCAGCAGTAATTTGAGCTTCCGACTAGCCCTCGGTGAAGAGATTCGTCGTCTGCGCAGCCGCCGCCATCCTTCAGATTTCGAATATATTTTATCACAGAGGGATGCTAGTGATGAATTCAGGTCATAATCGTACTTTCTCTTGGTCTGTTGATTACCGCCGTCTTGAGATCTCGAGGTCGATCGGCCTGAGCCGATCCTTCGCAATAGACGTCGTTTGCCAGTTAATGGCGAGAAAATGGGTTCTAATGTAGAGTCGAGAGGCACAAAATCTTCGTCCGTTTGCCTCGGTGTAAGCACTTGCAATGCACCCCGGACAACATCTGACCACGTCATTGGACCATCAAGTCCCTGAAATATCTGCTTGCTGGCAGTCAGGCTATGTGAGCGTCGCGGGGGTATGACAGCCAGGCCGTTCCCGGGATATTTCTCCTCGCGTGAACCGAAGTACTGAATGCTCTGGGTACTTCGCTGCACAAATGCGCTGTAATTCGGGGCCAGCGTGATTGCACATAGAGGGAGAAACGCCAGTCGCAAAAGATTATCGCCTGAAGATGATGGGCCAAATGACACTTCCGCGCAGAGTGCCCACAAATCCGCGTACAACGAGCACACGACATAGAGATTACCTTCAGCAATATCAAATTCGTCCATTCTTCTCTGAGGACTGACAAAAATGGTATATTCCGGGTTGATGCCGATGACAAGTGACCCTTCTTGAATAGCCCATTGTTCCCCCAGTCCCAAGCGGATATCCTTGTATGACTGCAGGCGAGTGCAGAATATTGGCTTCTTCTGATGGAAAGGATCCGTCCTTGTCTCAGATGGTCGGCACTCAAGGAAGGTTGATTCGTCAGGAAGAGTTGGTTCCTTTTATCTGTTAATACAGAATCAACATACACTGCCACATGCTCACCAGAAGTGGTATCTCTTTGTCCGAGTCAGAGTCTTCGAGGATCACGTATGGAGCGGCATCGGTCTTCTGGTGATCTACTAAACGCAAGGAGCCCATCCACAGATCCTCGTCAATGTCTCGGTCACTGTTGTTCAAATCCTCGGACATTTCCGGTGACAAGCTACCATCCTGGAACGAGCTATAGCGCCAGACAGGAGGCCGGTGGAAATACATTGCGTGCCGGCGTTTCTTGCTCACCGAGTCATCTGAAGCCAGCGAGGAATTGTCAAAAAGGCTATCGTTACGCATGCTGTAGAGTGATGCACAGTAAGCTGTAGGTGCGATGATCCGATATAAGAAGACACTAAGCTGTATGCTAACTCTGCAGAGCATTTGATGTGATCTAGTACTAAGGTCAAATGTGCCAGCCAGCTTGAACTCAGTTCACCTAGGATCGTTGCCTACCGCGCCTTCCCTCTGCCTCACCATTACATCGCGGGAAGGCCCGCATGAGTCGCCTGCCAACTGCACCATCACTTCCCCTATCAACCGAATGAAGCACTACCACTCTCAACCCCGTCAGTCGATACTACAGATTGAATACGGCGGGTGATTGCATAGCATCTGAGAACAGTTATTCCGTATAAAAACCGTTCGACGAGTCAACGAATGGCCGCGGAATAAAGCCGAATGTTTCAGTGTCGTTGCAAAACACGGAAGCTTACGCGGTCGTAGCACATATACCGCCCTTGTTGAAGCTCCCCTCTTTCCAGTTATAGTTGTTGAGGGCGTTGGCGTGGCGTTGAGCGCTGATAGAATAATCAAAAAAATAACCTCGGTTGCCGGTTAGGACGAATCAGCCGTGATGCGCAGCGGGGACTCACTGGGACCCTGCCTCTCAACACCCAACATCAGTCCGTTTGAAAACATACAATATCTGCAGCCTGGAACACGTATTTGGTTGGTAAGAGCAAGGTACCTGTTGAAGCTCAAGTGAGCCATGGCTGCGCCAAAGCTAACCCTGTACTATGACATTGTCAGTCCTTTTGCGTGGATTGCATTCAAGATCTTGCGGGTGAGCATGCCTCCTTTATGTACTTGCATGCATGCTATTGCATCATAATAGACCGGTTGACGATTGCATAGGACTCACCTACCTTCAGCAAATGCGATATCACCTATGTGCCCGTTCTCCTGGGCGGGATACTGAAGGCTACTGGGAATACTCCACCCATCAGGATCAAGAGTATGACGGCCCCAGCTGTAGTAGCACGTCAGCTAACCTGTGCCTGCAGACAAGGATAAATGGATTAATCAAGAACGTATCCGCTGGGCTCGGTTCTTCTCCATCCCGATAGCAGAGACATCACCGGAGGGTTTCCCGCCCAATACGATCACTGTGCAACGTGCCCTCACGGCAATTTCTCAGCAGTCTCCTGATAAGTTGATCCCTGCTACTGAGGCAGTATGGCAGGAGTTCTGGGTGAAGGGGGACGGCAAGGCAACGCAGCCCGAGGTGTTTGTACCAATTTTTGGGAAAATACTAGGATCATCGCAGACAAAAGCCATCATGGAAGCGGTAAATCTAACTTCTTTTTCTCACTACGTTTTTCTCTTAACTAACTGTTTACAGGCGAACGGGCCAGAAATCAAGACGCTCCTGAGCGCTAACACCCAGCAGGCTCTTGACTCCGGCGCCTTCGGTCTTCCCTGGTTCGAATGCACAAACTCCACAGGCGAGAAGGAAGGATTCTGGGGAATCGACCATCTCGGTCAGGTAGTTGAATTTTTGGGCCTGGACCGCTCGCTAGATCCTGGGTTCCGGGCAGTTCTGTGATAAGACGGAAGAACTTCATCGTACGGGAGAAAAAACCTCATATGCATATTCTTTCCCAGACTAACGCTAAGCCATGCGTGTCTCATGAAGTCGTGTCCTATTATACATTTGACAGTGAAAAAACAATTATCTGACTTCTTTCAATCCGTCATCTCCGCTTCGTCGGGGCGTTGCTTTTGTGTCGTTCCTGGAGAAATTCGGCGATTTTCTCCTTCTCCAAACGGTCGATCTTCTCGCTCTCTTCGTTTGGTATGTTGGGCTCGATTCGCTCTGCGAGGCGTTAGCGTGGTCAAGGCAGTATTTGCCGGCAATACATACCAGCATCGTTGCCTGTTTCTCCAGAAACATAAGTCTTGATTGGGTTTACGACATTTTGCTGCGCCCATTCACCGGTTGTGGAAGCCGCAGCGTAAACAGTATCTTTTACCTGCTGAGTAGGATTTCCAGACATTATTGTGATATCGCGCAATTGGTGTCATTATCTAGACCCAAGAACATCATATAGCAACGGGTAATGTGTCTGCCTTAGATGCAGGGACAGAACACAGTGACGTCACCAATGAGATTCCATCAAAAGCGGGGAATTATGCAGTATCCGCAATGACACTAATCCCCTTTCGCTAGACGGTCTCCGGGCGTGGACTCCGACTGTCTTGGCCTGTCGTGGGTTTCTCCAACTCAGTTCCTTCTCTACAGGACTTGACACTCGCTCTGCAAGCTCTGCATCTGCCGTTTCCTGCTCCTATGAGCTACGGACATAGGATGATTAAGCATATGGCTGTTTCTCACGCAAAAAGCTGGTGCCGAAATCCCGCTGATCAGCTCCGCTCACGTGATACGCCGTGTGGTTACAGTGCTCTGGTTATGTCCATGGATTGAAGGACCGATGATGAGACTGAAAAATAAGTATAAGTAGCACCCACAATCTTCTTGTGGTATATACTGCAGCATACTGGAACCGCAAGCCTGGCACATCAGTATTGGCACAATGTCCTTCCCCTACAAACACATCCTCGTCATCGGCGCAACCTCAGGCATCGGCCGTGCCATGGCCGAGCGGTTCGTCGAGAACGGCGCAAAGGTCATTGTCGTCGGTCGTCGCAAGGAGCGTCTCGATGCCTTTGTCTCCAAGTACGGCGAGAACAAGGCGCAGAGCATGGTCTTTGATATCACGCAGACAGACAAGATCCCGGAATTCGTGAAAGAAATTACCACAAAGTATCCTGGTATCGACAGTGTCTACCTCAACGCCGGTGTTCAGCGTACACACGATTTGACCCAGGAAGGAGGATGGGATCTCGAGGCGTTCAACAG
This sequence comes from Aspergillus foveolatus, assembly GCF_047715535.1. Lineage (NCBI taxonomy): Eukaryota > Fungi > Ascomycota > Eurotiomycetes > Eurotiales > Aspergillaceae > Aspergillus > Aspergillus foveolatus. Next base: position 801,715 of record NW_027396066.1, read on the forward strand.
TGAATTCCACACAAACTTTACGAGCGCGGTCTCGCTCGTCCATGCGTTTTTGCCGTTCTTGAAACGCAAGGCCGAGACGCAGCCGGCGAGCTTTATCTTGTATGTTTCATCGTTGTTACACTGTATGTTGGGCGAATATGCGAATTAACTGCTTGTGGTACAGCACCGGAACCAATCTTGCGATTGTCCCTGCGGCTCCGATGCCAGCTTACTCGGCATCGAAGACGGCTCTGAATGTGTTTGTCCTCTCTCTGCGTGAGCAGCTGAAACAGTCGAGCAAGCTCAAGGTGATCGAAGTTTCTCCTCCTGCTGTTCAGAGTATGTTACCCTTCTCTGCACTCTGATCGAAGACTGACACAGTAACCAGCCGAACTGCACGACTACATGGGCGCCCAAGGCGCCACCATCGGCATGCCACTCGACCAGTTCATCGATGAGGCGTTTAGCGGGCTCCAGAAGGGTCTCGACCAGGTTATTGTCGGAAATGTTGTGGATAATGAGACGTTCCATGATATCGTTCAGAAGCGCCGGAGTTTGTTTGAAAAGTTGGCTGCGGTGATGTGTAGTATGCATGGCGAATAAGACCACAGAGGTTTCTTTTGCGTTAGTCTCTTGTTTTGTACATTATACACGAATTAGCTAGTTATTAAGTGGAATACGAAATCGAGAATCCCGGTGTACATCAGTGGCAACGGTGTAGGGCTCATCCCGAACAGGCATAGCGCGCATACAACCTCTTATCGAGCCCGATGTCTTTCCCCTCTTCCCCTCCATCCATCTCACTGTCGAACTCAGCAGCGCCTAACCTTCTCTCCCTCCCGAAAGTCGAAAAAGGAACAGAAAAGGAAAACAGAATGCCTTCAATTCCAATAACAATCCTGACTGGCTTCCTTGGTTCCGGCAAAACAACATTATTATTAAACCTTCTTCCACAACTCCCGAAATCATACAAACTCGCCTTGCTGAAAAATGAATTTGGCGACGTAGCCATTGACTCCCAACTCGCCTCCACTTCCGCCATCTCAGGGGTCCGCGAACTCCTCAATGGCTGCATTTGCTGCAACCTTGTCGGGCAACTCTCCGACGCTCTCTCCGAACTCGAGTCAACTGTGCATCCAGATCGGATCATCATCGAGACAAGCGGGAGCGCATTTCCCGCTACATTGGCGATGGAGGTGAATCGACTTTCTCGAGAATCACCACTCAATGAAGACGGAAGCAGCAGGTATACACTGGATGGTGTTGTGTCTGTCATCGACGTGGAGAATTGGGCGGGCTACGAGGACACTAGCTACACTGCGAAGATACAGGCTAGGTATACGGATCTTATCGTGTTTAATAAGTGGGAGCATGTGTCGGAGCGACGGTTCGATGAGGCCCTTGATCGGGTTGGTGATCTGGAGGTTCAAATCCCGTGGGTAAAAAGTGGCAAGGGGAGGGTGGAGAAGGATGTGCTGCTTGGAATTGATGGGGCGCTGTTTGCAAAGCAGGTTATTGAGGACGGACATGAGCATGGACATGAACATGCAGATGGGCATGGACACGAGCATGGGCATCAGTCCGAGGTAGAGGTTTTGTCTGTTACGCTACGGCAGACCGAAGGAACAGGATCATCGACAATTGACGTACCCGCGTTGGAAAAGCTCCTCTCCTCAGCTCCCAAGGAAGAGGTTTACCGGATAAAGGGGATCCTGCGCTGTTCGACGCAGACACCGCTAGCGAGTTCGTCGGATGACTTGGATGCGCGGCCATCGCCTTCAAATTCTAGCGACTCAGCGTACTACATTCTCAACTGGGCCTTTGGGCGCTGGACGTGCACGAGCTCGGAAGTTGTTGCGGATACTGCTGATCCGGCTACAGTTGCGCGGATTACGTTTATCCTGGCAAGGTATGAGTCGGCGAAGTGGAAGAAGAAGTTGGAGGGTGGGGCGTTTGTACAGAGCGATGGGGCGGAGTTGAATGTTGAGCGCCTTGTATAGATCGGAGGGTTTGTTCGTGTTGAGCTGGCTCGGCATGACCGATATAGACGTGATTAGAGATAGATGCGAGCGAGACACCGTCCGATACCTAAATGATATATACTAACCATAGAAAAAACTTTTAAAACAGCGATAATTCAATCAAACCTCAGGTCTACTCCATATCAGAGAGCCTCTTCTCACCAAGGTGGTATTATTGCGGTAAGGACTGACAACGGCTGGTAAACGCAAAACAAAAGCAAACCAAATCTAAGCTAATATTCAAGGAGAGCAGAGGCGCCCGCCTCGCTAGAGATGTAGATCACCTCATGGTTATCGGAGAAGCCGTTGAAACGTGTTGCGCTGCATCGGGTATAGGCGCCCATCTCCTCAAAGTAAAGCCAGTCGCCAACGTCCAACAAACCGGGAAGCACGCTGCGCTGGCTGATGACGTCAATACCATCGCAAGTGGGTCCCCAAATGGAGTAGGTCACATCTTCGGAGACTGGGCGACCATCAGTCTCGGACGCGCAGGAAAGGATGCGTGCTTCTGGATGTTGGTGATCAAAGATGATGTTCGAAAAGTTTCCATAAACACCATCGTTGAGATAAATCATGTAAGCGTCCTTGCTGGGATTCTCGGGATCCTGCACACCGCGGCGCGCAATAATGTTCGCTGCTAGCGTGAACGCTCCACCAACGTAGTAGCGGCCCGGCTCTGCAATTATGCGGATGTTCGGCGGAAAGTACGTTTCCAGAGCATTGTCAAGGACGGCGGCGAATTTCTCGAAAGTTTCCCCGGTGAACCCGCCACCAACATCAAGAGTGTGCAGCTCGTGGCCGATCTCAGCGGCTTGGTCAAATACCAGGCGCGCATCCTGAACGGCCTTGAGGAAAGCCTTGGGGTCCTCTGCACCAGAGCCGACGTGGAAGCTCACGCCAACGATCTTAAGCTCAAGTTGGTGGGCCAGCTCAAGAAGCTGACGGGCCACATCCAGAGAGGCGCCGAACTTCATACTGAATTGGCACAAGCTGTTTGAGTCGTCGGTGAGGATGCGCAGGTAGAGCTCCGCCTCAGGATAGCAGGCCTTGATCTTATACAGCTCATCGGCGTTGTCGAAGGTCATCTGCTTGACGCCAACCTTGGCGGCATGGCGCAGGTACGACTTGGTCTTGCAGGGCTGCGCATAAATAATGCGGCTGGGGTCAACGCCAGTCGAAAGAGCCATGTCGATCTCCGCCTTGGAAGCACAGTCGAAACCGTTTCCAAGCTTGGCCATGAGGCGGAGGACCTCGGGATCGGGGTTGCACTTGACCGCTGGTTCCGTTAGCATCAAGTCATGTTATAAGAAGGCATGGAAGACATACCATAAAAAGGACGCACACGGCTTAGGTTCATTTTCCAGCGCAAGTGCTGGCGATAAACCTCACCCATGTCTGCCACATAGAAAGCATCTTCTTCTCCAGGAGCGCATCGGTCGGTGTCGACCTCAGCAGCTCGCTTCTTCAGGACATTCAAGACCAGGTCCTTGGCAGCCAACCGAGATTGCGACAGATCATCCGCTCCATGATTGCTGAACTGGTGGATATTATTGACATAAAAGTCGGGTTTGTCATAAAGTTTAGGCATGCACACTTCAGCAGGTACACAAGCAGTCGGTGCCATAACCATGCGCGGCGACGTAGCACGGAATACGACTGGACAAGTAAAAAGAGGAAAAGGTTGGGAGATTTATACGCGACTGCGTGCTAGGGAGGGCGAAAAGTTTCGCAACCGTAGTTGACTGGACCAAGCCTCCTAGACCCTTCCTCCTTAAGAGGAAGAACCGTCAGAGAAGTCCTATGCGGCAGCTCAATGGGTGAGGGAAAAAGCTCAGTGGGCGTCAAGGTGGACGAAAATAACGCGCCGATCGGGGAGGAGACTCGTGGGAGCAGTAGCAGGAGGCGGGATGTTGTTAAGAGTGTCTCTAAGGCGTCGAGGCGATACAATGTGACGAGGGAGCAGGAAGCCGGCTTCGTAAGCCGTGGTGACTGGTGCCTTTGGACCCGGAGAATCCCAAAGGCTGGCTGGATGAGGGGTAGAGATGACGAAGAAGGTCTCAAAAAAAGGGAATCGGTGGACTCCCGCGAGATTTATGCTGCTGCGATCTGATTGAAGAACCGGCGGTCAGCTCCAGAAGATCAAGCTGGTGTATGAGAGATTTATGAATCTCGGGTCGAGGGGCTGGGGGAGGAGCAATGACCTCCGCTGGTGCAGTGGGTGCAGATTTTTTAACGAACGGCGGCCTGGCCCTGACGAGACTTAGGGCAGAGGGCACAACGCCGCCAGGCCAAACCGGAAAGGAGAGGCCCAAAACAAGAACGGGAAACAAGACACGGCAGGGGGTAGCAAACCTGATCGAGGGAAGGGGGGAACGCAAACGTACCTTTCCTTTGACGCGACGAAAGAACGAAGATAGCGGCGGAGGGAGAAGTTCGAGGAGCTGAAGTTTTGGATGCTCGACGCAATCTTCCGACCCGTCCCTCGTCTGACGGTCTGACCGGTTCATACGCCCGTGGCCACCTTGAGATAATAAGTTACCGTAATTTACAGATGCGGTACACACGGTCTGGGTATGTCAGGGTTTGGTCCCGTCATCGTACTCGGCTGCCCTGCAAATAGCAATCCGCGTAATTGTCCTATAAATAAGCTGTCCGGGTATTATTCCGAACGGTAACGGACCGTCAGAGCTCCAGCTCCTGCATACGCCATACAGTGCCGTGCCTGTGAGTCAGTGCAGATCTTGCGTCACAGCCACTCCTACTCAGCGGTCCTGCCGAACTATATCAGCTCCATTATAGCAGAGGCCGAGGACCTTACACTGTCCTAAGATATGTAATTAATGGATAACTGAAATCAGTTCATTCGCTGAGTTTCTGATCATGTACTTAAGGATACTCAGTGCCCCTTTCCACAGCAGACGGGACAAGCCACACTCGCTTCTTGTATATCTGAAAATATCTGAGAATATATATTTGAGGTATATCACCCCAGTTCACATGTCATGAGATATAAAAAGCCTGCTTATCTCGTTAATATATTGGTCAAGTACCAGAAACGCGGTGTCCTTGTTTGACCGCTCATCTGGCGAGGATTCATAGCATATTGAAGAATATCCTTGTCCTTTGGAGATTGCTGGTTTGTACTTGTCTATAGGACCGCAGATTCCTGCTCATCATCAACAAGTGTCGAATTTCCGGGCAACGTTAGTTTCATTATTACCGCTTACTTCACCTAACCTTTGTTAACTAGTGCTAACTAGCAGTTTTTGTCTATGAGTGCTTATACCAACCAATAATCGACAGAGAGGCGCCAGAGGCGCAGCCAATAACCACCAAAGACACATTGCACACCGGCAGAAAACGGCAATCAAACCGCAATTTTCAGTTGAAACTTGTTTCTTTGTTCTGTTCTACTCGTCTAAGACCCGCCTTTTGAAAACATACATAGCAAAGATTCCCCTTTATGCACATGAACGTTCATGGAAACGCCATTGTTGCATATCGACGAATAACAGATAGCCAGACAGAGGCGATAAAGCCAATTGACCTAAATTTCTATTGTCTTAACAACGTAGACAGACCATGAAAGACCTTTTTCTTCTGCTAGGGGGTATAAATGATGAAATACACCCTGTTACAGTATGACTTTCCTCATCAGGATATCCAGATATCAGTCTCATACCAAGATCACAGACAACTTCCATCACCACTAGAACAACGGTTCGCCGTCTATAGAAGAAAAGTGCATCATGTCGTCTAAGAGTGGCTTCCAAGACCAGAGCATAAAATGCCCACAGACGGGCGGCATCAGACGCTCCAGCGCGGTAAAGTACCAAACCAACCCGCTAACTAAGAAACAGGCTCTAGAGGAACAGACCTTCCATACGCAACAGGCCCTGCATGTCAGTCTCAGTCTTGGACGGTCCAGTGCCGTCAAACACGGCCACAACCCACTAACGCGTTGGAAGACTTCCGAGCAGCAGCAGTTACGTAGTCCCCTCGACATTCTCCAGGACGACGTCACGCAGCTGAGCAAAAATCTCAACAGCCTCTCCATTTCCAAGGGTTCAGGCCACTAACAAAGTCGAGCAGCTGAATGTTCTGAGAAAGCCAGACATGATAACCGACACGCGAGGTCCGAGCGCCTTCCGGAATGAATTCATAAAGAGCCGGTAAGTAGCGAGCGCTCGTCGTTTTCGTCACTAACAGCTTCGTCGATCAGACGCGGTCGTGGCGGGAAGGGGCCATGGTCAGCGACCGGCATCTCATCATTGCCTAGACCAGATCAAGATAAGGAAACGCGCGAGAAGGATCTGAGACTCCGGGACGACCTGCGAAGAAGGTGGACGACGTCAAGACCTACACAGAGATCTGTCAACAGTTGTTCAAAATCTGTTTGGGACGAAGTCTTTCTAATCTAGTCTTGTGCACACGCTTGTCGTGGCGAACACCCCCGATCACCAGATTTGCGCGCGAATGCTTCATGTTCTTGAATAAATGACTTAAGACGGGCTTCCCCTGGGCAGAAAAGAGTCCTTGGCGTTGTGAAGGCAAGGCCTGACCCCAGCCAACCTGTCAGAAGGTAGGTGTGTCGTTGACAGATCTGGACCTGTTCCATATCAAGAATTCAGAGGACGAGTCAGTACGTAAGTAGCGGCACCGTGTAAGTTGGACCAAGACGTGATGGATGCTCAATGGCTATGTTCTGGAATTTGTGCCTATCAATCGCCAAAGCTGAATGAAATGTCCTAGCTATCATAAATACAAGACTCTGCACAGATGGTTTCTATGTGCCTGCAGTGAGCATACAACGACAGTCCACAAACAGAATCAAGTTAAGAATCATTAATTCTGACCTCGTAGTTTATACAGAGATAGGATCTAAATGCAACAGAAGCCATGCCAAGGACATCAATAATGCGAATCATTAAAATACTAAACGTGGAAAGGGGTATATAGCTGGAATGGAAACAGCAATCATAGCCACAGTATCCACCTCACGCCAGAGGCCAAACCATGGAAAAGCTTGCGAAGGAGTTTAAACGCCACGACAATCAACCACACCCACCACAGCAGCCCAATCAACGCCCACTCGAGCATTACGAAGCCCGTGCGCCGCAGCCAGCGCAGCCGACGGTGCCGTTTCCGGAGACCATGGTCGAGCGTGTCACTCAACTGCTTCACGGCGAGAGTGCTGGTAGTGTTGAGCTGCATACTAAGATTTTCGGCTTCCTCAGCCGCAACGCGTACGCGAGTATTGAGCGATTTGTCGACCAAGTCTTCAAGAGCGGAGAGTTTTGACTTCAGAGGTAAAAATGCAGCCTTCGGTATCTGATCCATCGAGCTCTCAAAGGAATTGTGAGACGCTTCAATTCGTCTGAGAAGTCTCTGGCTTGCCACTTCATGCTCGTATATTCGGGGAACAGGAGGTGTGGCAGATTCCGAACCGAATGAGCGTTGAAGGAATTCAGGGGGCCGCCTGCGTGCTTCTTCGGCCCGACGGGCAATCTCTCGAGCTTTTATACCCGATGACAGAAGAAGAGCTCTAGTGCGCTCAATCTCTTGCTTACCCGGGACACCAGACTCGATCGATACCGAGACACTACGGTCAGATATGCTCCAGCTCCTGGACTGACCGGAGAGCGTTGGGCGGACGCTATGCGAAGATGTCATCGGAGTCGGTTGAGCTTTTGCGAGGCCGGTGATGGGAGGGCGAGCTATGCTGAAAGGAACCGAATCATCCTTGATTCGACCTTTACGAATCTCATTTTGCACGGTGTGAATCTCTGGCCCAAATTGCAGAATTCGAGGACCTCGTTTTATTGAATGGCCAGACGGCTTACCGTCATGGTGACCGAGGGAGCTGCTTACATCACCTTGGAGGCCTAACAGCCGGGCATGAGGACTGACGACCTCAATTTCATCACGCTGCTGTCGAGGCTCGACAATAATGGGCGGTGTCTGTGACTGATTCTTCATAAGAGACTTGTCCGAGTTTCTTGGAGTTGACCGACCAAGATCGTCGGAAAATGTAGGTAAGCGGCGTAATATAGCCCTAGGAATGGCTAATTTCTCACTCCTCATTTCCTCGTCTTCAAACTCGCTATCGTCAGATATTGCGAAGGATGACTGGCGGGAGTGCCCTCCGCTGTCCTTCTTCAATATGAAGTCGCCCATTTTTGAGACTTCATTGCCGACTTTGCCAGCAATCTTCCCTGGGCCTTTGAATATCCCGCGCAGTTTCGACTCATGGGGAACAGAGTCTTTCCGCTCGTGAGAGTTTGTCCGCCGACTTTCTGCATGAGTTGTTGAGCCTTTCGTAGGGAGGGGTGGTAGTTCATCATCAATTTGAGCACCACTGCTCGTGATCGGCAAGCTGTCCTTGCGCGTGGCTTCAAAATCAACGGAGCTGTCGTCGTCGGCACCTTTCCTATAATGGCTACTTCGGCTGTGAGCTCTCCGAGACCCCGTTCCTCGCGTGAAACCTCGCTTGGCAGGAGAAGAAGATCGACTTGATGGAGGTGATAAGTTAGAGGCAATGCTAGGAAAATACCCAATCTCCAAGCCTGTGTTTGTCCCGTGGATTCCCATTCTCCCCAAATAAAGAGGATCGTAACGGTCATCTGCGCTCTGGACGGATGATACAGATCCCCTCTTTTCATTCCAAATCATTCCCTTCCGTCTCCGTGGCGACACCGATCTTTTGGGAGGTTTGATATTGCTTAAAAGAGACCCACGGTACGGCTTTTCGTCTGCGCTTGAGCTTGAGGAGCTCCGTGACCGAATCTTGAACATGCGCCTTTTGGGCCCTGTATCCTCCACAGAGACACTGCTGCTTCGCCGAGAGGTCCTAAACCTGTGAGACTGTCCCCCGCGGTCGAACTCCTTCGAGTCAAAAGATTGGCTTTGGTGGGCATCAGAGTGTGAGGCATGAGACGAGGGCCGCCCATTAAGAGAACCGCTTTCCTGTCTTTGCTCTTGGGGGGCATCGTTCATAAGGAAGAAAGACGGATTTGGGTATAAGATATTTCCATCCTTATCCGTTAATTTGCTCTTATTCTGCGCATCCTCGATCCAAGCTGCATCTGCAAGCAGTTCATCAGGGTATATTAGCCAGTCAGACCTGGGCCTGCGAGACTTGATACTGCCTGCACGACTGATACGCCGCAAGCTGGAAGGCGGGGAGGCAGTAGATGGGTCAATATCATTCACACCTCGGCCCAACCCCCCCTCTGAATTTCTGCCTTTAAAAGGCGGGAGCTTAAGGCATTCTAGGGGATTCCGAGCCTGGTGACTGTACGCTGCCTCAACCGAATCAACCCAGCTATGAACTTTCTCAACATCATTCCATCCCTCTGCTTCGGGATCGATTGGGCAGCGCTCGCGAAACCTGACTTTTCGATTGCGGATTGCTTGGAGCGGGTTGTAAGCACGATGTAATTGGTGGCAATTAGCACGAGGTGAACCGTTTGTAGAATGACGGCTATAAGGCTTGAGCGGCGGAAGAGAAGGAAGAAGGCGAAGATACTCATGTCGTAGCTCAAAATGGCGACGAGCATTTGCAGCTCGGGCCAGCGTCCCTCCCGAAAATCCTTGCGGCGTGGGTTCAGACGTTGCGGATTTGGGCAGCGAATTCAGCACATCATTCGTTAACATGGACATTGGAAGGTTGACGGGTATCAGGCGTTCATCTCCCAGGGACTGAGTAAAGTTGATGCCAGGATAAGAGTCACGACTCGGAATGCTCTCCGCTGCGGAAGCACGAGAGTCGCCTGATGGTGCCCATGACCCTCGAGGAATTTGATTTGAAGCCCGATATCCAACATTTCCCTTTCTTCTCGACTCACTCAAATTCAATGCTAAGTTGACAATCTGTAGAGAGTCTTTATCCAAGCCTAAAGCTGCTGGGTCATTACGGCTCTCTGCAAGACTTCCAGTATGATGGGCTGCACTCTTGTCATGCGATTCCGAAATTGTGGCATCCCGCGGCAAGTGAAGAGAGCTAATGACTTCCATGCCATCGTTAGCATCCTGACTGACAGTGTCCGACTCCTTTGTAGACTCTCGTTGGCGACTCCATCGAAACCGGGATCGTTTCTTCGCGGTAGTTTCGGCTTCTAAGTTTCCAGGATTTGCCCGATTTTCTGTTTCTGAGCGACGAAAGTGGTGACCGCTGGTTCGAAGGCTCTTTGACGAGCGTGGTAAGAACGAATCGACAAGGAATCCGCTAGAGCTGGCCGTTCGTCGCTGACTTCTGCTGCCTCGCTCTTCATCCCGAGAGCTACTCCCGAGTGACTCCCTCGTAGCTTGCTCCTGATTCATCTGCAGTGCCGCGCTTCACAAGAACTTGGTAAGACTTTGATCATTTCCGAATTTTATAGGCGCATTGGTTCTGCACTCGCATCATCAGGGAGGTATGGCAACATTAAAATACGGACATACGTATTATCCGCGTTTCGGCGACTTATCAGCAGAAAAAGGCAAAGTCGGCGATATGATCGTGGCAGCGGAGAGCAGCGCACTACGGAGAAGTGAATGCATTAGGCAAGCCAAGCTTGAACGTGAGATAGGAACATGACATGATAGGGAGGAAAGGGCAACGCCGCAAGAATAGTAGCGTGATCGTCAATTTGGCCATCGCCTCCTGTCTGGACTCTGCCCGTGACAGGAAGTTGCAAACAGAACAAACCAATATACCCACTACATGATCTACGAGTGTCAATAGCATTAGTCCGGGGTACAAAAGAAATCTACTAGTGTTATCTAGAGACGAAAATATAACTAAGATACATGTCCTGTCACAGGTAAGAGTTACAGCCAAGCGAAGAAACAGCGGATGGTATCTATCTACTCAACCCTTAGACACTGAAGACGTGCCTCGGTTTCGATCACCTAGGCGAAACTTAATTAGCGTAATTCTAAAATATGGTTAAAACGGCGGGTATAACTGTGACTTACTTCTAGAGCCTGCTTCACCTCGAGGACCCTGCGCACATCCGCCAACCAGTCCTTACTTAGAATCTTGGCCCATCCCTTTAGTGAGTTCATCTCACGAGCAGCATCGTCCAGGTTGCCTTGTTCCAGAAGATTTTCCGTCCGCAGCAAAACACTCTCAACGTCATCACTTCCGGCCTCGGCATCCTTCTTGAACATAACCTTGCTCAATACTAAGCTTGCCGCGTGGCTTGCAATACCGGCGTCCTCGGGAAGCAGGCTGGCTTTACGGACTTCATCGGCGACACGGCGGAAACGCTCAATGATCTGGGATGTTGAAGGAATACCGCGCTGATAAGCTGCGGGGTTGATAGATGCAATAGCCGCTTCAACGACCGGGTCATCTCCAGCCAATTCCTTGACAGCCACCAATTCTCGCACGAAGGGTCGAGGGACTGTTGAGCGCTCAAGAGCGGATCTAACTGCGTCCACAGCCACCTGGAGTTGCTGGGTTTTGAGGTTAGTGTCGATGACCTCCCTCCAGCCGGTGACGAGTGTCTCAAGTTCGCTAACGCTTGAGGTGAGCTCGGATAACTTGCTAAGGCGGCCCTCGCGTTCGCGCTCAACTAAGTCTTTCACTTCATGTATGTACTTGCGGTTGAGCTCGATTGCCTGTTCCACGAGTTCGTTCTGGAGACGCTGCTCTGCGATTTCCTGGGCTCTTTGCAATTCTGTCTGAATCTTCTGCTGGTAGGCAAGCGCTAGCCTCTCGCGCTCCGCCTCAAACTCTTCACGGTACTGGGCAGCATCGTTGGCACGTACTTCCTCGAAGCGGCGGATGAGCTCACGGGCAGACTCATCAAAGGTAGCGTGAGCTTTCTCGATTTCCTCTTGAGCAGCGCGACGTGCCTCATCCCGAACACTCAGAATCTGCTCACCAATCTTCTGGAGCTCCTCTTTCGCCTTAGCAACTGGCTTGGAGTACTTAGCCGAGTCCTCGTCAGCACTAATGACGGTGATTATGTCGTTGAATGTTTTGACCAGCTCCTGAACGATCGGCTCGTCTCCTTCGCTGACATTGGCGAATTCAAGGGTTGTGATCGGGGCTGATCCAGGCAGTTTGGGCTCTTGCTTGGGTTCTTCCTTAGGTTTTTCAGGTTCTTGCGCTTGCTTCTTCGCCTGTTTAACTGCAGCAGTCTTCTCATCGGGCTTTGCAGCCGCAGGCTTGATCGTCGCCTCATCGGCCTTGGCTGGAGTAACAGCACTCATGTGTGGGCCAGGTTGGGACACATCAGTTCCGGTTTCTTCAACTTCCTTAGAAGAAAGCCCGCTCTTGCTTGGGATAGTAACCCGACTGCCCTCATCCCGAGATGCGGGAGAAAGACGGTTCTTGTTTCTGAGCGTGTTCGGGAATCGACGGTAAAAATCTCGTTCTTCAAAGTAGAGCACGGATTCTTCGCCGTATGGGACATATTCCGTGAAGAAGTCATGGAAGTTATCGGATTTGAGAGCCAAGAAGACACCACCGCCGTATGCCAACCCGGATGTAAGGATGAGGTAGATCAGAAACCTTCGAAAGCGGCCAGACTTGGGGGTTGGCGCTGGAGTGGGAGTCTCAGTAGCATTGGGGCCTGCATTTTATCTTAGTATCTAATGTCATTGTTCCCTTGCCGGGTTGCGGCAGGCGATGTATTCGTACCTGCGGTCGATTTCGCGGTCTCTGCGGGAACTGGAGTAGCGGATGAAGGTGTAACAGGAGTAGGAGATTTTGCATCAGCGAAGAATCTCTGCACATAATTTAGCACCCGTCAGTAAAATATGAGAACTAAGCGGAGTGTTTCGTCACCATACCTGACCAGCTAGCCGGCTACTTGCTCCAGCTCTCGCAAGCCATTGAGGCGCTGGCCGCGGGCGAGCCGAAGACGACAGTATATGCCGGCCCTGTAGAACAGATGAACGCAGCATGATGAGCCGCACAACTGTTGGGGTAAGGACTAGGTGAGGAGTCGTTTAACGGAATGATGATATTGAGAGGGAGAAAACGGCGGATCGGGACCTCACGGTGCTTTACCTTTTGCGGTCCGCTCCGATTTTGCACCGCCATTAGTAGTGGCTGAGCCGCACGACCAAGGCATGAGTACCTTTGACATAATTGGGGCGTAAAACAGAAGGGTTCATTTAGTGCCATATCCTATTTCAATAGGGAAAAAAACCTATTCAATAAAACTATCCTTATGATGCTTTGCATTGCCTCCCATGCCGTACTAAGCGTTTCATATGACGCAAAATTGTTACGCAAAAGACAAGTAAGAGCCTAAAGATTCAGCAGATATTATATAGTCATCACACACTGAAACTATAAAGAGTACTCGACGGAAGTTAGAAAAATAGCATAGATTGGACCCAATCGAGGAAGGATACTGACGCCGATAGCAGATGGAACGGAAAAAAAAAAGAAAGAAAAGAAAAACAGAGAGACGGAAAAAGCACAATGAAACAGCACTCAAACTGCCTGAGTTACTGGCCAACGGTCGAATGAATAGGTCATTGCACAGTACTGAATGTATACAAGCAATGACCGACATCAGATGCCTTGATCCAGTAACAAAGAGACCGAGATACCGGGTCATGGGAACCGGGGTATTAGAAAAGCGCAGTATGACGGGAGTGGCCAACGCGAGCAGAATTAACCCAGCTCCAAACCGCTTAAACATGTATCATCGCAATGGATCGGCGCAAGCGACTTCATGCTCATAACGAAGGCGAACAGTCAATATAGGAGGCGTGCGCCTTCCCTGTCTAAAGAGCGAAGGAAAGATAGACAACGAAATCCGCGGACAAGAGATACAGAAAACGGACGGATCGAATGGCCTCTAACAATTACACGCTCCGCCACTTTGGGTTCCCGGTGCTTCCGGTCGGAGGTCTACACCAGGGCGAGGTGCTGTTCGCATGTTTCGGGGTCCAGCTTGATCAAGTGGAAGTTTCTTTGCGATGGCTGTGAAGAGTTCGCGCACATTTGAAGACGTCTTAGCGGAAGTCTCGAAGAAAAGAAGACCGGCTTCGCGCGCATATGCTTCAGCATCAGCAGTGGGGATAGCCCTCTTGTCGGGGTTCTCGGTAACAAGATCAAGCTTGTTGCCAGCGAGAGCGATGACAATATTTTCGTTTGCCTGGCGTTGTAATTCCTTGACCCATGATTTGGCTTTGTCTAGTGATGACTATTGCGGATTCCCGAGTATTAGCAAGGATCTTGAGCGATAGGAGATCATGTCGGAAGGCATACAGCTTGAGTGATATCATATACAACGACAGCACAGTTCGCATTCCGGTAGTACATGGGAGCCAAGGACTTGTATCTTTCTTGGCCGGCGGTATCCCAGATCTCAAATTTCACTGTTGTACTTTCATCCAGCGAAATGGTTTGTGTCAGGAAGGCGGCACCGATTGTTGATTCTCGATAGTCGTCGAATTGGTCCTACAACGAGTGAGCGACAGATAGAGGGAAATAGTTATGGAGCGTACCTTAACAAATCTCAGAACTAATGAACTCTATAATGAAAGAAGTCAGCGACCGACAGAACGACCAGAACTAGAAGTTGGATTAACCTTTCCTACGGCAGATTCTCCTGAAAGTAGCAATATGGAGTTAGCATTTTCTCCATATATCACATAGGCAGATAAACAAGAGGACAGGCAATACGCGCTTACCGAGGAGAACGAGCTTGAACTGAGCGAACCTAGCACCTGGACGGGCGCCTGCTGCGGCTCTGGATGCCATGATGGGAACGGTTGGACAATGAGCTCTCCAAAGGTTCGAATATCTAGGGCGACGATGAGGGAGGTTGGAAGGGTCGATCAGCGCCTGATGGAATAGGGTAACGAAACTAGCCTAAGATAGAGCGAGGTGTTCGACGGTTGATATCGTCGGGTTTTCTATCAGAGAAAATGGTTTAAAGTGATAAGGCAACGTTGTTGGGAGTTCGCTGACGATGACGAAGGGGAGGTCAGCCACAGTTGTCTACTAGCCTGCCTGCCACTGGCCTGCTGCGGGGCGGTGTCTGCTTCGTCGGCCCCGTTCCTGCCTCACTGCGCTCGTGCCTAGGTCGGCACTGCTACGGCTACTACGAACTACTACTGGCTGCGGTCGAGGTGTTCACTGTTAACAGCTCTCCGCCCCAGCACATGCTTTTCTGCAACATAATAATAAGATCTCTCGGAAGCAGCAACTCTCCTTATCTTGAATCCTGCTCATAACCGAGTGTCTTTGCCCTCCTTGCCGTCCTGACAGCATGTGGTAAACTCCCTTACCAATTTCCGACCACGTCTCTCATTCAATATCCCTCCGTTTAATTCACTCTCTCACAAACACCATCATCTAGCCCGCACAAGTGGGCGTCGCCGCAATGGTCACTTCTATCCTCCCTTTTCGCGATATCAATCTTCACGCATCTCCCGCTCACTATGCTTTTACTTCGCCGTCTTCGCCTGATGCTCCAACGCTAGTGGTCGAACGTCCAACGGGCGACTTGCGCTTGAGCAGTGGCTCATTGTCAGGTGCAAAGCGTATCTCTAGTATCGCCGGCATTCTCGGTATTATCAAGTTGAAGCTTGGTAAGTCAAACTTCCGGACTCATTACTCCCAGTTGTCGTCTATACTCATACTTGTCATTCACTCTAGACAAGTACATCATTGTCATCACCAAGGCACAACCCATGGGCCGGCTGCGCGGCCAAATGATATACAAGGTCGTCGGTACTGAGTTTCTTCCACTCCGCGAGCGCCCGCTGCACGATCCTGACGAAGATGCCTACTTGACTATGTTGAAGGAACTGCTGCGAACAGGGCCTATGTATTTCTCCTACACCTTGGACATCACGAACAGCTTCCAGCGCCAGTCACAAAGCGATATGAACCTGCCAATGTGGAAACGAGCCGATGATCGCTTCTTCTGGAACCGGTTCATTCAGTCAGATCTGATTGACTTCAGTCTGGGTGAACATAATACGACGTCCGTTCGTTATGGTCCACAACCCGGCGTTGATCCTTATATCCTACCGGTCATATTTGGGATGCTGCGTATCACACCTGCTAAGGTTAAATCTACCACTTTTACGTTTGCTCTCATTACCCGGAGGTCGAGGCATAGGGCTGGCACAAGATATTTCTCCCGCGGAATTGACGAGCAAGGAAATGTCTCGAATTATAACGAAACAGAACAAATCGTCATTCTCAACGATGCCACCGGCGGTCTCTCTGGGTTTGCTGGAGGCCAAACCATAACCAAAGAAAAGCCTTCAGATTTGGGACAAGATCCACAAGTAATGTCATTTGTGCAGACGCGAGGCAGTGTTCCCGTATTTTGGGCAGAGGTCAACAACCTAAAATACACCCCCAAACTCCAAGTGCGCGGAGTGGAAACCGCCGTCCAAGCCGCACGCAAGCACTTCGCCGAGCAGATCAGATTGTATGGCGACAACTACCTTGTTAACCTCGTGAATCAGAAGGGGAGAGAGGAACGTGTCAAGAATGCTTACGAGCAGCTGATTCGTATTCTGGTGTCTTCACCAAACGAATTGACCGAGGCGGATGACGAATCCTCGGAGAAACTACATGTCTTGGAGCCGGACCATCCACAAAAGGAGATGGATCGTCTCCATTATGTCTACTTC
This sequence comes from Aspergillus foveolatus, assembly GCF_047715535.1. Lineage (NCBI taxonomy): Eukaryota > Fungi > Ascomycota > Eurotiomycetes > Eurotiales > Aspergillaceae > Aspergillus > Aspergillus foveolatus. The sequence continues at coordinate 818,322 of NW_027396066.1, forward strand.
GACTTCCATAATGAGACGAAGGGTCTCAGGTGGCATCGTGCGGAGCTGCTGATGGATCGCCTTATCAAAGGCCTAAACCAGGGCGGTTATTTCCGCGGCCTAGAAAACCCGGGTGCTGCTGGTGGGCAGCTCGAAGCAAGAGCCCTCCAAAGCAGCGTCGTGCGGACGAACTGCATGGACTGCTTGGATCGCACGAACGTCGTTCAGAGTATGCTCGGTCGCTGGGCTTTAACGAGACAGCTCACGGAAGCGGGAGTCCTTCGTCCCGGAGAAGCGGCAAACGATGATCGCGAGTTCGAGGACTTATTCCGTAACATCTGGGCGGATAATGCCGATGTAGTCTCCAAGGCATATTCAGGCACAGGTGCCTTGAAGACTGACTTCACTCGTACTGGCCAACGGACGAGAGCCGGCATGGTTCAGGATTTGAGCAACTCAATCACTCGTTATGTGCGGAACAACTTCCTAGATGGCCCACGTCAGGATGGGTTTGATGTTTTCTTGGGGACTTATCTCCCCCCGGAATCAACTCTGGGAAATCTCCGGATCTTTGTCGATCGTCGGCCGCTCATCATCCAATCTATTCCATACATTTTCGCCGCGGGCCTCTTTATGATCATTGTTGCCCTATTCACACGACGACTCCCCGATGCAGCCGTCTGGCCCTTGCGCTTATTCGTCGTTTTCTGGCTGCTAATTTCTGGCTGGTGTGCTCGTTTCATGCTTGCACACGGGATGCTCTATGTGAGTCGGCGAACTAAATATACTCTTAAGACTGCTAACAAGATGCTTCTCAGGTAAACTGGCCGAAGCTCAACACACCCGCCGCCGGCTCAGAAGGCTATCAAGATGCGCTTATCAAGGCTCGCTCTGATCCAGTCATCGGGCAACTCCTTCCTTCCAGAAGACACCAGAGAGGATATAGCAATGCTCGCCTTGGTTTCCTGGAAGAAGGAAAAACCAGGATCGAGTAGTCGTATTTCGCACACTCATACCTTCATTTATTCTCTTTGCCCCTTCTTTCTTTCATTCTAGTCCCGTGCTTCGGACTCGTCATGCTGGGCATATTTTTGCATCCACTCCCTTCTCTTGGCTTTTATTATTATTCTTCGGTGTTTTTCCCCCTCTTTATTAATTCGTCCTTTAGTTCACCGGTTCCCGGAGTCATATTATACGCGTAGAAGTGTACAACACCGTTCTCTTTTACAAGGCAGCACTTTTAATGGAAGGCTACGGATCGTATAACTCCCAACATGCACGTACACTACATTAATACTGCTAACTGGGTGTAACTCCCAGTAATTTAAATCACGTGATACCATACTCCCGGGACTCTTGTTCTGCTTCGAGTTAATCGAGTCAATGCAGCCCCTCCTTAAAGTCCGGGGCATTTGTCACGTAAGCGAGAGCCCCTCCTGTACACTGATGAGGGGATTCCGCATCCTTGGTTGCTTCCCAAAGACCCAAGTGCGATCGTTGTCGTTGCATTCTGTCGTAATGTCTCGCGATTACAAAGTATGTGAAAATCCAGCTCCGGCAAGCTTCGTAACAGCACTGATCAATTGCAGGCTGCAATCTCAGCCCTCAACTCGCTGCAGTCCAACTTCGCAATAGTTAAGGAATTCAACAAACCTGAAACTAGACATGCTCTTAATCTTCGGTCGCTTCCTGAGACCGTCGAGTGGCTGCGTCGCATCGGATACCAGGTTCGCAGTCTATCTTGCACAGTTCCAATGCTTGCGATGGCTAACTCGTCTACTCCCACTCTTTAAATAGCCCTCTGACTTGAATCGCCTCAATCCAATCCATGTTGCCGGCACGAAAGGCAAAGGCTCGACCTCCAGTTTTATCTCCTCCATCCTCTATCAATACACGCCTTCGCAATCATCTTCACCTATATTCAACAAGGTCGGCCTGTATACCTCTCCCCACTTGCGGTTCGCCCGCGAACGCATCAGAATCAACAATGAACCTCTTTCCGAAGAACAGTTCGCTCAATACTTCTTTGAAGTGTGGGACCGCCTTGATGACGCTGCCCGGGCGGCCGGGGAAGATCCAAACAACTTACAGACGAAGCCCCAGTATTTCAGGTATCTCACGCTGATGGCCTTCCATACCTATCTGAGTGAGGGCGTGGATGCAGCCGTTATCGAATGTGGAATTGGTGGAGAATATGATTGTACCAATGTCATTGAACAGCCAGCCGCCACAGCGATTACAAGCTTGGGGATCGACCATGTTGCTCTTCTGGGGAATACAATTGAGGAGATCGCATGGCACAAAGGCGGCATCATAAAGGCGAACACTAAAGCTTTCAGCGCGCCCCAACCGCCAAGCGCGGAGAAGGTTTTACGTGAACGTGCTGCCAACAAGCACACTGAGCTGGAATTTGTGTCCAGTCATCCCGATCTAAAGAAAAATGGCGATATTAAACTCGGCCTAGCTGGCGACTTTCAATACAGCAACGCTGCACTGGCTGTTGCCACTGCTGGAGAAGTCCTTAGAAAGGTAGGGAAGTTGGATATCACCGCTGGCTTCAGAGAGCAACCCCTACCTGCGGAGTTTCGTAGAGGTCTTGAACAGGCACAATTAGAGGGAAGATGTCAGACCAGGAAGGATAAAAACGTCACCTGGTATATCGACGGAGGTCACACGCAGGAAAGCATCAAGCTAGCCGGTCAGTGGTTCGCATCACAAATTAAGGCAGACTCTTCGTCGGAAGCTTCAGCAGCGAAGAAGCTACGGGTCCTGATCTTCAACCAGCAGACCCGCGACAGCAACGCGCTGGCCCAGTCTCTTCACGAGACTCTCGAAACTGCCCTTGGCTCTAAGACGCCATTTACTCATGCGATTTTCTGCACAAATGTCACCTACAAAGAAACCGGGTATCGGCCCGACCTTGTTAGCATGAACCAAGATGGCGCGGCCGTGGAGAAGTTGCAGGTTCAAAAGGCACTCGCAGAGAAATGGAATAGCATTGACCCCTCTGCAGAGGTTAAGGTCTTTGCGACTATCGAAGAAGCTATCGATTTCACCCGTGACCTAGCTTCAAGGAAGGAGAACCGTATCGAGGGCGATGAAACTCCAATCATGACCTTTGTGACTGGAAGTCTACACCTTGTCGGAGGTGTTCTTGATGTTATCGAAACAAAGCCGTACTCTAAAAAGCTTTGATTCGGGTTGCACGGCTGCGGACTCACATCTCATGAGTTATGACCACGGACCGTTTAGAGTGTTCAACATATATTCCTCCTTTTCAACTGGGGTTCTGGGAGGGAGTGGCGTTTAGTGGTTTCGACACAGCTCAAGAAAGGTATCCCAAAAGTGGCACAGTAATATTCATAGAGGGCAGTATTAGCATTGTATTGTATTTAGCTCTCACCTAACCAACAGTGATTCGAACACATCTCCTGAATACCCGCGGTATATAGACTAGCACAGCAGTCAAATGAAACTGAGCTGTCCGCGCTTTATGTTTACTTTGATTAGAAAGAAAAATCCAAGTCCAGCCTCTCAGTTACTGTCACGGGAGCATAGGGTGTCAGACTTCGCAAAAACAGAGGCCACCTTTCGGTGACGTGGGGCCTGAAAAGCTTCCGACTCCCGTTCCCGTCCAGCCTCCTCTTTCATACCTCTTCCGCCGCAGCAGCAATGTCAGACTCAAAAGACTCCAAGGGCAAGGCCCCCCAGGTCAGTTGATTCAGCCTCAACCCGTACAATCGCTTCTACTGACACTGCCCAGAAGCCCAACGATGCGGAACAGACACCGGGCGGAAAGCTGACCCCGCAGGCGGCCGAGGCGCTATTGGAAAACAATCCCTCCCTGAAGAACGAGCTCGGTGGGTTAGATAAGGAGAAGGCTTTGGAAGCATTGCGCAAGATGGATATCTCTGAACTTCTGACCGGGCTTTCTTTGACCGGGAAGAACAAGAAGGATATGGCCGCGTTCAAGTTTTGGCAGACGCAACCCGTACCCCGCTTCGACGAAGCCGCCAGCAATGCTGCTGGTGGGCCGATTAAGATGATCGACCCTGAGAGGGTATCAAAGGAGCCGGATGCGTTGATTGAGGGCTTCGAGTGGACCACCCTGGACTTGACGAACGAGGAGGAACTTCGGGAGCTTTGGGACCTACTCACATACCACTATGTTGAGGACGATAATGCTATGTTTCGGTTCAGATACTCCAAGTCCTTTTTGCACTGGTACGTTTACTCTATTGACAAACCCGTCCAATGCCTAACGTATATATTGAACGATAGGGCGCTCATGTCCCCGGGTTGGCGCAAAGAATGGCATGTGGGTGTTCGTGCGACCAAGTCGCGTAAGTTGGTGGCTTCAATTTCTGGTGTCCCAACTCAAATTCGCGTACGCGGCCAAAAGATTAAGGTCACAGAGATCAATTTCCTCTGCATTCACAAAAAGCTGCGGTCCAAGCGACTGGCCCCTGTCCTCATCAAGGAGATCACCCGCCGTTGCTACTTGAATGGCATCTACCAGGCTATCTATACTGCCGGTGTTGTTCTCCCAACACCTGTTTCGTCCTGTCGTTATTATCACCGCCCGCTGGACTGGCTGAAGCTTTACGAGGTCGGCTTTTCTCCTCTTCCCAGGGGATCTACCAAAGCTCGTCAAATTACCAAGAACCATCTTCCTAGCCACACATCGACACCCAACCTTCGACCAATGGAAGCTAAAGATGTTGACGCCGTTCATGATCTACTGGAGCGTTATTTGAACCAGTTTGATCTTCACCAAGCCTTTACCCGCGAGGAAATCGACCATTGGCTTGTCTACAAAGAATCCCCACAAAAGGAACAGGTTATCTGGTCGTACGTGGTGGAGGACCCGGAAACTCACAAGATAACGGATTTCTTCTCATTCTATAATCTCGAGTCTACGGTGATCCAGCATCCTAAGCACGACTGTGTTCGCGCGGCATATCTCTACTATTACGCCACCGAGACAGCCTTCTTGGACGACCAGAAAGCTCTCAAGAACAGACTTCAGATGTTGATGAACGACGCTTTGATCTTAGCTAAGAAGGTATGTGTTCTTTTGCCCTGATAGCGAATTACGCCTAACATCGCCAAAGGCCCAATTCGACGTATTCAACGCACTCACTTCGCACCACAACCCGCTCTTCCTGGAACAGCTCAAGTTCGGTGCCGGTGACGGTCAGCTCCACTTCTACCTTTACAACTACCGAACCGCCCCCATCGCCGGAGGGGTCAATGAGAAAAACTTGCCCGACGAAAATCGGATGGGTGGTGTGGGCGTTGTTATGCTCTAGGCTTTTCCTCCCCTTGATCGCTTCTTGTATTCAATTTTCGAAATTTTTTTTGTTGCTTCACGGGGCTCGCCTGTAATTAGCCAAATCAAAGCGTCTTTTGAAAGGATTGCACATATTCGAGCATAGACAGACAACTGTTTATTCTCGGCAACAGCTAGAGGCCACGGCAGCCACTTAGGTAAACGTCAAGAATAACGCCAATTCTGCCGAATCCCTAAGCAACGAACCGTATTTTACCTAAATACTTTCGCTTCTAAATACTGTTGATGAAAAAGTGCTTTAAGACCAGGGCCTCCTCCACAATAGGTGTTGAGAAGATAGAACGTTTGTCTGTAAGCAACTCGATGCTTACTTAACGTGCTTCTATAAATTTGGCATTTCCGATTGCGGTGACGTTTGTCCCCGGTCCAGACTCCCATTCCCCTCACTAGCAAGGCTGCACATCATAACAACTCTCATCGGAAATCCATCAACTTTAGAACTTCTTAGACGCTCTGTCCCCTACTTGACGTCGGACTTGCTTTGGTCAGACCATGGGTGATCGAGGTTGAATTTCCCAACAGTCGGCTTACGATCTATTTACCAAGTTACCTAGACATCACACCTTCCGTAACGTCCTCGATATATCACAGGATTAGCCTGGTGAATCCAGGCAAATTAATTGATTGTAACTAATTGCTCTTGCTGGAAGTACTGATGCAAAATGGGAGTGGGACAATCGCATGAAGATGCTGGTTATACTTCTCCAGGTTGGTGGCTATTCCCGCTCTTATAGCAGACCCGAAGCCGAATTTGTTCCCACTATCGAAGAATAAGTCTGATGCAGAAGCAGAGCAGTTGAGCCTGAAACTAGCAGAGCGCTTTGCAACAAAATGCTTTACTCCACTAGAGCTCACCCACTTCAAGGACAACTTCTACACGCGGGCGACAGAGCAGGGAGGGCTCAAGTACTGGAATGAGAAGACACTCTCAGACTTCCTGAGCATCCCGGACCACAGTGATTCTCATTGCCCTCTGGACGCTGGCCCAGTTATCTTCCGCATGGCATCGTACCTTGGGGCCTTCCCTTTCCAGAATTCGCTGGCACCTAGCGTTCTCACGTTAGAGGCTTTGATAAAGGTGGTCGTGCTACTAACGGAGCGATATGGCAAAGTCCTTCGGCGAGGCCAGAAAAATAGAATCAGGTTACTTTTCGGAAGCCTAGCTGATGTCGCCAGGAAGGAGATTGAGAAGCCTGCTGAGAATGAAGGGAAGGGTGAAGATATGCCGGCCTCTTCACAAACCCGTGGCTTTGATATTGATGCACCGGCCAACGATAACTATGATGAGGATGATGAAGATGATCTTGCACTCGCTGCTTTGGAATCACTTGATGCTATCGAGGTCTTCAAGCACGACTCGCGCATAGACAGGAGGGTCTATGAGGCGCGCATCTCTCTGAGCACGTTCCGTCGTCTTCTGATGCTCTTGCTCGTGATCGCGCCATTGAAGCCTTTAGAGGATATTTCCAACTATACGGCTGATCTGAATGAGACGCGGATGCGCTCTGTTCGAGAAGAAGCTGACGGTATCCTGGCTGCCTTTAAGCAAGAGGCGTCTGGTGGAATCAGCTATAAAACGTTCGCAGATACAATCACTAGCTCTTTTCCATACCTATTCGAACCTTTGACGCCATTATTCGAGCACCTTCTCTTCAGCAAGAATCTAGACTTCTCTCAGCATCGTGGAAGCGATACCATCGAAGCAGAACCAATGTCGCAACCGGTGAAAAGCTCACCCGCGTCAATTACGCTTCCAGGAAGCTTCGAATCAACCATTCTGAGCCCAAGTATCATATCTCACCTTTCCTTCTTCATCCCTTCGACTTCAGACAACCAGAACCTCCTACACGGCAACGTCCGCCTTCACCCTGTCTTCTCAATCGCAGCGCACGGTTCCTCTCTAACCTCATTCTCCCACAACGTTCTCACCTGGCAATCAGGCACCCTCTTCCTTCTCTATGGGCAAGACACTGATACAGGAGACATGCTCACATTGGGCGCATATCTCCCTCAACCTTGGAAATCGCCAACCACAAGCCACAGCACCTCCAACTTCTCATCATCCGTCCTCCCCTGCCTCTTCCTACTATCACCACATCACATCCTTCTACGGGGTAACCCCTCACCTTCCGTCATTGACAAACCAAACACACCCACCGCATACTTCTCAACTCACCACGGAATTGCCATTGGCTGCCGAATACCACCGTCCTCGCGCACCCAAAAGCTGCCGCCCACGCCCCTCGGCGCCGGGAGTCTCGTGATTGGGACGAGCCTTGAGTCCGCTGAACTCCACATCTCCCCTTTCGGCCATGACGGCGTCTTCCTTCCTCCAGGCGCGCAGCCAACCAAATCCAAACCCAAGACCAATATCGACATCTACAACCTCGAAGTATGGGGTCTAGTCCCGGATTCCAATCCCAATGAATTATCATCATTGCAAAAAAGCGCCGTGGAGCTCCAGCAAGCAAGCTGGGACTTTGAAGCTAGAGAGGCAGAACGCAGACGCCATGTCAACCTGAGTGCTGGGGCCGGGGACTCGGCTCTCGAGCAAGCGAGATGGTTGTTGGAGACTGCGGGGGTGATTGGGGATAGTAGTGGTACGGGGAGGTATGGGGGGAGTACTTGATTCATTTCTTTGGTTTGCGTGATAATCCTGCATGGGCTTTCTGGAGTTGGGTTCTGGCTGCCATGTTTCATTGCAGGTGTAGTAGGCAGTACGACGTTGTCACGATGTGTTATCAATTGATTTGCGTGAACAGTCGAAGCAAAAGTTGGATTCAGCCTCTTTTTCTCCCGATACACTTGCAAAACACCTGCGCCTTGGTAACGAGCTTCTCTTAGCAAGGTGCCGTCTCCATTGACGAACAGACTGGTTGCGCTATGGTGGAGTTGTCTAGTGGAATAGGAGGAATGTGATTCGCTTTGGTGCGAAAATAGCTAGTCTGGTGCCCTGGTTTGCCACAAGTAGCCCACCATTATCTTACGCATAAATGTGTATAAACTGACCGTCATACCACTGACAAAACATTGTTAGGACCTGCTACGCCGTAAGCATGTCTATTTCTATTCAATTCTACAAACAAGCCAAACCATCCCAAATTGTAGCATGAATGAGTCTCGCCGGCGCCACTTTACCTCCACTACCACTATCAGCATCAGCATCAGCATCGCAGCCTGAACTCTCAGCGTCTGCGAAGAATCGAACGCCAACACATTTAGGACCATCAGTTTTCGCTCGATCCCGGGAATGATAAATCCGAGTGGTTATCGCTGTGCGGCCGTTAACGAAGACCTCAAGCACGCTACTGTCGAAGAGAGCATGGATGCGTAGGTGTTCTTCTGCATCCAATTCGGACCCCGTTTCTGCTTCTGACGCGGTGTTGTCGGTAATGGTCGTGGCCGGGTTAGTGTATGTGAATAGTGTATGCGGGGTGACTTCTGGGGCGTGGTTGATGTCGGGGTTGATATTAGATGGACGTGGACGTTCGACCTGGAATGTCTCGTGCACAGGGTCCCAGAAAAGAGTCGTTCTGGCAGTGTAATCTGGGCCAGTCGATGTCAGTCAGTCAGATCCTAGTTTTGAGGCTCAAACGATCAAGTATCTAAAATGAATTGAAGTTTTACGGGAGACATAAAGCGCAACTGACCTTCGTCATGGAAAATAACCATTCCAGCCCGGTTACATTTCCTTCCAACCGCAATCTGCGCATCAACCTCCCACCTCGTCGTGTCCAAGGGGACAAAGCACCCGCTGCTCTGTGTACTTGTGGTCGCTGCCATAACCGTATCCGCCTCGTCAACATTAAAGGACAAATCCAAGGCCTCACGCGTAAGTACCCTCGCACCCTTCCGCAATTCCTCAACACGTGGATCAAGCTCCACGCCCAGCGTGTGAACGGTGTACGTCCCCTGCTCATCCGGTACAGCTTCGACGGAGGTAATGTCGCCTAATGAAGCCGTTGAGCGCGCGCGCTTTACGCGGTGAATCGTCTGGAGTGTAAGCGTGCGCGGCAACGAGACCAGTCCGCTCCATCCTTGCTCTTTGCGGGTCGTGTCGGGCAGATCTTCCTCTGTGATCCAGCCGAACACGACCTGTCGCTGGGTGACGGGGTCGAAGAAGGAATTAGCTGCATAGAAAAGTCCACTGTCGAAAATGCCGCCGAAGGAGGTTTGCATTAAGGCAGTCTGTGTTTGGCCCCGGGTTTCGTTTTGCTTGATGCAAGTCCAGAGCTGGGAGCGTTGGATGCGGCGATCTCGGGCGGCTGGACGGTTTGGGTCTGGGCTTGGAATGCATCCCTCCACGCCCATTATTAGAAAATCGCGTGAAGTGCCTTCCTTATTTGTCAACGTGACGAGATTCGAGACTTCCCAGTTCACGCCGAGATCGCCGGACCAGCGGGACGGGGTATAATTGAGCCCGACGTCCAGGAGGATCCCGACGTATCTCCACTCTGTGAGAGTGTTTCGTGTAATGGCGTACACAAAGACCGTCGGCGTCTGATTGACTAGGCCACCCGAGATGAACCCGTACATGGCGTCTCCTTTCCCTACCACTTGCTGCGCCGCTTCACGGACACTCTCCGGTGCAGATGGCCAGCAACATACAAACGGGTCTCTCCAGCCGTAGACCTGTAAACCGGCCGGTGGGCCGGGGAGAATGGGGTTCTGCGCGTGTCTTTCCCACGTGCGTCCTGCATCCCGGGACAGCGCGATACTCAGGGTCTCGCATCCGTTCGAGTAAGGAAGGGTATAGTGAATCGGAAGGCTTTTTACAGAAGTGTAGAAGTAAGTAAGTGTGCCGTCTTGCTGGCCCTGGAGGTTGGTCGACTGGAAGCATCCTGTGAAGATCCCTTTGCTGTCGTAGGGTGCAGACGGCGCAAGGCAGGGTTCTGGGTCGATTTCCCACGAGACTAGATCGCGTGACGTTGCGCGACCCCAGCAGATGTCGCCCCATTCGTTGTCCTTAGGATTCCATTGGTACGCAAGGTGGTATCTTCCTGTGCAGGGATCGTAGCCAGGGCCGCAGGGGTCATTGAGCCAGTTACTGGGTGCGAGGAGATGGAACTCAGGCCTCCATCTTGTGAATGCCGGCGGGGTCGGTTTGGATTGTGTAGACATGACACCGGGCATCTTGAGATTGTAGAACGGTGCTCAGTGTCAATGTCGAAAGAAATGTTTGCCGATAAAGAACAATCGTCACCGATAGCCGATGGCATGCCGGAGGCGTCCCGTACCGGAGAAATTCTGGGGAAACCAGCCTAGCCCGAGAGGCGGGCCGGGACATTGTCGGAGAAACGCGTGCCCCTTAGGGCTCGTATCGACTGATTCTGCGGAGAAACCGATCCAACTCTCTGACACTTACCCCGGCCGGGCCAGCCCCGGAAGAACCAGGAGGACTCGACTCGCCACCCATAAAAGGAAGGGGGATTCGCAAAATGAATCAGTTCGCTCCAGAATGAAATCGAAGTGAGATTGGAGTGAGATCGAGTGAAAATCGAGTTGCTATCAGGTCACAATGATGTCTTCGACTACCGAGAAGGACACGGCCGAAAAGCCTGCTGAGACCTGGCATGTGGACGCCGTCCAGCCAGTGACTGAGACGGAGACGGAGACCAATGCCTCGTCTATCTCAGATGAAGGCGCGGTCAATGCGCTGCTGATCCTCGCATGCATCGCGTTTGGATCTGCCTCGTTTGTCTTTGGATTCGACGACAAGGTCATTTCGCCATTGGCGGCCTTGACTGCATTTGTAAGACCGCCTACGACAGCCCTTTCTCTATTTCGACGAGCACTGACAATCGCAGGTGCAAGACTTCCAGGGCCCCAATCCCGTTGACGGCACGCTGGTCCTGACGGCACGCAATCAGAACCTGGTCTTCTCCGTTCCCCTCGTCGGCTCCATCGTCGGTGGCGTAGCAGCGTCTCCCCTGAACAACTTCCTTGGCCGCAAATGGCCGCTTATCGGTGCATACGTCGTCTCCATTGGTGGTGGGTTCCTGCAACTCTTCGCGAAGAACCTCGCTCAATTTGTCATCGGCCGATTCCTCAACGCCATTACTATCGGTGTCGCCAATGCAACTGCCCCGTTGTATCTCTCCGAGGTTGTACCCCCATCCATGCGCGGCCGCAGCGTGACCTCGATCAATATTCTTTCTCTCCTAGCGGGCGTAATCTCGACAATTATAGTCAACGAGACCAAAGATTTGGACGGACACCTTCAGTACATGATCCCGCTTGCCATCCAGTGCGCCCTTCCCGCCGTGATCCTCGTGGCAACCATCTTCCTCCCTGAAAGCCCGCAGTGGCTCGTCTCCAAAGGCCGCATGGAAGAAGCACACCGCAATCTGCGGAAGCTCCGCGGTTCCAAAATGTCCGACGCCACCGTCGCTGAGGAACTCCGCGTCATGCAACTCTGCGAGGAGAATGAGCGCGCCCTCTCGGCCAACGTCCGGTTCTGGGAGATCTTCAACCGCGAGAACCTCCAGCGCACTCTCACCGCAGGGTCCTTCTACTCCTTCAACCAGATCTCCGGTATCATCCTCTCCACCACATACACGACCGTCTTTCTCACCCAGCTCGGCGTCGGCGACGCATTCACCTTCACCGTCATTGCATCCTGCTGTACGCTTGCTGGGACGCTGGCCGCGCCGCTCGTCATCGACCGCTTTGGTCGCCGCCCAACAGCCTTTGTCGGCATGTCCGTCCTCCTTCTCATCGACATCACAGCTGGCGGCCTCGCCTTTAACACCGGCTCCGAATCCTTTGTGCTAGGAATCGCCGCGCTTGGATTCATATTCAACTTCTTCTGGGGTGCCGGCTTCTACTCGCTGTCTGCGTTGATGCCGTCCGAAATCGCGACACCGAAGCTCCGCAACCATACCATGGCGTATACAATCGCGTGTGCGCAGACCACGGCGGTGATCACGACCTTTGCGGTGCCGCAGTTGACGTCGGCGGATGCGGCGGGGCTGGGCGCGAAAACGTATCTAGTGTTTGCCGGATGTATGGCTTTTGTGCTAGTCTTTGTGTACTTTTTTATGCCTGAGACGAAGGGGCGGACATTCGCGGAGGTGGATGAGATGTATGACGCTGGGATTCCGATGTGGAAGTGGCGCAATTATAAGACTGCGACGGCGGCGAGGATCGGTGGAAAAGAGGGTGCTTGATAGTTGTAGCTATGTTTAGTAGCATTTCATCAATTGTCTACTTCCCATCCTAACGCTAAAAGATGCGCCTTGTACTGCTCTAAGTAGGGATGGTTTCCTCCCCGCAAGGTCCGCAATAGCTTCAGATAGTTGTTGGCGAGTACTTGTATAGTGCCTGCGGGGCTTGTGACTGGGTTATGCGCTGTCATGACAGCACTGGTTGCGATATTATAGAGTTTCTCGATCTGCACCTGCTATCAGCACTACACAGGTAGTCAAGAGGGGACTCGGGTAAGTTGCTCACAATTCCAATTCCATGCGCCTCGATCGCACTGATCTTCAGCAACCGGCACAGTCTCAATGCCCTCTGCGCATTCTCAATGGCATACCCGAAGCCCAGCTGCCGACAGTCTGGGCCAGGGTCCAGTTGCAAGAGCCCATGACTGAAACATAGATTCCATAATCGGTCCTGCACCCATTTTTGCGTGACAAGGATATCGGCGCATTGCGTTTCAGACAGAAAATCGCGCAGAGCTCTTGATTCAATGAGTTCCCTTGATCCATTCTGTCCACTGCTCCCACTCTCATCCGGGTCTTGATCCGGGTCTGAGAAATCAAAATGGTCATGGCCATGGCCGCGATCATTGTACCGAGCCACGTCGCTCACTGTGGCCAAGTTCCGGTAAATACTCATCGCTCTAGCCTCCGTAAGGATCTGGCACCTCCCGTTGCCAGACGATGCATTGCACCGTGCATTCCAGCAAATGAGGATATCTTCGTCAATGGCATCGAATATCTCCATGAGCAGCGACAGACCCATCATTGCCGTAGCGTCTTTTTCCGTGTGCACGATTATCCCTGATACAACGCGCTGGGTTGCGTTCCGGATCTCGTCGGCTGCCCGGATGACATCTGATGGGCGTCCAGTGAAGGTTATTGGGTGTTGACGTTGAAGGGCATATGCTCTGTTTAGTGGCGTTAGTAGTATGATCGATATGGAGGTGGAAATAAGCGTGCGATATATACCTTTCTGTCACAGATAGAACTAAATATGTCCGTAGCCACTGCCCTTTTTCCTCTGCTGAGCAATCCGCGTAAGTGGCTGGATTATTCAGCCCCAGTGTCGAGGCTAGATCGATTGCCTCTCGCAGCCGGAGTCTTGCTGCATTGTGCTGGTTACTCCCGAAAAGGTATCCGAACAAAAAGAAACTAGTCAAAACAGCTTCGATTGATGGGTGCTCGCCAAAATCAGAAGATGTGCGCATTCTTGTTGCTTCGTGGACCAGGATCTTCGCCTGTTCAGACCGCGACGAAGAGGTCGGTCGCTCACTGATGTCTATCGGTTGTGTCAAGGAGAAGGCACAAAGAGACAAAATCATAGCACCAAATTGGGGATTGCGGCGGTGTTCTTGCTGAATGATCTGAGTAAAGAGCAAGGATCGATTTAGAACTGGGAGAGTTGGATGGAGACGATCGAAGTAAACGTCTATCCAAGGAATAAAGCTCGCTTCATGGATATAGGGAGGCCAGAACTCGGGGGTCATGCCGAGCGGATTATCGCGCTGCATGCTAGGGTCGATGTCGCTCGGGAGCAAAGGTGTTTGATTGCTGACTTCGAGGTTGATGCTATCATTGATCACTGGCGGGAGCGTCTCCCTAACAAGAATATTGCTTCCGTGGAAGCCGAACAACGGAAAAGTCTGGGAGTTGAAGCTGTCTGGCAGCCAATACTCCATCTCAGGCCCGCTCCAGGCGGATCCTGGAGTAGTGTCACTGCCAACCGTGAGACTGGCATATCCATGCCTGGCTGGATCCTCGCTATGATCTGCATTGCTCGGCCCAGATGGCATATGAGACCCTTGAGGGACAACCTCTGAACTACCTCCAATTGCTTGCAGAGCTCGCAATTGCTCCTGGTGCTCCCTTATTTGCTTTACTCTGCTACGTAACGTCAGCCGCATCCTCAACGCCGATCAATCACAGTCTTACCGAGCAGGAGGACCTCTTTTTTTCTGGGGGTCGAGAAATGTACACTCGAACCCAAGCGAAACACACAGTTCGCACGGCCGAGACAGACTGCACTGGACGCGATCTTTTAGTAACCATAGGCGATCAATGTCGTGTAGTACAACTCACCCTTGTTTTGCGCAGTCTGCACTGGTCACATGCTCTCGTGGCGCACTTTGGACCGGCTTGGGAGCTGCCACTGCGAGATTGACGAGACGAGGGAGGCATTTAAAATGAGTAACAAGAAGCTAGATCCCTGCAATCCAGAGATCTATGCCTCTTTCTGGATCATAGGTACCGCGAGATGCTGAGGCTTGAAGGGGAAGTCTGGGGTCGTACCGGCGCAATCGCTTGGCGTTCGGAACTGGGGAAAAATAGACGGAGTACCGTACCGTACCAACCAGGTGCCTGCCACCTGACTTTTAAAGATGACCTAGGATTATACAACCCTGAATTATTACAGCTGGATACGACATGAACCTCGCAGCACAATGTTATATAGAATAATATACCAACAGATAGCTACTTATCAGGCCAAGGTAATGCCCTGCGCCCTTTCCAAAGTGACGCATAAAGCCACTATCCTCTAATTCTTATTATGTTTTGGATAGTCTGCCATTTGAAGGGATAACAAGAATGTCTTAACAAAGTAAAATCGACTCAATTGCCCGATTTCTACGGACTAAGGGGGACGAGGATGTATTAGGAATGTATACTCATATAGCGAACGAGATTCAAACACAGAACCCCCGATGGTGTAGTTGGTTCATCACGTCTGACTGTAATGGAACACATTAAATCAGAAGGTCACCGGCTCGACTCCGGTTCGGGGGAAAAGTGTTGTCTTTTTTTTTTTCTTTTTTTGATTTATTTTGCGCAACGAGGGGATTTTTGTTCCAGGCTGATCACGCTATGTGGTCGGGTGGACTCTGTTGGGGCTTGTCAGCCGCTAGCGGCCGTTAAAGGTGAGAATGAACAGAACGGTGTCGGGGTAGCCGTTCCTGAAGGGAGGTGCTAATTTAGATTTCCTTAGCGATGGGTTAAGCTTAGAGACCCCGTCCTTATGTTCGCTTAATTATCTACTGGCCGCTAGCCAGTTTTCCATACGGCACCCACGAACCTCTAAACAAACCCCCTACACTGTCCCTCTTCCCGGGCGCGGCCGCTGCCGGCAACAGATCAGACCACCTTCCTCACATTAGTATTTCTCTTTTGCTGTTCTCCACTCCGTAGTACTTCGAGGAAAAGAATAGCTAAAGATGGTGAAAAAAAATCCCATTCCCCCGAACCGGAGTCGAGCCGGTGACCTTCTGATTTAATGTGTTCCATTACAGTCAGACGTGATGAACCAACTACACCATCGGGGGTTTGTGGATGACGTCACGTAAATTGTGAACATATAATACCCGTAAGCTCAAATTTATATGCTTCTCAGCTTTGCTATCTTTCCTTCTATACATCTGGTTTCTAGATCATGCCCAATATTCTCCGTCGCTAAGCATTCCACCTTGACATTATGATATGCTATATCGAACAAATAACAAGTTGGATATTTATCGGCATCGGTACGTTTCTGTCAATCCATGACTGTAGGTTAGTCATCCGGCTGGGATAAGTTACTGTAACAAACCGCAGCCCAAGCCCTCTATTTATGTCTTCCATTTGCACGCAGTCGTTCGTGCGACAAGGAAATGCAACAGCGGCTCGGGCATGAGGAAACGTAGATGTAAGAAAATTCTCGCCATCGGAGAATGCAGCTCCTGAATCTGGAACTCAGCGCCGTAGTAGATGTGCCGCTGTCCTATAGAGACCCCGTTACCTTCCCTCTGCCCCTTTCCTCTTTCTCCTCCACTTCTCCTCTGCCTCCTCTTCCTACTCTCTCTATCCAAATGTGGTCACGCTTGGTGCCTCGGGAAGTTTGCCACCAGAGGTGAATGTCCCCATTGACTGCCAACACTTAGGTACCATTGGCGAGGTACCTGGGACCCATCAGTCGCGTTCATTGCTTCTTAAACATATGTCAAAGCAATCCATCACAGCAAGGCGTAGCGCCTTGAGCTGACGAATGATTGGCCAGTCGATGATATTATGCGAAACGGATGGTCTTCACTTCTCCCAATAATTCGATGCCTGAAACGCCACCAAAAACATGGTTAGGGTGTCCGACGTGGCTGTACCTAAGATGTTTCCCCAATACGAGAAGCTAGGATGGCCTGGGATTAAGACGCTGAAGACTTAAGCCATCTATACAGACGAAAGCCCCGGCAAAACTCTTGTCAGCCCACCTAGGACATGGAGATATGTTGTATCCGGGTTTCAAATGGTGCAGGAGCTTCGCTGGAAATGGTCGAATTGGTGCTCTAAGGGATTGGGGCTATAAAATTATCACTGAAAAAGTCCATCTGAAGGCCGCATGCCTGCTATAAGAGGAATTCTGCCAAAATAAGTCTAGAACGTGATCATCCCCAACCCATTTTGTTTCAACGCATTGCAACATTTCAGTTCCCATGAGGAAGCTTTGAGCAAAGATAGTAAGGCAAATCTCTCTGGACACCATCACAAATATGAAGGCCCTGCATGACTCCGCGGGATCCGAATTCTGGAAGTATATCAGGCTTGCGAGCAACAATCGTCACAGCCATGCATGATATATACCTTCATGGAAGGGAGCTGTATGGTTGATAGCATGCTATATTTTAAAGTCCAGTACTATGTATACTAAGGCCGGCAAGAGGGAAGAAACGTGCCTTAACCCTGAAAGTTGCATGGTTCGTCTCGTTTAACCCTTCTAGAGTCTTCACTCGACAAGATGCCTTCACAGACATTGGCTCGATACTTCAACCACGGCCGGTTCCATCCACTCTCCGACAACCATCAAACAAGGTCTGACGTGTCAGACGAGCAAATACAATGGTCCGATTTACCTTGCCGATACTATCTTCGGGGCTCAAGAGCTGGGGAAGGAGTTGAACGCGTGTTCGTCTCGGTGGATACGAAGACATCAGAAGGATGCACGGCATGGGAAGCTTACGCGACATGGTCTTCCACGGCAACTGTGGGAACGAGGATTGCCAGGCATTAGAGGCAATGCTATATTTGATTATATAGTGCTTGATACATAGACATATCATATACCCAACGGGACAAACCCTGTTGGCGGCCCATAGTAGTCCTTCAATTCCTCCTCTTCCACGTCATCCTCAGTGATTCTAACTGTACTCTCAGCCTCCGAGTCTTCACCGAGATTCCTCCCCCTGAACGGCTTACTGCGCCCAACTGACCCTGGAACAGGCGTGCCGCCCTTTTTGCCATGGTCCACTTCTAACTCATGGTCCTCAATTGGCTGCTCGCGCGGGAGTCGGTAAGCAAGGAACCCATCGGGGGCTCTCTCGGCGCGGTCCATGACTTCATTCATATACTTGCGTACTTCCTCCTGTGGTTTCACAACCCGCGCCAAGGGCTCGAGAGTCTTGGGGTTTGAGCTGTAAATGCGGAAGGTGACGGGTTGGTAGTATTCTTTCAGGGGTGGGGATTTCTTGTCGTCGCCCGTTTTCGTGTCTGATGCGGGTTTGGTTGGATCCGCGGGCTGTGGAGCCTTTTGGTCGCCTTGGCTATCTTGGATGTTTTGTTTAGAGTCTGAGGCGGACGAGTCTTTATTCTCTGATCGTGGATTGTCGCCATTTATCGCACCGGCTTCTCCTTTGGTCTTGTCTTTCTCATTATGGGCGTCGCCGGCCTTATCTTTGTTCTTGTCCGCCTTTTTCGATTTTGGTCCCGTCTTGCCCTTGGCTCGAGATGGAGCGGCGTCTGCGGATGTCTCAATGGGAAATGAAGCGTTTGGATCCACCTTCCTGACCAGCAAGAAAGAAGCGATGACAGTAGTTCCGCCAGGGAGCCACTCCAAGATTGTGTTTTCTGGGAACAGGTACCGATCTCCTGATCCTGCATGGCCCGACGTGCTGCTTCCGTATGGCGTTAGAGGCGAAGTAAATTCGAAAACCACTGATTTATAGTTGAACCTTGGAGGTACTGGCGGCTTCGCAGGAGTGGAACGGTAATACGGAGCCGGAGAACCGTATTGGGGCGGTCGGGATTGAATTGGCTGACCCTGAAAGGGCGGCTGCTGGTATTGATACTGTGGGCCTGGTCTCTGGGCCGTTGCCTGATGTTGTGGCACGGGGGGCAAGGGCTGCGTGGCAGGGCTTTGCTGCGAGGCGGGACCAACACTCGGGCTTGAGACACGGGGAGCTGGCGTTGGCGCGGTCGTGCTTACACTGGGGTCTTGTTTCGCCGGGAGCTCTGCGGGCATGGGTTGCGGCGCGGGAGTCTGGCGATTCTGCGAGAACGCGGCCTGGTTCTGAGGCGTGATTGTAGCATGCGAAGACCTTGGTGTTTGAACTTCAACAGGAGGTCGAGCTTGTGATGATTGCTGGGGCTGAGGCGGGCCCTGCGGTGTAGGCGTTCGCTGTTCTTGCTGGGAAGGCTGCTGCTGGGGAGTCGCCGGCAACGGCTGCTGAAGTGGTTGCTGAGGTACTTGCGCTGGAGGATGGGATGTTTGAGGCGGCGGTTGTGTTGGCGTAGGTGTTCCTGGCTGTTGTCGCTGTTGCTGCTGTTGCTGGCGGCGCTGCTGTTGTTCCCGCGTCCTTATAATTGCATTTAACTCATCTATATGGGCCTGGAAAGTGCGCAATTGTTCCTGGGTTGCATTTGTCGACGCGACCAGCCTCATCAGAGCTTTTAGTTCGGGGTCCTGAGCAGCCCGCGTGGCAAGCATTTGAATAACAGGGTCAGGATTTGGTTTTGGGGGCTGAGCGGGAGGGTTTTGGTTTGCGGCGGGACGCTGCTGTGCGGGCTGGGGCCCAGGCGGACGATGAGGAGTCTGGTTATTCGGCGTCCTTGCCGGCTGCGGAGGAGGGCGGTAGCCTTGTTGAGACTGAGGTGGGGCATGTGAGGTTTGAGGGGGATGCGCTCGCTGATTCTGGGCAGAGTGAGGCGTCTGAGGATAAGGATGGTATTGCTGAAAGTTATTAGGGTGACCATAGTGAACCATCGGCCGCTGGGTCGGAGTGTAGTGAACTGGCGGCGGCGCGTTGGGGTCTTTGACTGTATAGAGCATCGCGTCGAAAAGATGAGGCCCGACGACAATGTTACACGGCCCGACTTTAGACATCGACTCCTTGGGAGGATTTTTGCCTTCAAGCTGTTCCCTTTTTGTCTTTTTCGGCTTGGTCCAATAGCGCTCGAGGATACCGTCGCTCAGCCATTTCTTCTTCGAACGTTCTAGGGAGGCAAGAAGAACCGCGCTATCATAGTATCAGCCTGACCCAATGTTCACAGTATATCTACTTCCACAATGTAAGGAGTTATACCTTTCCGCGATTGATTGATACTCTTTAAGGGAGAGGTCAGCGGGCTGCGGCGAAGGGAGGACCGGGAGAGGCTCCCCATCCTTGATCTTCGTCGAAATAGGTGGTACAACGGTTTCCGAGGCAGGATTCGGTGTTGGAGCTGGCGATGAGGCAGTAGCGGGCGTGGAAGCCTTTCTCCTTGTCGCGTGTTGAGATTGTGCTGGTGACGATGCTCGCGTGGTCGCTTCGGAGACCCGTCGCTTGGCCGCAGGTTCGCGACGTTCACGGGCGGAGAGCCGGCGTTTCTCAGCCATGGACTCTAATTACGAGGGGTAGTCAATAGTTATGCCGGTGCGAATACCCCTCGAAAGGATGGAGAGCATGTCGTAGATGAAGAGTGGTGGAGAGAGCCGCGAAGTTGAGAGATCCGCCGAGACAAAAGGATGGAAGACTAAACGGCAAGCAAATCACAGGCTTTATGCCTCAGGCAGAAAGGCAACAACCGTATCTCTTCCTGCACTATCCTTATCTCCATATCCATCTCCAGTTCGAGCTTCGGGTTCAGCTCAATGTTTATTGCTTCAGTTGATCATCTTGGACTACCGGGTGCTTTGCTCTGTATACTTGAATATAATACATAATTCTCCCATCAAGGACAGCTTTGACGCAGTATTCCGTTACATCACCTTTCCTCTTGTCGACTTTGTCCTCAAGTATGTACATGCCAATGCTGACCATGAATAACTGGACTTAATTGCGAAGTCAAGTCAAAATGCTGCTTTTCTGTCAGAATCAGAAGCTTACTCTATATCAGAATCTTATCGAGCATGGTTGAGTTCAACCCTCTACTGCGAAAAGCCTACTGGTCTTTAGCAGCTGCTGGCCTTATATATGTGGGCATTGTCTGTTCCCTGACGTACCCAGCTGTCCAGAGATTGTATGGTGGCATGCATTGAGCTTCCTATGTCTAAAGTAGAATATGTGCAGCTAACTGGCATATCTGCCGGAAACAGCGCACTCTATGCGAACAAGATAAACCCCGCCCTATGGGAGGACGTCAACTTGGTGGAAGCGTTCGGTTTCTTGAGTATGTCGCTGATTCTATCATAAAGAAAGATGCCCAATACTGAGCTTGATCCCAGAGACACAAGTCCAGCCATTCCATCTGGTCACCCCTGATAACGAAACCATCTATGGCTGGCACCTCCTACCTTTGCATCTTTGTCGAGAACATGACGCGGAGCTGGATTTAGACGAGCCCACTGGCCCCGCGGATGATTATACCCTGACTCCGGCATTCAGACTCCTGGCAAATAATCCAAATGCCAGGGTTGTCGTGAGCTGTAAGTCTTGAAGCCGAAGTCAGGGCTCAGCAGTAACTAACTACCACCCCCTTAGTTCACGGTAACGCGGCTCACCTAGGATCTGCTCAACGGCCAGAGACATACCGTATGCTCCTCGGCCTCTCAACCCCGACAAATCCCATCCATGTCTTCGCAGTCGATTACCGCGGATTCGGAATATCCACGGGAACACCCACAGAGGAGGGCCTCATCACCGACGGCGTAACGCTCCTCAACTTCCTCACATCCGCCCCGCTAAACATCTCCCCCTCACGGATTGCTATCGTGGGCCAAAGCCTCGGAACAGCCGTCAGTGCGGCGGTGGCAGAGCGCTTCGCTTTTGGTTCGCCTGATCCAACCGCCATCCAACCAGCCCTCAAAGACCCTGAACCATTTGCCGGCATAATCCTCCTCGCATCATTCAGCAATTTACCCAATTTGATTGAATCATACAGTCTCAAGGGGATTACGCCTCCCATTCTCTCCCCACTACGCGGGTACCCGCGCATCCAAAACTGGGCCAGGCGCCATATTCTCGACACCTGGGATACAGCCGGACGAGTCGCGAGGCTGACAGGTGTGAACGGCAGCTTAGTTCAAGCTAACCCTGCTTATGCGGAAAAGGGTCTAGATCTGGCTATCATCCATGCTAAAAACGATGTGGAGATTCCCTGGTTTGAGGGGCGGCGTGTCTGGGCAGCTGCAACGGGTCAAATGCAGCAATATTCTCCTGGTGTTCTGACATATGAGAAAAGGGATGCCGATAATGGGCCGAATGAGGTTCTTATTTGGGAGAATAGATCTGGCAAGGGTCCAGGGGCGGTCAAGAGGGTGCGATGGGAACGAGTTGCGTATGGAGGTATGTTACTCTTCTTTCTAGCCCTCATCGTGCAATGACAGCGGTAACATATTTGGCAGGCCACAATCGCGTCGCTACGTTCTCGACTGCCGCTCTTGCGGTGCTAAGAGCATTTGCGGAGTAGGTCCGTCGTTGGTTATACCTCGGGTCCGCGATCCAGAACATTTAGCGCTAAGAATTTAAGCATCTACAAATATTAGCGAAGATCTATTCGTCCTGAGAGGAGTATAGGTTCGTGAAATTAGTATATACAAATGTAACATAAATGACCCTGCTTTTATCCTAAACTGTCGCCGAAAAAAAAGCCAAAAAAGGGCACCGATACTGTTAAAACATGAGGCGAAGACAAGACAAGCCCACAGGGTCAGTCTATCGTGAAATAGATAATACATGATTCAGAAATCGGAGAGATATTCATCAAACGCCTTTATCTGATATCCCTTGGTGAGAGACAAGGGGCGTATGTGCATACAAAGGCCAGGGGCAATACCAGCTTATTTCTTGTGCCTGTCAGCCTGAGCCTGGAGGTACTTCTTGACAAGTTCTCTCCTGTAATGGCATAAGGTTAGCATAGGCATAACGCTAGTGGAAAGGGTCAAACATACTGCTCCTGAGGTGGTGCCTTTTCGTAGTGGCTGAACTCCATGGTGTACTCGCCCTTACCCTGAGTCGCAGCACGGAGATGAGAACTGAAACCGAACATGCCGTTCAGACTGCAGTCGGCGTACACAGTGAACTCATCGACACCAACTTCGGAATCGTTGATGGTAGCACCGCGCTTGTTCAGAAGACCGATAACATCACCCTGGAACTCAGCAGGGGCAGTGACCACAGTCTTCATCATAGGCTCGAGGACGGCGGGGTTTCCCTCCTGGAAAGCTTTACGGAAGGCTTGCTGGGTGGCGTTCTTGAAAGCCATTTCAGACGAATCTGTCATGTGGGTAGCACCGTCATTGATGACCATCTTGGTTCCGAGGACCTTGTGACCAATGAGCGGACCCTTCTCACAAGAGAGATGGAAACCCTTTTCACAGGCGAAGATGAACTTCTCGGAAATACTTCCACCAACAATCTGTTCTTCGAACTGATTCTCCTCAAGTTTACCGGTAGGCTCCAGCCATCCAACAACGCGGGCATAATCTCCAGGACCGCCCGATTGCTTTTTGAGCAGATGGTCGAACTCAACACGCTGGCTAATGGTTTCTCGGTAAGCGACCTGAGGAGGGCCGGTCTCACAGTCGACACGGTACTCACGACGCATACGCTCAACGTAAATATCCAGATGAAGCTCACCCATACCGGAGATAAGGGTTTGCTCACTCTCTGGGTCGAACGAGACACGGAACGTAGGGTCTTCTCGCTGGAAACGGGCCATGGCTTTAGAGAAGTTGGCGTAATCCTTGCTGTGCTTGGGCTTGATAGAAAGCGAAATGACCGGTTCCGGGACAAACATTGAAGACATGGTGTAGCCGAGTTGGCCATCGGTGAAAGAGTCACCAGAGGCACATTCAACACCAAACACAGCACAAATCTCACCAGCCCCAATCTCAGAAACGTCCTCCATTTCATTGGAGTGCATGCGGACAATGCGAGGGATTCGGACCTTCTTGTCTGTACGGGCATTGAAGACGTAAGAACCCTTCCGGAGGGTTCCCTGGTACACACGAATGTAGGTCAACTGTCCAAAGCTGCTCTCTTCCAGTTTGAAGGCAAGACAGACCAAAGGCAAGGCGTTGTAAGGAACAAGCTTAACTTGAGCCTCGTTGCGCTTCTTGTCAAGGGCAGTGTTTTGCACCTCAGATGGGTTGGGAAGATAGTCGATAACACCGTCCAACATCGGCTGAACCGACTTGTTCGCCAGCGCAGAACCCATAAAGACAGGGGTGAACTTCAAACCGATGGTCGCCCGGCGAATAGCGTCCTTGATTTGCTTCTCGGTGGGCTCCTCCTCGTTCAAAAAGATTTCCGCCATGTCATCATCAACGTCCGCCAGGGTCTCGATGAGCATTCTTCTCCTCTCCTCTGCGAGTTCTCTGACCTTTTCTGGTATTTCGTCTTTGACGACGATGTTCTCACCGTTGCTTCCTTGGTTGTAGATAGCCTTCATGCGAACCAAGTCAACGACACCCTCAAACTCGTCTTCAGCTCCGATGGGAACCTGAACAGCTGCCGCAGGGAGCTTGAGCTTGGTGTTGATCTGGTCGACAGACTTGAATGGATTCGCACCCATACGGTCCATCTTGTTCACGAAGGAAATTCGGGGAACATTGTAGCGTCTCATCTGTCGATCAACGGTGATTGTCTGCGATTGGACACCGGATACAGCGCAGAGAATCATGACGGCACCGTCGAGAACGCGCAGCGCTCTTTCCACTTCGATGGTGAAGTCGATATGTCCAGGGGTATCAATCAAGTTCATATGATATTTCTGCTCCTTGCCATCCTCATCCTTCTTGACCCAGTCACAAAATGTAGCAGCCGACTGGATGGTGATACCTTTTTCACGTTCTAGGTCCATTGAATCCATCTTCGCTCCGACACTGTCACGACCTCGAACCTCGTGAATTGCCTTGATACGGCCTGTGTAGAAGAGAACTCTCTCGGTACATGTCGTCTTACCGCTGTCAATGTGCGCCTGCAGGAAACGATTAGTTATCCAACCGCGCTTTTACGACGGAAAAGAGCAACATACAGCGATACCGATATTTCGAACTCGAGATAACCTCTCAGCCTCTACAGGATCGAGGTTCTCAATGATTGCCTCCTGCGATAAAGAATCCGGTGTCTGAGCGGCTGCCTCCAAGCTGGTCAAAGCAGAAAAAGGCGTCAGCGAACAGAACACGGATTAATTGAACAAAGACAACGAGATACTTACACAGCTGCTGCAGTACCGGAGGCATTCCTCGTTTGCTGATAACGCCGGTTCAATACTGACTGATGGACCGGAGTCGCGGAACGGAGAGCGGCCGTCGACGCGCATCGTGTGGTAAGTAAGGCCTGAGACTGAAGTCTGACAGGAGTCCTGGTCAAGCCAGAGACAGCACGGTACGGTAACCGCGCAAGAGAAGGACACCTCATGACTGCCAGCTGATCACACCAGAGATTGGCCGGGGGTTGATGCTTGCTCCTCAAGAGCGCTGTCTCCGTTCCTGCTCCGAAAAAAAGTTCGGGGAACCAGGAACAAGTCACGTGATGGATAAGAAAATCGGTAAACACTCGGAGGCCATTCGTCGAACAGCAACTGGGCAGTAGAATGAGACATAATCTCACTTTGCGAGTAATAAGCCGTCTTCATGCACCTCACGGATTGGCTCCTGCACTGATCGAGATTTTCTGCTCTGCAAAGGCCCGTACGCCGTTGCTGATCTATCCCCATGTAATGCGCTGTAATTACAATACGTTACGATACCCTACATCACCGCCTTTCAATGGCGCCACCAAAGTCCATACTATCGCGCTGAGGGTTTATGGGATATTCTAGTTTATCGCATAACCTTGAACTCATGACACTCGGATAGCTACGCGCCCCTAGTCGTAGCTGTCGTGATATGATTCTGCCTGATGCGGACGTCGCTGAGATTGTTTGCCGCAGTTCGGCCGTCGAAGCTTAGAAAGCCAACGATCAGCCTAGATCATGTAAGTCTGATATACTCAAAGAGCTGATTATTTGGCGCTAATACCCTATGACAGTTCATACAAAGGCAGCGTGTTATTGCGCTGTGGCGCGAGATAGTCAGGGCTTTGAACAGTTAGTGCTCCGATATATCTCATCCAACATGTCCTCTGGACGTTCAATGCTCATTTTGTTGAGGGCAGAAATTCCCGATTCTCCTACTCGGAGTGAGCTGCGCGATTATGCTCGCGCGGAGTTTGAGCGTCATCGAAATGTTACAGAACTGGTTGGTTTACATTGAGTAGAGCTTTGATATCGAGAGGCTGACACTGCACAGCAACATATACGATATTTGATTTCGGTAAGGGAGCCTACGTCCGTGACAATGTGAGAGAGTATTTACTGAACGGCTTAGACCGGCAAATCCGAATTCGATATGATGAAGCGGTATATTGATGAGCAAGCCGCTGCCTAGAATGCATGCTTGAATGCGTGATCACCTTTCAAAGGCAATAGCTCTAAAGCCCCTATTTTCATGTATGCCACTCTAAGCATACAGCTGAATTCCCGCAACTACAATGAGGACGTCGGAAATTGGCTTTTGTTAGCTTATAGCCATTTTTCACCAACCAAGAAGAAATACGTCAAGAACAATTTGAAAATATAGCAGCATATTGACCGTCCCGAACGCCTTTTGAGATAGGAGAGCAGATGTAATAGTACAGTGGTCAGACAAGTGTCTTTTCGCAGCCCTACTCTCGCCGTGAAACTAGATCTCTCACAGCATCCAAGACTCCATAATACTTCTCTTCGGAGGGCTCAAGAACGGAACGAGCTGCATCTTGCTCCGCAAGAACCGGCTTTTTGCCCGCTTGCTTCGCTGCCGCTTCAATAGCAGCATGACGTTCTCTCCACTCCTTGTCTTCCTTGTCCCGAATCTCCAACTCGCGCAGCCATGCATCTCGCTTTTCTTGACCCTTTCGTATCTCTAGCGCCTGCTCGAATTCTCTCCGCTGCGTTCGCTCAGTTCTGTAGTACAGTCCACCGGCAACCACAGTAAGGAGAGTAAGTCCTTGGGCGTAGATACGGGCACGGAACATGCGGTTCATCTCAACTGAGTCGCCCGCCTTCATTGATCGGTAAGCACGCCAAAGCGCATAACAGGTGGCAGCGCATCCTAGTAGCCCGACTATGGTCAGACATTTCACGCTGTTTCTCGCCCGCAGTTTACACTCACCAGCTGGAACCCATGGCTCCTCCTTGAACCGTCTTCCAAACTTCTGAAGCGGAGTCTCCTCCTGAAATTGTCTAAAAGCGATAGTCAGAAACTATACCTCGGCGTCGCTCCGTGCATGGGCGTTGCCATTTGCGGGGACGTACTCGTGGCCGTCGAACGACGATGGGAGAGGTTCGCTCATAATGATCTTCTATTTATGAAATGGCCGCCGTAGTAGTGTGGACAAGAGTTGCAACAATGATTTTGGTAGTCAAGTTTCCCTTACTGGCTGTTAGGGTGATGAAAATACGCAGTGACGTCGGGGAGCGACTGGACATCATCTCCGGCAGGTTCTGGTAAATTACAATATGTATCTGTTCATACAATACACATGAGACGAGCCTTTGCCAGATTTCCGATGCTATTCATCGTTCAAAAATGGACAAGCAAAGCGCTAAGAGATGCTTACGCATGTCGCCTAAGAACTCAAAACTCATGACATCCTGCACGTACGGCGCCTGGCCCTGGGCCCCGGCGAAGAAGAGTAACTTCCCTTTTGGAAAGATAGGGCTGGAACGCAGGGTTGATGACATAACATTCAGCGCCGATCACGGAATTTTTCAGACTCCGCCAAAGAAGCAAGTCCGACTCGAGTCATAAGCCCCTCTATATACCTTTCAAACAAATTGATTCTTGAACTATCCCGTTTCTAGTCCTGAATCTGCCCAGAGGGCATACTGAAGCAGAACACAAACATGACCGAGAACGCGTCCATGAATGGCGCTGCGACACCGCTTTCCTCGAGGTTGAGCAATTTGGCTCTGACGGAATACTCTGCTATTCCGACCCCTACTTCGGAGAAGGACGAATACAAAGGACCCGACAGTCCACCCGCGTGGGATATCCCTGATGCTTTCCTACTTCCCAATGGCTACCCGGATGTGCGACGTGTTCCTGCTGCCTACCAAATCGTTCTACCGCTAACAATTGTTATCTGTAGTATCTTAAACTGATTCTGACTTCCCGCGTCTACGAGATAACTACCGAGTCGCCTCTCCACCATGCGGTCAATCTCAGTAACCGAATGGAATGTCGAGTGCTTCTCAAGCGGGAAGACCTGCTGCCTGTATTCAGCTTTAAACTCCGCGGAGCATACAACAAGATGGCTCACTTGACCGACGAGCAGCGATGGAAAGGCGTGATTGCTTGCTCAGCAGGTAAGCAACTCAAACAAGCGGGGCTTTATAGATCGGGCTCTGATACATCTATACTGTATAGGCAACCATGCTCAAGGTGTCGCGTACTCTGCCCGCAAGCTCAAAATTCCCGCTACCATTGTCATGCCCTCCGGCACCCCAGCGATCAAACACTTGAATGTCGCTCGGCTTGGCGGTAGTGTTGTCCTGCATGGAAACGATTTCGATGCTGCCAAAGAAGAAGCCCACCGCCGGGAAAAGCAACACGGTCTTACAAGCATCCCCCCTTTCGATGACCCGTACGTTATTGCTGGACAAGGAACCATCGGAATGGAGATCCTGCGCCAAGCGAATCTGGACAAACTGGAAGCTGTCTTTTGCGCCGTTGGCGGAGGAGGTCTGATCTCCGGTGTTGGCGTCTACATCAAGCGCATTGCGCCGCATGTCAAGGTCATTGGTGTGGAGACCCACGACGCCAACGCAATGGCCCAGTCTCTAGATGAAGGTTCTCGTGTGTTGTTGAACGAGGTCGGCCTCTTTGCAGATGGCGCTGCGGTCAAGAGTGTGGGGTCGGAGTGTTGGCGCGTTGCCCGTGAGGTAGTGGATGAGATAATCTTGGTTTCCACCGATGAGACTTGCGCTGCGATTAAGGATGCATTCGAGGACACACGCTCGATAATCGAACCCGCCGGCGCACTTGCCATTGCAGGCTTAAAAAAGTATGTCGCCAAGCGCCCCAGCCCCAACACCAGCCGTGAACTGGTTGCAATCACCTCGGGAGCCAATATGGACTTTGACCGGCTGCGGTTTGTTGCGGAACGCGCTGCCTTGGGGGAGAAAAAGGAAGCTCTTCTGAGCGTAAAAATCCCTGAACAACCGGGCGCTTTCGCCAAGCTAGTGGAGGTCGTCCTTCCGCATGCCGTAACGGCATTTAACTACCGGTATGCTGATGAAAAAACTGCCGATGTTCTCATGGGCATCTCCTTGTCCGCTTCAACAGGTCAAGAAGACCTGGCTAAGATTATGACGGAATTGACCCGCAACGGCATGGACTCGAAGGACCTCAGCGACGATGAGCTTGCTAAACGGCACTTGCGCTTCTTGGTCGGCGGACGCAGTGAAGTGAAGGATGAGCGTCTGTTCATGTTCGAGTTCCCCGAGCGTCCCGGAGCGTTAGCCAAGTTTCTCAGGACGCTTCGTCCTAGCCAGAACATCTCTCTATTCCACTACCGGAATTACGGCGGCGATGTTGGCAAGGTCCTGGCGGGTATTCAGTGCCCAGAATCGGAGAAGGAACAACTTGAGGCTTTCCTCAAGGATCTTGGATACCCATTCACCGAGGAGACGCAATCCGAAACTTACAAGACTTTCCTTCGTCGTTGATTTCCTTCGTCGTTGAAGATACTTAAAGATATGCGGTTCAGAGTCATGCCTTGCCCACTATACAGAGCGGATTAATTGGCGTTTGGATTGGTTCAGGGTGGAACTAGGTGATACTTTTGCTTTGTTTGTGCATCCATTGTAGTATAGTTGCAACCTTACTTTATGCCGACTTTTAGACCTTTCATTTTATGAGCCTCTGCTCACTATACCAAGAGAGTTACCGAGCAATTCAGCACCTTTTCTCATAATATCATTTGACTGTTTTCCCCAACTAATGATCAACATGATCGGATAAACCAAGCGCTGGTACTCTACTAGGATGTCAACATGTGTACTCTGAACAATTCAGCTGTGCTACGAAGCCTCCCTCAACCATGGACGACAAGACGTCTACAGTGACTTTCCACTGGCTGCTCAAGGGTCCGTGGAGCGAGAAACGTAGATTTCAGCCTGTCAAGTCGGCCTGATACTTAGACCATATACTACAATTTGGAAAGTAACTCGTGTCCGTGATAATGTCTATAAACGTCCACTTCGTCTTTCAAACTGCTAGGGGCTCAATGACATTTTACATCATCTTTAGCGTAAATAGGGAAACGGATATTTGGAAGGACTCAATGCATCGCCTTGGATCTGAGACCGATGACACTATTCTTATGGAATTGGAGTTGGATACAGTTTTGACAAGGAGTCAGATCAATAGTTCGGAGCCCATGAAAATCAAGCACTAATTGATAATAGCAGAATTTATAGCCCGAAATGAGAGCAGTAAAGTGATCGAGGCTGGAGTGCCTACGAGATCCTGCTGGGAGCTGGCTTCCTCTATTCCGCATGAGTAGATATCTTGGTAGTGTAGATCTCCAGGAGCTTCCATGACACAGCCAACGGGCTCCGGGCTAACAGGGAATTGACAGAAGGGTACGAGACGAAAAGCTGAGCGGCCAGTTTAAATCATGTGGCCTGGCCAAGGACATACTTAGTTGCAAACAAGTCGAATTTTTCTTACCATATCATCCTTATAATAGACAAAAAGTCTCTGTGGAGCATTTGCAGGCCCATCATACTGCAGGTACGGAGCAGGAAGGAGCATCTCCGGAATTTCGGCAGAACAGAAAGTCCGAATCATTTTCCGCCGAGCACACTGACAATCTCCCAAGGTCGATGCGAACAACAAGGCCCGAATTCAGCACTATTCTAACTTCCACGGGTCTCGCCTGGTTGTCAGTTTACGATTGGAGGCTCCTCCGCGACCTACCAAGATGATCTCCCTCCGCTCCCTCCTTGGTCCTTCGACCGCCGCCCTTTGCCAGTTCCTTCCCCGACATAACAGCAACCCCCGAGTCCTTATCCGGCCATTCTCACAATTATCGCAACTCACAAGTAACAATGGCTTCATAATTGGGAGGTCAAGGTCTATTGTTCCAGGTGTTGGTGTTTCTGCCGTGAGGCAGGTGGAGCAAGTGAGAGGGATGAAGACAAGGTCGTCGGTTAAGCGGCTTTGTGAGGGGTGCAAGGTATGCATATTGTCCTAAATGTTGTTCGCAGGAAGTGAGAGGTCAAGTTTGAGGCTGGGGTGTTCCGAAGATCATGGGCTAACGGGCACTGCTTGTAATATAGCCCGTTCGGAGAAAGAACCGGGTTTATATCATTTGGTGAGTTTGGTTGTCTTGGCTCTAGTGTGTTGGGTGATATGGTGCTAACAGCCAACCTACGCGCAGCTCGAAGAACCCGAAACATAAGCAGCGTCAAGGGAAATAGAATGCAAGTTTGTATTTGCGAGAGGAGGGGACAGGACGATATCCATTCGACTTTGAGATGGGCGCTTTACCTCCGAGTCGGGAGAAACAGACCTCGTGGGTTCTCTGCTATAACAACCCCGAGAGTATCATTTTCTTGGGCTTCCGGCCTCAGGGGCCGGACTATCTCGACGCTTGTCTGGACAGTTTTCACGGTTCAATGGGACATGACCAACTGGTTGGTTGCGGCGCATATGTTCTGTGTTGTATTATTTGCGTGTAAATTAAATTTGGGTAATATCATTTTCCTCTATATTTAGGCTTTCCTTAGCCGCATGACATTTGATCGCCGTCTATCTATATATCACCCCCAAGCTCACTATATGCGCATAGCTAATGGCGCCGGATTAGGGGTTGGGGAGTAGGGAACTTTAAGTATTTACTGATTTCGTAAAGAAATATATGTTCCTTTATACAGTGATATCATAAGTTCAACTAATGTCAGACCTTCATCTATATTTTCTCACGACTGCAAAGGCTCACCCATTCCACCAAAGGTGACACTCTTAATTGTCATGAACTCTTCAATACCATACTTGCTGCCCTCACGACCAAAGCCACTTTGCTTAACACCACCGAATCTAGACGAACAGTTAGCCTGAAACTGCACTTCAGAATGACAGGGAGCTTAAAAGAAGAGCAACTTACGGAGACGCAACATCACTAATCAAACCAGTGTTGACACCAACCATACCAACCTCCAGAGCTTCAGCCACGCGGAAAATGCGCTTGATGTTACCACTAAAGAAGTATCCGGCCAGACCGACCTCAGCCTTGTTAGCCAGCTCGACAACTTCCTTCTCGGTCTCAAACGGGAACAGTCCAGCCACAGGCCCGAAGGTCTCCTCCGAGGCAATCTTCATGTCCTTGGTCATGTCCGCAAGGACTGTAAGGTCATAGAAGTTGGGACCCAAGTCAGAACGTCTCCGGCCACCAGCAATAAGCTTGGCGCCCTTTGAGACGGCGTCTTGAACGTGTTGGTCAACCTTGTCGACTGCACGATCATGGATAACTGGGCCGTGGGTAACACCATTTTCGAAGCCAGCACCGACTTTGAAGTTTTTGACCTTCTCGACAAACTTCTGGACGAATTCGTCGTAAATACCCTTTTGCACGTAGATTCGGTTTGCGCAAACGCAAGTTTGGCCAGAGCTTCTGAATTTGGAGGCGATTGCCCCGGTGACCGCGGCATCGAGGTCGTCGACGTCGTCGAAGACAATGAAGGGGGCGTTGCCGCCGAGTTCCCAGGAGACCTTCTTGATTGTTGATGATGATTGTTTCATCAAGAGTCTGCCAACGTTTGTTGAGCCCGTGAAAGAGACCTTGCGGACGTCTGGGTGAGTGGTGATCATCTCGCCCACTTCGGGAGTGTTCTTCATGGCTGTAACGATATTGACGACACCCTTAGGGATACCAGCGCGGTTTGCCAGTTCTGCGAGAGCGTTGGCAGTGAAGGGAGTCTCTCCCGGTGACTTTGTGACTACAGTGCAGCCGGCAGCAAGAGCAGGTCCAATCTTGCGTGTGATCATGGCAGCTGGGAAGTTCCAGGGCGTAATCAGACCGCAAACGCCAACAGGCTGTTTAACGGTGATTACGCGGTTACCAGGTACAGATGCCGGAATAGTGTCGCCATAGGTGCGAGGAGCCTCCTCGCTGAACCATTCGAAGAAGCTGGCGGCGTAATTCACTTCTCCTTTGGCGTCTGCGAGCGGCTTTCCGTTCTCCCATGTAATCAGTGTTGCTAGATCTTCGGCATTGTCTACCATAAGCTGGTACCACCGTCGAAGCATCCGAGCCCGTTCACGGGCGAGAGTTGTACGAAACTTGGGGAAAGCCGCGCTGGCCGCCTGGATGGCTTTCTCTGTGTCAGATGCGCTAAATTCCGGGCATGTTCCAATGGATTTCCCCGTAGCAGGATCTGTCAAAACATTGAGATACCACCTATTAGCATCGATGTGCGCTATCGCCAGCTTCATAAGCTATTTGGGGCTCTATACCGTGAACCTCGAATGTCTTTCCAGACTCCGCATCTACCCATTCGCCATTGACGAAGGCTTTCTGAATAAACAGAGACTTATCTTTCAACTGCATACATCACTGTTAGCCAGATAATCCAAATGAATGTCAATATCCTGCTCACCGGAGGTACAGTGTACCCTGTGGTGTAGAGCCGTTGGGGGTAGGTATGAGAAGGCATAGCGTATAAATAACGAGGTCGTCGCAATGACTGCTTAGACAGTGGACGTAAAATCTTGTCCATCTTTATATTCGTCTATTTTCTGCTCCACTGGTCGGAAACAAGACCGAAGAAGACTGCAAAGGCGCTTTGCTTTCCCTCAGTCAGCTTGTGTGAGTATCAATGCAAGCTCGGCCGCAGGAATTGATCGATTGCAGTAGCGCTGTCCAGAACGAGTGCAAGTTAGCAGGCTTCCCCTACGTTGAAGGAGTGAGTTTCAGCCCAATCGCTCATTTATTCTCAAGAACCCCCGAGATTGTCTTTATACAGCTTTCTCTCCAATTGCTCCTGGCGAGGGGAGCTGTAGGTCACGTGCCTTTGCGTCATAATGAGCGTGTTCGGCCCTTGCTATTGGTTGCTCAACCCGTAGGCTTATCAGTGACTTATGTGATTGGTGCAATGTACCGACGATTCTATACTATCGGCCTTCTTTGCGATTGCTGATTTGCTTAGTATAACAGTTTAAAAAGAAGAGAAAGGCACGGAGTAGTTTAGATGTTCGACATTATCTATGATGATCTGTGATCCGGAACTGAATAAGGTTTTTACTTCAATATGAGACTGTATTAGGCAATCGGGACCGTCTTCAAACCTCACTGCGTGTTTGCGACTTATTTTCTTTGGGCCGGTAATTCGGATGCATTGTTTTCAGATGTTGATTCAGATTCCACCGCCGAGAAAATCCCTTCTCATGGCGACGGCAATTTTTGAAGGGACATACCAAGCTTTGAATCCTCTGACTGCTATTATCCCTGGAAGGTAGCGCCCCCTCGGTAGGCTTGGGATCAGCCGGCGAAGTAGAGCGCTTGCCTGTAGAAGTAGAACGGCTTGCGGGCGCCGAGAGTGGAGGAGAGTCATCAAGTCTCATCTGGACTTTTTTAGACGCC
Organism: Aspergillus foveolatus; assembly: GCF_047715535.1. Taxonomy (NCBI): domain Eukaryota; kingdom Fungi; phylum Ascomycota; class Eurotiomycetes; order Eurotiales; family Aspergillaceae; genus Aspergillus; species Aspergillus foveolatus. The sequence goes on from NW_027396066.1 coordinate 852,686, forward strand.
CACTCAAATGCGTCGTCCATGTAATCTCGGGTAGGATTTCTCAAGAACGATGGGAATTCCATGTCCTCACCGACTAAAGCAGAGAACCTTTGAGTAGCACGCCGAAGCACGACTGACGGCAAGCCTATCATAGACGCAACGCCTGCTACATCCCTCCAGTCCGTTAGAACTGTCTGGCTAATGGCGTCTGCCGAACTGGAGCGCGGTCTATGTCTTGAAGTATGTGTATTTTTAACGAGCGTGCCATCTCGCTGCGATGAAAGGAACGTTCTTCGCGTGCGCTTGCGACCTCGAGAATAGCTTCTCTCCGGCATTCTCTGCGTTCGCTTCTTGCTGGAAGATAGAGTCCGCATATGAGTGCTGTCAACGGCGGAGTGGCGTTCGGCTTCTGAGTCGTCGTCTATTTGTGCGCCCTCAGAGTAAGCGTTACTCATCTCAGACGCAGATGAGAAGCTCCGTGCGCGCATTCTGCCTCTTGACCGGCTTCGATTGGACTGACCGTCGTCGGACTGTGACGCCCCATGGAAACGGTGAAGTCCCATCAGTAGTTTTTCATATTGGGTAATCACATTTCGGACGAGTGGGCGTAGCTTTCGTCGCGATTCAGCGTCATCTATCTGAACAACTGGGCGAAGAGGGTGCTGAAAGCCCTCTTGTTCACTTTCACAGTCTGTGGTGTCATCAACGCACCACTGGTCAGTCCCATTATCTCCTTCTGTGCCAGACTTAGCCCCCTCGGTATCAGACGGAGCAACGCCCTTTCTGTCCGAAGGAGCTGAAGAAGCCCACTCCCTAGAATGGAACCTCTCCTTTGCTATTCTCGATAGAAATGCCGTGATGCACTCTTCAAGCTCTGCGCTTGGCCGTCCATCTGGCTTCATTCTGAAGGTCCATCTGTCATCTTCCAACCGGCGAAGACGCTCATCCGCACGGGGAACTTCGTCGCTTGGCATCGGCCATGCCGTCCATTCCTCAAGGATATCTAGTAGATCCGCATGGCTCAATCCATTGTTATTAGCCCCGTCTTCATCAAACGAATCTGTGTTCGCAGTCCCTAGTGTCGCAACTCCCCGCGTTTGCAGAACATGTGCATTGTACAAATGAGCTGCGAGGTCCCTTGCACCAGTCTCAGCCAATGCTTCGGCGATCTCTCTATCGTTCCTTGTCAGATGCAGCCACAGATGTGGCTTGCCATAAAACCTATTAGGGCGATATGGAGAGGGAGAGGGAGAGTTAGGACTCTCAGGGCTTGCTCGCGTCTTCAGGATAGGTTTCGTATTCGAGTCCGATAATGAGCGAGCGCCGCTGTAACTCCTGCTTGGCGAAATAGACGTCTCCCTATCGCTGGTTTGTATGTAGTCTAATTCGTCTCCAGAGTCTTCATATCCATAGCTCAGGTTACCGCCGGCCGCAGCGGCGCCATCAAGTTGATCTAGGGCTTCATCCTCTCTGAAGAGTATGGACTGATCCTGGTTAAGCGTTGCCTGACTAGAACCACCAAATAAAGATCGATACGGCTGTGCAGATGGAGGAACACCTGAGTTTTGTGATTGGCTGTCCGAGTAGTAGGACATGCCTCGAGCTTCATGGGAGTATGAACATCAACGGCCGCTGGGTAAATAGTGTTAGGATGTACAGTAATTGGCGAAGCATGGATAGGTTCGCAACCGCACCCATGTGCGTAGGTTCCTGCGTGATTGATGCTGGGTTAATATGCCTGGTTCGCAGATGATCGCGGTAATTTTTTGTAATCTTGACGATAAGATAGAGAGGCGTTTGTTCTGTTTGCATTCAGATACTGTCCTTAACCCAACTAACAAATAATCACATGAATGACAACTACCAGGATCTATTTATCCCCTCTCTCAATTTGTCCAGTTTTTTAAAGAACTTTGAGTGAACTTCTGCATTTCTCAGTGTAAGTAATATCATCTCGCGGTGATGATTGTTTCCGTCAGGGATAAGGCCATTCTATCCACTTCAACCGCATGTTGAACAAGGCCGTGCTGTTCCCAGTCTAGTTTGAGTAACTCGATCATACAATGGCTAAGGAGGCTGTAAGCGCTGCTTCTTCACGATTGCTTGTGGCTGGGCCAGTCTCTGTGGTTACTGATCCCTCCGCCGTTGTTTGATCTTCTACGGTCATGCCACAATCTCTCTCGTCTTTATACTGAAATTCAGATGCCACTCGCCGAAGATGCACGAAAAGCTTCCTAGTATAGTTACTATGTGTTTCTGATACTGTCTCTTTGTAGCTCTCCACTATACCGGCCGGGTAACTTATTTCTCGAAGCTGGAGCGTAGCTGGGTTATAATGTAGCTGCTGCAATATTGCCAGTTTATCCAAAGCCTTCGCTTGTAGCTCCTCTTGGTCTTTACCGTTTTGACATTCAGAGTTGCGCAATGAGCTGTTTCAAAGGCATATATGGCAGAGTTGGGCCATGAGATCCAGTAGATGGCGGCTCTTCGATTCATTTGATGTTCAACATGAGAGATCTGAAGCCGCGCCATTTTGCCTTTGCTGTATACTGCGTTTTACATACTATGAGTCTATAGACAGAAGACCAAAAAAGGGGGCGGAAAAATACGCCTTAACTACCTAACCAACAATCCCCATATCAATCAATGGATATCATTGTATCACCTAACTTTTGTTAAATCTTTCCTCGCTTACTTCCCAGCGGCACCTTTCTCGATCTTCCTCCGCTTAGAGCGCAACTTGGCAGACTCCTCAGCCGTCTTCTTGTTCGAATACATCATCTTCTCCAATAGCTTTCGTTTCTTCCGGCTCATCATCATCTTCTGCCTCTCCAGCTCCTCATCCTCTTGACGCTTCTTGGCAGCCCGCTTCTTCGCCTGGGACTTCTTGGCAGCTGCTTCGTCCGCAGCACCACTAGACGAGAAGGGGAGACCTGCGGCCTCGGCTTCAAGTTCCTTCTGGTGCTGGGTGCGAGCAGTCTCTTCTTCGTCCTCTGATTCGGAGCCAGCATCTTCGTCTTCAATACCCGCAAACTCGTCTTCTTCTTCCTCTTCTTCCTCGCTCTCGCTGTCGTCGTCATCAGTTTCAGCAACATCCATGCCGCCATCAACGGACTCATCCTCAGATTCCTCCTCAGACTCGTTGGCCGCCGTAGGGGCGGGTTTCTCTTCACTGGCTTCTTCCATTTCTTCATCGCTCTCTTCCTCCGCATCTATATCAGCTTCCCCTTCTTCTTCCTGTTCGGCCAAGCTAGCACGAGGATCGTATCCACCCTTCTTGGGTTTGACCCATGGGCTCAGATGAGGCGGGAGAGTGGCGCCTGGCGCATACAGATCAGGTCGGAGGAGCTTTCCCTCATTGATGCAATCCCAAACCCACTGGGGCTGGACGTATGTTCGGCCGGGAACACGAGTGCCGGGCTTCACCTTCTGTACAGCTCCACCATCCGTGGCAGCGGCAGGGATAGAGGGAAGAGAAGACTCGGGCAGGGAGGGTCGATCCACAATCTGATGGGTGATGCGAGGATCAGCCTCGTTATGTGTGAAAGCACCGCCCCCGAGAACAGTGTCCCACCCGATTCGCTTACAGCCAAAGGCGCGGAGAATGAATTCAAGAGGGGCCTTGGGGGCTTCTCGGGAAATGTAGAACGTGAATGGCGCGAAGAGTGAGCCAGCTTGATCGCCACTCATGTCGGGTTGAGGAAGAGTGTCGGCCTCAGGAGCCGTAGTCTCAAACTTGTCGATTGCGTCCGTGACTTCCTCGGCTGTCTCAGTGGGCTGTTCGCTGCTAGCCTGGTCCAACCCAGCCTTCTTAATCACGTTGTCGACCTTCTTTTGAACTTCGGCGGAGACCTCCTGGTTGGCAGCATCGCTTGAGGGCTTTGCGGGTTCGATCGCCTTCGGAGCATCGCCAACTGTGCGTCCCTCAAGAGTGAAAGCCGCCAATTCTGCTCCGTTCTCGTCAAGCCGAGTATCGAACTTTGGTGGATATCTCAGGCCGATGGAGGAGTACAAGCGGTAGTTGACGAAACCCAAAAGTGTCGTGTAGAACTCAACAAATGTAGCCATGATTCGGTAATCCACATCGCCGTTGACTCGTTGCACGAACCGGTAAGGAACCAGCCACATAATGTCCTGGCCTTGAATTGTCGCCTGATAATAAATACCCTTGATTGAGAGGAATGACTTTCGCAGAGAGTTGGTTGTGATCAGGTAATGTTGAAATTCGTGCGTGACTCGTTGGCACAAAGCGATGGTTTTGGGCGGGACATGGTTGGTAGAAGGCAGGTTCGCAAAGAGGAAAAGAAGAGACAGCGCATCATCGAGATCTCTCAGGGCATCAATAAATGTCGGGTAACGCTCCTTGATGACATGATCCAGTGTCAATTTCGGCGCATGGTTTTTCTCCAAGCGCGCCGCATCGCCAACTTCTCCACGTCCCAAGGATCGAGCGATTTTCTTCGCTAGCGCTTTTTGTTCGCGAAATTTTCGAAGTAGTGGCTCGTGCAGAAGGTATTGAATGTCCTTGGTGTAGTAGAAGGTGGTATTCTGAGTCGCTGATTTCGAGGCCTTCTTCTTGTTCCGAGGCTCGCGAGGATAGATTCCTACAAAGGTACATTAGCTTTTGGCTCTGCTGTCCCAGAAGAGCACGTTCACTCCTCTTGCCATGATGTGTAAAATGGATACAAACCTTTGAAAATGCATAGTCGACGGAAATCTGGCAGCGAAATCTGGAGTTTGCGCACCGCCTGTGTTCTGGTGATGTAGTTTTTGGCCTGGCCAGAGGTTCCTATGAGGCGGTGGTTAGAAACAGATGTCTAGTATCGCTCGGGGTCTGCCCCTTACCCTTTTTCTTGATTTTCGCCATGATTACGACTTGGATGGTGGATTGGAAGAAAGATGGGAGAAAGGTCTTCTAGTCATCCAAAAATTTGAACTTTTTTTCCGCAGAGAAAACTCGGGTGGCCCGTGCACGAAAGACCGCGGAGTCTTGGCGTTTGAATAGCGGACAAGGGACAGGTGGAGCGAAACCACTTCATATGAACACCCTTTCATCGAAGGGAAGGGCCATTCTTGCCCTGCATTGCTCGGCCTCAATAGTTGAATTGGACCATCATGCCTGTTGACCGCAGGAAGGTTGCTGTTTTTGGCGGCGCCCTCGCGCTGCGGCTGCTACTCCTACTCCTGTTTCCTTCCCTGCCTGACTTAATGACAGGCCGAGTGGAGGTCTCGACACCGGTGACCAGCTTCAAGAGGCGTATGTTTCACTGAGAGTCCGATGATAATTGGCGTCAGCTGACATATAAATTACAGTCCAAGAAGGTCTTTTTCTCTACAACCGCAATGTGTCACCTTATGACGGAGGCGTCTTCCACCAGGTAAGTGGCAGCGGTCAAGCACCTAGGAGTCCTGCTAACGCATCGTGTACGAAGGCACCGCTTCTGCTTCCAATATTCTCGCTGTTACCAAACGCCCAACAGTATCCTATTCCGACTGCACTTCTCTACTCGTTGGTCGATTTGCTCAATGCGAATGCCTTAGTGACGATCTCCGACTCCGCCCAGGCAGTATCCGGAAGGCTGTACACTTCATCGAGGAAACTAATCAAGTGGGACGGCATTGTGGTTGCGGCATGGTAGAGAAACCATTGATGTTTGATATGCATGATACTAATACCAAATAGGTTCCTGTTTAATCCTTTTACTATCGCAACCTGCCTTGGTCGGTCAACAGCTATATTCACTTCGACCGGAATTCTCTATGCTATTGCCGCAGCTGTTCAGGGACAGAGCCTCAATGCGATGTTCGCATTAGGGCTTGCATCCTACCTGTCAATCTATCCGGCCCTCCTGTTTGTTCCGCTTGTCCTCCTTTGCTACGACCGGCACGCTCAGCGCAGTCAAAGCTCTCCGTCCACGCCTCTTTTCGTGGCAAAATACCTCGCCATCCTTCTTGCGAGCATTGCGGGGCTCCTTGGAATATCACTCCTGATTATTGGTGACTTCTCGACTCTTATCTCCGCAACGTACGGTTTCCAGCTGCTTGTTCCGGACCTTACTCCAAATATCGGCCTTTGGTGGTACTTCTTCATCGAGATCTTCGATTCTTTCCGGGACTTTTTCCTCGGTGTCTTCTGGCTTCATCTCGCAGCATACGCTGGCAGTCTGAGTGTGCGGTTACGCCGACAACCCTTATTCGTCGTTACGTCACTATTGGGTATCTTTGCGGTGTTCAAGCCCTATCCAAGCATTTCAGACGCCTCTCTATACTTTGCTGTGCTCCCGATCTACCGGCATCTCTTCCCTTGTAAGCACTCCTATCACTCTTCCTCCATACATCATTCCGAATCCTGTTCTTGGAACTGACTGAATTAGTAATGCGCTACACCTTCTTCTCCGTTTCAGCTCTTCTTTACGCCTCACTACTAGGTCCAGCCTTCTACCACCTGTGGATCTACGCCGGCTCAGGAAATGCCAACTTCTTTTACGCAATTACCCTCGTATGGAGTCTCGGTCTTTCACTCATCCTGGCGGATACGATCTTCGCCGCTCTTCGCGACGAATGGGAGCAGGAGAACCCAGACAGGCGCGGCAAACCCGTCAAACAAGTGTAAATGTACTTTCACCCATAAAATGTCTATCATCAACTAGAGTTGCTAGCGTAAGCTTTTGGACATAATCATATAGTCAGCCTCTTTTACCGTCCCATTTCGTAGTTTCCGCGGCCTCGGAGAATTCTCATCCTCCGCATACCCCAGTCTTGTGTAGAACTTGATTGCCCGACTATTCGACTTGAAAACAGTCAACATCGCCTTCTCAAGCCCAATGCGCCGACCTATTTTCTCAAACCGCTCGATCAACTCCTCTCCTAATCCCTGCCCCTGTACCTCAGGCGTGAGATGAATCTCATAGCAATATAACACCTCATACCCATCTTCGTACGTAACCATAAACTCAAGGAACCCGGCGAATTGCCCGGTTGATTTCGAGCTCGAGCTATCGCCCTCGGCATCTTGAACGCCATCTGATGCACCCCGCCGCAGGATCATATACTTCATGTCGGGAAGTTTCATTTCCTTCCTCTTTTCAGAGGGCGACCAGCCTATACTGGAGTTCTTATAAGCATTTGAGGACGTAAGCTCCAACAGCTTGAAGCAAGAGGCTAGCTCTGTGTCGGGTATTGTGGCTGCTGTGTGGATGGAAATGTCGTATGACTCGGTTTCGAGATCCCTTTTAGCTGCTGGTCCCGGTTTAATTGGCGTATTCTCATTCGGTGTAATAATTTCATTGGCAACCGCATGAGTCTTATTTGCGTTCGCTTGCGCTTTTGAAGGAGTTACATCTTCTACCTTCGTTTCTCTTTCCTTCTGGAAGCTCAGTTCGGAAGCCGGGATGTACACTGATGTAAACTCCTCCAGGGATAGTGCGTTTGTACGCTCCACCAAGGGAAGCGGCTTTGGCTTCGGTCTTCGTTTTCCTTCATCTGGGACCTGTTAGTTATGAGATCCGACTCCCCTACATGTCGCATATCCCGAGTCCTTCTCTCTTGAGAAAGAAACGACGACAAGTGTATTACAAATTAAATAAATGAGATAGTACCTACTAATACCAGAATTCTTAGGCTTTTTCCTTATCTCAGCTCTCAATTGTCGCGTCGCACGGCGAAATGCTGGCATGGCTGACATCAATAAACGAATTTTTGCGGAGTAATTTGTGAGAATCGGCAGGGGCGGTGTAAAATATAGTCGATTGTTCGATTTAGACTAATTCCAATTCATAGAGACTTATATTGCATGGTTTGTATATGATGTGGTCTTTATGCAGGCAGGTGGATGATGATGGATGCTTCGCGTTCGCGTCGGGAACTGGCGTTGACTTCGGAATACCGAGTTTGTCCTGGTAGGAAGAGCTATGTGCAAAGCCCCTATTTGTGAGTAGAAAGAACTCAACGCCTTAATTTACGAATATGTCCAGATCGTGTCTTTCGGCGATTCGAGTATCGAGGGTATCGAAATCAAGGCGCATATATATCCGCTAGATTAGGGTTTCATACAGGTTTCAAAAGATAGCTCAAGCGGGAGCGAATCATGAGACTTACTACTGTTTGTAGTACATAGGAACTATCCAGGCCGATTCTAAAGCTGATGTTAAACTGCTATGAATATGTGAAATCTCTAAGTTTGCGTTATATGGAGCAGTCGCGTCCTTTATCCCCAGAGGCCGCAAGTGCAGCTGACTAACTATAGCAATATCACGACAGCGGGATACTGAAGCTTCACACGGCTCGCGCTACTTTGCAGCGTTTTCTTTCGCCCATGGGCTTCAATCCTCCAGCGTCAACTTCTCAGATACATCAACTCCCAATCGAAAGGCATAGCTGTAGCGCTGGTTCCTGGCCAGCTTGTTGAGGGCTTCAAATTCGGGATCGGGGATGATAAGGTCTGGCGACATTAGTTCACTGTTTCAGTACGGCACTGCAAGACGGTATGTACTTTGAAAGTTGCCCTCAATGCGGGAATATGTGACACCCTTTGGCAAGAACGTCTGTAATATGCTTCACTGCCCACGGGATCGGGACAGTTTCTGGGTCTTTATTAAGCTCAGCAGCGAATTCCTGCACGATAGGATCAGCGAACTTTCCACCATATGATCAAATAGCAGCGATAGCTATCTAACTCTGTCGAAGTCCCTCAAAGAGAAGGGAGAGTTACCGAGTCACATGCTAGATGTTCTTTCTAACGGGCTATAGGCAGCCGTAAAATCTTCTTACCCTCTAACCACCGCGTAAGCTTGTTGCTGGAGCTATGGACGAGCATATATTTGGTTCACTGCGATAAGTATCTCCGCATACTCAGTAGCTTTCTGGGTTTCTCGATTGTGTGATTGCTGACGCCAATTCTGTTGATTTTGCTCGAGTAGACGAGACTCCCTAGCGCTTTCCAGATATCATCATCGGCATATTGGCTAGATAGAACCGCTTTATGATAGGTTCTATCGGCGTAAGAGTTCACGTACGCTTGAGAGCGCAGGCCCAGTAAATCTAAAACTTATCAGCGAACGCTCTGAGAGTACTGACGGTCAAGCGTACCAAGCATTAATCAAGATATTCCCTCTGGAAGTCCTGCAGTGTTTTGTCAAGCGCCTCTTTGATGTGGTCAGGGTGATGCTGCGAATTCCAAAAACTTGTGGTCTATTCAGGCAGGCTCAGCTCCTGACTGCTGTTTGAAAGGTAACCAAGGTGATCACCGACGGAATCTTGTCTCAAGGTACACGGGACGTCCTCCATCCATTCAGAAATCTGTTCTCATTCAGATAGCAGGCGGCATCGTCAATGTGACGGTATTCAGCGCGCAGAGCAGACTCAACCGCCTTTTCAATTCCATGGGGCTTAGAGAGCTAATTATGTTGACGTTACTTGTCCAAGGTATAGCTGGCTAGTCCGCATACCCAGGTACCTAGGCCAACAGCAGGGATACGGTGTCCCGTTGAACTTGAAGGAATGTCTGAGACACATGGTCAAGCAGTTCAGAGCCCGCAGTGAGACAGTTTGTGAATATATTAAGTGCTATTGAGAGGAAGAGATGAAAGAAGGGAGGGTCAGCTATCAATTCCTCATAAACTGCATCGCAGGATTTTCAGAGCTCCATGCATATCTCAGCCATGTTATGGTAATAGTCAGTGATTGCGGCGCACATTGGCTGATTCACAATCGTGGACTCGGGTACGTCGCACGTCCTATAAGCATAAACAGAAAGGCCACTTTTTCCATTATTGTTTTTGCAATTGTCCATTTCAGTCTCGACTGGAGTTTCACGGTCGATTATAGAGAAATGCATAGGTAAGAGAGACGATCGATTAAATCTGGACTGAATGACAACTACTAGAGTGTCGCAATGTACGGGTTAAGAATAAGCCTAATTGAGTAGCTCGACATTGGATAATCCATTGAGATCAAAGGAATGACGGATACTATATTTCGATAGCAGCACCCTAATCAGGAAAAGATATGCAATTGTAACTACTAAGGCTGTTACATATATTGTTTGAGATGTCTCACAAGTAGAAAGAAACAGCAAGAGATAGGTAATATTGGCGGGGTAGTCACGGGATAACGCACTTGGCACGGCTGCCCCGCCGTAATTTTGAGGGCCGAAAAAGAAGTGGGCGGGATGCTTTGAGTCAATCGTACTTCAAGCCCTGGTCAACTCTCTATTAACACTTTTTCTTTTCTCACTCGCCGCCGGTCAATTTGCCGTGGTACACAAACGCAATCATGGCGGCCGATATGACAAATCCCGTTCTGGACGCGCTGTCCGCGTCTGAAGGGCCGATTTTATCCAATGAAGCCTTCCCCTCCGTCCCCTCACAAACCGTCAAAGCGGCGCTTGATCGACTCGCCTCACGACTGATGGTCGAATATGAAACCTTCAACAGCGAGGTTCTTGTCGTGACGAAGGAAGGAGAGGATGTTGCAGCCAATGGCAGTCACGAAGCGAAAGTCTACCAGGCAGTGCTCGCTGCCATGGATGGCTTGAAGATTAAGGAGTTGCCTGAAGTTGTCGGAAAAGAGAATGCTCAAATCGGACAGGGAAGCGCCTTCAAGAAGGGCTGGATCAAGAAGGATAAGGATGTTCTCCGGGCTGCCACCGACAGCATTGTTGACGATACTCAAGCCGACGTGAAAAAGATCCAGCGGGGTGGGACCGTGACGGACCCCAATGCTCTCAAAGAATTGAAGAAGCGGAAACTCGTCACTGCCAAGAAGGTCATCACTTTTAAAATCTCAAAGGGCCCTAAGTACGCCAGGGAGCTGGTCAAGGAGGAGACCGACCTGACGGCCGAGATGCTTCAGAACGGATCATGGAAGACTGCCACTTTCAAGCCCTACAACTTCAAGGCTATGGGCGCTCCTACCCCCTCTGGAGCCTTCCATCCTTTAAACAAAGTCCGACAGGAGTTCCGGAATATCTTCTTCGAGATGGGTTTCGAGGAGATGCCGACGAACCGCTTCGTGGAGACTGGCTTTTGGAACTTCGACGCCCTCTTTGTGCCTCAGCAGCACCCCGCTCGTGACCTCCAAGATACCTTCTATATCTCCGACCCCCTCACCGCTGACCCTCCCCGTGAAGATCCCGAGAATGACCCCCACCGCCCAAAGACCGTGCTTAAACCCGCGGGCGAGGAAAGGAAACTGGACTACAAAGAATATTGGGAGAATGTCCGCCAGGTTCATGAGAACGGAAAGTACGGGTCAATTGGTTATCGCTACCCATGGAGCCCCGAGGAAGCGCTGCGCCTTGTTCTTCGCACACACACCACATCCATCTCGACGTACATGCTGCACAAGCTTGCCGCCAATCCGCGACCTGCGAGATATTTCAGTATCGACCGTGTCTTCCGTAATGAGGCAGTCGACGCCACACACTTGGCTGAGTTCCACCAAATCGAAGGTGTCATTGCCGACTTTGACCTCACACTAGGTGGTCTCATCGGCTTCATGGAGGTTTTCTTCGCCAAGATGGGCATTCACAAGCTCCGCTTCAAACCTGCCTACAATCCGTACACCGAACCTAGTATGGAAATCTTCGGCTACCACCCCGGGCTAGGCAAGTGGGTGGAAATTGGAAACAGCGGTATGTTCCGGCCGGAGATGTTGGAACCTATGGGTCTTCCCAAAGACATGCGGGTGTACGGTTGGGGTCTCAGTCTTGAGAGGCCGACCATGATCAAGTAAGTGCTGGCTGAAAATTATAACAATCAAACCCTTTCGACTGACTCTATTTAGGTATGGCGTGAGCAACATTCGAGAACTGCTCGGCCACAAGGTTGACCTCAACTTCATCGAGACAAATCCAGCAGTCAGATTAGAAAAGGATTAGATTTGACTCAAGAGAGAAAAGACGGGTTGTGCATTTTATACATACTACCATGGCGAACATAGAAGCTTTGAAAAGAATCAAGCATGATATACCCTTTCTAGTCATAAAACTATCCCATGGACATATCAAGAACATGGAAGTAACCTGTGCCTCTTATTGAAAGCCTCTCATTTACGAGATTATCAATTACACTCAGTATCTAAACGCAATGTCCCACCCGTATCTGTGCCCCAGCGCACATCACTGCAGCAGTGGCTCTTCAGCAGGCGGCGAGGTAATCTTCGGCATGTGTACAATAGATTATGACTCTACCTCCTCGCTCATTAAGAGAAACAGATGTATGCTGCGCGAACATTCAATCTGGTTCAGTGTGAGGAGGGATCAGGTGCCGGTATGAGGCCTTCACCATGAAGGCGGTTATGAAACAACATCTGCGGCACAGAAAATACAAGAAATAGAGATAGGTAAAGTAGATGGAAATGAAATGGATTCGGAATTTTGATTTTTTAGACTGAGCTTAACATCATATCAGACGAAGACGTAGCGGTAGCGTAGGATCCGACCACCCACAAATGAGTAGATCACGATCAGATAACTCATCTCATTTCATTCCTACATAAAATAAAACATTAGCCTTCGTTCCAACAGAGTCACTCCAGTACCCTTCCTCCGACAACAGACGAACTCACCACCCACACCCAAACCAACCATCCTTAAGCGAATTTACCGCTGGCGGCTAGCAGTCCACACGTTACGGATGTAGCCGTCGCGCTGGGTAAGACGGTTGAGCGAGTCGTCGCTCTCGCCGCGGGCACGGATGAAGCCGCACAGAGCGTAGGTCTGGTTCTCGCCGGTGTAGCGGCCGTTCTCGTCGACCTTGCCGATGGAGATCTGGACCGAGGCGTGGTCGTTGGCCTTAATGATGCGGTTGGTGGCGCTGCACTTGCGGGGGACGTAGCTAGAGAGAGGTTAGTGGTGATGGCTCTTTTGCACCTTTGACTGGAGTGGTCTTTGCTCGCTCAAGAGAAATGAGAGAGCGAGATGCAACAGCTGGAGAATGAGAATTCGGATGAATTCTTTCGCCTCAGAGTATTTGATCAGGAAGCAACCTCCCATCAATGTCTGTTTTGCCCAATCTCCATGCTATCCCATCTCGCCCTCTTCTAGATTGCAGACGTCTCGGCAAAGCAAAAACCGCAAAGTGTGTACGTACAGATCGACGATTTCTCCCTTCTCGTTCTCCATTTTGGTGGTTGTCTGTTGTCTGAGGTCGACGACGAACGGTGATAGACGAGGGTGCGCTGCGGGTTGGGCTGGACGGTCGTTGTCGAACTTTTGGCCTGCCGCGATTTCGGGCAGCCGGTTGTGTGGGTCATGTGATCTTTGTCGAGGGTTAGTGGGACCCCGACTGTGGCACGGAACTGTGGCTTATATTGTGGCTACTGTACTGCCTTGTGGCTGCGTTTTAGCGGGTACGGAATAAAATTATCTTGGCATTGGCAACATCTATTCTATCATAGAATGCTCTTTCTTCCAGGAAAGATATCCTTCTTCCAGGCAAGACTGAGCTCGCGAGCACTTCCATTCTTAAATCGCACAAGGACTGCCCGTTCCGATTCTCCTCGACGGTCTGTCCCCTCCAGCTCTGGACCAGGATGTTCCAGTGTCAGAACAGCACGTCCGTCTTCGGCAAATTTGCCAACTCTAGGAGAGATGCATTTTTCAGTCCATGGAGGGCTTCCAGAATGGGCAAATTCTATTAGTTGCTCGCGCCTCCGCTGGAGCTCATCAGGCGCCATCTGCCGGGGCTCCTTGTCTAGGAACTGCGCAGCCAGGCTCAACAGGACGAACTGCGGCGGGAAAAGAATGATCTCGCCTCGCGCCGCTTTCCTAAGCCATTCGGATGGAGGTAGGAACTGTGCTTCTGCGATTTCGACACCCCCATCGCTCGTTGGGATTTGGATCTTCTCTCGTTCACCCTCTGCGGGGATCTCGCTTAATAACGACTTCTCAGACTCCAGAGGCAGAGGTAGGAAGTAGAGGTACATCTGGGTAGTGTAGCGCTTGGGGACATTTATGGGAGTAATCCATCGTGTGAAGGGAATTAGGTTGTCTGCATTATATCAGCCGGTTTGCGACGGAAAGAGAGAAATCGGCGTCCAACCTATATCTGGTACAGCAGAAGCATTCTGCTTCTTCAACCATTTGGAAAACGTAGTTTGTTTCTGGTGAATTTCACGTCGGCCTCTCTCGCGTTCGTCTTCCCCTACTGCGAGCATTTTCCCTGAGCCCTGGTCCTTGGCAAGGAGGATACCGCTCTCCTCAAATAACTCGCGAATAGCGGCGCTGCGATACCAGGACGCATCTTCATGCCTCTTTGGATCTCCAGGTGGTGGACATCTCCCGTCCTGGAGAGACAGATTTCCTCCGGGAAAGACGTGGGCCGATGCGAAAGATGTGGATGTCTTTACGCGATGAAGTAGAAGTATCTCGTTCTTTGGTGAAATTAATACCACGCTGGCGAGTGTCAGCGATTCATCAAGTCAGACACTCGCTGCGGCATAGGAAAATCCGCCATCTACCTCGAACTGGGCCTTGGATCGGCCGGTTGTTTTTTCTGCTTGGGCGACATGTTCCGAGATGTAGACGGCTGGTATTGTGCCGTAGATGAGTTCGACCTGGAGAAACAGGTTGGTGTAATGATGAACCAGGAAGGAGGTGTAGTTGGCCGGAGTCGTCTTGTATTTGAAGCCAATAGACCTCGGGCAAACTCAAGCTGGCAACTGATTAGCTGGGCAGCTGAGCGAGGCACATGGGACGCGAAATGCATGTTCGGGGGCCCTCAGGAGTATTGAAGGGTCGATGGATCTCGATTGCCGCGTCGTGTTGGAAGGATCAGCTCTGGATGCCGAAGCGGAACCTCGGTAACCCCGCGTTTACCGGATTTGCGCCAGATGATGTTCAAATTCAGGTCTAGAGTAGGTATCTAGTGGTGATTAGGTCTAGCACGATCAGAATTAGCGGGGAGTACATTGACGTACTTGTCGATAAGCTTAGACTGAGCAGGCGTTGGCTCTGACACCCATGTACCCCACCTGATTTCAGCCCTAGTTTCTTGCTTGCAGTATAACCTCACACCTGACGAGCGTCTATAGCCTGTGCCTAAAAAGCGCCATGACTGTTCACTCGTCAGGATCCATTCCCAATTGCGGAAAGTTGTATGGCGACATGGCTTGAAAAATCTTGAAGGCAGGGTCAGAGTTAAGACTGCGAGTTAATATAAGCCTTCCAACAACAGCAGTTATTATAAGTAGCTATTTCCACCAACAGAGATACTCTCACTATTCCAAAGAGCATGTGCTGACGAGAGGATTACGGATCGCGACAGTATCCTGAAGTTTAAGGCAGGTGTCTCGCCTTCATAGCGCTAGCCTACAAAGTTTGAGGCAGACACACACATCCACTGCAGAAGGACATAACTTGAAGAGGAACTCTTTGCTATCAGTCGTTTTTCTGCTCAGTGCTTTGCTGCCTGTGTAGCGCCCTTGGACGGAGAGAATGAGTTTGAAGCAATGATCAAAAAACCAAATCTTGCTCTCTTCATCTATTAAATCCCTCCTTCTCTCTTCTCTCTCCCATTCACATCTGCATCTCCTCGTACTCCTTTTTTCTCTTACTTTATAATATCCAAGGGACATCGTGACAAATACTTTTTGCCTTGTTCTTGCTTCAACCTTTTCAGTGTATTTGCCTGGGACCTTGAATTACAAGAAAGCATTTGGTGTAGTTGGCTGAAGTGCAGGTGAGTTGGCTCTACTTCGTACTGCGTGATTTTTGCTAACGACGTTGAGGCACAGGAGATTAAGTCCTTTTCTCCGAAAAATTACCCTGACCATATCACGATTTTATCACTTTCGGTAAAAACAAAACACCCAAAGCCGCGGTTTTATCTTCCTCAAAATTTCGAATCCTCGCACAAAGTCAGAGCCGCGAAGCCAAACCTATTTTCCAGACGTAGGACCAGATCGGAGAGTTTCGGGTAGACGCAGGATCGAAGTGCTATATCGCTGCGAGGCAGGCGGAAGTGAAAGATCAAGTTGCTTCGGGCCAGTAGTACGTAGAATAGTAAGACGCATGGGCTTTACATAAAGGTTTTGTTCTGCGTTGTTGTGTCTATGTGAAAAAGAGCAAAAACCAAAGTCAAGATGATCGAAGAACAAGCAGATATATATTCCGTCTAACTCCTAAAACCTCATGCCATACTTTTCGAGTTCATGGAAATAACATGTCGTCATGATTAATGAAAAGCAAGAATTTGGACACAAGAAACGAAAAGAAAGCCAACTACTCAAGATGTTACACTTAAGAGTAGAGCTTCTTGTCGTAGCTGTGCAGGCCATGGACGTTACCCTCAGCCATGGCGCTCGCACTGCGCACCTCAAAGCGAACAGTGCCGTTGTTAACGCCTTCGTGAAGCTGCTGAAGACTGGAGACACCAATATCCTGCAGAGAGTGCTGCACACCGGCGACAAGGTAGGGGACGAACTTGGTGACAGAGCCACGGTCGAGGACTGAACCGGCGACGCCCTGAGCAACGAGGACGCGGTCCTTCTCGGAGAAGTAGCGGGCGGTTCCAGCGTTGCTCGCCTTGCTGTCCTTGCTGTTGCCGCCAGCCTTCTTATCCTCCATGGCGGCAATACTGCCCATACCACGGTAGGCTTTGACGAGCTGGCCTTCGTTGCTGACAAAGTACTCACCGGGGGACTCGGTGGTACCGGCGAGGAGACCGCCCATCATGACGGTAGTGGCGCCCATAGCGAGACCCTTGACAATGTGACCAACATTCTGGATACCACCGTCAGCGATACATGGGACGCCAAAGCGAGCCGCAAATTGGGTGACGCGGCGGACGGAGAGAGCCTGGGGACGGCCGACAGCCATGACCTCCTGTGTGATACAAGCACTGCCGCTGCCCATACCAATTCTCAGGCCATCAACACCAGCAGCAATCAGAGCCGCGGCTTGGTCCCGAGTCACGACGTTTCCGCCAATGACATCGATTTCAGGGTATGTCTTCTTAATGTATTTTATCATCTCGATCTGATACATACTGTTGCCTTGACTGCTGTCGAGGACGACAATGTCAAGACCAGCTTCGACGAGGAGCTTCAGTCGGTGCTTGTCCTCCTCGCGGGTGCCAATAGCAGCAGCACAGATAAGCTGCTTAGAGGCGGGCAACTTAGAAGCAAGAGGGTAGTGAAGGTTCTTCATTAGATCACTGCGAGAGAGAAGAGAGACGAGGTTGCCGTTCTCATCGACGATGGGCAGCTTTCCCTTCTTGGAGCTACGAAGGACCTCGTTAGCCTCAGCCAAGGTGGTACCAGCAGGTGCGGTGACCAGGTCGGTGGACATGATGGCAGTGACAGAGTCGTCGAGGTTGTTGTGGAACTGGATGTCGCGAGTGCTGACAATACCAACAAGCTTTGAGCGGAGAGTTCCATTCTCTGAGAACAAAATCAGTCAGCATAACTGATTTGCCAGTTGAGAGTTTGAGCCAGAAATGCAATTAAATAGAAATCAGATAAAATCTGTTTCTCTACATTGCAACTCTCGTCGCTTCAGTGGAACGAAAGTTATATAAGAGATAGATGGGAATCATCACGAAAAAAGGGTGAAGAAGAGCAAAGTAGAACTTACCAGTAACTGGGAAGCCGCCGAATCCCCATTTCGCCTTCAGCTCCTTGGCCTCTCGGACAGTCGCCTTGGGAGAAAGCACAACGGGATCCAAGATGAATCCGTTCTCGTAACGCTTAACCTTCCTGACCATCTCGGCCTGGTCCTCCGGAGAGCAGTTGTGGTGGATGACACCCAAACCACCCAGAAGAGCCATGTGGATGGCCATGTTATGTTCGGTCACCGTGTCCATGGGCGAGGAAAGAAGGGGAGCCTTCAATGTGACACGCTTGGTGACTGGCGTGTCCAGAGTAACATCGGAAGCAGGAAAACCTTGCCATCGGAGTTCAGTCACGGACCGTGGTTTAGGAGACCAGCGCGTGGCTTACCGATATATCCCGGAAGAATGAGGAAGTCATTGTAGGTCAGCGCACCGTGCTTGTCAGAATCAAGCAGAGTGTCGACATCAAGACCATCCTTGGTCGGGTACTCCTTCTCCAAGACCTCCAAGGCCTTGGTGTGGTCCTGGAATTCGGCCTTCATAGCTCTCCCAAGAGCGTCACCGTTGGCAATCGGCATATTAAAGACAGGAAAATCTACGGTCTCTATCAGGACACGCAGATATAGATCAAAAGAACGGAGAGTATAATCAACAGATCGACGATAGAAACGTTCTGCTGATGGAGAAGGTCTTCCTTTCCCAAAGAAAAGAAAGAAGAAGAAAAAGAGAAGAAAAATTCGGAGCAGAAAAATTAGCTGTACAACTTTCGCCGCACTAGCCCCTCTGAATCAACCATGCTGGAAGCGGCATAGCGGATCAAGGTCACTTCGTTTCATTGGACGGTAGACGAAATTTTCTGAGGCGGTGAATGAGGGGAAGATTACCAATTCCCCCACCGGTATCGGGGCTTTATCAATGTCTGCGGAAGTTCCAGCTTGTAGACGCAGGCTCAGATTTCATAAATATGATTGACGAGTGTACAGGGCATAGATGCGTTGACTTATGGGCTGCTTGTGGAAGAGTGAGTCATTGTTCACGTTCAGCGGAGATGCAGCGTTATATTTTTCAATAACCCGCATCTAAGTATGATGCACTGCGCTGCGGGTTAGAGTCAGGGACTCTGCATTATGTAGGCGTGCGTAATGTGGCAGATGTCTGTAGATTACCACCATAAAAAGAACCTATAGATTTAGGAAGACTGCCATGGACGTATGGATGAATTCAACCAATCCATATCGAACCATTGACGAAGTGCCAGCCATGCTATGCAATATGAGCTTAGAAAAGCAAACATTTCGCAGTCGTAGTGTATGCAACTGGCCTCAATAGACAACCACAGAAGATGCACCAACTCAGTACCGGAGCCACGGCTTTGCCGCAGCAAGCGGTTTGTCCCAACCGCCCTCGTTAGTCCATATGCTCAGGCTCTCGACTTCATCCTTCCCAAGCTTCAGTCCATTGTAGAGATGCTGTAACTACGTTAGTTCTTGGTATACGATGAGAAAAGCGATGTTAGTCCAGGCTTACAGGGAATAAACCCTCGTCTGGTCGCGGCCCGCATACACGGCCCTCAGGATCTTCGAAACGGATATCTTTTGCTACGCGGTCGTAGGGAATCCTTAGCACATAGACGAGAGGTTCATCCTTGAAAAAAAATTTCAGAGTGTTTGGAACTTGAAGTGCTGTGGACAGGTGCACGAATCCGGACTTCTCATCGAGTTCGCTAACTGGGAGACGATCTGGAAGGGGTTCCCGCACGGGGGAAGTTGACGGAACAAGTTTGTATAAGAACGATGGCTCGCTTCTGAGCATTTTTGGTAGTTGTATGAGTGCTGGATTGCAATTTTAATTGCGACGCTGGAGAGACGGGCAGGTCGAACACGCTTGAAAGACGGTCGTTGATGAGGCGATGAATGCCAAGGCTGGATCTTAGTCTATTTGCAGAGTGCTTGGGCTTGACCTTGAGGCATGAGATCAATGACAACATCATGTCTTAGAAGGGACTTGAAAATCTCCCCAGGCAAGGAGTACCCAGTATTTCTGAAAGATCAAATCAATGGTCGCTAAGACGTATTTACATTGTTCTCTTCCGGCGGATCATTGTTCAGATATCGTTTTCGGGCCGCAATGAGTTCCGCGAGCTTAAGGCAAGAGAAGGATATAGTTCTTGCTGTTCGACATTCAACCACCGATACTCCCACTCCATCACGCCCGAGGCTGTTTCTACTAGGTCAGATTCTTGTTCAAAACTTAGTGTTAAAAAGCTAGTCTACACCTATGACCCGCACTCCGTAATGGGTGGTGTTCATCTAGATTCCTTGTTTGTGGCTCAGTGGCTGGGCACGAGCCCGCGCCGATAAGCTGATTAACCGGTCACCATACCCGATCGGGAGATTTGTTTGTGGGAGGCTGGGAAACTCGCTTTCCGATCGATCTCCTCAACCCCCTCCACTTACTTTGATTCTTCTTTCCTTCTTGAACTTGCTCACGATTCCATCAACTCGACCATAATAATCGGCTTTCTTTTGTTGTTTTCAGTTTCTCTTCCACCACTTGCGGAACGAGAATTTGGACCTCTCTGCGGGACGGAGATAGCCCGTTTCTATACCAACCAACCGCCGTTACCCAACAGAGAGCTATGCAGCTTGATCCCTTGAATGCGCACTACTGAGCATTCCTACCAAGGAACAGCACGCTACGACTATTTACATCTCACTCCGCCCGTAAACTGCTTCTCTTCGTGAAGCAGGCATGCGGCCCATTGAAACCCAACAACCCTTTCGTCTGTTTCTCGTCGCATTCCTGTCCTCGGGACGGCTCCAGTAATGTCCATGCATACAGCTCCGCTTCGCCGTGCGCAAACCGACCTTCCTACACAAGCATCGAGTCCCCTTCGCCATGACTCGACCGCGTCAACAAATTCTTCCGTCTACTCTCTTTCCTCCAACTCTTTTGGCCCCAGTCGCACCAGCACCGTCTCATCAAACGCGTCTGTTAGGTCGACAACTGGTTTTGGACATAAGCGAGGAAAGAGCGAGGTAAACACGACTACAGCACACCAAAATATGGGCGGAGGAGCTGCAGAATGGTCCAACGCAGGGGCAACATACGAAAATATTCGCCGCTCGTTGCGCCCGCTCTCCCAAGCTCCCAACTCTCCTCCAGCTGGCAAACATGTTGCCTTCCGCCACTCAAGAAGTCAAACGCTTGATAACCCTCAGCATTGGAAGGAGAACCGTCCGCGAACTCCCGAGGCCCGCTGCGGTCAAAATGATGCTGAACCCCTCAAAGAGAGACAATCTCCTAATGTTGTGGCGCCATCCAAACCCAATTTGCCGCAGTATGACTCGCCGCATGTGAGGCCCCATGTCAGGACGAGTCACTCCCATAGTATCTCTGGCACTCATCCACCTCCTTTAACGGCCGCTATTTCAGCACCAGAGCTAGAGACATTCCAAAAATCCTCCACCGGTCATCTTCGCGCATTATCGAGATTTGCAAAGTCTGGTGAGACGGAAGAATTCTCGATTGACACTTACACTCCTTCAGTTGTTGGTCTGCAGGGACGGCGGCGCCTGAAAAGGTCTGGATCAGTTGCCGGCAACCATGGCTCGCGAGCCGTTCAAAGACCAACTGCTTCGGCCTGGGCGGCAGGAAATTGGATGGATAAGCAACGGCAATTCTTACAGGCATATGAGTACCTTTGCCATATCGGAGAAGCCAAGGAGTGGATTGAAGAGGTAATTCAGCAACAGATTCCGCCCATCGTGCAACTAGAAGAAGCCTTACGTGATGGTGTCACTCTGGCGGAGATCGTACAATCAATGTACCCTAACCGGCCGTTGCGAATATTTCGACACCCCAGGCTGCAATACCGACACTCAGACAATATAGCCTTGTTCTTCCGGTTCCTCGATGAAGTTGAGTTACCGGAGCTCTTCCGGTTTGAGCTTATTGACCTGTATGAGAAAAAGAATATTCCAAAAGTTATACACTGCATCCACGCCCTGTCGTGGCTGCTTTTCAAAAAGGGGCTTGTCGACTTTCGGATGGGTAACCTGGTTGGCCAGCTGGAATTTGAGCACCATGAACTTGAGCAGACCCAGAAAGGCCTGGACAAAGCTGGCGTTAGTATGCCGAGCTTCACCGGCATGGCTGCCAATTTCGGCGCTGAGCCTGAACCTGAACCCGAGCCGGAGCCTGAGTCTGAAGAAGATCGGATCGAACGCGAACTACACGAAAACGAAAACTCCATTTCCGACTTCCAGGCTCAACTTCGAGGTGCGATCCTAAGGCTGAAACTAGGCAACTTGATGAACGACCTGTGGGACTTTGAGCCGTTGCTTATCGAACTCCAGTCCAGGATAAGAGGAGACTGGACAAGGCAAGTTGTTCAGTACCGCATCGATATGCGGAATTTTGCCGTTAACCTTCAAGCAATTTGCCGCGGATTCGTCGCACGGTATCGTCTGAGGGACACTAAACAGACCCATAAGGCGCTTGAACATGATATCCTACAGCTTCAAAGCGCGATTCGCGGCTCAAAGGCCAGAATTCAAGCTGACTTCATCCGAACTCAATTGCGAAGACAAGAACCTGGAATCAAGCGAATTCAAGCTGCCATCAGGGGCGCGCTACAGCGTAATGTCGTATACGACCTTTACGTTGATGTCAAGGACGCAGAAGGTGGAGTCCAGCTGCTGCAGGCTGCAATCCGGGGTGCCCTACAGCGCTCGAAACTTTCAGAACAATTTGAAGAGACGCATTCTGAGGAGGACAAGGTTCAAAGATTGCAAGCATTGATTCGCGGTGCATTGCTTCGTCAACGCATTGGCGCTCAGTCGGAAGAAATATCACAAGCTGAAGAAAGCACAGATATTATTCAGGCGGCAATTAGAGGAATGCTTGTACGTCAAGGTATCGCCAAAACACTTGCGTATCTCAGCGACGAGACGGAGTCTGTCGTATTCATTCAAGCACATGCCCGCGCCTTGGCTGCCAGAAAGTCTCAGGCAACGTTGAGGGAGTCTCTTGCCAAGGAGCAACATAAGCTTGTTGATCTCCAGTCCATGGTCCGTGGCGGTGCTCTTCGGAACGACCTTGATCTCATCCGAGAGGCATTGGCGGAGTATACACCTTCGTTTATTGACCTTCAGAGCGCAGCACGGGCTAAAGCTGCGCGATCCTTCTTGGCGTCTCAGCGAGAAGCTTTATTAAAAGAGAGGGAGTCTGTTCTCGAGCTTCAATCAATGGCTCGCGGTGCCATTCTGAGGAAAAGACTAGACGAAGATGCCATGTTGTTGCAACAAGAGAAAGCTGCTATCATCGACCTCCAGTCGCTCGCACGGGCAGCTGTGCTACGTATTCAAGTTGGTGATGTCCTGGAACAACTCGATGACTGTGACGATGAGATCAGCGAATTGCAAGCGCATATCAGAGCCATGATTGTGCGAGTCGATGTCGGTCAGATATTGGCTGATCTAGCGGCTGAAGAAGACATCATTGCCGAATTCCAGTCCTACATCAGAGGCCACCTAGTACGGGCAAGGTTCGAGGAAAAACGTCGCTACTACCTGGAGAACATGGAGAAAGTGGTTAAGGCGCAAAGTTTCATACGGGGTAGAATCCAGGGCCAAGCGTACAAGAGTCTTACGAACGGGAAGAACCCTCCCGTGGGAACCGTGAAAGGCTTTGTACACCTTCTCAACGACAGCGAATTCGATTTTGATGAAGAGATTGAGTCCGAGCGGGCGCGAAAGTTAGTGGTGCAGCAGGTTCGGCAGAACGAGCTCGCTGAGCAGTACATTAGTCAACTGGATATCAAGATTGCTCTTCTGGTGAAGAACAAGATCACATTAGATGAGGTTGTTAAACACCAGAGGCACTTTGGTGGCCATGTGGGGAATCTCCTTTCTAACACGGAGATTTCCTCCAAGGACCCGTTTGACCTGAAAGCTCTGAACAAAACTTCAAGGAGAAAGTTAGAGCACTATCAAGTTTTCTTCTTCCTTCTTCAGACACAATCCCAATATCTCGCCAGACTCTTCCGACGCCTGCGTGAGGTTAACACCCCAGAAAAGGAGTACGAAAGGATACGGCACTTGATGATGGGTCTTTTCGGATATTCTCAGAAGAGGCGTGAGGAGTACTACCTCATAAAGCTGCTGGCCCGCTCAGCTCGAGAAGAGATTGGGAGCTTCACCTCTCTCCAGGACTACCTGCGCTGTAACTCATTCTGGAACAAACTTTTTGCGTCATATATCAAATCACCCCGCGACCGAAAGTTCATGCGCGATGTTCTAAGCACTGCTGTGAAGGAAAATATTGTCGAAAACGCTGAGCTGGATCTAGAAAGTGATCCAATGCAAATTTACCGGTCCGCCATCAACAACGAAGAACTGCGGACGGGAAAGCGTAGCCGGCGCCCGCTTAATATACCAAGAGAAGAAGCTATTCGTGACCCTGAAACGAGAGCAACCTTCATCCAACATTTGCAGGATTTGAGGGATATCGCTGATCAGTTTTTCACTGCTTTGGAAGAACTTCTATATCGTATGCCTTTTGGAATTCGATACATTGCTAAAGAGATGTACGAGAGCCTACTCTCGAGATTCTCCAACGAAGACCCGGGATTTATTCTCCAAACAGTTGGCCATTGGGTTTGGAAGAATTATTTCCAACCCGCCATAATGGAGCCAGAGAAGTATGGTGTTGTCGACCGGGGATTGACGCAGGAGCAGAAGCGAAATCTGTCGGAGATAGCCAAAGTCATTGCTCAAGCGGCTTCCGGAAGGCTATTTGGTGCAGAGAATGTATACCTCCAGCCTTTAAATACCTACATTGCGGATTCGATTCAAAGGCTTGGGAATATCTGGGGCGACTGTAAGTGCGACCTGGAGATAATTTGCAGATGATTTTTGAAATGGCACTAATCAAATGCAACAGTGATCTCCGTCCAGGATGCCGAAACATACTTTGACATTGATGAATTCAACGACCTCTACGCCAAGACCAAGCCGACATTATACATTAAGATGTCTGATATCTTCTCCATCCACCAGCTCGTGGCTTCCAATATTCAATTCATCTGCTCCAACCCAGACGACATTCTAAAAGAGGTGGTTCGCGACCTGGGTAATGTCAAGTCCAATGAGAATGAGTTGATGAGCGTCAATTCTTCCGAGATCAATCTGACACTGAACCCGAAACTCGCGCAAGCTGAAGGTAAGAAGCAATTACTTTAATTATCTCTGGCGTACATACTAAGATAACTCTGTCAGATCCTGAAGCGGATATCAAGGCTCTATTCATGGAGACCAAGAGATGCGTTCTGTACATCATCCGCGTACAGTCTGGCGCTAATTTGCTGGAAATCATGGTGACGCCACCCACTGAAGAGGACGAAGAAAAGTGGATGACGTTCGTACGTGATGAGTTAAGTGCTCACAATACGCAGCGAAGCGCATACTCCGAAGCGAATAGTCTTGTAGACATTGCCTCTATGAGCTATTCTGAACTCAAACGAACGGCTTTGGAAAACATCTTGCAACTTGAACGCGCAGGAAAGATCCATCGCAACAATCACTACCAAGATCTTCTCAATGCAATCGCGATTGACATACGGACCAAGCACCGCCGGAGGATCCAACGTCAGCGAGAATTGGAGAGTGCTCATATGACACTCACACGTCTTAACGAACAAGCTGTCTGGTTAGACCAGCAGCTCAAGACGTACAACGATTACATTGAACAGGCAATGGTGACATTGCAAAGCAAGAAGGGCAAGAAGAAATTCCTTATGCCCTTCACGAAACAATGGGACCACCAGCGCGAGCTTCAGAAATCCGGCAAGGTGTTCAAGTTCGGGTCATACAAGTATTCAGCCCGAAACCTGGCGGACAAAGGCGTCCTAGTTTACTGGAAGGGTTATACAGAGCGACAATGGGACCGAGTGGATCTGACCATCTCGAGTAACGAAGTTGGTGTCTTCACCCTCGATGGAAGCAGCGGGCCGATGATGGTTCCTGGGGCCAACGCCCAGGTTCCCTTGGACGACCTCCTGCAAGCTCAGTTCAACAACATGCAATTCCTCGACTTCTTTGACGGACATCTGCGAGTGAACGTCAATCTTTTCCTGCATCTGATTATGAGGAAGTTTTACAACGAATAATAGTCGCAGATGTTGGGGTTGTTTCTTCTGGGAGGTTTTTGTCCTTCACGTATGATGACTATTTGTTTTTGCTTCCCTTTTTTTATGATATCCCCTTTTGCCTCCATGACATGTACAGACAGCAAAAGCACCTATATCCAACTAACTCCCACTCCGAGTACCTACTCTGCTATTCTTGCTGTTTTCCATTGGTTTTGTTAGCGATGATTCCCTCTGATTTCATTTCTGCATGCTGGTCATAAAGTTGGTGCTGCACGACTGCCTACACTTTTACCTTCTCTGTGATGATATGGACGAAACAATGTATTTATGAGTGTACGTATCAACCAAATGACTTCCTGATGAGTGCCAGAGTCTTCCTAGTGGATTTATGTGCATCGTTCTTATACGACTAAAGTTGTTGCCGAGAGTCAGGGGTGACACGTGACGTTGTCTTTGGGCCCGACGGGGGTGGCCAGCTGGAACCTGATTCTCTCCTTCATGGCGGCCCCGGCTCTGGATACCGATCGTTCTTTGGGCTAGCTTTCTCTCTTGAATTGATTGTATGCGCCAATTAGCCTCTTTTATCCGCGCACCATGGATTTCGATTCCCTCAAGAACCAAGTCAGTAACCTGACTCTTTATGATCTCAAGGCGGGAGTGCGCAAGGTCCAAAATGGTAAGCCAGGCTCCCAAAGCTTCACGTCACCTTCAAGGCTTGGAAAATATATGCTAATCTTCCTCGTGACAAGCCGTCATGAATTACACTGAGATGGAAGCCAAGGTTCGTCGTATTCCCGACTGTATCCATCCGCGATGTCGGCGTCGCTCCGCGCCCTGAGTGTGGGGTGTACTGTTATGGTATCAGTCACTTACACCCTCCAGGTCCGAGAAGCTACAAACAATGAGCCTTGGGGTGCCTCAACGACATTAATGCAGGAGATTGCCACTGGAACTCATCACTAGTGAGTTATTCTAAACATTTCGTGATTTGACGGTATCGCAACGATTCATGGAATTATTGCTGATCTATATCGCTTTGGGGTTAACAGTCAATTACTCAATGAGATCATGCCCATGATTTACAAGCGATTCACGGACAAGACATCGGAAGAATGGCGACAGATCTATAAGGTAGAGATGATTCAATATTTGTTCTTTGGAAGGTCGCTGATTGTGCCTTGCGAAAATTCAGGCCCTCCAACTGCTCGAATTTCTCATTAAGAACGGATCCGAACGTGTTGTTGACGATGCTCGATCGCACCTGTCCCTGATTCGTATGCTTCGCCAATTCCACTACATCGATCCCAATGGGAAGGACCAAGGAATCAACGTCCGGAATCGGGCGCAGGAATTGGTCAAGCTTCTGGGCGATGTTGAACTGATCCGCGCTGAGAGAAAGAAGGCTAGGGCGAACCGTAACAAATTTCGCGGATTCGAGGGTGGATCGGGCATGGGAGGTGGCATGGGAGGTGGAATTGGAAGCTCTGGAGGAGGTCGCTATGGAGGATTTGGCAGCGATAGTCTCTCTTTTGGCGGCTATAGCGGTGGTGTCTACGGTGACGGCGGCGGCTTTGGAGGCGCAACTGGGGATTTCGAAGATACTGGTAGACGTGGCAATCGCTTTGAGGAATACGACGAGTACGATGAAGCAGATGCTGCACCAACCCGAAGGCATGCGGCTAGTCCTCCCCGTGTTCAGAAAGAAACGAAAATGCCCGAGGCGTCGAAAGCTCCTGAGCCGGACCTCGTTGACTTACTCGAGGACGAACCCGCACCGGCTCCTGCCTCAACCGCATCCTCCGTTGCCGCCGGAAAGCAGCCCGCGGGCAACAATGGGCTCAATATGCTTGACCCTAATCCGGCTGATGACGATGACTTTGACGATTTCCAGTCCGCCCCCTCAGCACCCTCGTCATCCAACGCATTCAGCATCCCTCCACCCGCTTCAACCGTGAGCACCACTTCCACCACTCAGTTTGCCGCTCCTCGACCAGTGTCCGGAACACAAGGGTCAAACCTGAATGGCATCGTCGGCTTCACCTCGATGACGCCGACACCAACGTCGAGTGGTTTCTCTTCTCCTGTTCTCCCAACGCAGAACTCAAAGATAGCTCAGCAGCCAAAACCTACCGGCTATCAGGCGGCGACCCCCAATTATTTCACTTCCGTTGCCACCCAGCAAACGCCGTCTGCTCCTTTGGGCCACCGACCATCTATGCCGTCCACTTCGTCTTTTTCATCTGCAACTGGTCCGACCGCTGCATCTAAAGGCAGCAAGCCTGCAGCCTCAAAGGCCTCTGGTGATGTATTCGGGTCACTTTGGTCCGCAGCCAGTGCGAATGCTGGAATTCAGAAGTCCGCAGCCAACGCCAGCAAAGGGCCTAACCTGGCAAGCATGGCCAAGGAGAAGGCAAGTGCAGGTATCTGGGGGACGCCTTCACCCAGCTTGTCGTCGCCAGTATCCCAGCAGCAACCACAGCAAGGGGCAAAGACGGGTAGCTCGGGGCTGGATGACCTTCTGGGCTAGATTTCTTTTCTAGTCCGTTTCCTCAACTTTCAAACTTGGACGATGTCTTCTTGTCTTGAAATCTCTGTTTCTCTGTGAGTATGCTGCTGGAAATAAAACGTGCTTGTCTTGTTTTAATCGATGGCAATACATTTCTGTGCGGTCAACTTGTTCATTATTGGTCTTCTTCCTTCGTCTCACTTCTCCTGTGTTATTCTGCTGCTATTAAGCTTGTAAAATACTGCTTAGACAACCCCAACATGATCATCGCTACGACACTCCCTTGGCATTAAGTTGCAGAGCCCCATACCCAACACCAATCGGCCAGAACACTTACTCGCGAGCAAATCTTCTGGGGGGTCTTTGGTGAACTTCCAATCCGCCGAGACAGACAATGACCTCGTCCATCTGGGCATTGAGTGTTCCACACTGACATAACTCAGCCGCACATTCACACAAGCTCCAGTGGCCCAAGACCTCGTATTTTCCTTGTCGGGATCTGCAACGCTTAACCCTGCGCGGGACTGATTGTCACTTGGCACTGGTCTGTTGCACCGTCTCGAAACACTGTAGCCAGTGCGTTTTTTTTTCTCCCCATGAGCGTCGGAGACAGAGATTTGACCAAGGATTGGCGACATTAATCTGTCGAGGCTATGTCTTGGTCGCAAGTGGAGCTTACGGAGAGGTCTTAAATATCTAGGTACATATAACTGAAGCCTCCATATACTCACCCCCTTCTTCCGTTTCCCCATATGGCCGCGCTTCTACTTCTATAGACATACTTACAACTGAACCTGAAACTCACAATTAACTCATCCTCTAACTTCCGTGCAACAATGCACCTGTTCAACCCCATCGACTCCCTCGACCCTTATTTATTACTCAGCCGTCGCCAATCAGACTCAAATTCAAGCAGCGTCTGCGGCGGCGGCGGCGTAGGCACCGGTGTGTGTAAACCGGGTTCGAGTTGTATGTCATCAGCATTCCTTCCTTCGTTCCCTTCGTTAATGAGATCATGCACAGGCAAAGGAATCCTCTACATAAATCAATGCCAACATTCTGCTGACGACGAGGTACGTCCTTCTCTCCAAGCCCTTCCTCATCATCAATCTGCCTCCGTGCCTAAGTACACCAACCTACTCACACCGACGACCATATTCCGCGAAAACAGTGCTGCCTCCAAAGCCGATGCGAGACAGATCGCGGCAATGGATTCTGCAGGAACCGTGAAAACCAGACTTGCGCGGGCGAGTATGTCGTTGGGAACGGGGTACGTCCTCTCAAAGCCATACCCTCTCATACCTACTATCCACCCTACATGAGTGAGTGTTATAAGACAATAAATGGTCTAACTCGCGACTGTAGCCCGACTACCCGTGTGTCGGACCGGATTATATTGTCTGCTGTGTCGAGTGGGAAGATATGGTGAATGTTACTTCGACTTCTAATTCATCTCTGAGTACGGATACGACAACGACAACAACAAGAACAACGACAACGAACTCACCTACACCTGGCCTCGGAACAGGAGCAGATGGCAGTAGCAGTGCTGGCGGCGATGGCGGACTGTCAGCGTCCCAGAAGGGAGGGATAGCGGGGGGAATAGTGGGTGCTGTTGCGGTTACAAGTATTATCTTCTTGCTGTTTTTACTCCTTCGAAGGAGAAGAAAGCAGCAGCAGCAGGGAGAGGAACAACCGGTGGTTGAAGAACGCGAGGAACGAAGATATGATTACGCTGGAGAAGGGAAAGGAACGGAGAGGGAGACAAGTGGACATGATGAAGGTGGCGGAGAAACTGAGGTAGGGGTGGCGATGCTGGCGTCGAGGGAGAAAGCCGAGTTGGATGCTTCCGGTCGGGCGCTGCATGAGATGGAGTCGCCGACAATAACGAAGAACGTAAAGGAGATAGGTGGGTATAGGGAATTGGATGGCACTCCGCTGGCGGTTGCTGAGATGGCTGTTCCTGAGGCTGGTCCTGGACATGGACAGAATGGACAGAATGGGAAATCTGGGCACGAACTAGAGCCTTAAATTTCGATATACTGTGAGAGAGCAAGTTTTCTGCTAGTAATACTTGGTAATGATATGGCTGGTATTGATATATTGATGACCCTCCCGACGCTGGCGCTGAAAAGTACTCCAAAAGATAAGAAATATGTACAACAATCTCACCACATCATTCTCATAACAAGCGTTGCGCAACTGCAGACTAGCTCTGTGGCTTTACTCCAGTGAGCATGGTAGGCTATCAAAAGCACGATCCCACCTTCCCCCAAGTCATAACAGCTTCAGTCACGACTGCTCTATCATTTATCGGATATATCGACAGACTGAGTTCCAGCCGGGGAACTCTCGGAAAATTTAAGAAATTCAGGTCTGCCAAGAAAGTCGGTCAGGGACCGTTGCGTTTCTCGGCTTATGTCTCTTCTAAGCTTCCACGTAAATCATTGTTTACCCCCAGATAACTGCCCCGGCTCTGACGGAGCTACATTCTCTCCCTTTTCGTTGCCACTTTTAGGGTTCCCAAGATCTCCTCCATTAGCTGCCGAGTGAAACGTCGGCGTGATCTCCTGCTGGGAGTCTGTTGAGTCTGGGCTAGGGTATCCATCGTCATCATCAGCTTCAGTGTCGCCGTTCAAGGAAGTGAGACCCCCTTCAATGTCGCGGACTAAGCGAACAAACTCCTCGGGAACCAATCCACTCTCTCCAGTTCGCGGATCTTCCGCGACAAGCCACCCTTGGCCATGACGATACGAGACAAATATCACCTGCCCCTCAGTCAGCGGAAGCTCATTCTCGTGCTCCCTTGTGAAGTCGAAAAGCGCTACCGCTTTTCCGTGCATCTCCTCGTCCGGACATCCAACTGAAAACTGAAATTCGCGCGAATAACGGTGTGCCCCAGCATAGTCTTCCTCCGATTCAAAGCCCGCCTGTGGCCCGTAACCGTGATCATCAGTATAAGAGCCAAGGTAAGTAAATCGACTCTCGTCCGGCGGGTATGTGACAAGGTCACCCCCAGGTCCATCATCAGCGTCGTCATCATCGTTCACATAATAAGTCTCACTGCCGTCCGCATTCATACTGACTAGCCTTCCACGGTCGTATTCCCCGGCAATACTCATATGACGAGTATAGTGGTTACCGCCAGAAATCCTGCCTCCTCCCCCATTCAGGTCGCTCCCTGTAGATTTGTTTCTGCGATGGCGTGGTGCAGAAAACACAGGGCTGTGCAGATCTTCATCTTCACTATACGGCGGCCCATCACCAAATGACATTGCTGGAAGCTGCTGGTGTCCATGACCAGTATCAGTGCCCCAAGGCTGTGTTGACCACTGACCCCGCGAGCTGTCCCAGGACGCCGGGGGGTCGGATAACCGCCGATGTTCACTTACAGGGCTTGAAAGTCCAGACGCGGAAGGTGGAAGCGGACCGTAATGGAAGGGATGGATAGTGGGATAAGCAAAATCCCGCACCAGAGCATAGGGCAAGCTGGAATGAAATATAGGGAAGACATGTGATCCAGGCCGCGACCGGTTTTGAGAGGCTACGGAAAGATTGGAAAATGTTGAGAGGCGGTCCTTCCCGTGCGACGACGATCGTTGCCGACTCGACATTTTGACAGGTGTGTCAGTCACGAGGGGAGGCAGTACCGTAAGGTTAGGGGACGAAACAGCCTGCTGCGAGGGAGGGGGTGAAGTTGCTGTAGTCATTGTGGCAGTCATCGGGTCGGCGAAGCAAGAAAGCCTATGAACGTAGCGAATGGCAAATATTGCAGGCCGTAGGGATATTGAAGGGAATATTAATTCAAGCAATGGTGGTGGTTGGGGTGCACCCTACGCTCGCATCGCGATCGCCAACCCACACTCTGCGAAAGAATGCGATATTCCGTAGATTGGCCCACGAACTGAGACACCAAGTTCCCGCAGCCTTACAAGCAGGAGGAACGCCCTCTGATCAAGGGTAGTCGTGATTGTGGGACGACGACGTCTTCTCCAAGGAATTGCAATCCGCGAAGGAGGGGCACCTGGTGGGCTCCTTGCTTGTGACAGCGCGACCCAGCACTTCGTAACTATCGCAGGCAGGACAAATCGAAAGTCTCGGGGTCTGGAATTATGCAATAATGGATAGGGGAAGCGTAGCGAGGCGCCGAAGTAATTGAACGAGCCCCCCAATGGGTCACCGTTGCAGCGAAACGACGACGAAGTATTGAAACGACCGAAATTGTAGAAACAGCAACGGCGAGACCGTTCCTGCGGGCGGGTACCTGAGGCAGTTTGAAGACCCTTCCAGATACAGAAAGGCCAATAATATCGGCAGGTTTACTCGCCGCAAGGTGATGTTTCGGATTGGTGTCTCTTCCGCGCTGGAGAACCTGAATGATCGAGGGTAAATCAGGTGCTAAATATAGCGCAGCTAGGCGCCAATAGATGTCAGAAATGTTGATTAACGACTCAAGCGGTGCAGGACTCGGGACACGAAGGGGTATCGGAAGTGAGGAAGAGAAGGGGGTTAGAAGCACAGTAAGTGGGAAAGCGAGGGGATGGGCGTCTAACTGCACACAGGACCTGTATCCTACGTCCTATTGCCTGCGCCAGCAGAGTCGGAGTAGGAGCGAGGACACTTACTTGACCGAACATGAAAACAGATACACTGTGCTCGGTAACGGTGAACCCTTGCTGTGTTCTGGAGATCACTCCGGCCCTGCCTTCAACGTCGTTAATGTTGGGGACGAACCGAAGCGGACGAGGCGCAGTCGGGATCGTTGTGGAGTTAAGGCGTCGGCGTTCTTTCTCTGTGCCTTCCCTGCAGCAAGTCACGATGTTTCAACTTCCAACGCAGGGCGCTTATATCAACAAAAGCGCGCCGCAATTGAGATGAAGGAGAGATATAATAAGGTTATTGGGACAAGAAGTACAGACAGCAGAGCAGAGAGCGTTCGATCGGTGACCGATTCGCTACTCCTTCCACTTCAAGTTGTTCGACGGTCCCTCACACGTGATTGTTTCAGACTACTCTTATAATGCCTGAACGGCAAGGCATGCTTATATGCTTTTATCTTTCCAACATGGAGACTAGCTCCGACAGCTAGGGTGCAGATAATAATAAGTGATGCAAGCAATTAACCTTGCAAGAGCTGGCTCATGAATGGTAATTTAGATAAAATGTCTATCTGAGCTCTTCCACACAATTTGTTAGTATATTTGACGGCTACTTTTACATACAAACAATGGATCTTCCAGAGACCCATTCAAACGAATGCAAATGAAAAGGGCAGCCTTCAAGACATTGGCTATGCCTTAGCCAGGCTTGCCCAGCGGATTGACGAGTCTGTAAGATGGGTACCGGCCTCGTCCAACTATTGTACAAGAGACCGCTCCTGCAAGGAGCTTCATCTCTGAGGAACAATGCGGAACAAAGTGTCTATGGACTTGTCTAGGCACTGCTGGTTGGACGAACAAACTGCACAGAGGTCACGAAGGAAGTCACCGTGACTGTTGCTACTGGACGTCCCGTTGCTGACCAAGAAGGAGCAGTGCTCAAAGTACTCGAAGGAGTCTCCGCTGCTGGTTTCGTAGAAGTTACTTCGGAAGATCCGCCAGGCTGCGAAGCAAATATCTCGTTGAATTGCTCAGGAATGGACGCACTGTTCAGGGGCTGGTCATTTTCGTACTTCGCGTCTTGACTCATCCGGCTGTCTGAGTGATCGAGCACATCCACGTCCATGCAGGTCGTATACAGTTCCTGCTTGCCGTTCGGCAAGCCGGGGTCAACGCCGGCGGCGGTAGGCCAATCCCAAATCCAATAGATGGTGTATGGCTTACCGGATGGTGCGTTGCTAGGTAATGCGATATCTGCTTGACACCACAGATCGCCTCCCATATATTGGTCGGCCTCGTGCGGGAACTCCTTTTGTCGTTTCTGAGATATCTCACCACCATTAACTTGGTAGCAGCGGCCGTCATCGTAGTCCCGCTTCGCCAGCAAAACTCCGCGCCCATCGCCACCGGTTCCATCCTCATTCCACATTTTGTGGACATCCACGAGCTTTTCGTCCTGCTTTGGGTCCGTCGTTCCGTAAACATAGATTGTACCGCGATTCTTGGGCTTCCCTATCTGTGTATCTGGAAGTGTTACATGGCCATTCTCCTGAAAGCGGAGGGCAATGGCGGCGCCTGCGCTCGCCTGTAATCGTGGGCTTCCGTCAGTCTGAACTTGTTTCCGTTGAGTGTCCATGCAGAGATAATCGGTCTCGGTGACTTTCGCTTTGCCATCAGGTGGAAGTAGGTAAGTCATGGCGGTATCGCTGAATGAAGGACTCGAGCGGAGGATGTTTCCACGAGGGTATCCTGGAGAACCGACAAAGGTCCCGTTTGATGCGATGACCATAAGCTGTTCCACCCACGAGTGGGCGTATGCTGATGTGAACAGAGGAACGAGGAGAATCAGCCTCCAGCTAAGAGAATGCATATTGTTGATAAATCGAAGTGACTAGTAGTTCGCTTTCGTATAGGTTTTGGAAATATCATGGGAAAACTAACACTGCCCAGCGTGCTAGTTGAAGGCCACTAAGAAAGACGTCAGTGTAATTCTAATGTCAGGGGGTATTTCTCTAGAACCCCAGTTGCAAAAGAGCTGCAGACCTTCTATATGTCCATTGTTTTGGTTGACGGCAGCTATATTCACTCGAAGCTTCTTGTGTTTCTTGGATTGTTTGGACAATGGCAAAAATCACAAAGAACCGCCTAAGAGAAAGCTGGATCTGTCGAGTTAGAGACAATAGAAGCGTCTGTCGATGTGGTGTCAATGAGTGAATCAGGCTTGAATAACTGGTTCTGAAACAGTAAATGTTCTGGAGTGATCTTTCACCTGATTATCCCGCCTCTATCA
The DNA here is from genome assembly GCF_047715535.1 of Aspergillus foveolatus. Taxonomy (NCBI): domain Eukaryota; kingdom Fungi; phylum Ascomycota; class Eurotiomycetes; order Eurotiales; family Aspergillaceae; genus Aspergillus; species Aspergillus foveolatus. Next base: position 887,763 of record NW_027396066.1, read on the forward strand.
GCGCGAGGGAAATAAAAGAGCCAGTGCCCAAGGAAGTGAGCCATTTAAGACATCCCAATAGACATTCCAGGTTGATAGAAAATAATGCTTGAAACACATAGACCCAGAATTGAGGCGCTTGATGAGACAGTAATAGAAGAGACAAAGACACAGAGAGAAGGCCATAGCCAATGAACGAATGGGTGCCACCTTTGCCCTAGGATGCCATGCGAGGTTAAATCCGTATGACGCAGGGTTGATGATCAATGTCTGGCAGAAGTTTGAGTGATATACTCAGGTTGGGAGAGTGGGCAGGCAACGATAGGCTATAGAGCCATGTTTCCATAGACTCTGCAGCATTAAGGCATCTAGCTTCATAGTCTCTAGCCGCATGGCAGGTCTTGAAATAGCATCGGCGCCTAATAGCCTCTGGCGGAAATTATGCATGATTCTAGCCTCCATAAACCCTTGATGATCGTTGCCACGGATCCGGATGCCATGAGTAGAGGAATATTTGGTTGGTCCGCGTTCGATAACCCGCGCTAGGAAGAGATGTTACGTGAAGTAGGCGAAGGCATACAGAGTCGATGGAGGGACGCATCTGGACCGAAACGCCCTGTGTGGGTTGAAGAACAAACGTTGGGCCTGCACACTCCCGCTCGTTGTGCGTAGTCTTGGGATCTAAGCGCCGACAGCGATCGATGCTGGGCCCCAGAGCGCGAATGGAAACAAGCAACGGCAACGTGAAAAGCCCTTAATCTCCGAGTGTTTAATTTTAGCTTTCACGCTGAGAAGCTGAGGAAATAGAAGATAGAGTTTGCCGATTGAATGCTGCAATTATTTAATAACGTTGGGTCCCAGTTGTTGCTAAATGTCGTAAGTCTACTTAGTACTTCACTTTGAGATTCCTCAAGTGCTCGTCTCACCCGACCCGTCTGCGACCTCAACCAGTCTACCACCAGGTATCAACGGCTAGAGGTGGTAAAAGTACACACTGGGCCTTTTGATTGTCTTTGCAGAGTAATACTGGCTTCTTTCACCTTGGCTTGCCCGCCGTCCTTGAGTTTCTATTATCAACAGAAATAATATATCTTCGCAATCCGCAACGCTCATCCCACGAGCCACTACTACTACTACTACTACTACTACTACTACTACTACTACTACTACTACTACTACTGCAACCACGCTCGGTTTCTGCAAACCCCACGAAACGGTTCTTCGGCCAGTGAGCATGACGTCCAGGCTTTCGTACTGTCGAGCTACACAATCGGAAATCATAATCGCCTCCCACTCTCCTCGTATCCGTCTGCGTGACCTTTGAGGATCCATGGTGACAGCGAATACGTACGTACCGTTGAGGTCCGTCTTAACTTTTCCCCTCCATTATTATCCACGCAATTGTCTTTACTCTTACTAGAAAAGCAAAATCCAGTACATCATCGATACAGCCAAGCTCCGGTGTCGCAGATGAGAGATTGATTGATTAGATTAAAAAAAGTGGGTATTGAGCCATTATCCGTGCACAGTAGCCACCAAGTTGTAGAGCGTCCCACAGATGATGAATTCATTGATCCAGTATTCCGTAGCGACGTAAGTTCCTTTTCTGCTTGAGTTTTGCATTATACTGCAGCTCTTATGCTGAGCACTATGCAGTCTTGATCGTCCAATATGCGGAACCCTTCGTGCTTCTGACATCCTTGTGCCCGTTGTTCCCGAGTTGGCTTGATCCAGCTCGGCTGTGGAAGCGAGTCAAGCGACGCGATTATCTTTACTCCGGTGAGGCTTCGGGAACCGTTCCTCGGACTCCGTTGTGGAGGGGCTCAATGCTGTCCTATTGTCTTCGCAGCAGGCTCAGGAAGCAAAGTAAGGGCCGGAAGAGTCGAAGATTTTCTTTTCCCAGGCACACGGTTTAAACGAAGTCGCCGTGAAGACACCAAGTGATAACCAAGTGCTTTTAGTAAAGTGCTATGCACAACGACACCCCGCGCCATGCACCTTTGTCACTATGGACTTCTTGGTAACTGGATATATGACACGGTAACGGACTTGCGGAACTGTCGGAATGAATTGGTTGTCTTCATGTAACATGCAACAGAGCCCTTGAGCGTCAGCAGCCACCGGCTTCTCACTCAGAAAGGAAATCCCGATGACAGCCCGGTAGTGGATTTGCTTTTTTGTCACTCCAATTTTGCGGTATCTAGGCCCTACGGAGTACATAGATAACAATGATGTTTCGTTTGCTTTGGCGGAGTAATTTATGATACCGAACCTTGGAACTTACTCCGCGTCTAGCTGAACCTCTCAGCCAACAGAGTATTTGCCTCCCGAGCTGACTAGCTGGCTGAGCTTCATAATACAGCCTCCGTTAATAATACGACGTGTCTCTCATTCCTACAAAGTCCGCAGTCCGCGAGGGAGTAGCCCCTCGGATGCTACATCCTGGCCGGGGATGGTTGGGCTGAGGGATCGTCAGTGTAGTAGCAGTGCTGCGGGTACAGCTGTGGCCCATCGGTTCGGATTCCCACTTAGCCTGCTTTGGTCTGGGCGAGTACCGGCAACCAGCTTTCGATTCTGCCAGCTTTTTTATTCTCCCCGAGGGCCCCCCCTTTCTGCTTTGCTCTCTCTCTTTCCTTTCGTCTCTCCCTCTTTCCTTTTCTCTGGACCCTACGCCAGGAATCCTTCTCTTTGAACTGGACCACCTGTCTGGTGATCATCTCCCTTCCCATATCTCAGTCAATAGTGCTGTGGCTCCCAGCGCGGCCTCTTATTGGCTCCCAGTTCTGTTCCTTACTAATAGAGTAAGTCTTTCTAGGCGGCAGAATTCGCCGGCTTACTTAAAACTATTTCTTTTCCAAGGGTCACGGGTGGCTCAAGCTCTTTCGCTCTGGTTAGAGTGTGCTTCAGGGGCTCGGTGGCTGTGACGACTCGACTGACCTGAGCGTTGGTAGAAACAGATCAAGAGGACCAGTTCTGTTGGCAACCGATCTGGAGAACAGCGACTGCGACTCTCGGGATTTCTTTGAATTATTGGTCTTACACCGACATATCACTCACGACATTGTTGCGTTTTCGGGTATGTCTGCCCCAACATTGGCTCTTGCATCGCCTTTCGTCGTTGTCGCCGCTTTTCCCTTGTCGCCTTGCTCCGCTCCTTGCTAGTGGCTGGCCCGTTGCAGGAAATCACTCGCTAACGCCAAAAAATATCAGGTTTCTCGAAGTCCCTTATCCGCAGAACATATACCCTCCTGTTTCCTCGCCCCATGTCATTGAACTTCGAAAACCCGTCTTAATCTGTTGCCAACACCTGTAAAAAACGACCTGCGCTATTGAACATATCGGATAGGGTCTCTCGCTCGGTGTGACCCATCCGCCTCAGCGCATCTGTTCAGGTACTCCGAGTTGTACCTTTGTACCACGCTCACACCGCCTCCCCCTAGTAAGCTATCATGGCTTCCGTGTTAATTCGGAGGAAGTTTGGGACAGAAGGAGGCAGTGATGCTGAACCTTCCTGGCTGAAGCGCCAGGTTACCGGCTGCCTGCAGTCCATCTCTCGTCGCGCCTGCATTCATCCTATCCACACAATCGTCGTGATTGCTCTTCTGGCGAGTACAACATATGTCGGCCTGCTTGAGGGCAGCTTATTCGATTCATTCAGAAACTCGAACAATGGCGCTGGCCATGTGGATGTTGACTCGCTTCTCCTCGGTAACAGAAGTCTCCGGTTGGGGGAAGGCACGTCATGGAAGTGGCAAGTTGAGGACTCTCTGAACCAGGACGACCAAAAGGTGGGGAATCCTGAACTAAAGAGGGGGCAGATCTAATCTCAACGGCTTTTAGGTGGACCAACATCTTGCTCTGACGACTTTGATATTCCCGGACTCTGTTTCTAAATCCGCGTCGACCGCTCCTGTTGCCGACGCTATCCCGGTTCCCGCCAATGCGTCCGCTCAGCTTCTCCCTCATACGCCCAATCTCTTCTCGCCATTCTCCCACGACTCGTCTCTTGTTTTCACCCTTCCTTTCAACCAGGTTCCTCAATTTCTGAGAGCGGTCCAGGAGCTTCCTGACCCGACGGTTGAAGATGATGAAGGGGAACAAAAACGATGGATTATGCGTGCTACTCGCGGCCCGGTCAGCGGACCGAACGGAACCATCAGCTCCTGGCTGTCGGATGCGTGGAGTTCCTTTGTTGATTTGATCAAGGTATCTCTTGCGTGGGCTTGACCACATGTACAATTGCTAATTACTGATAGCATGCCGAAACCATCGATATCATCATCATGACTCTAGGTTACCTTGCGATGTATCTCAGCTTTGCCTCTCTGTTCTTCTCTATGAAACGGTTGGGGTCGAAATTTTGGCTTGCTACCACTGTCCTTTTCTCGGGCATGTTCGCTTTTCTGTTTGGTCTCCTCGTTACCACGAAGTTTGGCGTTCCGATCAACATTCTCCTTCTGTCAGAAGGCCTCCCATTCCTTGTTACGACAATTGGTTTCGAAAAGCCGATTATTCTCACCAGGGCTGTTCTCAGTGCGTCGGTCGACAAGAAACGTCAAGGTTCAGCGACGTCGACTCCCAGTTCTATTCAGGATTCGATTCAGACCGCAATCCGAGAACAGGGTTTCGAAATTATTCGAGACTACTGTATCGAGATTTCTATTCTTATTGCAGGAGCTGCTTCCGGAGTTCAGGGTGGTCTGAGGCAATTTTGCTTCCTCGCTGCTTGGATCCTCTTTTTCGACTGCCTTTTGCTCTTCACCTTTTACACGACTATCCTTTGCATTAAGCTTGAGATCACACGTATCAGGCGCCATGTGACCCTTCGCAAGGCTCTGGAAGAAGATGGTATTACGCAGAGTGTTGCAGAAAAGGTCGCCTCGAGCAATGATTGGTTTGGTGCCGGATCGGACAATAGCGATGCAGATGACGCTAGTGTTTTTGGACGGAAAGTCAAATCGAATAATGTTCGCCGTTTCAAATTCCTGATGGTCGGGGGTTTTGTGCTGGTCAACGTGGTGAATATGACCGCAATTCCTTTCCGGAATTCGAGCTTGTCACCTCTCTGCAATGTCTTCTCGCCTACACCGATTGATCCCTTCAAGGTTGCTGAGAACGGTCTGGATGCCATTTACGTTTCCGCTAAAAGCCAGAAGTTGGAGACATTAGTGACGGTTGTCCCTCCCATCAAGTACAAACTTGAGTATCCGTCGGTGCATTACGCTAAGCTCGGAGAGAGTCAGTCTATTGAAATTGAATATACCGACCAACTTCTGGACGCCGTGGGTGGGCACGTCCTCAACGGCGTTTTGAAGAGCATCGAGGACCCAGTTATCAGCAAGTGGATTATTGCCGTGTTGACTCTAAGCATAGTCCTCAACGGCTATCTCTTTAACGCCGCAAGATGGAGCATCAAAGAACCACAAGCCGCGCCCGCTCCTAAGGAACCGGCCAAGCCAAAGGTCTATCCCAAAATCGACTTGAATGCTGGTCCTAAGAGGAGCATGGAGGAATGTGAGGCAATGCTAAAAGCGAAGAAGGCTGCCTACCTTAGCGATGAGGAGCTGATTGAACTTTCACTCTCTGGCAAACTTCCTGGATATGCCCTGGAGAAGTCATTGGAAAATGAGGAACTTATGAGCCGTGTCGATGCCTTTACCCGGGCAGTCAAAATCCGCAGAGCTGTGGTATCGAGGACCCCCGCAACTTCTGCAGTCACCAGCTCTTTGGAGACTTCTAAGCTGCCCTATAAGGATTACAATTATGCGCTTGTCCATGGCGCTTGCTGTGAGAACGTCATTGGCACCCTGCCCCTGCCTCTTGGAGTTGCCGGTCCCCTTACTATTGATGGTCAAAGCTATTTCATTCCCATGGCAACAACTGAAGGTGTTTTAGTAGCCAGTGCCAGTCGAGGCGCCAAGGCTATCAACGCTGGCGGTGGTGCAGTGACTGTCTTGACTGGCGATGGCATGACTCGCGGTCCCTGTGTCGGTTTCCCTACACTTGCACGCGCAGCTGCAGCTAAGGTCTGGCTCGACTCCGAGGAGGGTAAGAGCGTCATGACAGCAGCATTCAACTCTACCAGCCGCTTTGCTCGACTGCAGCACCTGAAGACTGCCCTTGCCGGTACCTACTTGTATATCCGGTTCAAGACGACTACCGGCGATGCCATGGGCATGAACATGATTTCGAAAGGCGTTGAGAAAGCACTTCATGTTATGGCTACAGAGTGTGGATTCGACGACATGGCCACCATCTCTGTGTCTGGCAACTTCTGTACCGACAAGAAAGCAGCTGCTCTCAACTGGATTGACGGCCGCGGCAAATCAGTTGTGGCCGAGGCTATTATCCCCGGTGATGTCGTGCGCAATGTGCTAAAGAGTGACGTTGATGCATTGGTGGAGTTGAACACTAGCAAGAATCTGATTGGCAGTGCAATGGCAGGTAGCTTGGGCGGATTCAACGCTCACGCATCAAACATTGTTACCGCAATCTTTCTCGCGACTGGCCAAGACCCCGCGCAAAATGTGGAGAGCAGCAGCTGCATTACGACGATGAAGAAGTAAGTAGTATGCTTGATGTCTTTCTCTTCTGGTTGGCGCTAATCAATTTTCAGTACAAATGGCAATCTTCAGATCGCTGTGTCTATGCCTTCAATTGAGGTTGGCACTATCGGTGGTGGCACTATCCTCGAAGCACAGGGTGCTATGCTTGACTTACTAGGCGTCCGTGGTTCTCACCCCACTAACCCCGGCGACAACGCGCGTCAGCTGGCTCGTATTGTGGCAGCCGCAGTGCTTGCTGGCGAACTAAGTCTATGCTCTGCGCTTGCGGCTGGACACCTTGTTAGAGCGCACATGGCCCACAACCGCAGTGCCGCTCCCACTCGGTCAGCGACCCCGGTCTCAGCGGCTGTTGGTGCTACGCGGGGACTGTCCATGACGTCTTCAAGATAGATATCATGAGTGCATGTCTTTCTCCTTCCTACCTTTACGATAAATACGATGCGACTTAGGCTTTCTTACGACGGCCATTCTGGAACCAACTGTCCAACTGTCCCTCATTCGGTTCGCTCACCCGGACTTCTTCCACTTCCGGCACACATTTTCTGAGCTTTTTACATGTGGGTTTTACGGCGACCGTAAATCAAGAATATGGTCAGCCTCATTTTTTGGGAGTCTATTGAATATACTGGAGTCTGGGCACTATACATAGAACTGCGCTACGGATTGACCTGAACAAGAGACATACTTAAAAGCAAAGGAGACGAGGAGTCGCTTTTTGCACAAGAAGGACAGCTGCTCGTCGGACTACATCTGAGGATGATTGTTCGCAATGTATGGATAATAACATGTGTATGAATAATACATGCATATACTAGTGGTATCAACTGCGCCGAGCAATAATAAATCCTCCTTGCCAGCATATGCCAGTAGTGTGGACTCTTGTAGAAATTGCATAGACTCCTGAACTAAGCGGGAGCGAGAGAATGTGGAGCGGTGGCCTCAAAAGGGGTGGAGAGTGTCCGTAGGTAGAGTCTGGCCGCTTGGAATAGACGAGCCGCTGGGGCAAGATTTCAGCGTACGGAGTAGTGGTTGTAGACAGCTTCCTGGAGATCTACAATACGATTTCAGGTACATTCTGTGAAGACTTTCTCGCAAATTGATTATTGCAATTCTACGTCAACGATCCTGAGTATAGAAAGGTCTAACAAGACAGCTCGTGGCCCTTAAGTCGTAGCTCGAAGGAGTGGGAGGGAGTTGCGGAGACCAGCCCCCAAGCCGCACCGCCACATCGGCCACTTAGGGACCGCACTAAACGGTCCCGACGGCTCGAACTTTCAGGTGATTGAGAGCTGGATTCCATTCCAAAGAAATGGTTGAAATGCATTGCTGGAATGGAAAGAGGATGACACGATAAAGAACCCAGCTGTTATAACTGTACATCTCGAGTCTGCATTGGAATGTCAAGAAGGGGAGGGGAAGGGAAGAGATGGACCTGACAGAGTCAGAGTTGCTTTTTGTGAAGGTCACACTACACGCTCCCAGCAGTATCAAAGGCTTTTCCCCCTTTCAAGGCCATTGATTCGTTGGAGAACTGGCGAGCATTAATTTCCAAGAGCGCCGTGTGGGAATACTAATGAGTGCTGATCCCCTTTTTATGAAGAGCTGGCATTCTCTTCATCTCTGTCAGTAGTAGTGTCGGGTTACCTGAGATCGGGGTTCTGCTTCTTCTCCAGCTCCTCGCTCTTTTTTGTCTCAGATCTCTCCCCTCAACTTGGGAGTCGCGGTCTCGCCTCCGTCAGTCCTCCACTCCTTCGGACTCTAGACTCCATCTTTAGACAGACGGATTATCCTTCTTCTATTCTCTGTTCTTTTTATTCATTAATTCTTTTCTTTATACCACAATTTTCGTTGCGTCCTTGTTCGAACCGGCGAGTCTCGTTCTCTACCTCGCCGTCTACCTAACTTGACCCGTCCGTTTCGCAACCCCGTTCCCATCCGCTATCTCACCTTGGTCCCTTTGCTGCCTGGAATTACATTCTCGCGCCATAATTCTGGCGGATCTTCGTTTTCTTTTCAACTACAATCAAAGACTTATCATCTTTCGAGTTCCAACGGTGCCGCTGCCCTCGTAATCGATTCCCTCCCATGCCATCGCTCCGAATTGGATGTATATGAATAAATACGCGATCTATTGGTGGATTGGAACAACACTTTTTAGCAGCAGCTTTCGCGAGGGTGGTAATCTTGGATAACGTTGCTTGGCTTCATGAATGGTCAATCAGGGACCATGTCGCCCGTCTCAGTAGACGGAAGTGACTGGTCAGGGCTTAATCAGTACCAGAAGTCGGATGCGCCTTTCTCGCCGACCTTCTCGACTCGCAGCAATCTGGCGACGCCTCCTACCTCAGGGATACCGGCGCCTCCCAACAGTGCTGGCCTGCCAAATGGCTCGTCGCAATTGAGCGATTCGGGCAACCCATCTCCGCCCAATTCCATTGCTGCGAGATCTAGCGATGGCACATTGGGCGATCAGCGTAGCAGGCGACAGCGGCAGGTGGAGGAGATTCTGGCGCAGCATTATTCCGCATTAAGAAGGTTCCTATTTTCGAGTTATCGGGACGAGCGGTCGAACAGAAAGTCAAGCAAAGCGCAGGACAAACTGCTTCGGCTCTCGCCAACACAGTTTCATGAACTCAGCACAGATGTTTATGACGAACTACTCCGGCGGCAGCAGGCTATGCCGTCTCCTAATCGACCACCCCGTCCCGAAGTTCCGCCTTTTCTCCCGCCGCGAAGCGATTTCCACGAAAAGCGCAATCAAGCGCGCCAGAAGCTTGCCTCGCTTCAGCATCAACGCTTTAGGGATCTCGCTTCCGATGTATTTAATGAACTAGAACGGCGTTTTCCCCAGTTCCCTGCGAGGGAATCTCGCCGAGCTAGTCCTGCGCCCAGCCTTCGGGGCCGCCCTCCGCCCAATGGGTTTGGCCCTGGAGGTTACCCTCCACCGCCGAATAGTCGACGTTCCCAATCGCGAGGGCCGCCCCGAATGGGAAGGGGCTATCCTTCTGGTGGGCCTCCTGGAAGTCCGATGCATCCTCCTCGGAAAATGTCTCTCAGCGGAGCGGGTATGAATAGTGAGGGACCAATGGCCAAATCCTTCCAGAGCAACACTATTGTTCCCAACAAGAGCACCATGGTGGAAGATGATGATGATGCCGCTGGTACAGAAGACGATTACGACTCGAGAAGTGACGCCTTTGCTCTGGACTCATTTATACGGAGTAGGCGCGGGACTGGAACAACGATTGGTGATGGGGAAAGAAAGCTGCTGGCAGAAACGCAATCACAAGTGTCAACGCTGCAGGAGAAGGTCAGCAAGCTGGAAGAGTTACTCAAAACAAAGGACGAAGAAATCGACAAGTATCAACATGACCGGCAGGAAGTGGGCAAGTTGAAGGAGTTGCTCAGAGCAAAAGAGGAGGAACTCGCGAAATACCAGGAAGATCAGGATAAGTCACAGGTGAGCCTTCAAGTGGTGGCATGCTATTTGATTTGCTAATGAGTTACGCAGATAAGCAATGCCGAGCGACAAGAGTGGGATGAAATCAAATCCGAGCTTGAGAATAAAATACACAAAGCAGAAGACCTAAACAGTTCTTTGCAGCTTGAGCTTGAGAAGGTTCGGGCAGAACATGAGGTCATGGAAAGAGATCTTCAAGCCCAGCTTTCAGGGACATCAAGGCACGAAGGCGAGGACGCCGAGCTGCAGGCTCAGTTTGTTGACCTCGAGATCAGACACCAGAAGTTGCAAGCTGAGCTGCATGAGCAACGCCAGGTGACAGAAGAAGTTCGGCGGGAGGCTGCTGGCTTTTTGATGGAGATGAGAGAGCTGTCGGCACAGAGCCACTCGAGGTTGGAGCATGAAGAGCGATTATCAGAAGAGGTCCACAGATTGGAAGACGAATTGGTTACCTGGAAGGGCCGATATGCCAAAGCCAAGGCACAACTGCGGCACCTCCGTGCATCCTCTGTTGGCATCTCAGAACTACGTTCCGATGTTAATACCGTGGCCAAAGACAACGAATTCCTGCACGATGCTGGCCTCATCAAAGACGTCCATGTCACGAAGTTCCAGCTTTCCATTGACGATCTCCTTCGCATCGCAAGATCCGACGATCATCACCATGTTATGCAGCAGATCAATGCCGTTGTGATCTCTGTTCGCCATATCTTGCAAGATGTCCAACTTTCCAAATCTTCTGATTCAGCTGAACGTGCTAAAGCTACGCGCAAAGTCTCTGCAACTGCGAATAACCTAATCACAGCCTCCAAAAATTTTGCCAGTTCGAATGGTCTATCTCCCATCTCTCTCCTGGATGCTGCGGCTTCACACATGTCTACTGCCGTTATCGAACTGATTCGTATAGTGAAGATTCGACCGACTCCGGCTGACGAATTGGATGACGATGACGAGGAGCAGTTCGCGCAGATGAAATCACCCGACTACTTCAGTGTGGCACCTAGTCAGAGCAGGTTGAGCAATGGATCTATCTATAGTGCCATGAGCCCCCCTCCTGAGTCAGAGCATGTCACCAACGGCTTGAAAAATGGTTATTCCGTGGAACAAGAAAACCACGAACTTCAGGAGCTCAGGGTGAGTGAATTGTTCTTCATTGTTGACCCTACTGTTCAAGTTCTAACCATTTTGCCTTCGTGATACCAGTTTTACGTGGATGACCAAGCCGACGGGCTAGTCCAGTCAATTCAATCTCTGGTTGCAAGCATCCGTGGAGAGGAGAGCATGACCACAATTCGCACCCATGTCTCGGCTATCGCCTCAATAGTCACGAATGTGTCCTCATCTACAGAACATCTTATCAGCAGGCCGGAGACAGATCCGGCTCTTCGGCAACGTGCCGGCGCTAGCATTGAAACTCTTGAATACCAGAGGAGCCGTCTTGTCAGTGCTGCTGCTGAGGGCGAGGGAGCAACTGATGCTGGACAGCTTCGCGTTTTCACGAATCAGCTACCACCTATTGCCTTTGAGATTGCGCGCGAGACCAAGGATCTGGTCCAGCGGCTGGACTCAACTGATCATGGTGACGCCGAGGACGATGACTTCCGATAGACGTTGTTTAGCCGGTGCATGGCCACCATACTTATGCTCGCTTATATCTTCATTTCTCTTTCTTCAATGCCCAGCAAACCGATATAACATCATCTGTGTCAGCGCCAACAACTCGAACTTGCGGTTTCAAATTTTTTTCGCACTGATCACGCATGAAATGAGCACCTATGCGGAACGAAAAGTTAGACTTGGTGGTTAACGACCCTGTATCTTCGATCTATTCCCCTTTAGCTTCATGAGCTGCAATTTACGCTTTTCTTTTCTAATTTTTTATTTTTTATTTTTTTCTATTTTTTATTTTTTTCTGAAACGCTCTAGCTTCTGTACTTTTATGTTTAGCGTTCTTCTCTACCTTCTTTCCGGTCCTCCAAGTGCCGCATGGACGCCAGGATCCGTCCTTTTGTCTCTATTCCTGCAATTAGACTTATATATTCTATCATAATCCTTTAATATTTTTATATCTATTTTTTCTTTTTCTTGTTTTCCCACTACATCCAAGTCTCTGATCTTCAGCCTTTACCTCCCGCTTGGCCCAGACATGAACCGGGATCACGTGCCCATGAGTCTGGGAAGCTACAAAAGCCAGCCGGGCCCAGGCCAAATCTTTGAGCTTTTGCGTTGCTTTCTCCAGCAGGATAACGGCTTTCATTCTCACCTCTGTACTTTTAGTGTACGATCATCTCTCTTATTTTATTATATAATCAATATCTTTTTGTACCATACTATTTTCGGGTTGATTCTAAATCTCCTGCTTTTGCAGCAATCCGCAGCTCTGCGACTTACCGATCCCTTTACTAATTATCAAACCCTGATTATCTAATGTGAGTCCAACCATGCCAGTTCATCAGATTAGCCTTCTCTACAGCTGTCAAACAAATGTATTCTACTTCAATTCTTTGGGCAGCCGAGCTGCCCGAAGAGTGATTGTATTTATTCGTTGCACTTCCTGAAGTTGCGTGTTTGGCGTACTTTGACTGACGTACCTAGAGCACAGACGGCGGCCGAGTTAACCCGGATAGTGCCCCTCCAGCAACAATGTTCGCCCGAAGCCTCAAGTCGACAATAACCCCACCTTTCTCGTCCTTCTCTTCTCGTCCCCTCTCCTCCGTCTTCAATTGCAGTCAATCCTCTTTCATCTCTTTCCGTGGCTTCCACCAGTCTTCTGCAGCTATGGCTCCTCAGGTTTTCTTCGACGTCCAGTACGCTCCTCTCGGCACCAGCGGTAAGTCCCGCGCAAGCATACTACCATCATATTTACCCCTCCTTCTCACATGGATGTCGACCCCCGCATCCATTTCTCGCACGCCCGCTGTTTAATCTACCCGTTTTATGACTAATTCGGCCCTTACTGGTCAATTGCTTGTTGCTAACGTTTGTTTTGCCATGTCATAGCACCTAAGACCGGCCGCATCATTTTCAACCTCTTTGACGACGTTGTCCCCAAGACCGCTGCAAACTTCCGGGAGCTGTGCAAGAGGCCTGAGAAGGAGGGCTACAAGGGCTCCACCTTCCACCGTATTATCCCTAACTTTATGCTCCAGGGTGGTGACTTCACTCGTGGCAACGTGAGTCCTCTTTATTCCTGCAATCCTCGCAGATCTTTGTTCTGAAGGCTAACTATGGGCGCCACAGGGTACTGGCGGTCGTTCCATCTACGGCGACAAGTTCGCCGATGAGAACTTCAAGATTACTCACAGCAGGCCTGGTCTCCTTTCCATGGCCAACGCTGGCCCCAACACGTACGTTTTCCTGCACTCATACGGCAACAAGACAATTAATAACACCCTGCTTTAGCAACGGCTCCCAGTTCTTCATCACCACCGTTGTGACCTCATGGCTCGATGGCAAGCACGTTGTCTTCGGTGAGGTTGCTGACGAGGAGTCCTACAGCGTCGTCAAGGAGATTGAGTCTCTCGGTAGCCAGTCCGGTGCTCCCCGCTCCAATGTCAAGCCCACCATTGTCAACTGCGGTGAGCTGTAAACAGCGTGAACGTGTTTAATGAAATATCTAGCTTAAATGGAATCCCTGCGGATATGAGCTGATTGCAGCTGTCGCAACTTGGTTACGCTGTGAGGCCATGGTACAATATAGCCCTTTTCCAGGCCAGTGTAATTTAGAGCGTCGATATAACCAGTTTTCACTCGTGATGGGTTCATTTCTTTGCTTGTGGTCAATGCACTGTAGTTGTCTTTTGTCGTTGAAGGAATGGAGCAGCAGTCGTTGAACCCCGCTCTACGGAGTTATAGGGTGTTCCGTTACCGTTCCTTTCTTAGCCCTGACACCCAGCCCTAAGTTTCCAGTACACATGGATCATTTCGGCGTGTGTCCTAGCTTATTATAACTACCATATGGTTACAATACGGACCCCTCGCTTGGAAAACAAAATGGCGGCCTTATAAGAAAGATTAACCCCTATCTATAGTGATAACCGTACAGTCACGGCGGATTTTCGTGGCTCATTAGCGACATTGCAGTATCGGCAACTGCCTATTTGCGTCGGTAAAAGGTGTTTAGCTATTATGTGACTATTATGACAACGGAAGTCCTCCTTGTTCTAGAGGAAAGGGTGCCATCGCCATGGCCTGTTGGATCTGAATTATATGCGTATGTGAAATATCAACCGCAGCATTTCGTAACAGCCGTTGCGTCGTTCCTGTTTTTTTAACGCTCCGTTAGCGATGATCATTAAGGCTTGGGCCTCGGCTATCTCGTCTGATATTGAATCAATTGATCCGAAGTTAAAGAGATAGCAGAGAAGGACGGGGCAACGAGGACAATGAGGTTAACGTACTCCTTAATTCCACCTCCAATGTACTCCCACGAGAAGATGAACGAGCCCAGGAAGGCCCCGATGAAGATACAAATAATTATGTACCCGTTGAAGTACATCGCCAGCAACATCACAAAGTACGCGACCGCAAACTGCAGCATGTGCAGCAGCGCACGGATAACCTGTTCAATGAGGCTTGGACGGACGCGGAAGGGTGCTGCTGAACCAGGCCCAGAGGCTGCTGCTGGTGCCGTCGAGGTGTTGGCAGGAGTCTTTTGGGGCCCGGTTCCGTTATTGCCAATGCCAATTGCGCTGTCAGATTCCGAGGCTGGTGATGGGGTGGCTGCGCCGGGTTGGGTTTGCGCGGAGGGAGCAAGGTATTGAGCACGCATCTGGGCGCGGTGGATGATGAAAGCGTCGTATTCGCGGGCGATGCGGCGCAGGAACTCGAGGACTATGACGAGACAGATGACGCCAATGCAGGAGCCTGCGAACATGCCGCGCGAGCGAATGTGCCAGCTGCTGGCAAGGAAGCCTGTGTTTATGTTGTAAATCCATTGCTATTCTACTTTGTCCTAGTGGGAGGTAAGGCTCGTACAAGAATCGATGGTATTCCAGTTCCACAGCATCTGGCAGCGGGTTAGCTTCGATACGCTCTGATGAATTCAATGAAGGGTGTGTACCGAGATAACACACTGGGCTCCGCTGTCGCTGCTCCCCATATCCATTCCCCCCATGTCCATGTCCATCTTGTTAATATCGTTCGTTGCTTGTGCTTACGGTGGAACGTATTTCAGCACAGATAGCTATGTTTCGTTTCAGGCTTGTTTCGCGGGGAAAAGTCAACGTGATGCTAATCCTGCAGTCCAAGAGGGAAATGAAGAGAAAGAGAAGAAGATTGACTCGGAAGTGGGCGCTGGGTTACAGATAAACATTGGGCAGGGTCGACGGTGCCACAATTGACAACACAATGCAGCGAGCGCAGTACATAGCCCGGGGAAGCCCTACCCTGCTTCGTTGACCTCCAAATCGGCGCATTAGCTCTGTTTGGCCTTTATTTGCGTGGCCTGATCAAATTACGGTGGCCTAAATTAGAGCTGAGGCAGTCTAGCCGAAGAATTAGTAAATCTAGGCTCAACAATAAGAGGCTGTCTCTAGTAGTGTTCTGTAAAGAAGGCTGGATCTGCCTGTGCTATAATATAAGATGAATGGATAGGCTGGAACTGCATGCACGATAAGCCAATCGGGTGGCTCTGTTGCTGCGCAAGATTGAGCACATTTTCTGGAGCTAAATTGTTAGGCCAAGTTAAACCCACCAAAGGAGAGAAGCGAGTGGCTCTGGCTTTCATTGCATGACACTTCATGGCCAGGGCCCATTTGTCCCCATCGTAAACGTGGTGATCGTGGTGGTAGTAGCCGTGGTCAGGGACTCTAAAGCCCGACGTCAAAGGCTGTACTACTCGAGTTAACCACGAGGTCTGGGGGATTTTTATTTTTGGCTGCAAGCTGTCGTATCGATTGAGACATCCAGCGCTGATCATCGATGTACAGAGTAAAAGTAGGTAACATGCATGCTACGTATAGCGAAAAAACAACAAAGCCACATCACCTCCGGCTCGATCCTTTGATGACACCGTCGAGGATTTCGCGAACCTGCTTACACCCATCCACGCCTACAGCCAGCATCGTCTCGATATAAGTGTGATGCACTTTTGAATCCATCGTCAGCATCGAGACTTTCATGTCATCTTCATCGCCATCTGTCATAACGGCAGGAACCGAGGTCGTTGCAACAGTGAGGAATGGGAGCTCTTGCTCTTCCGGTAGGGAGACATCCAACAAAGGGTCCAAGGTGTCGTTCATCGGATCTCTTGGCGTCGA
This sequence comes from Aspergillus foveolatus, assembly GCF_047715535.1. NCBI lineage: Eukaryota > Fungi > Ascomycota > Eurotiomycetes > Eurotiales > Aspergillaceae > Aspergillus > Aspergillus foveolatus. Next base: position 904,028 of record NW_027396066.1, read on the forward strand.
GGCACTGCCACTCATTCCTGCTGTACATCCGCACAGCAACCCGGGCATCGGGATCCCGGCATCCACCAGTGCCAGCGTGCAGGCATTGACTGCGGCAGCAAGGACCGAGCCGTCCGATGACAGAACAGAGACGTGAATGCTGATTGTACTATGTGGGTACAGATATGTGTGAAGGTGCGATTGGAAAGCGGAACGCAATGTTGAGGCAATGCGGCCGGATTGTCTAGTCGAATCAAAACAGGTCAGCAGGGTCTCGAGAGATCGTATCTCGGTCTATGTTTTACCTGTCACTCCCCCCTGCTCGTCGCTTCCGGTCGACGCTCGCAAACCCTGCGATGTTCACATCGACTTCCACCACTGCTCCCGAAGAACCCGCAGAGCCACCGGTTGCATCGCCTCGACGCCCTTCTGCAGGGCCGTGTACTGAGCATAGGATGGTTGTGTTTCCCATTGCCAAGTAAGATGACCCTGAGCTAGCCGGGTTCGTGGATATTTGTGCTTGAAGTAGCCGAAGCTCGTTCCATCGCCGACCGTCAAGGCGCAGTTTCGTGAGAGGGTATGTTGTAGAGGTATCGAGAGGCATTATAAGCAATTTAGCCAATTCTCCTTATGCAGTCCTCAAATGCGATCTGATTCAATCGTGCTGAGCTCGAATGATTGTTCCCCGCACTCGGTGTACCTGCTATTCGTAGAGGAACCTGGCAACCGCAGAAATGGAACCGTGAAATAATGTGTATATACCCAGTAAAAAGGAGTTTAGTAACAGGCACAGTACCAAATTATGCTGCAAGTTGCTCGACCGCAGGAGTGAAGTCCAAAGGGTGCGAGGAAGCCAACTTTTCCGCGACAAATTTGATCCCAGCAGCTTCTTATCGCTTATCGCCCTCTCCGCATTATTCCTCCGCCATCAACCCCTTGCCTTCTTTTATAATCTGCTGATATTTCGTGGTTTCCGTTCAAAGATAGAATATGCATTGGATATGGTATCTACTGATGACTTGGATGACCTAGACACGGTCACAGTCTGCTCTTTTGACGACGATCTGAATTCGACGCTTTCACTGAAGAACCATGACACTACTCACGCCCGTATGCTTCTCAGTGTCTCTACACCAGCAGCAAGCTAACTGAGTTCAACAGACCCCTCCCCCAAGCCTGAAAGTACCAAGCCGAAAGTGAAAAGACCATCTCCTTCACCCTCCCGCTCGACGCTTGCATCAACGCACCGCATCAAGTTGTCCCCTCCTGATCAGAAGATTCCAGTAGACCACGTTACCGACGGAAAAAGCAGCGACAATGACTCCTTTAATGAAGGGGAAGCTGTCTATAAAGAGTTTAAGAGTCGCAAATCCCGGAAGCGAAAGCGAACCTCGACAGCTGTGGCAAAGAACAAATCAAGCAAAGCCGCAGCCAAAGACACATTCGTCGGCCGAGTACCGAGGAAGAAGGAAGTCAGAGGGTTTCGGCCTACATATCTTCGTGATTATAAAGAAGAAGTGCTATCTGATGATGACTTGATGGAGGATACCCTTCCCGACTACCTACAGAAGCGTCGGCTTCTATTTGACCGGCGGCTGGAGCACCTACAGGACGCTGGTCTGAAATTACCTCCAGGCTATGATCATGTCTACTTCTCTGATGATGAGCGGTTAGACTACCTTCGTAAGAAACCAGAGTTCTCTGGCATCAAGCCTTGCGCTGAATACAAAGATATCAGCCTACCCTGTTCCCTGGGAGTAATTCCAGCACCCATTGCCCAGTGGCTTCGTCCTTACCAGGTGGAAGGTGCTGCATTTTTGCATCAGCTGTTTGTTTACCAGAAAGGGGGTATACTTGGAGACGATATGGGTTTGGGGAAGACAGTTCAGGTGATTGCCTTCCTAACTGCGGCGTACGGGAAGACAGGAGACGAAAGAGACGACAAGAGGATGAGAAAGATGCGAAGGAGTGAAGGAGATTTGTGGTATCCGCGAACGCTCATTATCTGCCCCGGGACTTTAATTGAAAACTGGAAGTCAGAATTGTCCCGTTGGGGCTGGTGGCATGTCGATGCCTATCAAGGGAGCAATAAGGACCTAGTTCTTCACGCTGCAAAATCCGGACGCGTTGAAATCTTAATTACAACATACAGCACATACCTGAAGAATAGGGATGCTGTGAACATGGTTGACTGGGATTGTGTCATTGCGGATGAATGCCATGCCATCAAGGAGAGAAGCTCAGAGACCACAAAGGCGATGAATGACATCAATGCACTGTGCCGTATTGGCTTGACCGGTACCGCTATTCAAAATAGGTACGAGGAGCTCTGGACCTTGTTAAACTGGACGAACCCTGGTAGACTGGGTCCTGTGACGACGTGGAAGAGTCACGTCTCTGAGCCATTGAAGATCGGTCAGTCGCATGATGCCACAGTACAGCAACTAAGACGAGCCCGTGTGACGGCTAAAAAACTCGTGGAGAATCTTCTTCCTCAGTTCTTCCTCCGGCGGATGAAGACGTTGATTGCCGACCAGCTTCCGAAGAAAATCGACCGCGTCGTTTTTTGTCCTCTTACCGATACCCAAGCACAAGCATATGAGAGACTTTTAGACAGTGATATCATCTATTACATTAAGTCCTCGGCCAATAAATGCGACTGTGGTTCCGGGAAGAAGGCCGGCTGGTGCTGTCAGCAATATTTACCTTCAGGCAGGCGCTGGCAAACTTATGTGTTTCCAGCTATGCAAATCCTGCAGAAGCTGAGCAATCATCTTGCTATCCTCATTCCACAGAGCACGGACCCGTTTGAGAAGCAGGAAAAGGATAAGGAGATGCTGGAGATTGCGGTTCCTGATCAGTGGGAGAGGCTATATCGCACTAGAGATTCAATAATCAACTATGCTGATGCTGAATACTGTGGAAAGTGGAAAGTCCTCAGAAAACTCCTGAAATGGTGGCACGGGAATGGGGACAAAGTTCTTGTTTTTTCGCACAGCGTTCGTCTCCTGAAGATGCTACAGATGCTTTTCAACCATACAAGCTACAACGTCAGTTACCTGGATGGATCGATGGCCTATGAAAGTCGGGCCAAGGTCGTCGACGAGTTCAACTCTGATCCGCGGCAATTCGTGTTTTTGATCTCCACGCGGGCTGGCGGAGTTGGGCTGAATATCACATCGGCAAACAAGGTCGTAATCTTTGACCCTAACTGGAATCCGTCCCACGACCTCCAAGCCCAGGATCGGGCGTATCGAATAGGCCAGACACGCAACGTAGAGGTCTTTCGCCTCATATCCGCCGGTACTATTGAAGAGATTGTCTACGCCCGACAGATCTATAAGCAACAGCAAGCGAACATTGGATACAACGCCAGCACCGAGCGACGCTACTTCAAGGGCGTCCAAGAAAAGAAAGACCAGAAAGGCGAGATTTTCGGCCTCGAAAACATTTTCGAATACCAAAACGACAACATTGTACTGCGTGATATCGTTAACAAGACTAATATCGCCGAAAGTAAAGCCGGCGTACAGGTCATGGATATTGAACTGGAACTGGAAGAAGCGGGCTCCGAAGACGGTTCCTGGAGTAGAAATCCAGACGACGATGACGAAGCCATGAGCCAACTCGCCGCCAAAATCCGAGGCGAAGCAGACGACGAAGATTTTTTTTCCCACCGGCGACAATCCAAAACTCCATCCAAACACGACCCAATCCAAGCTATCCTCGCCGGCGCAGGCGTCGAATATACACATCTAAACAACGAAGTCGTCGGCTCCTCTAAAGTCGAAGAACAACTAAGCCGCCAAGCTCAGCAAGCTGAGGATGACAGCCTGGCCAACCTCCAAGTCTTCTGCGACTCGCAAGATGAGGTCGCCGGTGCCGTTGTGGCTCCGACATTCCAGAAAAACGGACGACCAGTGACATTTAAGTATCATCCACCGGAAGACGTGATGAAGCGCCAGTTTTGTAGCATGGCGAGACGGTTTGGGTTCCGGAATGCGACGGAGTTTGCGCTTGTTGTTGAGAGCATGACGCAGGCTGAGAGGAGGGCTTGTCTTGATCGATGGTATCGCGAGAGGAGGCAGGCACTTCTTGAGCAAGCTTCTGAGGCCGGGGCCGCAGCGGGATCGTAATTTCTCTTCGTGAGATTATTACTATTCACTTACGAGACATGATTGACGAATATCCGCTATTAGCATAGAACATGAGGAATGGCTTTTCTTTACAAGTGTATTTAATATAGTTGAGAATGATTCATCAACATTCATTGCTGTGCCTATATAGCAACACGACGTTCGTAGCCATCAATGAATACAACCGGACTACAACCAAGCCAAAGTCCATAATGCCGGCAGATTAGGCCATTTCTCCTGCCATGCTCCAAGCACCTCTGGAACCTTCTCATCAAAGCTCCTTCGAGCTTCACCCGTCCCATTCTCCCATCCACCTGAGCCCAGAGCCTTTTGTTCCTGCGTAGCGACTTCATTCAGCCGCGTAGCTAGTTCCAAAATGGCCTTCCCGCCTACAAGAGCCTCTTCGTGATTATCCTTGATATCCACATTGAAAACGTGCACAGGCCGGTTGAGCGTGGAGCCCTTGTTCATAAGATCGTCGACGACAGCATCCCAGCAGCGCTCCTCGCAGGTGATGATGACGTCTACTACGCCTCCCTCAGTCCCGAGTGCACCCTTGTCACCTTTAGAAACATGGTCTATCCGCGGCATACCGGGCACCCAGTCCTGGAAGCGCTCAGGGCCCCACTTGACGTTGCGGTTGCGGTCGAGCATGTTTAGGATGCCGTTATTGCGGTACAGGCGCTCGTCTTTGGAAAGGAGCTCATCGTACATTTGGGAATAGGAGGTTGAGTTGAAATTATAAACATTAGGTTGGGTGATGGAGGGGCCTGGAAGGCGGACTAGGGAGCCCGTGCCAAAAGAAATTACTGGGAATGGCGACGCTGCGGTGGATAGACGCAGGTGAGCCTCCATCGAGCGGTTCTGGTTTGATGCACATACAGTGCAGAAGCGCAGCTTGTATGAATCTGTCTTCTCTGTTGAGCTTGGTGTGCTATCACTTGGAGCAGTAGCTGTCGTTACAGCTGCCTCTGGAGGCGAAGGAGGTGCCGGGGTCTCCTGGGCCGCAGTTCCTGCTCCCGCTAATCGCGGGTCGTAGGCCATCTTGTATAGTAGCCTTATATGAAGCCTAAAGAGTGACGATTGTGATCAAGATGATGGAAAATATTCTCCGCAATGATCTAAGGAGGCTGGAAAGTATGTTCACTCGGTGGTCCCTGAAAAGACTACTTGTAATTAGCAAGGCTACAAAAGTAGATGTGGATAAGTGCTGGTGAATCGAGTGGTAGGGGATCAGAAAGATGAAAAGCGTATGTAATAAAGGTTGTCCGCATAGTAAGCTAGGACAGCTCCAATATATAAGAGATCATCACGCAATTGTGTCTAAAGGGGGAATCAAACTTCCGCCTACCTTTGAGAAACCTATCATGATAGGGAAGAGCAAAACTACAGTGTAAAACGAGGATGAAAGGTAAGGGCCGCAGCCCCGATGTAGCGAGTAAGGAAGACTTAAAAGGGAGGTTTTGGTGATGGTGGTGGGAGTTTTGTGCCGCTCGTGATGAGTCAGCAGCTGTCTAGTCTTTTTTCGTCCTAGCCGCCTTCAAGAACCATATGTGCTGCATGATAGTTCGATTCTAGAGATAATATGAAGAGACGAACTTATCTGGGCGCCAGCATGCTGAAACTTACTAGACATGTTCCCTGCGCCTGACTGCTAAACGCTACCCTGCTACTGACCCGCCTTCAGACGCAGTTCGATCCCTCAAGATGAAAGCCGCACTAATAGTAGTGGACATGCAAGAGGACTTTTGTCCCCCGGTATCCCATCCACGCACGTTAATCTAGTACTCACCTGTTCGTTACTAACTGTGCCTTGCTTCCGCTATAGAACGGTTCTCTTGCTGTCCACGGAGCTCGGGATTTGGCTCCTACGATAAACTCACTCCTGGCACATCCTGGATTCGCGGTTCGTGTTGCGTCTCAAGATTACCATCCTCCGGACCACATCTCTTTCGCGATTAATCACCCGTCACCCAACAATCGTCCTTTTGAGTGTAGCATCACAATGACCAATCCAGCTGCGGGGAAAGAGGCGGAGACCAAACAACAGACGCTTTGGCCTGTGCACTGTGTCCAAAAAACTCCCGGGGCCGACATTATCCCCGAACTCGATGTTACTAAGATTGACTTATTCGTGACGAAAGGTATGCATCCGCGCGTTGAAATGTATTCAGCTTTCGCGGATGCCTTCGGGAACCAAGATCCCGCAATAGTGTCCGTAAATGCGGATCTACGATCTTTTCTACATGACAGGGGTGTCACGGATGTTTTTGTCGTTGGGGTGGCGGGGGATTTCTGCGTCAAGTACACGGCCTTAGATGCCGCGAAAGCAGGCTTTAGGAGCCATGTTGTGCAGGACGCGACCGAGTGTGTGGTACCAGGGTCCGGATGGGAGGAAACCGCACGCGAACTAGCATCAGCTGGCGTGTCAATTGTTCGATGTGACGGCCCTGAAATTGTTGGTCTTGCCTGACCGCTTCAGAGCTTTTTGTTTTGGTCAGATACAGCTAGTCAACGTAGACTTGCTTCATGTGGCAACAGGTAGCGCCGGACCAACGGCATGCTAATGCATGACCGTTAAGTAGCCAGCAATTATCTAGAACTATAAGGCGCGTTTTCATCTCCCTTCATTTCCGTGTGCAAACAACCACCAATCCACCGCTCCTGATAGCTCTCCACTATGGTTACTGATCTTCTCGTTACTATTGATGATGGTGTGTCAATCCCTTCTAGAAACGCCTCTGGTGCGGGCTTAGAGGCGGCAATGCCCCCCTCCGCCCGTTGGGTCCAATAATACTGCTCACAAATGATCTCCGTACTCTGTATCCCTTGATCCATAAACTTCCGTCAAGCTCGCCGTTCCTCTGATGTTCCTATCAGTTGGAACGTGGATCATCAACGAGTCAACGACACCATGTCCAACACCATTACTATCACAACTGGGGGACCGGAACACCCTAGGGAACTGAGCGCCTCTCTACGGACCTCGACGGGTAGCATTCCATATTGGAACGTCAATGTCCCAAGATCTCAGTGGACAGTAGAATGTCCTAGTTTCTTACAGAATCAGTCCGAGAAAAATATCGGCATTCTCTCAACTCCAGACGAGCAATATCAGAGACAAGGATGGGAACTGGTACGGAAAATAGTTGGTACGTGATATAACTGAGTAATTGTGCATACAGTCTCTAACTCTCCTCTCGATAGAAACCAACCGTATTGATCTATTCCAACGCCTGCCCAGTGACTTGAGGAAATACCTACAATTCAAGGAGCAGATCGTCGCTAAGTATGGCTCTATAATGCGATTCGTGGTTAAGGAGCGGCTCTGCTGGGGAGAGGGAACTGCCGAGGACCTGAAGCCTAAGGGTCGCCCGTTCGAGTACAAAGGTTTGTTCTCCTTAGTTTCTATACGATTTGCGGAAGAGCGAGTCCGCTCTCGGATATCTAGCGAGACATGCTTAGGCTGACGGCGAGGCTGCGCCTAAACAGACGATATGCGGATTTTACACAATGACTGGCCATACGGATTGGGCGAAGGCATAGTTCACCTAGTAGTATGGACCAAATTTGCGCTGGAAGACGACCTGGCGACAGACGATTTGACGCCACGCGCAAGGCAAGAGATTGATGACTTTGTGAAACGGACGTTCTGCTCAAGGATGCCTCCGGATCAGGTACGTAATGTTGCAGTCACGATGTCCCTGGCAGTGTTGTACTAAGTCTTGCCATTCCGTGTTCTCAGGTTGTCTGGTTCAAGAACTGGAGGTCGCTCAAGTCAGTGCATGCTGTCGAACACTTTCATGTCATACTGCATAACCCAGACCCAGCATTCGTCGAGGAAATCACAGGCGCAGATGTGCCCTGGACAATAAATGGTCGCTGAGCCGACATCTTTTTCTTTTTCTTTTTCTTTTTCTTTTTTATTTTCGTGCTGTACTATACCCCTGAGACTAATTATGGTTTGCGTCTGTACTTTACTTGACAATACGAATAGCTTCCGAGTCTCCGATGAATGTTCTGCAAAGTCTCCACTAACCAAGCTCTGTGCCCCTCTCTCTGCGAAACGGCGGACAGCAAAGGGAGAAAAAGAAATTAGAGGTTTTCTTCAGTTTTCTGAAGGGTGAACCGGTCAGAACTTGTTTGGGCTCCGGCGGCCTGGCGTGCGTGAAGTGGCGGCGGGGGGATCGTCAAGTGGGCAAGACAGCCATATATAAGGTCCTTCTCTCCCGCACAGCGCAGCGCAGATGACTTCATCCTGCCCCTCTCTCGTTTTAAAAGATAGAAATAAATAAAAACTAGAAACACCCCCTTGCCCGAAGCGACTTTGATATAAGAGGAAAACCACAATTGTAGCCATCATGCCGCATCTCCCAGGTGCACACCATATCCGCCGCCGGTCCTCGCTCGCCAGTAAGTTCCGTCATCGTCAACTCCCAACGTCATTTTCTCTTCCCCTCTTCTTTTTTCTCAACTCAGCCAGCCTTCTCTGCTTTCCCTTGAACTTTCACCACTGTCTCCCCTCCAGCCATTTGTTGCATGTCTACGTCCAAACCTATCGAGAGAATTTCGGTCTTCCCATTCCCACTATGTCCGCTGACTGGAGCTATTTCTGGGGTAATTCAGGCAATCGTTCATCCACCGATGATCCAAGGCACCCAAATCCTGCCAGCGAAGATGATGAAATTGAACCTGACCAGGGCAATGGTATGTGCTTTTCTTTAACCTTTTACCCATTGTAGCCGTCGTAGGGCTTCGCCTGGGCGCGATGCTAACCAAGATCCCGATCGCAACAGTTCTGAGCCACATCATTTCCCAACTCCGGCCCGGAGCAGACCTCAGTCGGGTTGTATTGCCCACGTTTATTCTCGAGCCCCGGTCTATGCTGGAGCGAGTCACGAAGTATGCCAGCTTCGGCTCTACCTCTCATGTACTCTAGCAGGCAAACGACTAATAGGATTCTAGCTTCATGGCACACCCCGAAACCCTACTTCCCATGCCCACGAACGATGACCCTCTCGAGCGCTTTGTATCCGTTGTCAAGTTCTACCTGAGTGGGTGGCATATCAAGCCTCCGTACGTCGATCTTGATTGTTCTTTGGAGACAAACCGAATCTAGAGGATTTTCTACTAACAGAGCTTAGGGGAGTCAAGAAGCCGTTGAACCCCGTGCTCGGCGAAACGTACACCTGCTCCTGGGAATATCCGGACGGTACCCACGGATACTATATTTCAGAGCAGACCTCCCATCATCCGCCCAAGTCAAGCTATTTCTTTATGGCACCTGAGCATCATATCCGAATTGATGGCACACTCAAACCGCGAAGCAAGTTCCTCGGTAATTCCGCTGCGAGTATGATGGAGGGCATAGCTATCCTACGATTCTTGAACCGTGGGAACGACAAGGAGCGGGGGGAACGATAGTAGGTGAAATGTGCATGGTGCTGTTCCACAGAAAGGCTAACACCATCAGCATTTTGACGCAACCAAACATGTACGCCAGGGGTATCCTCTTCGGAAAGATGAAGTATGAGCTTGGAGATCATAGCTTCGTGAGATGTCCCGAGAACGATCTTGTCGCGGATATCGAATTCAAAACCAAGGGATACTTTTCTGGAACATACAACGCCATTGGCGGAACAATCAAGAATGAAAAAACCGGAGAAGTATACTACGAGATTTCTGGTCTTTGGAATGGCGAGATGTATATCAAGAGCGTTCACGTATGTCTTTCGTCCCTTTTCTTGACGCCCGCATTGCAGATTAGAACTAACCCACGTAGTCCCACGACAAAGAACTTCTCTTCAATGCTAAGAAATCCAAGCCAACATTCCCGACAACCCGCCCAATTGAACAACAAGGCGAGCGCGAGTCCCAGCGGTTGTGGCAGAGCACAGTGAAGGCTATTATTGCCTCAAACCATGAAATGGCCACGGACGAGAAGACTAAGATCGAAGACCGCCAACGTGAAGAAGCGGCAAAGCGAGCGGAACAGGGCGTTGAATGGCACCCGCGCCTCTTCCGGGCCGTTCGTGGCGGGCCTGGTGGTTCAGAGGAGGGTGAAGAGGCTCTTGATTGGATTATCAATGCTCATATGTATGTTTCACGGCGCGAGCATGAAACAACGTAAGCTGATTCGTCTTTAGTGATGCTCACGACCCTGAGAAAGCCAAGCGACAGATTTTGGCGATCGCACCTATTCTCGATGGACAGACGTGGGACAACTTTGAAATCCCAGAATACAAGGGCAATGCGGTAAACGGCGCAGACAAGTCAGAGCACCAGTGGGAGAACACCAAACCGGAAACTAAACAAGAGGTTATCCAGGAAATAAAGCCAGCAGGCAAGGCGGAGAACAAGACAGAGATCAACTACGAGGCTAGCCAGGAAGTTAAGCCAGGAAACACGGTAAAAACCAAGCCAGAGGTCGTGGAGCGGATGGATTCGAAGACGAATGAAGTTGATCAGTACGTGGACGCCCTGGAGGGCCCAAAGCCCTGAATGATTCTCATTCATCACTATGGCTTCTAGCCAGACGCTCCGTTGTTACATTTTCCGAAAGTACTCGAGGTGAGTATACTCATATACCCGACGTCGTACGAGGGTTGCCTTGACGTAACTTTGCTGCCTTCATACACCCACCCGCATGCCTCAAAACCGATACCAGGGCTTGAATGGGCTGAGTCTTGCCAATTTCGCGAGGGTCGAAAATTTTGCCCGTCCCATCAACTGTACTGGATACCCGATTTGCATTTTGTCTACGCGCGAGGAAAATGAGCGACTTTTACGGATAAATTAATATAAAAACTGAAAATAGGGTTATAGGTATGAGCTAGGGTAGAGAGGTTTGGAGTGCTGGTATATAGGGTCTCTACTTGCTTTTTTCTATTCTCTTCGGAGACATGTGCCCCAATAGTATATGGTATATCATCATGTTATTGATGTCGTAACTGTAACTGTATGCACCTCAACTCCAATCGCCATGAAAATGCACCGAGTTCCAGAAAAGAAAGTTGCCTACCTAACGCCAGCGGTCGGTACTTCCCAGTAATCACCATAGTCATAGCCACAAGAATCATATATTATGGTCAAGAATACAACTCTCCCCGCAGTCCAGCACCCTTCTCCGCATCTCTCCTCCGAGAACTCTTCCCACCTTCGGCCTCCTCCCTTTTCTCTTCCAACTTCGCAATCTCCTCCTCGATCTCTTTCTCCGTATCCTCCCTGAGCCCCAATAGATCCGGCGGAATCACAGACATCTGCACGCTCGGCGCCGCCTGCAAATACCTCAGCTGCTCCGTGATCGTCTGCACAATTGTCGCCAGGTAAGCGCGCGAGTTCTTGTTTTCGAGCTTGCGCATCTCAGACAGCGGCGGGAACAGCGAGAAGTCCGGGCCGAAATGGTTCCGAAATGCAACATTGGACGGAATAACGGGGTCGATTTTGTCTTGGGCGTCAATTAGTATGGAGGTTTCGTGCGCCCAGGCTCGTGAGACGTTGCGCGGGGTGTAGCCGCCGCCGCCGACGACGAGCATAGGTAGTCCGAATGTCTTTGTGTACGCGACGCAGGCGCCGTGCGCGGCCACATTCAAGTTGAAGCAGCCAAGTCTGTCGCAGCCCAACGAGTCGGCGCCGCATTGGAGGACAATAGCGGCCGGCCGGAACTTGCTGACACAGGCACCTACAACGTCCTTGAAGAGCTGGACATAGGATTCGTCGTCGATGCCGTCGTGAAGGGGTACATTAACTGCGTGATGAGCGCCTGGGTTGAGCGGGTGTGTTGGCCCTGTACTATCTAAGGGCCCTGTGCCCGGGAAAAAGTTCTCCTTGTCATATTTATGGAACGAAACTGTGAGGACGCGGTCGGTAGACCAAAAGGCTTGCTCAACGCCGTCGCCGTGATGGACGTCAATATCGATGTACATAACGCGCGGATGTATGCGGAGGAGCTGCAGGATCGCAAGCACAATATCATTTACGTAGCAGAAGCCGCTGGCTTCGGCCTTTTTGGCGTGATGCAGCCCGCCAGACCAGTTGATTGCGATATCTGCCTGGTTGTTGCAGAGCTTGCGGGCGGCGTCGAGCGAGGCTCCCGCATACAGCGAGCAGTATTGGAATAGGCCGTCGAAGATGGGGCAATCGTCGCCGAAATTGAAGCGGACGATGTTTTCGCTAAAATCCTTGGATGCTTGTGCGTCATTCATGTCACCTGGCACCACTGTCTGCAAAAAGTCCAGGTAATCGGATGTGTGGAAGTCGCTGAGCTCTTCAACAGTCGCCGCACGACAGTGGTATAGGTCCATCGCATGATGCATGCCGTAGGCGAGCACGAGTTGTTTGGTGAGTGTGAGGCGCCATGGCTTCATGGGGTGCGACTGGCCGAAGTGATGCAGTTCTACCGCAGGGTTTGCATGCCATGATACCCGGTAGCCCGATGGCCGCGCGATGATGCCTTCATGTTGATGCTGGGCGGATTTGCGGTCGACCGAGAGCGTGAAAGTGGGGTTGTACTCTTGTACAATGGCGGAACGGGGCATGAGAGTGGAATGGCAGAAGCAAGCTCAGCAGCTTGGAAAGAAAATTAGAGGTGCAGAGAAGCGGGTTCGATGGTCCAGAAGATGGGAAAGGTGAAGAATGAAGCTGAAGCGATCCCCAAATCACAAGCTCAAAGGCGGGTCTCCACGCTTAACTAAGCATCCGATCTCGCCCCTCCGTTCTACGAATCCATCTATAAAGTGGCACTTGGGGACATGACTCTATTACAAACACAATTTCGCCGCATTGTTCTTCAGAGGAGGTTTTATTGAGACGGGAATCATACAGCATTCACGAAATGAACACCACTGCCTCCAAACTTCGCCAGGCCCTCCAGGACCCTAACGCCTTCATCACCGCCCCGGGTGTCTACGATGGTCTCTCGGCCCGCATAGCCCTCAATGTTGGATTTGACGCTCTTTATATGGTATGCGGTTTCTTCGCCATTGATGCTATCTCGACTACCCGGCTAACACTCCCATTGAGTAGACCGGCGCCGGTACCGCCGCCTCCGTGCACGGCCAAGCAGATTTGGGAATTTGCACACTCAACGATATGCGAGCTAATGCCGAGATGATCAGCAACCTTTCCCCATCAACTCCTGTTATCTCAGACGCCGATACCGGCTATGGTGGTCCGATTATGGTCGCTCGTACTACCGAACAATACGCGCGCGCCGGTGTAGCAGCCTTCCACCTTGAGGACCAGGTGCAAACCAAGCGATGCGGGCACCTTGGCGGAAAGATCCTCGTCGATACAGACACATATGTCACCCGAATTCGGGCTGCCGTGCAAGCTCGGAAGCGCATTGGCAGCGATATTGTCATCATCGCCCGCACCGACGCCCTCCAGGTAAACGGCTACGAAGATAGTCTCGCTCGTCTCCGAGCAGCGCGTGAAGCTGGTGCGGACGCAGGCTTTCTCGAGGGCATCACCTCCATCGAAATGGCCCGTCAGGTGATTGCCGACCTTAAGGGTTGGCCGTTGCTTCTGAACATGGTTGAGCACGGCGCTACGCCTTCCATCACTGCCGCACAGGCCCGTGAGCTTGGATTTCGAATTATCATCTTCCCATTCGCTGCGCTGGGCCCCGCGTGCAAAGCTATCCAGGAAGGCATGGAAAAACTCAAGCGCGATGGTATTCCAGGATTGGACAAGGAGATGACGCCGCAGATGTTGTTCCGGGTGTGCGGGTTGGATGAGAGTATCAAGGTAGATGCGGCGGCGGGCGGAGCAGCTTTCAGCAGCGGAGTTGACCTCAAGTAATCACATATAGCCGGATTTCAAGGCAGCTGTATTATAAGAGAGATTAGAATCTATAGTTGCTTTCTGGACTTACATCTCGCAGCGCTTATTTTGCTGGCCAAGCACGTAGTTCTTATTGATGTTGATCAGAAAGAACGCCAGCCTTCAAGACTTAAATAAGGTTGGCCATAGTTCAATTTCGCATCGAAGACTGATTCGAGTATAAGCGGCCACCTCGTGACTGTTGGAGTCCCTGATAATGGCCACAAAGTGAGCCAAGGCACGTGACCACGGCATTTGCAAATCCTTTTGAGGCCGTCGCAATTCCAACGAAACCAAGGAGAGCCCCAGGCCTACAAATTGTTTAGGACTCGGGGACTCCGGGACTCGAGATCAGAGCAGCTTGAAAGACCTCGACCAGCGAAGAACTGCAGTGGTTCTTGTCAAGATATGCTCCACTTAGAGGTTTGAGATGCGCAGAGATGAAATGTCCCGAGAGAGAGCCGAACTCTTGAGCCACGTTGGAGAGCACAGTTCGTTCAAATCGTGTCGGAAATTGAAACCGTCCCTTGGCTCATTGAAATAGCCAGGTACCGGCCTATCATAGTCGGCTGCGCATCAGAATCTGCAGAACAACCCACCTACAGTCCGAAAGCAGCCATGGAACAGCTGCCCATGGAACGTATGTTTATATTCCATCTCTACCACGCAATGATTCATGCCTCGACTCTTCCAGGCTCGAGCCCTGGCAAAGACTGCCTACACTATCCTCCAAGAGATTCCACTACCCTGACTTCCTACGAACACACCATGTGATTAAAATACGACGAAACCAAAGCATCCTGGGCCATTGACTGGATTGGTAGCAACCATAATTTTGGCGCCAAGTTGCCAAGTTGCTAACGCCACGGTTGGCGGCCCGGAGACGGCGGCAGTTGGGCTAAAAACGCTAGGACGGCACTCAAATAATCGACCGCGTCACTCCGTGCTTAGTGTGGGCCCGCTTTTTCTGGCCAGACTGTTCGAGAACTCGCACGCACGGAGAATCTGGATGGAAAAGAGAAAGAGGGCGTCCGGGACATGAATTTCCCCTAAGCTAGGAAGGCAGACAGGGACTCAGCCACAGGGCCATGTCAGCTCAGGAGTCAAGAGTCAGGAGTCAGGAGACCTGAACCACGAAGCTTGTTGTCATTGTGTCCCGTTTGCTTCGTATCCAGGATTCCGTGTCAGCAATAATGGTGACTGTAGCGGTGAGCAATTGGAAGCGTGAAGGCAAACCATACAGTCCCCAAAAATTACAAACAGAAGTTCGGTCTTGAGTTCTTTTAACGCCAGAGATTGTGCTCCTCAACACAGCCGTTTTATTGGATCTCACGCTTCCATTTTGCTGGAGAAAAACATCCAGAATCAATCATATTCGACTCCGTGGGTCCTGATGTGGCGAAGGCGCGAAGCAGGTTGCAGCGAACTGCCGTAAAGACTGATTCATGCCCACTTGAGCAGTCTCGACGATAATATATCCATCAAAACTCGGAGAATTCACAAGAGCTTCTGGCTGGAATCGGCGGCTAATAGTAATGGGAAGGCAAATGGCTCAGAGCAACGATGTCTGCTTTAGGCCTGTGAGAATGAATATGTTGGTTGTGGATCAGTCAAGCCACTCTCACTCTCTGGAGGCAGCCCAAGAGAACCAAATCAATCCAGCACATCGCTTTGTTGTTTGGCGAACACCGCCCCGATTCGTTCCATCTGGCAGTGGGTGTGTTGTTCCCAACTAGTTCTGAATACTGGATCTGAACGTCTGCAGATTGCTGTCAGGTACAGACATCCATCAGACATCGGCTTTACCAGTCGGATAGCTTAATGCAAGCGACTCCCCTCACCATACAAGATTGGCTGTGCTGGACAGAGCATCCAAGGTCTAGAGCCCTCTCCAAACTGGCCATTGGTGGAGCCAAGTTTTTCGCTCAACCAACCATTGACCCAGTTCTCAGCTTTCAGGAACCTTACTCTATACCGACCAATGATATATTTTGTTCTTGTTTAAATGATCGGCCCCTGTTTCATCAGACGGGGCCTGCTCCATACTCATTTCGGCACTCAATGGGAGGTTACGTGCCTGACTGCGGTGGGCAGTGGTGGGCACACGCAAGCAACGCAGAGATGGGCGCTTTTAATATCATTAGGGCCACTCCCACCTCCTCGTCGTTTCTCTTTTCTCCCATCTCGCTCAGTCCTTTTCAGAGTCACAATCCGCTCTTTAGTTTCCGTCCTTCGAGATCGCTGCTGCGCCTCAGTCATTCCTTGTCTTCGGAAACATACACTCCCTTGTCCTTTGTGACTTGACTGTCTCAGGTTCAAAGAATCCCGCTCATTTAAAAAAAAAAAGAACCATATATCTACGCTTATATATACTTCGTCTTGCCGACGTTGAACTTTCCGCACCAAAAACAACCATCATCAATATGCAGCTAAAGAACTCTCTGGTCCTGCTGACTGCCTTGACGGCCGGTTCCTCCGTGGCCCGCCTCCATGGCCACGAGCGCCGCCACGCTCACCACGAGAAGCGTGATGTTGGTGACCTCGTCACCGCTATTATTGACGGAAAGGTCGTTTCCTGGGTCAACGAGTATGCTGGCGGTGCTGCTGCCACCGCTACCGCCGCTGAGTCCACATCTACTTCTCTCTCTGAGACCGTTGCCGCCTCGACCACCGCTTCTTCCACAGAGACCCCCAGCGCTTCAGCCGTCTCCTCCGCCTCTGGAACCTGCGCCAACTGGGACGACGAGTCCGATGAGTACTCCACCGCCGGCTTCGGTTCCAGGACCGTCTCCAACCTTGCCAAGTATGTTGCCTACATTGGTAACATCGGAAACCCTTGGGGCAGCAACATCATTGAGGTCGATGCCGATAAGGCATGCAAATACAAGAATGTCGTCAAGTTCTCCGGCTCTGAGACTGACGACTGGACCATCGTCTTCTGGAACAAGATTGGCCCTGATGGAAAGCTGACCGGCTGGTACGGCAACTCTGCTCTCAAACTCACAATTGCTCCCGGCGAGACCAAGTATGTCGCATTCGACGACGATTCCCAGGGTGCATGGGGTGCTGCCAAGGGTGACTCTCTCCCTACTGACGAATACGGTGGATACTCCTGCACCTGGGGCGAGTTCGACTTCGCCAACTCTGGCAACAACGACTGGTCTGGCTGGGATGTCTCCGCTATCCAGGCCCAGGCCGCGGACCAGGACGTCCAGGGCATGAAGATCTGCAACAACAAGGGCGAGAAGTGCTCATGGATTTCCAACCTCGCTACCGCCATGGAGAACGCCTACAGCAAGGCCGAGGAGGGTGTTGACGGCATTGGTGGCAACCAGTCTCCTGGCGCCGTCCGTCTCGTTGTCGACATTGACTACACTCACAGTTCTTAAACCATCCACCTTGCGTTTCCTTGCTCTCCGTTCGTGTCGATACTTCTCATCGGAATTTTTTTCTATCAGATCCTGCTAGCTTAGAGCAAGCTATTTTAGCAGTGATCCCTTTGTCTTCTTTGTGTAAATAGAATATACCACTGCTGCATTTCTAGTCAATATTTACGTGATGATGTACATCCCACTCGTAATCTCTCCTGTACATTCTCCGCATTCTGCGGAGTCCCATAGAATCAACTGAGGAAGCGGATTCATTAACTTCAATTGTCATTCTTTATTTGTACTCTCAACTATAACCCCTTATCTGTCTAGCCTAGATCTGTCTTTCGAACCTTACCATATTCAGATGTACTATAGCCGCTCTTTTCTAGTCGAGCTTCCTCCATAATATAGCACTGTGAGATCCATATTCCTACAGTATACGTATCTAAAATTATTCTAACAGGGCCACCCTTGTCGTGTGTCCCTTTTAGTCAGCTCAGCTCAGATTTCCTGTTTCAGGTACATGATACGGAAGCCGTTTTATACATATTGCTCATCGTCAGCCTCGGCCACAGTCGCGAAGTCACTGAGATGAAATGCCTATTTATAGCATAATTTGTAAGCAAGGACTTACTTTATGTGTAAACAAACTAAGAGAACACCAGCTCCTCCGATTGCAATTCTTGTGAGCCTATCTTTACTTCATGGATATGTACATTATGCCAGACTCGATACATGCAATCCCTTTCATCAATCATTTCCGGGTCTTAAATGACCTCGATTTCACTTAGCCAGCCGGCCTGAGAAACTTCAGCAGCTAGGAATAGGATAATTGGGACGGGACGCGGCTGTTTCATCCTCAGACCTACGTTGCATACGGGGCATAAGGGTCAGAGGCTAGAAAATCAAGTACAGTTACTGTACAGGAGTGTGAGAGGTTTTTGGTACCTCGGAATGCAGAGGGCCCAGCCCGCTGATCTGAAGGTCTGGCCGGGGCCAGGGTCGGCTAGATAGAGACTCTAGGGAGCAGATCAGCGACGCGGCGCTTACTTGAGACGGGAAGAAGCGGCTAGCTTGAGCCTCAAAGTCATGGCAATTATATCAAGACTAAGTAAAGACGAATAATCTTATCTACCGCAGTCGAGGATCAAATGACCTCGTCCTTCAGAGTGGGCAGTCCAAGACCAAGATTGAGTGGCGGAAGTGGTCTGTCTGACTTTAGTGTATGGGCTTAAGGCCGGTGTAGGATGACTCTCGCTGCGCCAGTGCTCCATCAATGGTTCAAACGAGGCGACAAGGGACCCTTATCACCAGAAAAGGGTCTAGTTCGGTTGCAGCTCTCGACATGCCGTTGAGAACAACTGTTTGTTGCGCTAAATCCTACCAGCTAACGAAAATCGCGACGCCCTAACATATTTTACAAACCTGAGAGGTAACGCCAATAATAATACAATCTCCAGCAAAGCGATATACGCATAGCTGTGTTCTTTAAATCCCAAGAAAGTCGTTGGCGCTGATGGATTTTGGTAACTCCACCTGGTATTCTTCGGGCTCCTCCTCCTTCTCCTCCTCTTGCGGTGCTGAAAATACGCCAATGTGGGCCATGTATCCGATCAATGCGGCAACTCCGCCTATTACAGTGGCAATGGAAAGGAGAGTGTCCTTTCCTTGCGCTCGCGCATACTCTGACAGTGACTTGCTCTCGACCTCGGAAAGCCCAGCACTTGGGGATTCAGCGGTCTCGCGTAATTTGTTGTTCATGCGAATTTCCTTGAGGATTGGTGTAGAGTCTGCGAGGCTAGTAAGCAGCGATGTTCCGACGCTGGCGAAACTAGCTCTTTCTGGAGCCTGCCACGGGAGCGATGAACTTGCGCCACTGTTAAAAGCGTCTGCAACATTCACAGTGCCGAACAGCTCCAAGCGCAAGCGCTCGATATAATGTGACAGCCGTGGGGCCTTCCGTTGCATGGCATCACGTAGCCACGGAAGGGGGAGATCCGGAACAAGGGCGAGGCTCAGATAGCCTACTGAGAGGCAGTCTAAGCTTGATGGCGTCGACCCCAAGAGATGTGTCTTGTCGTCAAGCAGTTCCTCCAGCGGCACAAATAACTCCCCCGTCAACGCTTCGAGCCGGAATTGATGCTGCTGTGGCGTCTTCCCTAGCAGGTTGGTAACCGTTTCACGGGGCCGAGAAATGAGATTCTGAGGGATGCGGCCAGCTGCCACAGCGGCCGAGTGATCTCGTTTCCGTTGTTCCTCTGTTGCTTCCAAGTCTAATGAGGACAGTCCGAGCGGCTCAGTTCGAGCTTTGGCCGCGGCGTGCAGCTGCGGGGGTAGGATCCATTGGTTCGGCCACTGGAGGATCGCGCCATACGCCGGGGAGGTACTGTTGTAGTAGTTTTGGCTAGTAACGTAGAGCGAGAGGTCGAGGAGGGCTTGGGCGTGGGATTCCACGAAGGAGGAGAAGCTGTTGCCTGATCGTCAGTCGTGTGACCTTTCTCGCTTCCAGGTAGCTCAAGGGAGATTATACGCAACGCTATCGGCTTTTTCGAGTGCGCTCAGATCTCGGTCGAGATCCCAGGCGCCATTTGAGTATTGCCGTAGGTAATCGACGATGTTCCGGAACCGGCTCACCCACGTCGAGCCATTCTTCAGCGCGGGAAGCTCGTCTGCGGGGAAGAGCAAGGATCGTTTCAGCCAGATTTCAGATTAATCGAGAGACGGAGGAAAGGCGGAGCTGAACGTACGTGTAGGAGAGACGGTTGGATCGCTACTTGCGACGAGCACCCACGAGTCCTTGGGGACGGCCAAGGAAAAATAGGCAATTGTTGCGAGGCATTGCGCATCAATTGAGGGCAGTGAGAAACCAGGGCCCCAGATATGGAGTTCTAAAACCATTTTGTTCCGGGAATAGAAGATGAAGACTTGGTTTGTGCCAGGATTCCCCTCACTCTGCTGGCGTAGCCAATGCCTTGAAGATCGCGACCGCCGGGCAGAAGACGCCGAAATCACGTGGGGAGGAGCTGTACCTTGCCTTAGGCATGAAGGCGCCATTGTGCCGTCCCATTTTCCATTTTCAGATATCCAAAATCCCAGTGCATTTGCCCAACGGTCACTCCGTTCTGGATCAGGAAATTGGCCGACAGCTCAAACCATATCTGCGTTTGAGAAATAGCAGATGTTACTGCATATTTCATCATCTGATGCTATTTTCCGCAGGCTCCGGGCATGTCTCAGACAGCAAGGTTAAGCGTCCATTTTCCGCAATGTCAGACCGGTCCCGCATGTAGATTGATTCGACCAGCTGGCAATGGCGTTATCAACCCCTGTCGGAATCCCTGCTAAATAGCGCAGGCTGAGCGGCCAGTGTACCTACATCCGCCCCTCCACGGCTGATCAAGGCCGCTGCTTTGCAAAAATGGTTGGACTTCAAGCGGCTGCTCGTCACAGCAGGCCCGGGAAGAGGGAAATAGAGCCGCATCCTTCTCCCACCACCCAACGGAGGACCAACCCGATCAGGATTCTGGCAGCCATCCTGCAACCACTAAGCTCCGGCCGATACACACACGTTCCATGAATCCGAGCTCTCGATTGGAGCCTGCCTTGCCTACTTTGGATAAAGGTCACAGCCTCCAGTATCAATCTGTCAAGTACATACGCCTACGGTGTGTCACATCCGGGACTCGCCGTTCATGGCTGACGGCCAACCAGCAACCACTAAGCCAGGCATATGGCTCAAGACTCCGAGGCACACCAAGGTGAAACCTAAACCTTGTGGAACGGCTAGGTCTCTTGCTCATGCGCAGTCAGTTGACCTGCGATCGGGCTCCTGGGAACCTTATTCGGATAAGATTAGGCTACGACGTCCGAGCAACGGACGCCTTGTCCTCGACCTCGTATTACATACTACCCAAGATGTCAGGGCATCGCCACGTTTTCAAGGCCCGGTTTGGCATGACTCGGGCCCTGAGCACGGAGCACGTTTGCCTGACATTTGAGTTTGCTGAAGACATGGAGAGGAGATGGACACGGCACATCATTGGCGACCCAGGAACGACTATTGTCGCCATGATATGATCAGTATCAAGGATGTGGAACCGATGCACAGCACCGGCTTACTCGGAGTAGAAGTCATAGCACTCTTGGTACGTGTTCAGCAGGTACCTGCCTACGTTGCTCCAAGTTAGTATTACAACAAGTGGCATCATAGACTCGATGTCGCACATATGCACGCAGCTGGCGACAAATTACGTACAGCGATGGGCTCCACCGACCTGCATGCGCAAGGCTGCACCCAAGGGGTTGAGGGTTGAAGTGGTGCTACCGTGATGCTGCAGTAGTACTGGGAGAGTAGCTGCGTACTCTGCTGTGGGTTGAGCTCCTAAAACCCAAAGTGTGCTAGCTTGTCTTCTTAGATTTGAGAACTTGGACCAATCTATCGACATTTTTATCTTTTTTATCGTCTTATCCACTTGTCAGCTGCCTCACCTCGCGCAAAGCCATTCCGGAATAATTACTACGAAGTGCGAATTTGCTTTTGCTCCTGCAGCTGCCCAGTGAAATGAGGGGACAGCCGAGTCGCGACAGCTGGGGGCACCAGGGGAAAGAAACCGGTTATCGAACTATTGAAATCGCGCATCGATTTGCAGGGAAGAAATTACCGGACCCGGACCGAGCCTTGGTCTTATTCTTGAAAATGGACCTGAAACCTGATTGCTTGAAACCAAGCCACGGTTGATTAGTTATTATTACAGTTACACTAAGCAGTGCATTATGCATACGGATAAGGCCGTTGGAGCTGAGGCTTGCGCTTGCGAGAAGTTGGAGAGACGGCCTGTCCCGGCCTGTCAGCGACTCAGCATGCAGCCCGCATCGCCATGCACCGCACTGGCAGTCATTTGTCAGGCACCGCCCACCCTCCTCCAGCCGGTCGGGGATTAGGGCTAGGCAAAACAGGGAATCGCAGACGCTAAGTGAGCGTCAAACCGCCATCTCGACAATCGACAGTCCACGGAGGTCCTAGTCTAGTCTGAGAGCCGAGAGAAAATCGCGCTTAGATGAAAGCTCGATGCTCAAGTGCCACGAAGCTGTACACAATCCAGAGCACGACTCCAGGTGTACACGTACACCAGTACGTACTGTGAGTGCAAGCGCGAGGACTTCCGCCTACGAATGTTGAATGGATTAGGTCAATGATATCAACAGATTATCGATGATCGATGTCATATTATTAAGTCACGATGCGGCGCGCGATACGCGGTGGGGTATATTAACTCTATTATACATGCCGTAGCTTCAATCGTGTAGCAGGTAGAAGGAAAGCGGAACAGAAGATAAGAAAAAGAAAGAAGATTGGAACAGAAGCAATGCACACTCAGGCAACGTCCATGTCAGCCTCGCGCAATCCATCCAGGAGACAAGTTGGGTAGATGAGTCAATGATGGCATGGCATGGCTGCGCTTTGACGTCCACGCGGTGGTGTGGCGGCGGCGATGATCGATAACCAAAAAGCCGGGCAAGCGCTGCCGAATCAGCGCGCAAGATCGGAACCCCCTGAAAGGCTGGGTTGGACAAGCACATGCGACTGAAACGGGCTGCGGCGGTGTCGTGTCATGATGCTGTCATGGCGATATTGCTTTGCGGGGTTGGCGCCTTAAAATGATTGCTGACAAGGCTGGGCTGATGGCAAGCAGTAGCAAGAGTGGGGTGATTTGATAGTGATTGTCGTCAGACAGGGGCCCCTGCACCAGAGTGAAGATCGAATACCCGCGGGTACCGGCAGACAGGATTGCGTCGTAATCTGAGAGCGCTATTGCAGAAGAAGTTGGTGCAATGCGCCCGCGCTCGCTCCATTGGTGGATTGAAATAGTGAAGATAGGTGATGATGAAATAGAGTAGCCGGAAAGTGAAACGAGAAGGTCGATAAGAATGAAGTGAAGATTAGGCGCCGAAAATCACAATTGTCGTTGCTTGAGATTGCGCTGGTCTATGCAAGTCGAGATTAAAAACGAAGAAGCGAGTGAAAAGGCGTAGTAGTAGAAGTAATGGTAAAGTAGCTGATAGATAGAAAAGGCCGTGGTAAAGTTCCAAGAGTGGTATCATATCCAATACCATTGCGATGTCCCTAGCGCAACGAGTGTCGCGCAGGTTCCCTGGAGTGTTCCAGGGGAACACCGCATGATGGAGTCGCTCGAGTCGATGGTCGTCAGGTTCGTCAGAAAGCCGAAATACTGGCTTACTTGGGAAGAGGAGGCAGAGGGCCCTTTGGAGGAGGTCCAGGGCAAGGAGGGAACTGAGATGTACCGACGGAAGGCATGATGCTGATGTGAAGAGGTCTTGTTGGCGTGATTGCCTGAGTAGTGGTAGGTGATGGTGGGAGAATAGACGCTGTGATGTGTGGTCTGTTGTGTGGAATGCTGTATTGTAGGCTTGTAGCTTTGAAACTTGAAGAGAGAAATCGCAAAGAGGGTCGACAGCGCTTATTATAGGATGCCTTGAGGAAGAAGCGAGCTGATCAAGATTATATGTCCGACCTGGACCCAGAAAAATCAAATAAAATCCATAAAATGAAAGCAGAGAAGCTAAACAAAAAAAAAATAAATAAAATAAATCTCAGCATTATTATTATTATTATTATTTTTTGAAGGGCATCCCTGATCGCTTCCAGAAAATGGGCCCCACCCTAACCGGACAGAGGGAGACGAACGACGTCAGTCTCAGACACTAGTCTGGTTCCGCCATATGGCCAGCCCCCAAAGAGGAAACCCCGCGGAAGCTTTCTAGAAATCGTTCCCGTCCTCTGCTACTTCACCGCCGAACGGTTTTTGCCTCCCCCTTTTCTGTCCCACCATTACTGATCATTTCCCGGCGTCTATAAATCCAAAACACTGCTCCAATGACAAAACACACACTATGTCCTAGCGGCCCACTTCGAGATCTGATGACTTACCTGTTCTTGGGAATGGGGATGTATGTTACCACGAAGGAGCCGTATGGTCGACTAGCGGTGGGCCGGGCTGCGCGCCGTTTCTGTCAACCTCGTATCGTTACCAGGTGTACTGACCACCGTACGAGGGATGCTGGTGGAATGTTCAGGTGTCAGCTGCTTCTTTTGATTCAGATTGTGCATTCTTGCCCAGTCGCCGACACGTGCCGGTTCGTCGATCCTGGCCGGACAGGGTCGGCAGGGATAAGACTGGAGAGCGCAAAGAGAGCGGGTTTCGCAGAAATGTCAGCCAATCATAATGTCGCGGCTCGATAGTGCTTACTAGCCCACTAACCCACTCTGAGTGATGAATCATCAGGATTCAGGCTTCAGGATGAGCGGAGATCTTAGCCTCAGCGAGTCTGCCAGAATGTCGGGACAGGTTCCAAATTCCAAGCCACCACAAGTTCACCAGCAAAACATTCAACCAGCCAGCACAGGCAAGATGAGCTGCTGATCACTCAAATCTCAGGCTGTGCCGCTGTGGAAGAACGGCAAGGCCGCCCCTGCAGCCTTGGTCAGGGGTGGTGTCAGGAGAGTCTTGTGAGATTGTGACAGGTCCCCGCATGGTTGCACAACGAAGATGCCTGGCTTTGGAATCAGCTCCCAACAGGGATTACCTCGAATCTTCGCTATCATCGGTCGTTTTAGCCGACTGAGAGGAAACCCCGCCCGCCAACAAGACCTGATTATTACTTGCCGTTGCAGATGATCATGTTAGCGGTGTTTGTCGTCTCATCAAGCCATGACTCATTATTCCCCAGCTGGTTTTAAACCAGCCTTCGTGAAACTTGAAGCTTGATGTCGCTTGGTCGAATCGCGGGGAGCCCCCGACCCCAATTCTTTTTTTGGGGGGGAGGAACACGAGGCCTAAGACATCGATCGACATGAGCTCTTGCTGATAAACAGCGGCCGATGACCTGTCATACCTGGCGTTTGCTTGCAGGAAAATATCGAATTCTATTATCGACTGTCCAGCCACTCTGCCCAAGTCTTGACTTTCAGTTTGCTATTATTGGGTCTGTTCCTGGTTGCTCTAATGTTGAGATCTTTGCGGCCCCTTAGAAGTCTCCCGTACTGGGGAAGCTAGAGGCCACGGTGCATCGGCGACAGACGTCTCTCGCGGTTAGAGACTCGGTAGTTTTGTTCCATCTAGTTCGAAATATGTCCATCAAGTTCTCCAAGGAACGACCACGTATGACCGCCCAACATCATCTATATCCAATAATACCTAGACAATTCCAAGCGCGGGCTAATGCACATCCTCCGATCCTTCCTGCGTACCTACAGTGTAGTACTGCATGGGCCCGAGACGATCATCTGCAGGTGTAAGCGCGGATGAAGGGCAGCTTTCGATGCCTTGATCCTTGCTAGGCTCTTGCGCTCCTGCATACTGCGTGCGTTAGGTTGTTACGAAACCTCTCCCCAACCAGGCCAGGTCTCCAGCAGTGGCAAAGCACTCCATGACCCCAATAAATGATGGTTCCTCCAGAGATAAGTTATTATTATGATCACCACTGCAGGAGATGATGAACGCGTTGCGAGTTTGCGGCGGGGGCTCCGCAGACGGTTGATGGACAGTAAATCAAACAGGACCGGACAGATCAATCACATGGTTTCAGATGATGGATCGCAAATCTGGAGCACGACAGTCACCAAGTGTGTGGCAAAACACATGGCAACGACGGCAAGCCAGGCACGGCGCCAAACTTTCACTGCCCCAGCCCAGGTGGAGGAACTCAGGAAGCGGTCCTCCTTGAAATGAGCGACCCGCAATTGGCGCTGGTCTTCCGCACCGTTGATGAAAGCGAACGATGACTGGATCACAGTTCTTCCCCTGACTCGAGAGAGTCGACCTAAATCCAAGATTCTTTGCAGCTAGGGCTGCTTGGCAATCTGCGAGGTTGGCGACGGCGTTCCTGAATCCTTGCTAGTAAGACGGCTGCACAAGGATGCCTCGCAGCCTACAGGATGATAATCAGTCATTGACATTGCTAATGACCTTGCAGTAATATATCGGGAACCGACAAATGACGATTATCACGATTGACCACGATAGTGATCCGGGAAGCTCGGGAGAAGTTCAGCCGGAAAATTCCAAGCATTTACCGGATACACGGCGGTCACTCGGCGATTACCAGTGTGGAACTGCGAAGGCTTCATCCTTGTCCCGCACAGAATGCGCTTTCCCTTCGAGTTTCAACTCCGCGACTCCATCGGTCCCAACTATCGGTCTTGGGACCGAGGGGTAATGGATGTGCTAAGGATAGATAATCATTGACCATGGTTCTCAACATTTTCTTCCGAGCGGACCCTGAGCCGTTTTACCGCCGACAGTTGGGCCTCTGATCTCATGCGGCCAACTCTAGCTCGGGGTTTGAACTGCTCTCCGACGGGACCGTGTCTCATTAATCGACCTAGCAATTCCGCGCTTGAGAACGGAACCCATACAAGGCTTCTAACTTCAAACATTTTTGCCGAGCTGCCGGGCGGTGCTCCTTAGCGTCCTAACTAGTACATAGCGCGCTCGCTACGTACTAGATGGCTGTTTAGTACTATCAGGACGCAGTATCTAAGCCCTACAAACCACGGAGCAACGGTGAACATGATCTTTTACCCACCAGACAGGTCAAATGAACATGAGGATATTTCCATTTGGCTGACCGCTAACCGCGCCAACCGTAAAATCTATCCGCGTAGTAGTAGTGATATCAATTCCATTAGTCTAACTCCGTAAACGGAACGGTGACCGGCGGCTCTGACGACTTGGCAACATCATCGTCATCTTGATCCACGCAACTTCCAACGCAAGATAATCCATGTCCTGCGGATTGGAATGGGAAGCCGTGGTCTCGCCTCCTTGCTTCTTGCTAAAATCAAAAATTTGGTGGATCTACATACAAGCTCCGGGCCAGCGACATGGCTATCGTATCTACGGAGTATTCCACCTCAATATGTCGATATCATGACGTTTGAAGTCGAAACACCCAATATTTCCGTGATCAGTGATAGGGTCCCGTAGTGGCCGTTGGAGCCTGACCCGTTACTCGCCGGAAGATGAACCGAGACTTTACACTGGAACCAATCTGGCCCCGGCCTCTGTGTCCACGTATGTTAGGCATCACATTAACAGGAAACGGCAGGATGCTGATATGAACTTGATATGATACTGGTCGTATCCGATAATGAAGCTGGCTGCGCTAGGTTTCAGACTTGAAACGTCATACTGTAGCCTTGGCATATCACTTCAGGTACGTATGACTTGCAGGATTGCGTGCAGCTGACGAAGGTACGTAGATTTTGTGGAACTGCGGAGTGGAAAGTCTGCAGGCAGATATTATGACATGCATGGTATACTATGGCATCAAGCTCGATCTCGGACGTATAGAGTACTTGTTATCTACTCTACATGACGCCACAAATTTAGTTTAGTCATTCCTGCAGAATTAAAGCGCTAGAGGGGTCTCGGCGCAATGCGAATCCGATTTCGAGCTCTTTTGTCAAATCTGGAATGGTTATGGTGGACGAGTCATTGCAGGCTTCCGATATCTGGGCCTGATAACGGTCCACCTGCATGCTGATACTGAAGACGTAGTTACGGATTGACTCGGATCTCTTGCGCGTGAAACCACATTTAGTTTATCCAAGACATAAATGTGGCCTTCTAGGGCTGGCCAGGGCGTAAGTTGCAGGCAGCGTTTCGGTTAAAGGCATCGCAGCTCCTCTTCTGTCCCTGCATCGGATTAGATACGCGATCAAGAGTAATCGGTTATCGGCGTAGCCGCAAGTCGCAGAGCATGCCATTCCTGTTCTAGTGATACCGGGGGGTGTCGTATGTTAACTGTTCCATTGTCCTGCGAGCCCTGTGCGAGTTGCGACAAGCGTGCGTGCGCCAGTGCAATCCGCCACTGAGATCAAGCAGGCTAGGGAGTAAACACCCGGCGCACTCAGATGGAAAAAATTATTCTGTAGGCGGCATGCTAGATCATCTTCAGCCGACAGTCGTCTGACGTTGATGATTCGGAGGTCCGAACGTATCCCAAACCGAGCCCCAATCTAGTCTTCATCGAGATCTCCCTGAGCCTGTGTAGATATCCACTCTTCCATCAACGCTTGGCGCTTGGGCTCTGCTGCCTCGATCCCGGCTTTTTCCTTGTTTCCCTTTCGCGTAACAAGCAAACAAAGCATCCAGCCGTGGATATTGAAACCCTCGTAGTTTGTTCTGAAACGCATCTTCTTGTCCTCACCCTCGTGTGTTTCCGGCAGCTGCCCATCTCTCTTGCGTTTACCGCGCTGCCCTTCTGTAGCATTGTCCTCTTCCTCTGACCCCGCTTGTGGAATTGCATCCATGTTGACTCCCGATTCGCTATCACTCTCAACCAGGATGCCGGTGTCTACCTGTCCACCATTTTCCTCGCTTGATTCGGTCCGAGTGCGCTTATTTCTCGGCTGTTCAAAATCCTTACGCCGCGTCAGGAGCGAATGGCGGGTGCGCGATTCCCGGAGAAACACAGTGACCTCGAAATCCTCTGCGTTCCTGTAAGATATAGCGGGTCAAAGGTTAGGTTTCAGAGCACACCTTCCGCAATAATATCCTTGACAGGCTTCCCTTTCTTTCGAGCATATAATCTCTCATTCTCCTCTCGCAGTTTTGGAAGTACTAATGGCCGAATGGCGGCGAAGATGCGAGGCAGAACAGGCCCGCGGCTATCAAGAAGCCATCGCGTGTCGGAGGGGTCCTCGAGGTAGATCCGACATTCAAGTACGGAGAACTTGCTAATCCGTAGATACCGCCGGATCGGGGCCATTACTACGCCCTGTGCGCAAATGAGAAGCTTGTGGCATAGTGCTGTGATAGACTAGTGGTGGATGACATACGCACGAACCTCAAGTCACCTGAGCTTCAGTCAGGTGACTTAATCTGTCCCTACGACCAATCAACGAAAGGAAGAATAACAGTAACTTTGCACTCCACCAGTTTTCCCCCAAGGTCCTCAAAAAGTCTTCGACATCAGGGCCGGATCTGTCTTCCAAGGTCCTCAATGCCCACTGCACCCGGAATAGCCCGCTTGAAGTATTCTCTCACAGTGCCCGCACCATGAGCCAACCTCTCCTCTCCCCCGCCTTCACTTCAATTCACATCTATAAGCTTGCTTGGAGCTCTTACAGCTACCACAGGCCTTCTAGCTAACCGAACGACTCTTTTCTAAAGCAGCTCATTTCTTCACAGTCCTTTCCCCAGTGTGGTTTGCTTTACGCAGTTCGTGCTGGGTTGTGTTACATCCCACGACCTGCAACCACGAAGGTCCTCACGCTAGTTCCTGTTCGCCCACCTTTCGTGTCAAGTCGGCACTCTTGATAGGCCTAGCACACTTTTAAGGACGTCAAGAAGCAGCGCCTCGACGGGCATTACTTCTAGAGGAGCCGTATCCTTGCGTGGGGGGTCATCCTTTTACCTTATAAGAAGCGCACGACAAGAAAACCAAGAGAAAACCAAGAAAACCGATCTCTTTGCAAGGAACTAGGTGTCTTCGTCTCAATTCCACGTGGTTTCGACTCGGCCTGCATTGCATTCGTATCCGACAATTGACACCATTTGATAGGGTCCATCTGCATCAGGGCAGTCGATTGGCTCTTTGTGCCCCGTATATCGGTTCTGTGCAACGCGGACAACCCTTCATTTGCTATCAGAATCCTTCTCGCTAGGATGAATCCGATCCATGCTCTTCTTCGTCGAGCCGAAGATGGTTCTCTTCCAACTTGCGAAACGGGCAACGAGTATGATGGGCGCATGGGCGTGCGCATCTCCTCTATTTTCGTGATCCTTGTCGGCTCCGCCTTTGGCGCCTTATTTCCTGTCTTTGCGAGCAGCTTCCAGAATTCCAAGGTCCCTGGCTGGGCATTCTTCATTGCCAAGTACTTTGGTTCTGGAGTTATCATTGCGACCGCTTTCATCCACCTGCTGGGTCCTGCAGAAGAAGCCCTTCGAAATGAGTGCCTCAGCGGCCCAATCACTGATTATTCCTGGGCGGAGGGAATCATCCTTATGACAATCGTGGTTCTATTCTTTGTCGAGATGATGGTTATACGATATTCACGTTTCGGTGAGGGCCACAGCCATGACAATGACTCTCACAGCGACCACTCCCATACTCATAGCCACGCCGGTGAGCTCAAGAGCACTGAGCTGTCGCCAAACGATGTAAACCATCATATGCCTGGCGAGGACCACCTAGGCCATTCTCGAGAACACCGTGACCTCGAACTAGCTGAGAAGGGCGTTGATCTTAATGAGTACATGGCTCAGCTGACCTCCGTCTTCATCCTGGAGTTCGGAATCATCTTCCATTCGATTTTCATCGGCTTAACCCTGGCAGTGTCCGGGTCTGAGTTCACCACTCTTTACATCGTTCTGGTCTTTCACCAAACATTTGAGGGTCTGGGTCTGGGTTCTCGCCTGGCCACAATCCCATGGCCCCGCTCAAAACGCTGGACCCCATACTTTTTAGGTATGGGATACGCAATCTCCACACCAATTGCCATAGCTATCGGCCTGGGCGTCCGCCAGTCCTATCCTCCCGAAGGCTACACCACTCTCGTCGTCAATGGAGTGTTCGATTCAATCTCAGCTGGTATCTTGATCTACACTGCTCTTGTCGAGCTGATGGCCCACGAATTCATGTTCAGCACCTCGATGCGCAAAGCGCCGCTTAAGAGTGTGCTCGCCGCGTTCGGTCTTCTGTGTTTAGGCGCCCTTTTGATGGCGCTTCTCGGGAAATGGGCGTGATTTAAAACTTCTTAAAAATGAGTTTTACCATTTATCCCTGCTGGTCAGAACATATATATATATGGTCTATATTTAGATTGCCGGAGGCATTTGCTTACATTTTCGCCAAAACCCTTCTTGAATGTCATGACGAATCGTGATAAGATATATCATCTGTATCCTTCGGTTGTACTGCGTAGTCCCTAATTCTAATCTTCTCAAGTCGGTGATCCCGTTTACTTGAAGCAAGGGACAGACCGTAATATATGTACGTGTGATTCCTGCTTCCTTGGCATTATCCAGACAACAAATCTCAAGCACGGCGGTAAATGAAAATATCCTTAGGATAATGTTAATCTTGCTTTCAATTCGCAAATAGCTACCTACCTAATACTACATGAAGCACAGCGGCATCAATGCTTTCAGGGCAAGCTACCGACTGCAAGACAATCAATAAGCCACCATAGATATTCAAGATCGCTATTCACTGGGGTATCGTAGCTCTGTGTATATGTGGCAGTCTATCTATATGCACATCTGGTATTAAAGACTCTATCGGGAAATGATCCCGCGAGACCCATCCCGTTATCAGCTCAGTCCATCGCATCAAGTCGATTTTCCTCCACAGCTTCATTCTCTGAAACCAAAATACCAACCAAACACTCCCCCAGGATCGCATCCCAATTGACCCACGGATGAATCTCCAGGAATAGCTTTCCTGAATCCTTCCCGGCTCCTCTCAACAGCTCTCCCTTTCCACCAGGATGAAACGGCAGATACGGTGAGATATTATAGACTTTGCCCTGGTATGATGTCCACGCATCTGTCCCTTTCCGGCCATTCTGCGCTTTCAGCATCGACGGCGTGACCTTGATTAGTGTTCCCGGGAGATTCGCGCCGCGTAGTTTGTGGTTTGGGTTTGAGGTTAGGGCTGCCCAGTCGAGAGGGGAGAATCCGGGTTCGAGAACGGCGCGTTGAGACGCCTTTTTGGCGGGTTTGAGGGTCACAGAGTTCGGGGAGAGAGAGTTGGAATTGGAGTTTGTAGTGGCCGGGCGCATTCCTGGTGGGACTCGCAGGGTTGATGCCGTTGAGGGGGGTGGGCTGAGAAGACTGGCACCGCTGCCTGGTCGCGGTCGAGGGAGTCGGCCAGGTGGTGGAGCGAGCATATTTTGCGCTTGTGGTCTTGGTTGTCTTTGGGGTGTTGATTGTTGGATGCGTGAAGGAGGCGGGGGGGGGGGCATAAGAGAGGCGGCGTCATTTACGACGGGCGGCTGCTCTACGCTCGGATCTGCCATTATTTCTGTAGACGTGGGCGTTGAGGATGGGATCATCAATGAACTCGTTATCTGACTCTGGCGTGCTGTATCATGCTGCGCTTTATGAAGGGTGTTCTCGTCCTTGTCGCTTGCGCTGTCATT
This sequence comes from Aspergillus foveolatus, assembly GCF_047715535.1. Lineage (NCBI taxonomy): Eukaryota > Fungi > Ascomycota > Eurotiomycetes > Eurotiales > Aspergillaceae > Aspergillus > Aspergillus foveolatus. The sequence continues at coordinate 936,505 of NW_027396066.1, forward strand.
CAACTGGAAGGAGGGGACGTCTAGGACTGGGACTGGGACGGTTGACGCAGACGATTTCGGGGTTGTCTGGACCTCTTCAACGGGCCCATCCTTTACTAACGCTGGTTGCGACTTGAGCCTAAGCGTGGGAGGGTTCTCTTCGTTTTTCTCCTTCGCTTTCCCCTCTTCCTTTTCGGCGGACTTGCGGGCTCGATCGGCGACAGATGGCTGTGGCTCGGGGAACCAGCTCGCCGGGGGGTGTCGGTAGAGGAGGAAGCATGTAGTGGCGACGACTATGGCAACGCCTACCCAGCCCATGAGGGGCAGATAGAAATAGTAAAAAGGATTTATTTGAAGGTACGAAGTGTCTTGAGGCTGAAGATGATTGCCGATTTATAATAGCAACGAGTGGCCCGTGCTTACATCTCAGGTCAGGCTCGACAATTTATTGATCATTACCCAACTGCTATTACCTATTAGGTAGAGAGTACTACTTTTGCACTTATCATGATACTGGTATACTAACGACATGGAAATAATTTCATAAAAGCCTTGATTTCTCGCACGCAGCAGAGTCCAAGGTGTATCACGTGACTTCGCGATATAGCGCGTCGCCGGAAAGATCAAAAGAACATGGAATCCACAGCGCGCTGCGCGTCCAAATGCCCTCATGGATCCTCTTGAACCCATTCTAGATGGCTTGAACACCGCACAGAGAGACGCGGTCACCTCACCCGCGCCGATTTTACAAGTCCTTGCTCCTCCAGGTTCGGGAAAGACCAAAACGTTGACCTCGCGCGTCGCGTACCTCCTCGCTCATGACGGATATCGCCCGCAAGATGTTATCTGTTGCACATTCACCATCAAGGCCAGTCGGGAAATGCGAGAGCGTCTGGCCAAATTGGTAGGTGATCACGTACAGTCGAGGCTCATCTTAGGGACGTTTCACTCGATTTGTCGACGATACTTGGTGACGTACGGGCATTTGATAGGGCTGCAAAAGGGGTTTGGAATTGCAGATTCAGGGGATTCGCTAGCGATCATACGGGTTAGCTGATGTCTCTGGTGGGGTGTTGGCGATGTAATGCTAAAGAACCTGCAGAGAATCGTAAAGCGGCTGCAGCTTGGAATTCAACCCAACACGGCGAGAGCTCGTATATCGCATCAGAAAGCGCACGGCGTATCTCCCGATGATGTAGCGGCAAAGCAGAACAAGAATAGCAAGCTTCTAGAGCATCGCGAATTCGTCCAAGTATACCGGGAGTACGAGAGTGAGCTCGCAACATCGAATTTACTCGATTACGATGACCTATTGCTACGATGCGCGGAGTTGCTGCGAAAACACCCAAAATGTGTATCCAACGTACAGGTGGTCTTGGTGGATGAATTTCAGGACACGAATCAGATCCAGTACGACCTCATGAACCTTCTTGCGTCTTGGAACAGGCGCATTACAGTCGTTGGTGATCCAGATCAAAGCATCTACGGATTTCGTTCCGCGGAGATCGAGAACCTCAAACGGATGCAGCGGCTATACAGCAATACAGAGGTTGTACTTTTGGAGGATAACTACCGTTCATCGGGCTCGATCCTCAAGTCTGCGCAAGATGTGATTGAACAAGATTCATCTAGGCCAGCAAAAAAGTTGCAGCCAACGCACACCTTTGGCACGCTGCCTGTACTGCGCAAGCTGCCGTCAGCCGAAGACGAAGCTCAGTGGCTGGTACTTGAGATCAAAAGATGCATAGTTCTAACGGGAAAGTTATTGAAGTATTCCGATTTCGCCATTCTACTCAGATCAGCGTCGCTGTCACGGCAGATTGAGTCCGCCATGGGGAAACATGGCGTTCCTTATCGAATGGTTGGTGGCCAGAGATTCTTTGATCGAGTCGAGGTCAAGCTTCTCCTAGACTACTTACGAGTTATAAGTCATCCCGAAAACACGGAAGCACTTCTACGTATCATCAACGTTCCTTCAAGAAAGATTGGAGAGGAGACCGTTAAGATGCTCGTAAACGGGGCCGAGAAAGCTGGCAAACCGCTGTGGGACTACATCAAAGATGTAGCGCAAGGTCGCAGGTCGACCGAGAAAGCCATGTCGAAGCCTACTAATCAAGGGCTCTCCAGTCTAGTTGGCCTCATTGAATACTCTAGGGAGAAGCTCCGCCAGTGCGTCGACAGATCGGCACCTCGAAAGCTGCTGGAGATCGTGATGAATAGACTCTCTTTTCGCGAATTCATTACGGCGACTTATGGGTCAAATGATGAAAACAGATGGGCAAACGTGGAGGAACTAATGAGCCAGGCAGACGATTCAACTGCGGCTGATGAAAGTGAACAGGATGAGAGTCTTCCTGAAATTGCCGGCCTACCTCAGCAAGAGTCGCATCCTGGTGAAGAAGCCTTGTCCAGATTCCTAGCTAATGTGGCTTTATCAACCGAGGTCCAGCCGAAAGAAGAGACTGGAGGGGAAGACCAAGCGCAAGAGAAAGTTACCATCTCGACGATCCATGCAGCAAAAGGCCTAGAGTGGCCCGTGGTGTTTATTCCGGCAGCTTACGAGGGTATCATCCCGCACTCACGAGCAGAAGACTCCGACGAAGAGAGACGGCTGCTTTATGTGGCTATGACTAGAGCGCAGGCCTTGCTATACCTGAGTTATCCGCTTCGGCAGGCCCGAGAAAACGCAGAGACTAATGTGACGTCGTTTCTTCCGCAAGAATTAATCACTTCGCGCCTGCGCCCGGTTGGACCGAAACTGGACGAGAAGGTTGTTTATGGGATTGCAGATATACTGCGTCGAGAACGGCCGTCGGCCGTAGCCATGTTGGAAGGACTTGATTCTCTCCCTTCTGTCTACGACGACCAATGGACTGAGGACGGACGAGAGTCGCCAGGCATGATTATTCGATGGGACGGCTCTCGGGCGACCGATGACGAACCAAGCAGTAAACGGCGCCGATACGAGAGGGAGCAGTACTCGCCAACTATGTCCATCACGAGCATGTCTTCGACAAATAGAATGAACGGCTCGAGCTTCATGGCACCTACTACCATGTCCGGGTTCTCGACAGCCCGTGAGTATATAGCGACGACAATCCAAAGACAGGAGCAGCCCTTACAGGTAGAACGCGGGGCCAAATCGAAGCCTGTGGTTGCTTTCAGTCGTCCGTCCGGCCCTCAGAAAAGTATTGCGTCCTTCTTTGGCCAGTCCCCAGCCCAGTCAACACAGCAGAGGGGGCTCGTCCAGCCTCTACCGAACAGCTCGGGCGTCCTGGATCACCCTGGTAGACCCTTGCACCCCCGACAATCCAACGCCATCCCAACGCAGTATATCGGTCATCGACCACCAATTCAACATTTCCGCCCACCTCGCCCAGCTCTCGAACCTTCTAACCCAAACCGCTACACATGGTTGGCTGCATCCTCGAGGCCGACGGACAAGGCAAATTCGCCCAAGAGTCAGGTACACACGGTCATCGACACAAACGAAGGGCGCAAGGACTCTGCGGCGAGCGAAGCTCAAGGCTGTGCAGGCTCACGGCCGGGTATTGTGACCGTCGGAACTGGAGCTGGGGGTATGCGACCAGCGGCCACGTTCCACACTACCACAATGTCGATGGTACAGTCTCAGTCGGGAGGGCCGGCGAGAAGGACGCTGGGGATCCGACGCAGTATGAACGGATGGGAAGAGCGGATGAAGCGGGTGAACAAGTAAGCTGCGACTGACTTGGGGAGGGAAGGCGCCGCACGTTGCTTGGATATTCGTAGCTGGGCATGGCGGTCAGGCAGCAGTGCCCTTGTTACTACGTACTTGTTTCTTCTCGGCTACGATCACGGTTGTACAGAGTATGACGCAGTGCGATAGTGAAGGCAGAAAATACCGCGGCTGCCAATAGTAATGTATTTACTCTGCAGTATGCGCCATACCACTTCGGTAGGTGTGTAAGCAGACAACTCAATCTTACGAGTCCAATGATGATCAGCTGGTTTAACTCTCTACACGTATCTAGAGAGCTCTAGTAGTTCATGCGCTTGCTTGACATCACTGCCTTACTCAGCTCAGCGCCTCAGCCACCGCTCTCTTTGTCAGTCCAGTTCTCGATCCTCCTCAGCTGGACTCGAAATATAGAAAGAAGCCTGGAACGAGCGTGCCTGAAACAAAACAAGACAGAACCCCCTGACAACTCACTCAACTGTGGATCCCACGATCTAGAATCAATGATTGTCACCGGCTAACCTGCATACCCGGCCATCCACGTATGTACAAAGTATGGACTACGAAAGAGCTAAACTACGGAGAACTCCACGCTGGAAAAGTCTGTGCATTGGGGCCTTGGGGATCCGGAGCGGTGAGGAAGATAGCATGAGTACCATCATGCTCCAGATCCCCATTCTAAGTGGGTGATCATCTCAATTACTCTTAAGGGGTGGTTGAACTCGGTGGTGATTAACAGAAGACAGAGATGCGTAGCACAGCACTCCGTTGCCTACACACCGAGGAATAGATCTACATTGTGAACGCAAGAGAAAAACAGTACCAAGTGGAACGGTAAATAATAGTTCCTGAGCAGAGTATCCTCTGTACAGAGTTGGCGTACAAAAATGGACACCGTTCCTCCATGGCCCATTCCAGGTCCAGACGCAGCTCCTGCCCATTCCCTCGTAGTGGTAGACCGGCAGCAGGAAGCTTCATGCACGGAGTCCTCCGCAGTCCGTCCGTACATTTTCCCCAGGGGCTGGGACTGGGGACCAAGGAGTCAACGTCAGCAAGCATACTGCTTGCATACCGTGGAGCTAGTCCAAGGCGAGGCAAGGCGGATTGCCTAAGAATAACATTCAGTAGACGGCTAGCTTAAACTGACACGAGCGCGAGCGAGAGAGAGCGAGAGCAGCACCGAGTTGTACTTCCGAGATTTCCCGTGTCACAGAGCAAGAACGAGGCGAGACGTTGCTTTCGCCAGCCTAGTTTTCCCGACACCTAGACTGGAAATTCCAGCCAACCTGGTCGCCAACGTGATGGCACCACACAGGATGGCAGCTGGGAAGCCGAGTTATCCATGCGGTATGGAGCGGAGTGGAGTGGAGTGAAACTGGACATGTTGACGGATCACTGGATGCGGTTAGAGCGGGTTATGTCATCAGGGGCCTGCCGCTATGCTGGTTTGGGCATGGTCTATAATTAGACGATGGTCAAGTGACACGTTGTATTGGTTGTAAGATACAAAGTAAGTTACGAAATTTTATCCAACCAAAAGCCAGATATTGTGTATCAAGGCGTTAGATACCATAGGAATCCAGACTGTACTCGTCGCTCGTTAATTATTCTGGCTGGACAAAGACAAAGCAGAAACCAAGTAGACAAATCAGATGGGAAGAGAGGAAAAGTAGACGAAACCAGGACCAGCCTCATTTTGTCATTGCCACTGTGGCGAGACAGTCTGAGCCCAGCAGACCGACTGACAGGGGTTCGTGAGTCTCAAAGGCGATCTCGTTATCCAGATCAGATTCCAGACCACCCAAGGCATGATCCGGTTTGCCGCCTCGCCCTGGAGGATAAGGAAGGCTCCTGAACATCCCCGACAGTTCGACTATCCCTGGAATGGAATGATATGACACTCCGACCGACGTAGACGAGACACTTGTCTCTTTCTGGCGAGCAGCAGTAGTATTGAGTGTTGATGATGCACTGATGCAGAGCAGTAAGACTCCGTCTGGGGTCATCCAGCCAGCCGGATCGGTATCTGGAGCTGTACGGAGGAGCTGTGCTGCTAATTTCGTTTGACTGACTGCTTCTATTCCTCTTTCGAACAGCTTCGTCCTTGCGTCCGGAATATGGTACAAAAGGATCCTCAGTCCTCTTCTGCTTCCTCCCTTCACTTCACCATCAATCACCATCTCAAAGATCGATTCCAAGTCAGCCTGACTCTTTACTCACCCTCGCACCCTCGCACCCTCGCTCTCACCCTCTGCTCACCCTCTACCACCCTTTGAGCCTCACTGAGCCTTGCTGCGCCACGACCTGTCACCTATATATCCTGGAGCAGAACGACTATATATACTCCCTTCAAGCTCCAGCTCCACCATCAATCATTCAAAACAATCAATCCAATCTACTTTATTTTCACTCTGCACGTCAAGATGCCCATTAAAGTCAACGACTCAAATTCCGACCTGTCCAGCAATGGCAGCAGCAGCGGTGATCAGGTGGTCGTCGTCCCCAATCTACGAGGTATGCATTCTACGCTTACTATGCTACTACGCTTGACTCTCAACAATACTAACGGCTTCTGCATAGGATCCAATTCCGGTCCGCGAAAAACACAACTTCCGGTCATTGTCCACAACGGCGGCGGTCAGACGTATGATGAGACGCGGCCGTCTGACTGGGATAGACAGCGATGGAAGTAGAGAGTTGCTCAACTCTCTTGTCCTCCCTGCTTAGCTGCTGGCAGCTCTGCGGACGGCCTGCTCGGTCTGGAGAGTACGGTGCTAGTTCCAGCTTCGTCGGCTTCATACAAAAGTGAGGCGAGATCGACGGGTCCAGCGCCCGAAGCGGACTAGCCTCGGTCTAACCGCTTCGGTCTCTGGCGCTCGCTCTCCAGTTCGACTGACCGCATTATTTCCCCTGTACAGTGATTGTCATGACCCTCATTACTCGTTGCAAAGTGCCCATTCTTGTGGTCTGCAGCGCATTGCATTGCATTGTATTTTATGTTTCTCTCCCTTTCTCAGGCCAAGGGTCAGAGCACACGTGTTACCTCAGACTCTCAGGAGTCCGTCACCCCAGGTTCCGGTCGCCTGTCGCTTCCCCAACCTTGTTGTATACTAAACTTCACCTTGCTTTTTTCCCCTTCCTGTTCGGCATAGCGTGGGTGGTTATCTGTTTTTGTCTTCGCTTTCTTGTCACGTCGCTCCTTTATTCGCTGGCCTGATCTCGATCACCTCACCTCTGGGAAAAGACAAGACGCCCCTCGGCATCGCTGGGCTGCGGCTGGATCTGTGATCAGTCCATTCTGCACTACGCTGACATCCTCACCACACCCGTCTATTTCCAAGTCATCTTTCAGACCCCAAATTGCCTCCCTTCTATTGATCAGCTGGGTCCAGACCACCGATCTGCACCGCACGAACGCAAGAAGGATTAGGAACTGGGGACCAGGGATCAGATCAGGTCTTCGTCACGTCCACGAATGTCTGTTACTCCTACTACTGGCTACTACTGTACTATACCAGAACACTACTACTACCACTACCACCGGCCTAGAGATATACTTTCGGGTTAGCTATTATGGATACTAAATTATCAACTGCTACAGTCTGGCAACTAATCCTTGTGCTACTCCAATTCACCAAGACCAAATAATTAGGTTTAATGAATAGATAAATCAGGGGATAGTACTTAGTAGAAGTCCCGCTACAGCTCCAGAAAGACGGTGAGCAGAGACCCTGCCAATGAGCCAGTCAACGCTTACTGCGCTTCTGTCAGACTTGCAGTTATGGCTACCCCGGACATTCTCCGCTTCCGTCCGTGGCTCCGACACTCATCTAAGCCTGCAACCTGCGTCTCTCACCGATTGTCTTTGTCAGGTATGCAGTGTATTATTGTTCCCGACATTCCAGTTCCGCGGTCAACTTGCCTCGTCTACATCTTCTAGTATGCGAATGCAAAGGCGAAGTAGCTACTGCTGCACAGTGCGCACTGACGAGACTCGCTGAGTTGGCAGATGTAAGGTATGCACAACGAACGTACCCCGTATCCATCTCGAGTCAGGTTACCGATTGAGAGCGGAAAATGAGGTGCATGGAAGTCGACTGACCGCTCTATGGTATGCTCTACGAGTTATTATACGTTTCAACCACGTCTTCTTTGACAGAAAAAGAATGAAAAAGAAATAATTCGCCTTTTCAATGGATCGACTAAATCGTCCTTAAGTACTATCTAGCGCTCTGTAAGTATGTATGCAGAAACTCTTGGGCAACAGTTAGCCCTCTCGTCCCCCTCTTTCAATGGATCGCCCTCAGGCTCAATCTCCTCGGGCAGGGACAGGAATATTTTTTTTTGCTAGTTTTGTGAGAATCCTGGTTTTGATGCTTTTTTTGGACGGAACATCCTTTCACCAACCAAGGACTGTGCTCATGTTAGATGAGCACATGCAGAGGTGACAAGGTGAAACCACATTAAAATCTTTATATGACGTCGTGTATCGAGGAAGGGTAAAGGCAAAGGGGAAAGGGGGAAAGGTAGAAAAGAACAGGAGTTGGACGTTCGCGTCATTTGTCCAGACCACAACGGGTCTTCAGAAACTCCAAGGGGATCAAATGAATAACAATAAATTTCAGGCAGTTAGATGCAATCTGAACTCGAGATGCTCGCGCTTGCAATGCTAGATGTCAAGAATCAAATGGCAGATAGATGCAACTTGGTACACCCAAGGTATGATATATCACAATAAAAAGGAGAAGGGTATGCAATTTGCAGATAACAAAGGAAAAGTTTGAAAAATTTCCAGGTCTGTCCGTGCAAGACAGCTGAGAACCACTCCAAAGGGTTCTATGTATGAGAAACCAGATCGGCTAATATGGCACAAAATTCACGAAAAGACACCGTCGAGAAGGTTAAGGTCTTGCAGCCTAATACCCACTTGTGAAGCTCATCTGGGGTTGAAGATATTGTTGTTGAGTGACATAGGTAGGATCCTGTTGGTAGGGGTTGTGAGTCACGTACTGGACACTAGGCGAAGGTGTTGGCGACGGTGAGCAAGCGCTGGGCACTGGAACTGCTTTAACGTATCCCGCATTGCCATTGACAAAGGCTTCGTTCTCGGGAGTAATTGGCGGAGTGATATAACCATGAGGCATGTTGGTGGGATGAGGAGCCTTTTGGGGGGTAGCAAGTCCGATCTCTCCTTCGTATGGTTTGGATTCGGAGTTGACAACGTCGGATGGAGGGCTGGGAGGAGTGTAGCTTGCGATCGAAGCCTGGCGTGCGAGGAACTGCTCAAGGATCTTCGAAACTCGCGAATAGTGAGACGAGGAGTACTTCCTGGCGAGCACTTGCGAAGGCTGGTGAAGTTGCTGCGACAATCCAACCAATGTCATCGAGTCATACTGCGAGGCCCATTCAGTGTGACGAGGTTGAGCGCGGTTGAGGATGCATCGTGCTAGGGCAAGGGAAGCCCTAGCAAGGTCGGATGACGGCTTGGACACGAACTCGCGGTGAAATAGCGAGATTTCCGCAATGTAGAGCGCAAGATGCTCTACCTCCGGGTCATATGGGGTGTCCATGACTGCTGTCTGGAGGAAGCTGTCGACGGTTGGATGGCCAATGGTCCATCCAAGGGTCTGCAGGACATGCCATTCCATTTGAATGAACATGTCGTCATCGTACAGAGAGCAGCACATCGATTTGAGCTCGCGGATGGTAGGCACACGATCCTTCTTATCGCCGTACTTGGCGGCAATTAGGAGCGCTGCACAGCCGACCAGTTGATAGTGTCTCTTGTAGACAACGCGCTTGGAGCAGTACCTATCAAGAAGATTGACTGTCAAGAACAGGGTCGAAGGCAGCAGTTGAAAGGCAGTGTGAGCTTCGATCAGGAAATCGAGCAGGTAAGGACGCATGAACCATTGAATTTCGGTCTGGATATCAATGGATTCAACATCGGGAAGGGTGGAAGCCTGTGACACGATTAGCCATTACCGAAACGTAAGAGCAAAGGGACTACCGACATCCATATCCAACATGTGAGATAGAATATCATCACGGTATTCCTCGCTGGTGACCCGGGACAGCTCATCGGCCATGGCATATTGACGCTCTCGGGCGACCAGCTTTGCATGCTCCTTTGGATCCATCCGCGGGACAGTGAAGTCATCGTATGATTCCACAAAATATGAGTCGCAAGGCTGGTAGCTCGAAGTGGGGCGCTTGTGGTAAGCCATGTTGTCGAACTGGAGCGGATATCGAATTGAAGATTCAAGGAGTGGACCTGAATAACACGGTCTCTTGCAGGGAACGACGGAAATAAGAGAGCGACAGTCGTCAAATTAGGTATTGATTAAGGAGTGGAATTAGTTGGGTAAGTATTAGAGAACGACCAGTAGAAAGATGATAATCTGAATACTGAAGAGGTGGCGAGCCAACGGGGACGAAGCCTTGACAAGGCGGCTAGAGCTAAAAGAGAGACTGGATTAGTGAGTGAATTAAAAATTAGATTAAAATAATCGAACACCCCGAGTGAAAGAAGTGGACAGCAACGAGGGATGGGAGTTGAAGCTAAGACGATGCACTCAGATATAAGGGAACGAACCCCTAGGGTCCTAGAGTACTAACCCAGAGAAAAGGCCTTCGGGCAGAGGGCACAATGCAACCCTTACCGTGACGGCGTGTCTGGCATCTAGGCAAGACGCAGGAATGATCCGTCGAGCTTGAATCTGGAGGATACCAGTTCAAAAGGCAAAGAACGATTGAACGTCTTCACCTTGGGAACTAGTGTATGGGCCTTGAGTACTCCGGAATGTGGAACAGGAGTACAGGCACGAGCCCTATGTAGGGGTAGGGATATTTGTCAGGGGGGAGATCAGAATGCAGCAATGTTCACAACGTACAGTTTGAAACTCAGCGCGCTGCTAAGCGTCCTCGTACAAGATTAAAGTGATTCGTAGGATAGAAAGCTGCGGTATGTCGAAATCCACATCAAAGGGATCCGGTAAGGTCGAGTCCGATCGCTGTGAATTCGAATGGGAACTGTTCCTAAAAAGAGCCAAAACCAACAGTTAGCAGCAAAATCCAAGCCTTCTGCTGTTTTTTTTTTTTCTTTGTTCATGTGCTCATATAGACCAGCAGGAGCAAGATTTTCCGGTATGTGATGTGCCGCGTTGGATCGTTCCGTTTAAGATATGCACCCAGAAGACACATTCCCAAGACCACCACCCCTGTACTCATGATTCAGGAGAAGAATTCTGTATTCCTTTAAATCACCACGATCCGTCCCGCAGCACGGTTCGTACAGGGACAGCATTTCTGAAATCCTTGTCGATTTGTGTACTCCCAATGAACCACAGCCATTGTCTCATCCTCGCTCACAGCTCCATTGCCCATCAACTGACATGTTGACAATGCACGATGCCTGATACACGATTGGACGCATGCTGTCTCACAGATGTGGAATTGCAACGCCCCGAGTATTCCGACGCATACGAATGTTGAATTCGCTGAATGGAGCCTGCGGGCATATACTGAACTCGAGTTGTTGAGGTGCTCGTTTGTTCGGCTATCGAAGAGGATCGGAGGCAAAAAGTAACATCACTGATCGAGACTCTCGTGCTCCAACTGGCATCTATGGACACTGGGTTGAATGGCACTGACGAAAAGAAAAAGCTCACCTTCCAGCAAATCACAACCGCGAGAGAATCATGTACACGAAAATAGCGTTGTCCAAGGGGAATAATGAAAAAGAAATCAAAAAACCCTTCTCGTTGCTCTTCTAACCGGCAGAAGCTGTATCAGGGGACTCCAACCGACGATGCCACGGATTGACTTCGACTGTCAGATAGGGGGAGGTCGCCGTTTGAGTTAACAAACGTCGAATGGGAAAACGTCGAAGCAGGAGCTGACGGACACGGCTCGACTGGAGAGCTGGTGCAACGGGTGCAGGACTAGGTCGACAGACAAGACGCCGTCGACTGTATCTCTACTTGAGGACCAGTCTCGAATCTCTCCGGAGGAATTGACCAGGAAGGGATAGGAGAGACGGGAGGAGAGAAAGGGGAGAGGACACGAAGATAGAAGAAGGAGAAGGAGGAGAGAAGAATGAGGAGGAGTGGCTTCTCTCTCCAGGCGAGTGTAGGGGAGAAAAGAAAAGAAGAAGAGCGTCGAAGGAGACTGAGGGCGGAGATACAGGTCGAGAGGTGCCGGCTGAGGAGTGTAAAAGACGGTAAAGTGACGGGGACCCGTATTTAATGATGTGGGTAAAGCAAGTAAATCGCGTATTGTCGTGCACTGGTTTCCTGTCTGCTAGAAGTAATCTGTTTCAGGCTATCTGGTCTAAGGATACACTTGCCAGTCATTTCTGATTGCTTCCAAAATGCTGTTCCGCAAGTTGAAACGCATCGTACAGCTGGGGTTTTCCAGCATGTCAACTACTGGCCATGGCCGGTCTATGGTGAAGAATGGCCAAATATCGATGATGGTATTACTGGGTCTCGCTGAACGTCGACCTGAGAACTACCTAGACCTCATTGATTCAGTAGTGATAGGCACTCTCCTTTTCCAGAACCTCGCAGGGAGCTCCTTAGGGTGAGCCAGTCGTTAGGGGGCCTGAGCCCGCAGACTCCTTAAAAGACTCCTCCTTACTGGAAACCTGGAATCAAGCAATACTCCGTCCCCGTACACTTAGCATCAAATAGGTCGTGTATTGTAAAGACTCTCTTTGTCTTTCCGCCCGTACTCTACGCTATATACTAACTAATCGCTCAGTTTGTATAGATTGACCAGTTCGCGCTGGTTCGACGCAGGCCATCCAAGTAAGAAAGGTTCGACGCTCGATGTATCTAATAATAATCTTCACGATAGGGGTCTCTGACATCGACTTGCCTCATCATCCAAGATAACCTTTCTGACGTTGCAGCCCCCTCTCTGGTGGTGCAGGAAAACGACTGGTCCTTGTTGGCTGTTAAGCTGCCGGCGTCCAGCACCCGCGTCCTGGTGGTGGCCGTCTGAGTGGGGAGATCCTCCTCTCCGACTCCTCCAGGAACACCTCGGCTGCTTGGCGCTGCCACTTTTATTGCCCTGCTCTTTGAGTATCGTACTCCGTATTTTATCACTGACTCCAGCCGGTAATTTCTAGATCCCTTGGACCATCCATTTTATCAGCCGCGTCGGCAACCTAACCGCACTTGGTAGGTCAGCACAGGAGCGTACGCTAGAACGCTAGAAGTACAGAGTACAGTAACCTGCTCGTCCAGCTCCGCCAGCTGTCGTCTGTTCCCTCGTCTGTTCTGCGCCGTCCCGAGCTGTAATTTAGGCACCAACCACAAATGGCCAGTCAATGCCTTGCAGGAAACAGTCTTTCGAACGAAGGAAAAACGCAGAAAAAAACCTCCCACAAGAAAGACTTCTTAACGTGCATTTCGAATGAATCGAGCTGTCAGTTTGGTCGACTGGGTTTCATGCTTTCAAAACCCGCAACCGCGACTGATCTATGCTCATTTCCCGCATATCATGAAATCGAACTGCGATTCGACGACCACCTTACAACTTCCACCCACTTTGCGAGTACAATCATTTTTAGCTGACTTTCGCACTCGGCTCGCAAATTGCATTCGTGAATCGTCGAATTCATAGAAACTGGCGATATACATAACACAAAGGTATAGGCTTCTGGCGAATGCTTCGTCCATGGCACTCAGCAATGCTGCCTCAGTGCCTACATAGTACGTATACGAGTACCCTTCACTGGCATTCTTTGTCCTAAGCACCGCTGAAGCCTTCAGATATCAGGATATCCTGACAACATCTGCGAACTATGGAACGAATCGCTGTTCGGTCGCAGATGGTTTAATATGAAATATGATGACTGCTCTGGCCATTAATTCCCATACATGTAACAGTATCGCGCCCAGGCACATAGACGACTAACTGTTTATACCTTTGACCAGGCAATGAACGCGGTCGTTCACACTACATCCAACCAGCGGTCCCGACAGCTGAAGCTGGTTTGGAGCTATTTTGCCCTTTCTGGACACCACGCGACACGTTCACGTCCACGGTTCCGCGGCTTACGAAACAAGATACAACCTCGTTGCGGAACATCTCCCTTACCGGACAACAAATCAAATCAGTTAGATCATCGTTCTGCTTCAGTCAAACTTCGAAAGAGGCTAATGTGGCTGACCGGTTACCTGTCTCGCCGATCTCAGGAATCCCACTGTACCACTGATTCCACGACCAACCTCCATACATAATACTTTAGCGCCAGTTGTCCAGACCATCGTTATTGAACTTAATGATATTCCACCCTTGTTAGTCCACTATTGCAAACAATTCATGTGCTTTATTCTTAGCGGGAGGTTGTCGAACTCTTGGCCTTCCTTGCTTTGATGATCTCAACCCCAGCAGCAGCTCAACCCTGAATCCACTCCGCGGGAAATTGCTAGCTTTTCCATCATGTCAGATAATGAAGTTCTCGGCCCCAGAAGAACCGGCACGGCAACTGCTAGTCATGACTTCAACGGAATTGCCTGATTCCGCTCGCTGAGGATACCGCGGAGGACCCCGGCTCAACCTCCTGGGTAAAGGGGGGGCTTACTCATCACATACTACTGACGAACTAAGGGCGCAGGGGCAACAATCAAACAATTCGAAAGGGACAAGGATGTCCCAAGCCTCCAAGATTAATTTCCAGTTCTGGCGCGTTAGTGACTCGTATTCGTGGATGATGTGAGACCCGGACATGTCAGGCTGGTTAGCACGAACCGACCGACGGACGCGACGCCAGCCATTCCAGCCATTATTGCATGATCGCAAGCCTTCTGCTGCAGGGGCTGGGTATCAAACGGAGGTCGCCTTGCGATGTCGCGACTGTCCCTGCAGTGCGCGGCAGTGGCCCAACCCCAGCCATACTATTGCTCCTAGTCTTCCAGTAATCCATTGCAACCGCCCTTACGCTGTGCTTGTGTACTTTGCAGTTTGTACTGCGTACGGAGTACCCCGTCCTCGCGGTTTAATTGACTTGAGAATAGCCCGATGTTTATCTATATTCTATATTTGGGTTGAGGAATCAATGTCTGTGCTACTTGTCCCTATTGCGTTGATACCTAAATACTTGCAAGGATAGTGGACTATCGTTTTGTGAATCCTCATTTGCGAATTTGATACTCAAATACCCCGTCCGATATCGATACTGTATCTACTGTATATACGTACGGCCGGCTACACCGCGTTCGGGTCTGGTTGTTAAGTACATACAATCAACCCACTGCGGATCCTGAAGACACTACCATTCGAACTCCGCCAAGATCCTCTGCGAATTTTCAATGCAGTTTTGACGTTGACGATGCTGCGTTCTCAATTGCCGATATCTCCGTATGACGAACGCCAATTGCGAGGCGGAAGAGTCGTCTCACGGAAGATCCTTCCTGTCTAGACTCGGGAGTTTCGAATCTATTTGAACAGATCCATATTCAATATCGCGTACGTTCTAGTTAAACCACCAATTCATCACTCCTGGAGCCGAATGGAGCGGGTTCCAACACAGCGCCCGGTCCTACCCATTTTTACGTACATATTCAGAATCTCTCATATAAACGTCCTCGGGTCGGCGCTGCAGGCAAAAAAATTCTCGAGTGGGCCGAGTGGAAACTGGGAGAAGCACGGCGGCCGGATCAGGCAGTTTTCTAGAACGTTTACAGAAGCCAAATTTCGCTCTGAGTCCCATCTTCCTGGATCGAGTCTCAATTTGACTTTTGAACCCGCTCATGTTTAAGTTTTTGGAGTTGTTGATATATCGAATCACTCTGCAGTAGCGCCATGTTGAAGTCGACCTGGTCAGTCAGAAAATTGCCGCTGGGGAGATCATTCGCAGTATGATGTGTTTTGCGATCGGTCTCCAGGTCGGCAACGGTATAAATGATGGCCCAATATAATGATTGCTATGGAGGGGTTTATACAAAGCACAGCAGGGCGCCGGACTCCGGTCACTACGTATACAAAATACTGGGCGCAGGTTAGTAATAGTAACGAAGGCAGTAACGATAGTAGTAACGAAGAATCGGTGCTCCACTGCACTACGCCCTCTTAAAGCCAGAAGCCGGCTCGGCCGTATGAAGGTGGACGACGAGCGATGACTGATACTGGCGAGTGGAAGTCTACTCTGTCTAATGGGATATGCTGCTAAAAAGGACTCAGTCTGATTACTTTGCTTGTGCTTACAAGGCCGCTTACGCTGTAGTATTACAATGCAAGCAAGGCATCCAAGCGTCCCAGCGAATAAGGATCATCATAAAGCCATCTAGCATTCGCTAATGGCCTATGGCCTCTGACCTCTGCTGGGTCTATCCCGTCCTCTATTTCCTCCCGACTCTTGCATCAGCCCGGGTTGTTGTCGCCGTTGCTGTCGCCGTTGCTGAGGACAAAGTAGCACACGAACCCCTCCATAAAGAAGATTTTTTTTAGCCGTACCGAGACTGCGCAGTGCGGAGATGCCCAACCGCAGGTGAGGGTTGGAATCGTCTTTTAATCGTTTCGTGGTCGAGTTGACAGATCCAGATGGGTCAAATATGGAGTCGACGACTAACTTGGTTCGAAGACTGTAAGTAACGGTGACCTTCCATACATACATACAGAGTACAATGACACTTTGCCTTACAGTAACAAGCTAAGCTAAATAAAAAGAGGGCGGAGCCAGCCGTAGCGTGGTAAATAAACGCCCCCACTCAACCCCATAGTCGGATTCGCCTTCGCCTTTAAATTTCAATCTCTCACAAGGACAGCAAGACCCAGCGACCAGGCACCCGGTTCAGAGTTTCGATATCATTCGGGCTGCAGAAGACTCATCATGATTCAATGGCCCACTAGAAGGAACGGCAGAAGAGTTGATCAATTGATAGATAGATCCTGCAGCGCGTCCAGGGCTGCATGACCAGACCCATGGCGTCATTGTTGATTCGCGTCCCACGTTTCGGACTTTCGGACTCTCCGTTCTGGGCTCTGGATCACAGATCATCCTTACAGGTTCCAATTACTCGCGACTACAGAAGCGTCTTTTCAGGTCTCAAATACATATAAATCCGTGTCCAAACCGGATCAATGGCTCCGCCTCACTGAGGCTCATCGAGCCGAGCTGTACGTACCGCGTCAATTCGATGCAATGATGACATACGTCCGGTCCTGGTCTAAAGCTGGAGCTGAAGCCTTATCCGTGGCCCTTGGCAGCGACTCAGAGAAAGCCATTTACGCGCGTTGATTCGAGGATCGCGTCAAAGTCAGTCGCGCTTGTTGTCAATCGGGCCTGTTTGTTCCCAGTTTTCGCCCGTCTGCGATAGGGGATTCCGGCTGAACATCCAGGGCATCCTGGTCCATTAACCTGGAACGCGCAATCTTTCCAATCCAAGTTCGTCCCAAGCGCCCTCACTAAGGAGTGCTCCAAACTCGTTACCATAAGCTAACTAGTACACTTTTCGACTCATCCGTGGTTTTGGTTGCAGCTCAGACCCCAACTTGAGCGAGACAAGCTGAATCGAATCAGCTCATCAGCCACCTCCTGAGACCTGAGCCAAGAATCAGTCTCATCGCTGTTGCTATCATGGTCTGCGGTCGCCCCTTGAATTCGCCGAAATGGCTATCACATGTTTGTACCCCGTACTTTCGAGAGTGCTCGGGGATCGCTTCAAGTTCGCCGCTCCCCATAACTCTATCTTGAACCGAGCCTGGCACACGTATGGCATGCTGCACTAGTCCGGTTTCATGTGGAGTCGCTTGTTTGAACTTTCAATGCATGCGGTCATCGCAGTCCGTGAGGATAAACTCGCCGTCTCCCGAGTCTCCGAGTCTATCATCGCTCGGGCAATGTCTCTTAAGGCCGTTACGCTTCTGCCCAAGCCCGAGTAACCAGGAGCATCCAACCACCACCGGACACAGGCCGCTAGCTTTAAGATGCCATAGTAAGATCTACTGCGAACGCGATGTTTGATTGGGACTTGGTAATCGTGAGACGCGCCGGCCAGCAACTATATATAGAGCTTGAGTTTTGAGCCCTTCGCGGCGAGCGCTCACTTTGCCGATTGAGACAGGGAAGCCCCATCAACCCCGTCAAAATGACGAAAAGTCTGTGTCCTGCCGAACACTTGCAGTAAAGGCGCGATCGCGGGCTACAAAACGCAATCGATGGCAATGAGAGGCCGCATCGAGTTGAGTTGTCATCGAATCCCAACCTACGGAGTAGTCAACAAGTATAAGAGCATTTTGCACCGACCACCTAATAGGAAACAGCCGCGGAAGCTCGACCCAAGGGCGCAGTGGTAAAGCTCGCAGGTCAGGCTGCATCCAAACGGCAGCAGTGTGGCTCGTTGCGAGATACCCCGCACCGCCCGACGATCGAGCCATGTCGATTCAGCCAGCCTCATCCGGTACTCTAAGAACGAATTCGCCACTCATACTGCTTTACGAAAGTTGTTAAGAGCGTGCATGACTCGTTTCAGTTAATAACGCGCTATAATCCCACCTTCAGCCTTTGCAATCCATGGTTGAGTGCAGATAGACCTCGGGGGATTGATATCCCTGCAATATGATAATACCAATGCCCTATCAGGCTTTCTACTTCAACAACGGCATAGTTAGCCAAATATGGCGAGCCGCGATGGCCGGATGTCGACCAGGGTCTTACTGACGTGGCAGCCCTCTGCAATTGAGCTCTGTTACGCTTCCTCGACACGGAGTGAAATTCGACGTTGGAGCGTGCCAGATCAATTTCCAATGCTGCTAATTTCCCTGTTCTGACCAGTCCCCGAGTTTCGACCCTTGTACATCTTCCTGATACGGCTCCAATCCCGTAGCCTGGTAGGCAGGAAACCAGACCCGGGTGTGCGGCCTTGACTTCGTGCGGATGCATTGTCTGCGCTTTGAGATACCTAGCTTCTGCAACCTGTTGCTTTCGTGCTGTCAAGGCCGAAGCTTGTTACATGACGGCGTACCGGAAACAATGCAGATAGTTGAAATGGTTGGCTCTCAATGCCTGGCCGCTGTTCATCCCGTTCTACAGACGCTGAGCATCCTGCTCCGGATCATCAACGCCGGCTTATGCGAGTCATGCCTTCTCGTCTCGAAAGGAGCCAGCACAGCGTTCAAGCTCTAGCTCCTGCGGTGCTTCAACTCGGTGAAATACGGAGCATGGCAACGCTTGATCTGATTGTTTCGGAGAAAGGTCGACGAATGTAGAGGGACTGGAGGTCGATTAGCAGTAGCGTGGCGGCTTATTCAGGATATGCGACTAGAGTAACGGTTTGTTAGCATGTCTCGTTGTACGTTCGGCATGCCCAAGGAACAGAGCTCAGGTTTACCTCCTGCCTAGCAAGTGCACATCAGCCCAAGGAATCATCGGCAGTAGGCTCAAGTATGTAGTTGAAGGTGGTTCAATCGGGAGACAACCGTGGTTGCCAGTGAATAGAAAGTCACGTGATAATAGCTTATGGTGGAACTCCGCGGCGCTAAAATTTGTATCAAAAAAAAAAGTAGTACACCGTCAAGTTCAACAACAGACTGAAAGAGCTCCTTCAAAATCCACATATTCGATTTCTGTTAATATCGGAATGTCTGTATAGCGGTAGGCTCTTTACCACGAGCCAGATTACCCGCTTTCCTCGATTCAGATCACGCTTCTTGCGCGTGGAAACTCCGCAAACCGAGAGCGATCGAACGAACATTTTATTAAGTACCTCAACAGTCAATACTACCGACAATGGATATTCACCGCTGCCGTTTCGTTCCGTATAACCCACAGGCTATCAATGCGCTCGCGTTTTCCCACCCCCCTTCCATTGGGCTAGGTGGAAAAGGTGTCCCTACACTACGGCTCGCAGTTGGTCGCGCCAACGGCGATATCGAAATATGGAATCCCGCGCGTGGTGCATGGTTCCAGGAGACTGTCCTTCGTGGCGGAAAAGACCGAAGTATTGAGGGTCTTGCATGGACGCTTGACCCGCCAGAGCCAGGGCCAGACGGGCAGCAGAAGCAAGCGGGCCGATTGCGCCTTTTCAGCATTGGGTACTCGACGACTGTGACGGAGTGGGATCTCGAGCAGGGTCGCCCCAAGCGCCATTCGAGCGGGAACTATGGAGAAATGTGGTGTCTTGCTGCGCAGCCGCGGTGGCAGCCGGCGAAGGGACGGGACAACAAACCGATGCCCGCTGCGGAAGGTGAGTTCACGGGGCAGCATTTGGCGGCTGGGTGCGCGGATGGGTCGATTGTGTTATTGTCGACTGCGGACGATGATTTGAAGTTTCTGCGAACGTTGAGGCCGTCGACGAAGAAGCCGCGCGTGTTGAGTGTTACGTTTCAGAACCGGAATACGATCGTTGCGGGCTACGCGGATAGTTCGATTCGGGTGTTCGATATCCGGAATGGGCAGCTTTTGCGGACGATTAGTTTGGGCAAGGGCCCGACGGGAGGTTCGAAGGAGTTGCTAGTATGGTCGGTGAAGTGCCTGCCAGATGGGACTATTGTTTCTGGTGATTCTGCGGGTGAAGTGCGGTTCTGGGATGCGAAGAACTACTCACTCATCCAGCGGCTGCAGGGCCATTTGGCGGATACCCTGGATGTCGCGGTAAGCGCGGACGGCGAGACGGTTGTTAGTGGTGGTGCGGACCAACGGACTGTTGTCTACAGAAAGAAGGCCGGCGAGAAAGGTGATAAGAGCAGTCGATGGGTGGAGGTGACGCATCGGAGGTACCATACCCACGATGTGAAGACGTTTGCTGTCTACGAGACCAAGAATCTTAGCGTTGTGGTTTCTGGAGGTATGATCTCAGATTCCTGGTGGTAGATATCGGCTAATTCAAGCAGGACCTGATGCCCACCCGGTTGTCCTTCCCCTACGAGAATTCGGAAAAGAGCATCATCGAAATCTACCAAGCCTTCCGCAAGTACCTCCGGTCGTCTCCGCGCCTTCCTCTCGGTTGGTAATGAGCTTTTGGGATAGAGAGGTCAACATCTGGCGAGTGTCTCGTGGTCCTACCTCAGTGCATGAAGTCCCCGATGGACAGAGACACCGTTTGGTTGGAAAGGTTCTGATTCAGGTATGGATCTTGATACAGCGCACAAGACTTTAAGTATGAATTCTGATCGTACTTTCACCTGCAGGGCGAAGAAAACATCACCTCTGCAGCCCTCTCTACCGACGGGAAGGTCCTCGTCATAGCCACAATTTCCAGCATCAAGATCTTCTCCGTGAGACGCCGCAAAGGCGACGAACGAGGCACCTTGCGCGTCCAAAAGATCGACACCCCAGCCTCCATCTCTGAAGACGGCGCCCGCTTCGTAACAATTTCCCCAGACAGCCGGTGGCTCTGCATTGTCCGCCCCAACAGCGACATCTCTCTCGCCAAGATCCAGCCTGCTTCTTCCGCAGCAGAAAAGACCCAAATCTTGCCGAAGCTTGTCAACCTTCACCGAGCACCCCGTCATACTCGGTTCGAGAATATCTCGCATGGCACCCTAGGCAACTACGAGCGGACAATCCGGTGCGTCGTCTTCTCGCACAACAGCAAAATACTCGCCTCGGGCGATCTCTCCGGCTGCATCGACACCTGGACGCTCGAACAAGTTTCCGAGACGAAACCGCGAAAAAGCACATCCGAGTCCGAGTCTGATGATTCTGACTCCGATGACGAAGGCTCGCCAGTCCTCGAAGGGGAGCGCTGGCGCGCCGTCGCCACGGACTCTCCTATCCCTCGTCTCAAATCCAGTGTCGCCCTCCTCTCCTTCCGCCCTTCAACAACACCCAGCACGTACCTCATAAAAGACGGCACAGCAACAAATGTCGATTCTGAATCTCGTCTCATGGCTCTCACAGCAGAACACCAACTCGTCGAGCTCGACGCCCTAGAAGGAAAGCTGTCCGAATGGTCCCGTCGCAACCCCAAGGCCTTCCTTCCTAGCGATTTTAAGGGTGTTAAGGACCGCGCAATGGGCTGTCTCTGGGACTTGTCTGACTCTTCCCGCGAGCGGCTTTGGCTATACGGTACTTCTTGGCTGTGGATGTTTGACCTGAAGCACGATTTCCCGTCGACTGAGGAACTGACCGAGGCCGCAACAGCCGAGAACGACAACACAGAAGCTAATACGACAAAGAAACAGTCTCATAAACGCAAACGCGATATAAATGAGGAGCCTACTTCCGCAGTGGGCAAAAAGAGCAAGAAGCATAATACTGGCGCTGGGGATAAGATTCCGCTCGCGCAGTCTGCTGTCTTCTTCGACTCGAAGGCCCGGATTTTTGTTGGTCCTGATGCGTCACAGGGTGAGCTAGTATCTCTCGAAGATCAGAAAGAGCGTGATCCGGAGGAGGATGACGAGGAGGATCAGGAAGAGAACGATGCCCGGCTTGCGCAGCTGCGGAGGGAAACTAACGCCACTAACGCTCACGGTCAATTGAATGGCGCCGACGGTCCTGATGCCGGTTCCAAGCAGCTCGTCAAGTCCGCCCCAGCGCGCCGGTGGTGGTATACGTACAAGTATCGGGGGATTCTGGGGATTGTACCCTTGACTTCAAGCTCTGATGATGCTGACGACAAGCTTGTGGATGAAAACGTCCACGCTGGGTTGGAAGTCGCGGTTGTGGAGAGGCCGATGTGGGATGTTGATCTGCCAGATCGATATGTGCGCGAGTATGAGTAGGAGAATGATTGGCTTTGCTTTCTCTGTCTCCTTCGCCCCGCAGTTTAGCTTTCCAATTGCATATATACCTACGTGTCCCGCCCTGCCGGGCTCATTGTTTACGGCATGCTGTACAAAGAGGACCAAGACAATATTAAACCTGGTGTTGGGAGCTCTTGGTGGATCCATTCTGCTTACCTTATCCATCTGACTGATTCGAGTTTGTGCTACGTTATTATCTGTTTCCATGCCATTGGCGAACAGGATATGCCATCTATGTTACTGCATTGTATAGATTTTGATTCGTTTCTAATTCCAAAAGTCACGTTGCTTATCAATTTTGATTTGAGCGTAGACCTTGCTGTTCTTGGCGGCATGCAGCGTGCTTCTCGGCTCCCTTTCATTCAATTGGACTTTTTCAGGCTATTTAGGAGATGGACCTAATACGGCCCGACTGACCTAGATATGCAGTTGCCTTACGAGGGAGCAGGAATCCGCGGTCGTTTGCCGTTCAACTAAATTTATTACCTGATCTCAATGGAGAACGTAGCTTTCTCCTTGCCTTTTTGTTTTACGAGTGGCGGATTTCTGGAAACGGACTGCGTAGGCAGTAGGCTAGAGAAGTAGTACAAGGGTGCTGGGATTTAATCTTAGACCAGGATATGGAAGGATGGTGCTATCCTTGCCTCCCAAGGCCTCCAGTGCCTCCAGTGCCTCCCTCGAAGGATTCGATATTCTACAGTTACAAAGGTGTCCTGGGATAAGGTGGAGAAAAGTGGACATATGTCAGACGTCCTGTATGCCATGCTAATTCCTATCTAAAAACCCTGAAACCGTGTACTCCACATGTGAATTGAGATAATAACAAGGATGAAAGTAATCATGCTGCAGGTCACCGACCCGAATAGAATGCTCATCTGTATACCATTAAACATAAAGCTCTTTGTTAGACAACTAGAGAAAACAGCAGACCAATAAACAACAGATAGGACAATCACAACACCGCCTATTCCTTCCATAAAAAAACGGCATATGCTCGCTTTGGATGCATCTCTGGCATGAAAGCACGTATGTTAGAGAGACAAGATATCGTTTGCCCTAGTCGTTATGCTGCAGTATTTGTTGTTAGGGGACACGGGGTATCTCATGCGACTGATGAAGTAATGCTGACCCCTGCGGACCTGCCACGTCCCATATTGTCATACTGGATGATATGGAAATACGGTCTCAGATCGAACACCCTTTTCCAGTGTCGGAGATCTCATTTCGCCGTGTTCATTCGCGGGCGGGGCCGCTATCACCTGCGGAACGCGCACACTGGAAAAAAGGGTGGCGCGAGCTGTGAACCGACGGCGATTCAATTGGCAGTCCAATAACGAATGCCGATGGTCCGGCAGGTGGCAAGAGACACTGACCGACCACAAGATGAGGGTCCGGATCCCTTAGATGGGTGACATATGGCGGATAAGAAATTATTGGCACGTAAACCAGAGATACTAAAAGCTTTGGGCCGAAACAACGGCAGGCTTGAGGGAGTTAGCAAGCTGTGAGCAAAACAGGGGGCAGCAAAACGTTGCAAGGCGAGCACGGCAGCTTTGGCGGCGTCGCACGAGACGCGGAGCGTCTGCTTGGCGCAACGAAAAGGACCAAGTGAGGAGCCACTCACAGGACTGTTAATCAGGCTATTCCTTTCCTTGCGGCCCTTCTTTATATGACTCTTTAATGCCGCCGAATCCAGAGGTTTCAACAACTCAAAACTACAGAGCAATTCGCCTGAGACGGACATGATAGCACCCCAATTATCGAACTCGCCACAATACTATTGAGTTGTCAGTGTGAATAACATGATTTTAAGGGTCACACTCACGTTTGGAGCAGAGAACACGGTTACGAGTATTCGATCCTGATAGAACTCGTAGCCATCCTCGACGACCATGTGCGCGCGACACACCAGGTCAAAGTCATGTCGCTGGAGGAAGTTCATTATGACGTTTTTGTTAAAACAATAGCTGACTCCGCGCTCATTAGGCTCCCAGTCTTCATCCATGTCCGCAGGGTCACTCCAAAGCAAGTCATTCAGTAACCCGTAATCCGGCACGTCAGTCGGTCGGGCGATATTCCGGATATCATCCATATGGGACAGACTCGGCGAGAGGCCACCATGCACACAAAAGATCTTGCCAGCGACGGTAGCTGCAATTGGCAGACAATTGAATGTGTCGACGAACGTCTTCCAGATCTTGATATTGCAACGCCGCTTGCATTCGTCATAAAATCCATACACTCGAGTTACGTTAGCGCACTCATGATTACCGCGCAAGAGGAAGAAGTTTTCGGGAAACTTGAGCTTATAACAAAGGAGAAGGAGGATCGTCTCTAAACTTTGTTTCCCGCGATCCACATAGTCGCCGAGAAAAAGGTAGTTCGAAACCGGAGGAAAACCGCACATCTCAAACAATCTGATGAGATCAGTGTATTGGCCATGCACGTCTCCGACGATCTTCACTGGGGCTGAAAGCTCCAACAATGCTGGCTGACTGAGGAACAACTCTCGTGCGGCAGTGCAAATGGCTGTAATCTCTGCGTTCTTCAAGCAAACTGTCTTGGTGACCTTGGTGGAATATCCCGCGTCCAGAAGACGAGAGATCATATCATCAAGATCAATCGACTTTAGGGCACCCATACCCATACCTGGCGAAGAGGATGATGCGTCTGAGTGGAGCGGTGTTTTCATGATAAAGTCTAAGATTGGATTCGACGCGTCCTCCCGTTTGATAAGAATGGATTCTCCTACTTTAGCTTGCGAGCCCGGGGGGGGGGCTGCGGACGGTGGAGCATCGGAGACGTGATCCACCTCGCCACTTTGCTTCATGGCAGTTACATCTTGATGGCCGCGTTTCAAGCTGCTTGACATAGTGGGCGACGGCGGAGGGTCCGGAGCATCGGTGGGTGACGCAGCGGAGGAATCCGCCGAGGCAGGCCGACTCAGATTGGTGGAACTGCGTCTGCTTCCGACTGATTTCATTGAACCTGCATCGGATTTGTCATCGGATTGATTTAAAGCTGATGTTGACGCCCGCGGACTGTCGCTGCTACGAATCTTCGATCTGATAGATCCTCGGAAGGAGCGAAGTGACTCTTTGGTATCAGATTTCGAGAATGAGGGGTAGGATTGCAGCGAATCCCCAGCGCCGGAATTGCCCTTGGAATGAGATTGACCCATTTCTGCAAGGAGAGATAGTCGCCAAGGCTCGTCCCTCACGCGCGGGCAAACGATATAGCTCAAAGGTAAGTTTATTTGGACCCCCGTTGATATGGAGGAATGCTAGGGGTGTCTTGGCCGGAACCTCGCAGCAGGCGGGCAAACGTATATGAAGACAATCGGTCTCTCCCAATGGTATCCACTTGATATAGAGTCCTCCGACGTAACGAACCGGGGCTTGACCGAAACTGCAGATATCGCGACCGAGGCGGGATACAAGTCTATGTGATAATGAAGCAGTTTCGAAGCGGTGGGCCAAAGTGTGGGCTTGGTACTGGGATTATTAGCGTGACATGAAGCGGTCGATACAATCAAAGCTTACAAGCGACAGAGCTAGATGGCCGGAAGGGAAAGCTCCGATTTTGGTGGGTTCTTTTGCTCCTTTAGTTGACAGTCAGCAGCTGAAAGGAGGGTGAATATGAAGTAATGATATTGAATGTGGGATCGAACGAATGACTTCTATATTAGACCCTGGGAAGTTGACGGTTGACAGCGGTAGGAGAATGCGTCATTATGTGGAGGGGACCAGATAGCGACCCAGGGAAGGAGCAGACGTACTTCTAGCGACAGCGGGCAGAATCGAGGACGGATGTGCGGGAGAAGATAACACAGTGAAGGTAGATTCTCCCTAGTCTAGATAGGATGAAAAAGAGGAGTTGAGTTTCGACAGTTCGCCTCCAGGGCCGGAACTTGAGAGGTGATTCGGTGAAAGTGACGGTCTCGATTCCTGCAAAGCCACTGCGCTGCTGTGCTGGGCCGACGGTAGCAACCCGGATCAACCCTCGGCCCGGAAACTCCAGTTGGTGATGGTGGATGTGGGCTTGTGGATTCCTGGAGATCGATGACTTAAGATGGGGTACGTAACCAGAACAGGGCAGTATGCAATTATAACTAAAGAGGAGCTTGCGCCCAGAAGCGAGATCAGACGCACTGGAGACAGGTGTCGATCGATATCGTCATGACTGTCAGCAGAGGCTCTGGCGGTATGAGCTGGCTATTCTAATCTGACTAGAGCAGAGGTATAAGACTTTCCGACTAGACCATCACGGACATTCTCTTGCTTGTTTCTTATAATGCCGAAATACCTGCTAAGACACCCATACCATGCTTATCAAAGCATCTGAGTCAACAAGAAGCGCAGAGTCCATCCAAACCTTGCACCTTACAGAGAATCGGCCACCAGCACAGACTCAGTCATGCTGAGTTCTTCCCCTCATCGGGTCTTGGCTCCGATTCCGTGGGCGCTCTCATAGGCCCTCCGTCCCAGAACCTCCAGTCTAGATCCCGCAACTGCCGTCTGTGTGGAAGCAAACCCCGTGGCTGACACAGCGAATATACGGATGGTTAGGCTTCAGCCCTCGAAGGCAGACCCCGAAGATACCCGACTGTGCATGGCCACTGACCGTGGCTGAGGTCGCACAACTCATTATCAAAATCTCCGTGCTACCTTCGCCTTTCTGCTCCTTGTCCTCCTTTTCCGTAGTCGTTGCTTTCCGTAAAAGGGTCCTGTCCTAGGAAAGTGAGCGGCGCCTCAGTCGCTAATATCGTTTAAGCCACCAGGCGCTCCCTTTAAGATTGCAGGAACATCGCCAGTTAATTCTTAAGTTCAGCCTGGCAGGGCAGGACCATGGGAGCTCTGGTATATGCTGCCAAGCACCACCTGCTGCGCCAAGACAATGCAGCTCTGTCTGTCTCGTCATTTCCTCCTAACCACGTTGCAGTAGCAGGTCCCGCCTCTCTCGTCTAGATCTTGGCGACTCATCGAAAGAGGGCAGCTTTGACCGAAAATTGGACAAGGGGTGGCGGTATCCAGTCCAAGGCAAGCTTGAGCCTCCGCTTGCAGGGAAGATACATGTAAAAATGGTTAGTGAGGTCGCGTTCATGCTCAGGCAGCTCTCCAATTATCCACCCCAGCTGTTATCAAAACTCCCCACGTGAAGATTGCATATCACATCTGTAAGCAGGCCGCGACCCTGAAAAGAAGCCGGAATGACAAAAAAGCAAAGAAAAGGGCATCATCATGGTAATTAGAGTTCGTCACGAAGGTAAATCGTCAAAGCTGTGCTTCAGAGTAGCTGAGTCCTGCCACAGCACCACCATCACGATACGGTTGCAGATGCCTTCCGACTCTGCGGGGTCTCCTCCAGCTCTATGCCCGTGATGTGTTGACCGGGCACCACCACGAGACCAATGAATCGACTCGTCATATTTAATTTTAGCTTCTGTGATTCTTTCGGAGTTTCCGGCGTCGTGTTCAGGGCTGCATCTTGGACAGCGGCTGTTGTTGGATAGCGATACTCATGCGTGTTGGCGAGAATGATATTCCGAGCCTGCAATGTAAGGACGAATCAATTATGGGCCCTATGCAAATAACATCTCGTTTTCTCTCGTCAACCTACCGCATCTGTGCATTTGAAAACGCCCACGAAAATCCGCGTATCTGTCGCGTGCACTCGAAGTGTTCTCCCGATGAGCGACTCCAGATACTGTACAGCCTTGCTTTCGTCCATTGTGCTTTCTACCAATCAGCGGTCGTATTCTTACAATCCTTGAACTGGCTTCCTGGCTGAATTGGCCGTGAGAAGAAGAGTAGGCGATCAACCTTGGACTGTTCTGGGTCTGCGCGAACCTAGAAACTGGCGAAACAACTTGATCATTAGCCAACTATCCAACAGAGCAGCAGGCTGATGTAGCACGGTTCGAGTAATACGAACCTTTATTCTAGGTTCAGCTCAACTGCAACTGGTGAGCTGGCGTGCTTGTGGTTTGAATGAAATGATTACGTTGGAACTGCTTAGGACTTGGAAATTGCGGCGTAGATCCTGAGTTCTTGATACCTGAAATTTCAGGCAACAAGAGGCTGTCTGTTAGTTGCTAAATGCAGTTAAAGGAACCTAACTAGTTGACCTACTTTACCTAGTTGGTTAATTATCCTTTCCTATATTGACCAAGCTGCAAGATACTGACCTGCAAACCACTTACTTATTAGCCTCCTCATCTCCAAAAAAGCTTCCAGATTATCAAGATTAGTTCTCTCAAATTTCTCACCGTTGGTACGTAGGTAGTCGAAAGCCTTGGCGGACGTCTTCAGGGCAAGACAGACAGCATCCGGCTCATCTCTGAGTCGAATGAAGGCCAAGAGCTTGGAACAGCCTTATACTGTGTTGGTACGTTCGAGAGAACTTCCTACGAGTATATTCGGGATTTCTTTGACGCCTAATCGCATAACCTGGCGACGATTGAACTCTCAAATGTCATCGCCACACTGGTTCGCGACTACAATATCTATCGACGTCGGTTCCGCAGGGATACTAGAAATGGAGGCTGGCACTGGCGGGTGACCTCTGAATTTCGTCCCGTTTCTGGCTCAGTCCAACAACTTCGTGGAACATAGCTTATCTGACCATTCAAGGGCTGGCCATCTGTGGAATCTGCTGTGCACAACAGGGAGAAGCTGCCTCCTAAAGGGTTGTGTGGCTAGCACATTGTGATTGCAGATTGCCAGCAACGCTGTACATGTTGCCATGTCCTGGTAGCTCCGCTCAGAGTATCCGGACTGCCTTCGCCCTCATGACCCTCATGATGTTGGAGACCACTGCAATGGTTTCATACATTGAACTGATCATCAGGCTTTTGGAAGAATCAGCGTTGTCCGCTAGCACCCCCTTATAGAACAGCCAGGTTCCTGTGCCACGGGAGTACATAAAACGAGAACAGTCTTACCTATAGGCTGCTGCGAGGTAAAACTCGCTTTGGAGCACATACTCGAGTTACACTTCAGTACCTATATCCCATGAGTGCTTGCCTCGGCGGTGTCGCCGGCTCCCGCATCATCGGCTACTGGGTCCCAATTGAGCATTTCTCCTTTCTCACCTTGTTCGTGCCAATTCCTGAAAACGCTCCTTATCAACCACATCCTCTCCTAGGCCCAATCCATGACATCAATGATATTGCAGTATCATCTCAGACCTCTGCTCGCGCCGGCTGGAACGGACATCATACCCCATCTACCACACTGATAACGCCAGGGACCAGCCTGGTCAGGGATAATCGAGGTTCTAGCCAATATACTGGTGTGCCGCGGGAAAATAACACATCCTTTGAGTGGTTGTGCAGCGGGTCCGCGAGACGCTGCTGATTGACATGGAGTTTCAAACCAACATTTCTTGCGCATGTAGCGGGTTTTTAATGCTCAATACCACGCGCACCAGGAATGCTTGCCGACTCCTGCGGGACAGGGGCCTGTTAGTGCGAGATGGCGAAGAAGTATGCGAAGGCGTGGAAGGAGATGGGTTACCTCCATGCGTAGCCATGACTATTTCGCTTGCTAATATCTACTATGAGAAAATACTATGCTATGCGCTTCTCTTTTTCCCGGGATCTAGATTTTTGCTCAGCAATAACAACATCTTTTCCGGCTACAAGTTACTGCTAATCATCTGACTTCACAAGCGTTGCAAACTAATTTTCGTTATATTGCTGTTTATCAGTTAACCTGGCAGCTATCAGCATGTCCTATACAGCTAGGCCATAATAACGATTGATAATATGCCAATTTATCATATTACCTCATGAACATAAACCTATCCTGCAGGCCCGAGTAGATTTATTGCCTTCAACCAGTGCTTTCAAAGTCTCGCTTGGAGATCCGAGTTTAGGCTTTGGATAGGGCTCAAAGAGAGCGCCTACTAGGTATGTGCGTAAAGCCAACCACTTCCTATTACTATTACTACTACTACCACCACCACCTAAAGCGGCTAGGACCAGGAGGTCCCGCGATCTACTCAATGACTGACTGCAATTTAAAGCTGTTTCCGCGCGATCAAGCGCAAAGCATACAAGTGGTCGGGAGCGCAATCCGTAAATGCAATAATGACGAAACAACTCGCTAAAAAACCTCAGCACAGCGGAGAATATGCAAATGAACCAAGCGACCTCCAATGCCAGCGACCGATATGGAGCAGTTGGGCCGGTATAATAATCCCATTTAGGGAGCCAGAACCCTACACTCGACTCCTCTCTTTCTCAACTCCCTGCCAACATTCCCATTCCCCACCTCTTCAACATAGTACGGCTGATTCGGCAATCGAACCTCCCATCTCTTCCTTCCCGGTAAATGCAAGCCCCTCAGCGGCTCCAAAAACACCGGCAGCTTCTCGACCGGCTCGCAGAACCAACTTCCGCTTAGGTGTAATGTGAAACTCTGTAGGCCCTTCATGCGCGTTAGGGCGCCACATGTCTCGAGCCACTGCTGCCGACCTGCGGAGAAGTAGACGGATTTTACAGGGTCTTTGGTGGGCAGCCAGTGGCCGGGGAAGGCCCAGGAGAGTTCGACGCAGCGGATGGAGTCCCAGAAATCGGCGGGAATTGTGGGATGTAGGTATGTGAGGGACCAGGTGTTGCTGAATTCGAAGGTGTTGAGGGAGTAGAGGAGGTGAATGGATTCGGTACATACTTGCTTGCACACTATCGGGAGTGCGAGCAGATTGCTTCGCATCAGCATTTGCGGAGATCGAGATCCCTCTCTGCTACTGCTACTGCTGCAACAGCTGGAACTCGATGAAGGCAGTCCACCACGACAGATGTCGCATGCTTCAATTTTCGTGACTGCGCCGGGACATACAACATGTCCCATGCGTCTGTCTGGGCGCTGGATGATATGGATGCGCATGCCGCCGAGGACCAGTTCCCAGATCATCAGACGCAGCTCGGGCGAAAGCTTCGACAGCAGCGAGCTCTGCAGTTGAATGTCCCAGTTGAGTCTTGAATCGGCTTGCTTTTGCTGCGGTCGCGACTGGCTTTGGCTTCGAGTGGAGACCGCGCTCTGTCTGCGAGAGCGAGGGAGGGCCGCGGGCTTATTGTCTGGTTTTGATGATTGAACTCAGTCTTGGCTCGAGACAATGAAGATGGGAAGACGAAGACTGACTTTGGTACCGATGCGCTAATACATCCTCCCAGGAGAACACGCCCTGCTTGATTCTTGCCATCTTCGCTGGGTTGGTAGGGGGTTGGGGTTGTTCGAGAAGGTAATAGTTGGGAGCAAGTCGTACGATAATGGGGGTAAAAATCCGCGTCAATAAATCATACTAATGATCACGTCGAACAGAAGACGATGTCGGTTCGTGGCCCTCGGGGCGATTGGGAAAACAAATTCGCAATCACGCAAGAAGAGTTGGGGAAGTGTTGTTTGTGGCTGTGAGGGACAGGAGGGGACAAGAGGGGATCCGTGCCTTGTCTATCCTGCAGTATCCGAGACTTCGGGCGCAGGACCAGATAACAGCAAGAGAGCGAGAGAAGGACGTATTAAAGCGCTCATGGTGAACAAACCAAGGAGGTCGAAGAGTCGGTGAGGGTATATCAAAAGGGGCCGGGGACGGTCGTCTTTTAAGCTGAGAGATAAGGACTCAACAAACCTCGTAGTACCTAGGTATCTTTGATAAGGGTCTTCGTTCCTCCACCATGACTCTTGCGGGGAAATTCGGCCCTCCAACCGATATTGATCGACTCGCCGGTCAATTGCTATAATATTCCGTACAGTCTTTAATTATAGAACACCCAGGGTTAAGCTGTCGCCGAAACCGGAGACAAGGGGGCGTCCCGTCCCGTCCCGACTGATAACGGAGTACAATACATCGTAAGCATATATCCAAGGGTAGAAGATGCACATGTGATGTATCAGTATTTACAAATAAACCTGAAGTCACTTGCTGCATGATAAAAGCAATATAACTAAACTTGTAAGCGAGCGGCCGAGAAAGATCCATAGCGTATATGCAATGAAAGACTGGCAACTTAGCTGCAGAAACAATGCGCTGAGCCGGCTAACTATGCAGTAGGCTGCGAAGCATTGGCCCCTAAGGTGTTGGTCGGACAAGGCGCCTTCAATCCCTCAGACAGCAGCGCAAGCCCAGTCGCATCGAGCTGGTCAACAGTCTCCTCTGGCGGGACAACCCCCACGTACGCATTGAAGTTGTAGATGCCACAAACACACTCGTCCACAATATCCTTCAGACTCGTATCGGACATGACGGTTTCACCATCGCGAACAACCGAAAACGTCTGCTTCCCGACCCCCATTTCCACGGCGAATGCGCTTGCTCCAGCGGATGCCTCGAAGCTGCTCTCTTTGTCCCCAGATGTGACTTGGATCGTGGCTGGAGACTTGAGGAGCGAGACAACGAAGACTTCGTCCTGCATAATCTCCCACCCGTCAGGACGCCCGCGGAAGAAGTTTCCAGTCGAGTTGTCGGGGCTTCCGCCCATGGTTGTGTCAGTTGAGTCGCACTCGACGTCTTTGGGCGTCGGCCGGTACCAGTAGATCAGCTTCTCGTCTTGGATGTACTGGTCCGGCGAGGTCTCGCCTGCTTTGTAGGCGGCGATGAAGGGGCGTGACATTTCGAGCCAGCCATTGTGTGGCCTGCAGAAGTTAGGATTATGGTCTGTCAAAGTGGATTGAAGATGGATAGAATGCCGCTCACATGTCCATTACCCATTTCGAAGCCCCATCGTCTGTGTGCGGAGACGACAAGGGCCCAATGTAATGCGACTCTCCGTAATCGTTCCAGGTAACAATTTCAACAAACCGAGGACCGAGATCCAGAATATCCCGCCAGCGGGTGTACCAAAGCAAATCACCCGGAAACACCCAGTTCTTGCTGTACGATACCTCGCCTCCAAAATGGGTAAAGAACCAGCCCGATGCAGCTATCCTAGTCAGCCACAGTGCTCGAGAGCCAGGGCATCAACTTACGCGCAACATAAGGCTTGTCACCTAGGGCTTCGGCATACGCCCGATCACCATCGGCAACCGTCACATTGGCACCGGGCTTTGGTGCCTTGTTGTTGCCATCATTGTCCCAGGCCATCCAATTCAGGGCACCGTCAACATCGCCAAAGTCGCCCATGTTAGGGTGATAGTTAGGCGCCCAGAAGATGTCAGTTCCAGCGCTAGACTCGATCTGCGCTACGTCGATGCCGTCTCCTGCAAAGGAAGACACAAACACTTTGTCGTCAACTATAAGCTGCGCAGGCTCGCTTGCATACTGAGCGATCTTTGATCCGACGGCAGCGGCCTGATCGGTGTGGTACCAGTTGAAATCAAACGAGATGAAGACCTTCATTTCGTTGCGGGCAGCCGACTCATAGGCGTAGCCCAGCTGCGTGTC
Organism: Aspergillus foveolatus; assembly: GCF_047715535.1. Lineage (NCBI taxonomy): Eukaryota > Fungi > Ascomycota > Eurotiomycetes > Eurotiales > Aspergillaceae > Aspergillus > Aspergillus foveolatus. The sequence goes on from NW_027396066.1 coordinate 970,283, forward strand.
AGTGTACGGATCGACTCCAATATTCAGGGCGAATGCATCGATGCCTAGATTTTTCGCTAGCTGCATGTCGGCGTCGTAGTCGTCGGCGCTCTCGCGATTACTCGAAATGCCAATCTATACCAGTTATTCTCTTCCCAATGCTCTAAGGTCCTGTTCAAGCTTACCATGAAGTGGCAGAACACGAGTCTATCGGTGGTCTCGTTGGCCCGGGCAACATTCTTCTGAACTTTTGGGACCTTGAGCTGCGGGAAGGCAGAGGTGCACGCTGCGAAAGCCAAAAGGAGCGTTTTCAGATACATGATCTGGACCGTCAGTTTCGTTCAAGCTCTGCTTGGGAAGTAACTGTGTTAACTTACAGTAATAGGCTTAGGTGGGAGCAATGGAGTAGACGATATGAAAGCAAATCGAATCTGATCTCAAAGTCAATAGCTATCAGCAAACACCCAAGCAACCTTAGACAGAGGTTAGCTCAAGCTACTCACTACCCAGATTTCATCAGCTCACTGTCGGTCTTCGTTTCGATCCTCCACATCACCACCACAACCTCCAGTCTTCTCCAGTCTTTATACCCATTTCCCAACCCCAAGGACAAGATTCTTATCCTCAATGACAACATCCTAACCCCATCACAAGATCAATATCGCAACACGAAACCAGCAAACAGCGAGGCTAGCCGAAATTCTCGTCCCGCCATCCAACCCCGGAACTGGAAGGATGCCGATCAATTCCAGATAGAAGCGGAGGGAGGCTCTCCATCTTCATGGCGGGGGTTGTCAAGCGACGGGATCAGGAGATCGAGGCGAGGTCGCTAGCGAGTAAAATCGGCGATGAGATTACACAGGGATAGCCGTGAAAAAGATTTGCGTTAGGTGAGGAGTGGGAGGTGACCACTGGCAGTGATGACGTTGGCGTCGAGAAGGCGGATGATGGAAAGAATGTTGTTGTGGCTTGGTGTTGGGTTAAGTTGGAAATTGCCCTAGCCATGGACGTTTATTCGCCTTCCCGGGACTATTCTGCTGCGCACGATTCCATTGTTCCTCCTTACTCATGCTCTTACGCCCTCCATTAGCTCTCAACAAACGCAGCACGCATATCACTGTCGTCTTACCCTCCACATACTGGCCCCGTCTCCAACAGCCCCTGGTAGGATTTCTCCAGTATGCCTCCCCAAACTTAATTCCAGGCTGCTGCAAGCGATCCTATCACTAGACCGCCTGTTAAGGATTACTCCCAGTCCAACGTCGTCCATCCCTGTTGAATGGGTCGGCGTCTTTGGGGTTATTGAGGAGACCTCCTTGGCCAGGTATATGCGTACGTATAGAGAGTCCTTGCTATCTACACGTTGGTCAGGACTAATGCCGCTTCTATGGTGTAAACTTGACTCCCCTGTCTCATAGACCCCCGATAGAGCACAACTTACAATCCTATGCATAGGCATAGGCATCAAACCGCTAGAATAGTTAGCCCAGCGGTCCTAATCCCGAGATGTCTCTGGAGTCATCGAGTACCGACGCCACTGTACGCCTTGAATCTAATTGATTCGACTCCGCATCACTGTGTAACACCACCCATGCTAGTCGGATTCAATGCCCGGCTATGTACGAGGAGAGGCTCTACCTACCATAGCCTAGCCATGTGATGGGCAGCCGGACTCTAGGCTTGTTTCAGGTCTATTCAGCTATCCTTGGTATGAACACAGAGGATGCGTATGAAGAGAGGTGATTAGACAAATCGGTGTCTTGGTAATCAGTAGCGTGGAGGCCTAGAAAACGGGCGTTCTGAGAGAGGATCAAAAAGAAAGAGTGAAATGATCACATTCTGAATGCAGAAAGACTGCCTAATCTGCCACCGAGGTTATCCTACGGACCTGCGGTTAGCGATGGCCTCTACGATTAGCTGCTAAATGACCAAATCTTGTAGGCAGAGACAGATGCTATACTGTCCTACACCACTGCAAACGCCGAAACGTAGCTGACCGAGCTATCTTCGACAATCTCCCCAATATCCGAGCTGCGCTCGTAACGAGCAAAGTGAAACTTGCCCTTTCCTCCTTCCTGCTTTCCAGCAGCCTCAATAGCAGCCATAATGACACCGATCGGGTGGCGACCACAGACTGTGTTCCCTGTTTTTTCAAGAATATCGGTGAAGCGCTCAGTCTTCCCCGTGGCAATGGCGGCCATGGTCGCAATGTCAAATGACGAGATACTCTCATGGATAAGCGGCTGTCCTCTCCGGATAAGGTCCCGCCGCTTGAGATGGTGACCCGCACATGCGACCTCAATTTTGCTTTCGATTTCCGCTTCATCATCTTCCGGCTGAGGCAAATCATATGAGGATAACGGCGGTCTCGGCCCCGGCACGGGGGCTTGAGGGACGTAGTATGTGTATCGGAAGCGGAGGCCCCAGTGACAAAAGTCCGAACTGACAACAAATGCATTGCTTGAGTCTTCTAGGTATGGAGCGAGTAAGGCGCCAAAGGCGGCTTCTGTCGCTTTAGAGGTGCTTCCTACCAATATTGGTACCAGCGGGGGATACTCTGCGGTCTTCTTATCCGGGTGTTGGAGTTGCAGGAGACGATGGATATATGGTAGGTGAAGTTCGATGCTGTGTTCGTCTTCATCAACGGATCGAGACATGTCTTCGAACGCGATCGTTGAGCCATTGGGCTTGGCCGCTAATGTCGAGCGGAGTTTGGCGATAAGCTCCGTATCGAGCGGGAGGGGGTCGTCAGATAGCGGGGTATAGTAGCCGGTCAGCGTAGGAAGGGCTAGACTCGTGAAATAGTGGTGATGCGAAGGGCCGAGAACGAATATTCGTTTCCTGTCAAGAGTACTTTAGATCATGACGGCTCCCGAGATCGGATTGACTCACGCTTTGGACAAATCCAGAGCCTTGTAGGCGTAGGCGGCGCAAGGTCCGGAGTAGCTGTATCCCGCATGACTGGGATTCTGGTATCAGTATGTGAAGAACCAAAATTAGCACTTGCCTGTACATACGGGGCGATGATGATTCGTGCACCAGGTACTGGTAGAGAGCCCAACCCTTCAAGCATACCAGGTACCCTGTCCAGCCATTGATCGAGCTGAAGCGCGAGGGTTTGGCGGTTGCCTGAATACCAGGAACCAGCGTGAGACGCAGCTCTAGAGCCCATTATTACTGCTCAATAGCTATCAAGATCGTAGGATTAGTACAGAGGTGTTAGTGTTGTTTAGAGTAAACGGCACTGGCAGGCTTGGTGGCGTGTTGGTAGGTGCTGAGGGGAAGCGGGGAAGAGATGGAGCGAAGTCATCATAGCACGAGGTAAGCTCTAAGAACCAAGTTCAGCAAACAGCTCACCTGTGAACTTCATATACAGGCTACTGGCCCCTATGATTCTCGATGAAGAGATGCACAGAAGCTGCTATTCGGGCTGAGCTAAATTCATTGATTACCTCAAGCAACTGCCGTTTAGCCTAAAATCCTCTTATTCTCATTCTGGGAGGACGTATATATATCCCCGCACCGCTAATCGCTACAAACTCTACAGTCCGATGACTAGTCAACAGAGTCGTGAAATCACCCACTGACAGGGAAATTACTGTTTATCACAATTATTTTCTATAGTAGCACTACTCATACTATATTGCAGTGTACATTACGTTCGCAAGTGGCTTGCCAATTAACCCTGATAGGGTATGGCGCATTTCTCGTTCACGGGTATTGACGCGCGCGGGTTCTTAACTCACGCGCATGGCCAACCTCAAATTCCTCCCGCCAACCTCCTATCAAGAGCACTTTATATTTCCTAGCAAAGCCGCCAATCCTGCTTAATGCGTTGCTTATTCAATTCCATTTAATTGCCTCAATTATTCACCCGTCCTTACCAATTCGCTCAGTCCGCGTTCTGCAACCTCGCTCAGCATGTCCCTCAAGCGCAAGGCTTCGTTTCCAAGCATCGCATCTCCACAATTACCTCAGTCCGCAATTGACCGACGCTTCATGGACGACAGCCCGAAACACCTTCATTGCCGAACAAGAAAGCGCGTGAGAAACGACCGCCCTGACGACCAAGCAGTATATGGTGGGCTGTCCCGTCTGCCACCCAATGGTTTCCCCGACAGCATGCTGACACTAGAAACAGACAAAACCCTTCGATGGCTATTCACAGCCCAGCAGCGCGTGCAGCAAATACCTATCCCGCCTATAGAACCGGAACAAGACGAGAACATGGAGCCGGAAGCGCCGCCTGCATTCGACCCTCGCCAACAGACACTGCTACAGTTCTTTCGTCCCACCCAGCCACAGCCTTATCGTCAGCCGTCTCAACAGCCCTGCCCTTCGATTCCTATAGACCAGTTATCAAGCGAGCCCGGGCCCTCGCGAAGCGGAATTGGGTTCCTGCATGATCGCGACGTCGGAAGTGTCTCACCGTCCACTGCAAGTGATGGCGAAACAATGACACCAGCTTCCCAGCTCGCTGATCGTGACATGGACATGGATATGGATATGAATTGGCACCCCTAGTCGGAACCAAGGATGGATGGGAAAATAATTATTTGCTCTAAATCGGGCAAGGCTTCTATTTGACGATATACCTGCGTTCTATACCCTGGTCCTATGATCGTGGACCCTGCGTTACTCTGCCTTCTGATTGTGTTTCTTGTTGCTTGCTCAAGCGTTGCATTTGATTTTAAACGGCCAGTGATCGCTGGCGATCATAGTGTCCCGGCGAACCCTGTTTCACGGCCCTGCCTTTCATTTCGAAATGTTACTTTTGCACAATACTACCTCTGATGCCACCATATCATCGGTACCGGATATTCCGGACAAGCCCACAGTGTCTGTATAAATGATAATTATATATTTCTGAAGGAATATACTCTATATGAACAGTATATGGCCAAGCTGCATGAGCTAATTTATTTGACCTCTAACAAACACAATCAACGACGTATTCTCTAGCGACAGGTCTGGTTCCTGTATTAGGAGCGCCGACCTGAGTATTCTAGTTTACATTCGTAGAGCTCAAGCGCGAACAGCAAGACAGCCATGATACAACTTGGGCACGGAAGCCAGTCAGGTAGGTTAGACAATTTCAGTATAGAAGCCTGAGCAGCCAAGAACGTTGACCTAGAAGATAGCCAACCACTCAAGGTCATTGCTGTACCCCTACCGTACTCCGTACCCCGTGACCTCTCCATCGCGGTTAACCAATAGACCGAGGTCCAGAGCTGACACTGACAGAGTACAGACACAATTGTAATGCTGATGTCCACCCCTGATCCAAACCCCAACCAGAACCATAAACTGAGAAACAAGAAATACGCGTCTGTACTCCGTACTACGTACGAATTCGTAACTCGTAAGCACTCGCCCTGTCGATCGCGGGACTCGGCTTTGCGAAACTAAGATCCGTGCACGAAGGCTGGCCCGGATCCGATAAAGCCGGAAGCGCTGGCAGCTGACAGGCTGGTGATGTTTATTTATAGTATGCCGGGGCTGGCCAATCAGACTCTGCCACTCAACGCGGGGAAACCCTTGTCGTGTAGTTTAATCCGGCTTTTTGATTGTAGGGCAATGCCATCAAGTAACAGTTATTTCGACGATGGTGTCGGGTTGAAGTCAGGCTGGGAGTTGAGGAGCTGAGACCCAAACAGGTATAATGGTACGTGACGCTGGTGCCTGATCCTGATTCAAAGCCACGGTAACGCAGTGAGACAGTTATGCGAGTGATCGCCCATCGCAATTTAACCTGATTCAGGGCCAGGGCTGGAATTCAGGGTCCGGGTCGCTTCAGCGCCCCACTCCCTTGTCAACATTTTTGAGCTGGTAACTTCGGTTGCTACACGGAGAAAACAAATTGTCGGATGATAATATATGTATTTTCACATTAGATATGGACATTCACGCTGAGAGAAAAAGGTATAAAGCGGTATAAGAGGAAATCAAGCCATCATTAGCGGATTAAAAGTAAAAGAAAGGTATCGCAGAGCGCCCCATTCCATGTAAACCCCCAAACATAAGAAGATGACCGATTAGATGCATGTCGTATGCCATGGAAACATGAGTTGGAAGTGGAGATCCATAAGAGAAGGAAATAATATAAGAATAAAAGGAAAGTTCAATAATGAGGTATCATGACAGAAACGAAAAATTTAGAGACCGTCAAGTTGTAGTATGTTATAACGGGGAAGGTCTTCCAAAGTGAAACCTTCATTGCGTCCCGCCAGATGTGCGGACGTCCCGGGTCCTGGCTGCGGACTGCTGCTTCATGTCTTCCAGATCATCACTTCCTTGATGCAAGAACGACATGTGCAAGGCGGTTCCTGAGATGATTTGTACAAGTCCGATAATGAGCTGAGGCCAGCCACAAGCGCAATCATCGGGAGGATACATCTCATGCGCCAGGAAAGTTCTTCACCAGTTGAACGGAGCCTTAGCAGGCGAAGCCGTGCTGACTGGCGGGTAGAACCCACCTAGCTCAATTCTGGGGTGGTCCAACCGTGAAGTGTAATAATTTATGCAATCTGTACTTCCAGTCGCGTTATCGGTCGCCTTGCGATCCGTCGGGGCCGGAGTGGCCAGATCTTTGACGGCTGTTGTTCCAAGCCGCCTGGGGCTCCGCTGTCTGTGGCACCTTCACTTCGTCCGGTCGGGTAGAGGGCGAGCGATTGGATGGCAGGAGATTTTTCAACTCCGCCGCAAGGGCACACGCCGTGTACATGCGTAGTTCACGTTCCTCGCGCTCGTCTTCCTTGAACAGCCGCCTCTGCTCCTCCTTGGGCCGGTTTTCGCGACGCATTTTCCGAATTTCCTGGATGATCCACACAAGCACCTCCTCAGGGACACGCGACCGGGGTGCTCCGTGTTTAGCGGGACTCCGGACATATCGTCGAGTGACATCGGTTGCACCATCGATGGAAAATGCAATACAGTAGGATATTTTGCGACCCCATCCTAAAGAAATTAGTCCGGAGATACGAAAACTTCTGAGAGAAGATACCAACCTTCAGCATAGAGACGAGGCTGATCCCATGTCTCTTCGCATGCGTCTACATGAATCCATCGTTTCTGATGTTCAGAGTAGACTTCGGTCCAGACGTAATCTTCAGAGTTCCACACCCAGCGCACACGGCCACCAAGCGCACGGCAGAACATGCTGAAGCAGTTCGCCCATTCACCTACGCGACCCCGTCTAGTCTGCAGTAACTGCCATACGTCTGAGTAGCGAGGGAAACGTTCGTAGGCGCCACAGGTCGGGTCTGCACATCTGTATAATTCGACCCGGTTGGCACCCCTGGCGGCCTCATCCGGCGTCGGCGGGGCTCTGCCATGTGCAATCGTCGGTGTCAGGCAGCGCGAGCAAGGGGGGTTGTTGACCCAGTGGAAAAAAGACCGTTTGAACCATCTGAACGATAGCCGCGGTTAGTTATACCAAGATGTCGAACAAGATGATGAGAAACAGCGGCTACAAACCTTAACAATGCCCGAATGACACAGTCCTGGTAACCCCATTCGGGCTTTCTCTTCAGGCTCCGTGCCTGTGCCTGGATAATTTGACACTCCTCATCCGCCTCCGAGTATAGCTTGTCGAGTGGAATCAAGGACAGGGCTTCGTCAAGAAGACCAGGGTTTTCGTACTTCGTTGGTGTTACGGACAGTACGTGGAGGAGGTTCCGGAATTTGAATGCATTTTGATCTTGCGGGGGATATGGAACGATTGGAAGATTTCGTAGTGAAGGCGATTGTGATGATGGTTGTGGTTGCGCGGGCTGTGTTGCTGGTAGGGGTGACGCTTGCGAGGGATGAGGCGGTTGCGACCGATAGGGGGAAGGAGATGGAGACTGTGTGCGAGAAGGAGACCGGGACTTTTCCAGCAAGCGATCGAATCTTTTGACGCGCATCAGCTGCTCAAAAGCATGGGTAAGCTCGGCGGGATCGAATGCGTCGGTGGTTGGCGCCCGCCGGCTATGGTGATGCTTGCCATCCGCCATGGTGTAAAGACCAGCAGGTGGCTACCGAATGTCGAGTCTCCAGATTGAGTGTCTATTGATTATTTCCGGGTCGTTCGTTGTCAGGTTTGGGTTAACGAGCGACGAAAATCGAAAGGACTGATTGAGGGCAGTTGGCAGGGCGAGAGTTGTTAGATTGTCGAAGAGATCAGGGACGGAGAGCGAGAGTTGAGAGGATACGGTCACACACAGCCCAGCCAGGCGGTCGCTGTCCTTGGCATTAATCAGCGTCTCGTATTGTAACCGACAATACCGCTAGCGATCGACCTCCAAAAATAACCTAATGCACGGTCGGCGCTGGACTCGACGAGGCGGCAATACGGCGATACCAGGTCGAAATAAGGGCTGGGCGAGCGAGCAGCAAATATCGAAATGCGAGCTAGAGTCTGGAAAGGACTTCAAAAAGAAAGAAAAAGAGACAGAGAGGAGCCAGAGCAGCAGAAAAAAAAAGGCGCCTGGAGGAGAAATTGCAGCAGCTTCCACGCCAGCAATGAGGGCGAAGCGTCGTCAGCCTGGGGCTCTTCCCCCAATCACAGCCCCGCCACCACCGCAAGCCGCGTGTGTCCGCCCCAAACGGGCTTAGGGCGCCAAGCTCGATGGCCGCATGCTTTCTTGCGCTTCTCTGGGGATCTTCTCGCGAACCACAAATTTTGGCAATAGGAGTTACAGATCATCTCCGGCCCAGTGGTTGAAAAGTGAATATCATCTCGAGATGCTTGGCACTGGTGCTCGAGTACGTGGACATCGGATGCTCAGGTGCGGCTCCCGTTGTCTGTCTAACAGTACGGATATTTAGATGCTATCGTTGGGGCTCCACTCGCTATGCAAATAAGCCCCGATTATATTCAACACATGAGCTTGGACACACTGTACTCTGTACAGTTAAATAGTATGGGATTCATCCACAACTCCCCACTACCATGTACGTGTCGATGCAGCCTCTGCAGCTTTTATCCGGTCTGCGTGGCTCGGAATCGGAGTCCCAGCGCGACGCAAGCTGCTCGACTCACAGGACTACGAAGTAGTCCGTAGGTAGGGTACGTCGGTCATCGTCATTTCTTTCCCTGCCGACGGGAGGTATCACTACTATCTTGAGTCCTTGACATGACCATACCCGCGAGTAAGAGAACCAAGTCAGCCGGTCTTACGCGGCTCCGATCAACATGGGGCCGTCAAAAGTGTCACCAACCCGGCATCCCACAGAGCTCAGAATTATGCGTATTTCTCAGCAACCGAAACGCGTTCAAGAGAAGAATAAAAGTGGTTCGGCAATGTCGGAGACGTGCGGCGAAAGGCCGCGAAATCTCCCAGACTGGTAATAAAAGTGCATACAGTGGGTACTTGCTTTTTCATGTTTGCCCCCAGATGACGAATCCTGGCCGGGTATGCGGTTGAGAGTACGACAAGGGCACTGGAGTCGCTCGTCTACCGGTTGCTCTCATGACTACAAGAGTAGTTAGTGTCCTTGAAGTGGACATGCTTGCAATTGGCACTATATCGGGCTCCGGAGTATCGGACAGACGAACTGCTCCGACTCCTCCTTGCTCTGTAGGGGTAAAAACCATCCATTGCTAAACGTCAGTTGAACGGCGTGGATGGCATGAATGGCATGAATGGCATGCGATCGAGCGATGATTCTCCGGTTCGACTAACCGAGTCCGCCTGCCACAAACTGCAAGTGACTCAACACAGGATTTAATTTTGTATAGATGACTGAGATGTTTCTGAGTGGTAAGCGCTCTCAACCTTCAGAAGAACACGCGGCACATGCACCCCATCACGATGCCCCATCAGCCGTGATTCCCACCAGGGGGTCAGACCTGCTCCTGTGAGAGGGAACGCAGATGTTATGCGAGTTGCGTATAAATGCGTAAACCAATTTGTGATCCGTCTTCCGAGATACAGAGGGTAACCGCAATACTGGGCTCGAATCCAAGAATCAAGGCACATTGCAGCCCTTGATTACTTCAGGGTGATGTCGCCGACTTGCTCAGTGCTGGCACTCGCACCGCAAGAATGATGTGGCGGAGACGCGCAAGCGTCCGTCTTGGCATTGGACGAGATCTGCGCTAGTCTCCTTACGGTGTCGGCAGGGCCAGACCGATCCATCACTCACTCAGTGCCCTCACATACACTAAGACTATGGATTTCGCCCTAAGCCGATGGACAATCCGCTCAGGCAAAACCGCTTTTCCCAGATCCTGTTGCTGACTGAACTTTGGCCGCTGTATCGAGCTCAGCTGGAATCGCAGCGCTATAGACAGAGCTCCGTCAGGCAGATTAACAACATCACTGACTTGTCTCCCATTTGGAAAGTGCTCGGTTCAGGACTAGCTTCATTCTTATGCCGCTAGAACTGCGTCTAGACTCCAGTCAGGGCGGGATGTCAGATTTACCGCTTATGTCTCACCACACCACCTTTTCTATAACAAGGATCTGGGGTTCTCTACAGAACACAGAGTACCCTGTTTCAGGCGAAAAATGCCCTGGGCTCCGAGCTTCTCGGCTCCATCGATCTTGAACCCTTGAGATCTCCCTTGATTTCCCCACATTCTAGAACGGTCTACTCTGAATATGTCTTCACTTCGCTACATGCTATGGCGTGCCTCCGGGATTTGGAGTACATCCTCGGGAACACCTGCGTATGCTCCCTGTGCAGAAAGGGGCGCCGCATTCGGGTGCAACTGAGATCCATTCGCATTGGCGAGGTTCCAGTGGACTCTCTAAGTGTCGAATGCGGTTCCGTTCTCTTGTCTATGCGAGGGGCGGTCATTCTGTTGAGCTCTTCTGTGACATTTAAGACCGTGGAACGGTTAAGATCGCTCTGATGTCAGTTCACTTTTGTCTCCTAGGGGGTCGCCTGGTCAGCTGATGCAGATGTAACCTAGGACGCCTTCCAGGTCCGATCAAAGCTTTGCCGACATTGCTCAGCGCGGTCATAGCATGAAGAGGTTTAGAGACTTCTATCGGGTCTCGACTCAGAATCGACTGCCGGCAGTTGCTGTTACCCCTTACCTCGGAAACACCGTCAACTGTAACAAAAACGTCCTCTACCATAACAGGAGCAAGCGAATCGACTAGCTATAAGATAAGGGTATCCAGTGCATACATGGAATGATTGGCTTGTGTTATACCAACAATGTCCTATTTGATGTAATTAGCGAGAAGTGGTCTGACCTATAGCCACGATACCTATGAGACTACGTAGTGATGAGCCTGGCAGATGGCAGCCATATTTCTCAGCAAGAAAGAATGAAACTTACCCAGAAAGCTTTCTCCATATCGGTTAGATGTCTACAGACTGGAAATGCTGAGAGCTGAACATATACCTATCAGCTTGACATGTTTCTTCAGTGTAAATTATAAGTAGGCGGAACGCCACAGATTTCCATCGCATTTGGGTGTCTCTCAGGAGATCTAGATGATAGAATACCATATGCATATGTAGTTCAATCTTTGGGACTGAAATTATAGTCAACTAGCCTCATATGGGCGACATAGCTGTACAGAATCTGCTGACTTCCACTGCCTGGTGACATTATATATATAGTCGGTAGATGGGTATAAACGGCTAGCTGTAGCCACATCAAGCCTTTTGGTATAAATAAGCTGGAAGTAACGGTCACCATATTACCCATAATCTACAATTAGATCTCTGTAATTAAAAATCTCCTACTCATTGATATCCACCCTTTACATGCCAACCTGAATAACCTGATGTGCTTCATTGGCGGAGGACCAGAGGCGGGAAGCGACATGATTGGTGAATGGTCGGCGCGTTCCAACCACGACATCAAAAGACACGATCGGCTCTCCATCAACTTCAAACGATGCAAAGTCAGGTTACTTTCAAACTGTTCATGCTCCCACTCTCCCAATCCTCTCCGTCTGTTCTGCAGCGTAGTTGCTTTTGACGTGTCTCCCCCTCTCGCGACCCCCGTGCCTCGTCGGCCCCTGATATCCGAATCTCCCGACGACTTGTCCTAACTCAACTTTACTTTGAGCTCCGACAACTCCTCTCAACACAATCACTACACCTACCATTATCCGGCTATCTGTTAGACTCTCCCACCATCACGCTGCCCGGCCTACGCCCTTCTGCCCTCCCGGATCGGGGGCCCTGTCCTCATCATGAAGGCCAATCCGTTGCTCATCGCCTGGCACAACGACAATGCCCCCATCTATTCCGTTCATTTCGACCCCAATGGCAAGGGTCGCCTCGCTACGGCTGGAAAGTACGTTTTCAATCACATTCTCGCATTCCCTTCTTGCCTTGGCTAATACCTCTCGCTTTAGCGATAACAATGTCCGCGTGCGTTCGCCCTCCCGGTGAACCCTCCTCGTACCTTCGATGATTCTGACTTTCAAGGAATTATAGCTGTGGAAAGTGGAAGCAGTTGGCCAAGAACGAAAGGTGACCTACTTAAGTACTTTGGTGAAACACACACAAGCCGTCAACGTTGTCCGTTTCAGTCCGAAAGGTACGGAGTCTGGATCAAACGCCTTCATTTCGGGTCTGCTCTAATACTCTGTAGGGGAGATGCTGGCATCAGCTGGAGACGATGGAAATGTACTTCTCTGGGTACCGTCGGAGCTGCAGACACAACCGGGTTTTGGAGAGGATCGGTCGGACGACAAGGAGACGTGGCGGGTCAAGCATATGTGTCGGTCCTCGGGTGCTGAGATTTACGACCTCGCCTGGTCCCCAGACGGCGTCTTTATCATCACCGGCAGCATGGATAACATTGCTAGAATATACAATGCGCAGACTGGTAGGCCTGTTCTACGTGGAGGTGGCTGAATTATTACTGATGATGTATGTGGAATTAGGCCAAATGGTGCGGCAGATTGCTGAGCATTCGCACTACGTCCAAGGAGTAGCCTGGGACCCCCTCAACGAATTCGTTGCGACGCAATCGTCTGATAGATCCGTCCACATTTACAGCCTGAAAACGAAGGATGGGCAATTCACCCTCACCTCACATGGGAAGTTTCTCAAGATGGATATACCGGCCAGACGGATTTCGCGCAGCAGCCCTGCTCCTTTAGATATCTCTGTTCGATCTCAACCCGCCACTAGCAACTCCGTGGCCGTTGCCTCTCCTGCTCCCTCAACTCCAGGGACACCGATGACCTCGCATCTGCCCATGGATCCCCCGCCAGTGTCGCATAGTCGCCGTTCCTCCTTCAGCTCCTCACCAAACATCCGCCGCTCCGCATCGCCAGCGCCGTCCCTACCCCTACCTGCCGTCAAACCTCTAGAAGTGACGTCTCCGGGCTTAGGTGGGCTCGGTGTCAGGAACGCGAACATTTATGCTAACGAAACATTTACGTCTTTCTTCCGACGGCTGACTTTCACCCCTGATGGAAGTCTGCTGCTCACACCTGCGGGACAGTATAAGACGTCGCAAGTTTCGTCGACAGATCCGGGAAAGACGGTTGATGAAGTCATCAACACAGTCTACATTTATACGCGGGCAGGGTTTAACAGACCCCCAATTTCTCATCTTCCCGGCCACAAAAAACCGTCCGTAGCGGTAAAATGTTCACCAATTCTCTACACACTTCGAGAGGCACCTGAGCCTTCCAAGCATATTACCTTAGGTACTCCGTCTGCGGAGGATGCATCGGCTACTGGTACTGGCGATGAGTCTAAGAACAATGTCACCGCTAAACCCTTCGAGTCCCCTACTGCCAATCAGCTTCCACCTCCTGTTTTTTCCCTGCCTTATCGGGTAGTGTACGCGGTAGCTACCCAGGATGCCGTTTTGGTCTATGACACTCAGCAGCAAGCACCACTCTGCGTGGTGAGCAACCTGCATTTTGCTACATTCACGGATCTGGCCTGGTAAGTAACCTGAAAGAGTCTAAAGGAGTGTTCTGACGATATCTAGGTCGAATGATGGATTAACGTTAATCATGAGTTCCTCCGACGGCTTTTGCTCTACGCTCTCTTTCGCGCCGGGTGAACTAGGTCAACCATACTCAGCACCACTATCCGCGCCACAGACGACTGGTACGGGACCAACGTCAGCGCTGCATACGCCCACGGACCCGACGAAGCCGGTTCACCCTCAAACAGCTCCGCCGCCACCGGCAAGCCCTGCGCGATCGAACTCAGTATCATCTATCGCGACGCAGCGCGCCTCTCAACAGGCAGAGACCGTTGTCAACAATCCTACACCGACTCTTGGGTCTGTGCCGCTAGTCACCGCGACGCACTCTGCCCAACCACCAGCTACCTTGCCGCTTACCACACCTCCTGAAACCCCAATGTCTCAGAGCGAAGCGAGCAACGCTGGTAGTACTGTTTTAGGGAAGCGGAGTGAATCCGAAAAGGAAGAGAGTCAAGGTTTGACCCCAACAGAGCAGGCGCAACCGCCAAAGAAGCGCCGCGTCGCACCGACCCTGATTTCGGCGGGGACAGGCTCGTCGAACGAGGGATCTCCTGATACAAATGTAGGGGGATAAGCTATGTCATCTTCATATTCTCTTTTGTGTTGCAACCCATCGGTTATTTTGATGATTCACGCAGCTCCTTTTGCTCTCGGTGGCGTCTACGATACCTTGTTTCTTTACGAAATCTGATCATTCGCTTGTGTTTTTGGTAGAGTCCACCCACCATCTTACGCAGCGCATGTAGCTTGACATGATAGGAATATTACTCATCGGCTGGCTCGCTTTGGCATTATTCACTAAAGTCTATATCTTCAAGTATACAACAGCAGGTATTGTTGTGAAGCTGAAAACTGGCTTAGGTCCTGTCACTGGAACGATAACTGCTACGTAAAGGGGGTAACCGGCCTACAATTCGCCAAGCCAGGACGAGGAGACCAGTGTCGACTGCACAGCATTAAAATTCCAACTCCTCAACCTCCATTCCACAATCAACACACTTCTTCGTCCCTATCCCCGTCTCAGGGTCCAGTATCGACCTTCCCCACTGATGCACATGCCTTCCACCCATCCCAATCTCATCGCCGAAATTCCCACCCGCAGCGCCCTTGCGATTCCGTCGATACGCTTCAACGCGGGTTCGCTTTTTAAGATCGTCAAGCTTCGTCTTGAACTTTGCTTCGCGCCGGCGCTTCTTGTCATTCTCGCGCTTCTCGAACTCGGCGTCCAGCGCCTCGGGGGAACCCCACTTTTTGTCCGAGAATGCATACTCTTCAACTTGGTAGCGTAGATACAGCATCATGTTGTTCCAGGTTGATTTGTGGGGATTTGGTTTTTCTAGGTGAGGGAGGAGTTCGGTGTCACGGAGTTCAGCTGTACAAAACAGAAGGGTCAACCCCACAATCTAAGACTCCCATGAAGGCAGGACAAGATAACTTACGATCCGTCAAAAGATAATCCTCCTTTGCCTCCGTCTTTGTAAGCAAGCTATATTTCTCTGGAAACTTGTCCTTGCACGCATGACAAACGCGACATCGTAGTTCCTCCTCCCACCGCCAATCAATCTCGAGGGAGCCACACTCGCGACAGACCTTCTGCTCGCTCTTCTCATCCAGCACACTGATTCCCGGCTCGAAGGGACCTGCGCGATCCCGACGCAAATTCTTGAGCAGCTGTTGCCGCTCCCACTCCTTCTGCGTCATGTTTGCGGGCTTCTCGTCCTTGCCATCCTTTACGTGCAAGGCTTTGTTGAATGGATCGTCTTCCTCGGCTAGAAAGCCGCCCTTTGTGTCTGTCATCTTACTGAAGTCGTATTCGACAAACTTGGTGAAGTTGCGTGCGGGCTTGATGGCGTTGAGCGGGCGTTCGGAGGCATTGTCGGCATCGCGGAGGGTAGAGGGGGTCTCGGATGTTATAGAAGAGTAGCTGCGTTTTACGCCTTTTGTTGGCTCGACGGCGGCGCCGCGCTGCTCGGCTTCGCGCTGCTCTCGAATCGCTTTTGCTTTCATGCGGTTTAATTCCTGTTAATGAAGCTTGCGTTAGGTCTGGGTGACGGTGGCGGAGTTGGACGGATACGTACGATCCTCTTGCGCTGCTCCGGGGTGAGTTCTCCACGTGCCAGGGTGCCGGTGGAAGGCGGCGGGGTGGATTGGGAGTCGGACGCCATGATTTCCCTCTTTCGTGAGCCTTGTAGTTCCGGTCCAGATGTAGATAGGGAATCGAGGCGTGCTCAAAAATGTCATTGCAGGCTCTCTGGTTATCGATAACGGGCTGTCACGTGGAGATACGTAGTATCGGTGCCAAGCTCCGGGGGAGGATGGAGTCATCAGAGGCAGATCTACAGTCTGTTCTTTCCAATATTGCATGGCTATGGTGAACGATATTTCTCGGGTTTAGGTAGAAAGAGAGTGCTGTTCTTCAGCATATATCTCCACTTCTCCCTCACAGCAAAACATCTTTCATGTGAAATTGGATGCAAACATGTTATATTGGCTTTCGTATCGACTCGACAGCATGATGGCCAGTTTGGCGTCAGACGCAGCCTTGTGACCTACGGACTCCTGAATTCCCTGACAAGGCCTTGACCTGGATACCATCACTGGTGGCGGTACGTCACAATATTCTACGAAGCCGAACCTCTGAGTCTATTCTCTCGATCCTTGATCACGGCAGGAGCCCCCAACATGCGGTTGAAGCCTTGGATGCGTCAGCGATTGTGCAAAAGACCTAGATTCTCAATGCTCAAAGATATCATTTGTCCGGAAATCAAAGCTTCAGCTGATTTCAATGTAAGGCGAGATTTTGTTGTGGCTCGTCACAGGTTCAGATCCTTCAACAACCGTCTTTTTCCTGACGGCTCGGCCATGACCAGAGAGTAGCATCGCGAATTAAGACGTCTAAAATAACAAGGAGCTTATCAGTCGGAATTGGATTAAATGCTGATCTCCCCTCGTGAAGGAGAACATAAAAGCGCTCGAACTTGCATTACAGGGTTCGTGTCTGGGACTGCGAGACCGGTACTGAACCGTCATGTTGAGATATCTCCGATAGAATCTCAACTCTCCGAGGTATATCTCGCCATACAAGCGGAACCCGACTTTCGTTTAGACCGTCGGCCTGACTCTAGACTTGACTATCTCTCACTATACAGGAAAAGTCCATCTCTGGCCTAGCTCGTCTCGGGAATCGAGACCATTAGCCCGGACGGCAGTGTCAATCTGAACGCATTGGCGATCAATTAAGTGGCCGACTTAAAATCGGATACTTTCGAGGCTATTACTGGACCCAGGAGAAAGAGGCCGCCGTCTACCACTGACATTATGGCTATGAGGTGCCGATGCCCGTCATGTGAGACTTGATCTTCATTCAGATCTGTTGTCGTTCGAAGGTTTTGATGAGGAGATATGGTATAACTCGAATAATTTAAAATACGTGTAGACCACTGCAGAACGCTCAGACCTCGGGATGCATTCGATCGTCTTTGGAAGCGAGCCGACATTGTCAGAGGCCGTGTCTGCCCTACATCAGCCGTCCGACAAGTGCGTATTTGCGCCCTGAGGAGGTTGCAGATGGGTATTGATACCGACATTGTCATAAGAGTTTACCGTCCACAAGAAGACAAACTCAGTGAATGTCCTCTAGATTCGACGGACTGGCGAGTGTGATCCGCGGGACATGCGCTTAGGATTACCCAGATAGCACTAGACCCAGTGCCCTCTCCAGAAGCCAGGTATTCTCGGGAAGGTGTTCTAGCGAGAAATTGAGAAACTGGCGCTGGGCTTCGTGAACTGGGATGCTAACTCTACCTGGCGGCCCTGTTTGTGGGCTTGACTCGAGCTCTATGGTATTCTTGTCATGGGCTAAATAGGGTAGATATGAGGAGGATTGATTTTCCTACATCTTTACCTTGCGCGTGTCTGCAAGAGAATTAAGGGTACTTAGGGTTAATACTCCAATTGACAAGATAGGCACTTCTGCACGAAGGGTGCAACCACGTTCATCACAAAACTACGCAAACTTTAATGCTTCAGCAACCATCACTTTGACTGGAATTCCATCTTCAGGATAATGTTCAAAACCATACTCTGAGTATTTGAATGTTGATGTCAGACTGATGCGGAGATGACCTGTACCCTGAGTCGAGATCGCGATCGGGAACCGGTCCCAGCCCTAATTCCGGCGCCTTCAACTGGCGGATCGCGATCGAACAGGGTCCACCTGCATTTGTATACGCCATAACTTCGTATCAGCAGCTCTCTTCCATGGAAGAACCATTGACATCAGTAGATTGCGCAATTCGACCTCATCGCGCTGCAAACGTATTCTCTCAAGGTATAAGTACCCTCGAGTTGCAGCTCCTTTGCATTGAATCGTCAAGCACATTTTATCTACATACAAACGATTATACTCATTAAAATCACTACTCTTAAAATCTTTTTTACGAATCTACCAACAAACCTCAAAAATGGTCCAAGGCTCAACAGCAACCGGCGAGAAGTACAAGCCTAGCGGTACATAGCCCATATCCCTCCCCTCCTCAATATCCATCTTAGTACTGACATTCACGAAGAGCACGGCGGCCGCCGTGAAGACAACCAGCCAGACAAGCGCACGCAGCAGCACCAGTTCGCCTACGGCAAAGTCGACCCGCACCAGGCTGGCCATGAGGGCGGCAAGGTCGGCGGCCACGCTGGGGGCGTCGCGAGCGGGAAGGGCAGTGCGTCCAAGTATAACCAGCAGGGACAGGAGCAGCTCGAGGATGAGGAGCCAGAATATGAGGAGTAATTAATGTACATTAAATCATAGTATTGGCGGCTTTTGGAACTAAGAATCAATATTGAATATCTTGGAGAAACAAAATGTCATATTCCTAATCGTTGCTCCTGTAAAGGGCAGCCTTTGGGTTCTCAGTTGGAAGGAGTCTGGACAGTGTTTCTTCGTGTATTCGTTGCCAATGGCAAGCTTGATCTGTAAGAATGTCCATCTCACGATAGCCAACTGTGCTTACAGCTCTTTCCAATATGAATTCCTCATTGCATTGCCGCGCTGTCTTAAGAATATGCAACTAAGGTAGGTGATTGTAGCTATATCAAGTAGTGATACCTTACATATCGACTCTTCACCCATCCATATGCGTGAGCAGAATCTCAGCGAGATGCATGGTAACATAGTCAACGCCGAATCCCAGAAATCAGTGTAGACAGCTGGACCCCTCAATTAAAAGCCGCACCTGTTCTTCCGCGGGGGCTCTTGACCACGTACGGGCTCAACCTAACCCATGGTCGCTTGTATGTCTTGATGATATCAGAGCCCCAATGTAAACGCTCACGCGGACCATAGACCCGCTTGCCTGTCCAGAGCTTTGAAGGTACTGAGTGCGACCACTATAATTCCTTTTCTCCAACCACTATTTATTTCCAAACTAATCAAACCCTTGATAAATTCCAGCTACTTATGCCATATATCCATGTACATAATGCATCTCCCCCGGTTTCCACCATTAAATACCACGCACCCTCACCAGTAATTCCAACATGGTCTCTACGCAAGAACAACGGCCCTACAAAGACCAAAGTGAAGCCTGGATCGTCGGCAGCGGCACCGCAGCCCTTGCGTCCGCGCTGTACCTCATCCGACTGGCAGGCGTTCCGCCGCAAAAAGTCCACATCCTCGACGCGCATGGCTCTCTCGGTGAGGCGCTGCACAACCACGGCGACCGCTCCTCGGGCTATGACCAGTTCGCCGGGTGCTTACCGGTACCTGTGGGCGAGCCGCTGAAGGAGCTCCTTGCGTTGGTCCCGTCCGTGCAGGATGAGAATCGGTCTGTGATTGACGAGATCGAAAAGGCAAACGCGGAGTTTGAACAGGCCCAATCGGGGACGAGCACGGGGAATGAGAAGGGAGGGAAGAAGAGCAAGAAGAAGAAGCAAGACAGAAACAGCCACACGCAGTTCCTCGTGCAACGCAACGGCGAGCTGCTGACCATCCCGACGGACTGCCTGAACCTGAATGTCCACCACCGCGTCTCGTTGATGAAGCTCTTCTATAAACGCGAAGTCAGTCTGCAACGAAAGCAGATCAGCGACTGTCTACCGCCGAGTTTCTTCGGCAGCACATTCTGGGCGATCTGGTCCGCGCAGTTCGGGTTCCAGCCGGCACATAGCGCCAGCGAGTTCCGCCGCACGCTCAGACAGTATATCAGAAAATTTCACGGCCATGGCCTTGCGATGCTGAGCTGCCTGGACATCACGGGGCGTTATCAGTTCGAGGCGGTGTTCTCGCCGATATACCACTTCCTGCGGAGTCTGGAAGTGGACTATCGGTTCGATGCGCGGGTGAAGGATATCGGGACGACGGCGAGGGAGGGGCAGACAGTCGTAGACAGAATCGATTACATCGAGAATGGGTTTGAATTGAGACAGCCGGTCGGTGTGGACGATACAGTGATCGTCACGCTGGGGTCGACGGTGTCAGGGTCGACGACGGGCACGAACGCCGACCCACCGCTCAGGGAGTCGTTACAGCCGGTCGAGGCGCCGGACGCGAACTGGGCACTGTGGCTGGAACTGGAGGCGAGGCATCCTGGGCTTGGGGATCCGTATAACTTCTGCACGAAGCAGAGCGAGTCGATGATCGAGAGTTTCACCGTCACGACCGAGGACCTGGAGGTCTACGCCCGGCTCTGCGCACTCTCGAAGAGCCCCGAGTCGGTTGGGCCAGGGGTGGGCTCGTTTATCGCGCTGCAGGAGAGCCCCTGGCGGATGAACGTGTGCCTACCGACGCAGCCGGTCTTCTCAGAGCAGCCGTCCAATGTGCGCGTCTTCTGGGGGTTCGCCAGCTTCCCCGAAAACCAGGGGAAGTTTGTCCGCAAGGCGATGGTAGCATGCTGCGGCGCCGAAATCATGGAAGAACTGCTGGCCCATCTGCATCTAGACCCGCGCCACCTGACCAAGCGCACGACCACAGTGCCGAGAGTGATGCCGCGGATGAGCGCGATCCTGCTGCCCAGGGCGCTGGGCGATCGGCCAGCGGTGATCCCACCATGCATCTCGAATCTCGGCCTGGTCGGGCAGTTCTGCGAGCTGCCGCATCAGAGCTGCGTGGATATGAGCTACAGCGTGCGGACGGCGCAGCGGGCAGTCGCGCATCTGAGGGGGCTGGAGGCAGACGAAAGAGATGAGCGGCACTGGTGTCATTTGAACTCGCTGTTCAGGATCCTGTTCTGGAAGTGATC
This sequence comes from Aspergillus foveolatus, assembly GCF_047715535.1. Classification (NCBI taxonomy): domain Eukaryota; kingdom Fungi; phylum Ascomycota; class Eurotiomycetes; order Eurotiales; family Aspergillaceae; genus Aspergillus; species Aspergillus foveolatus. Next base: position 991,403 of record NW_027396066.1, read on the forward strand.
CGTCAGGTTATGGCATTGCCTCAGTCCTGCTAGCATAACCCTGTCTTACCAGCCTATCAATTCTACCAGCCTATCAGTTCTACTAGCCTATCAACTCTATCTCCATCACTATCCCCAGCACCTTACTTAGTACGACCCCTATCTTAGCATCTTAGTACGTCCCCTATCTCAGCATCTTTAGTACATCCCTATGTTAGCATCTTTAGTACAGTCCCTATCTCAGAGTCTCACTTAGTACAAGCCATCAGCGCATTGCTGCGGGTGCTGTAGCACTGGTCTCTGGCTTCGCCGTCGTTTCTTCTGTACTGACAGTGGCCAGATCACGCGGGTGAGAAAAAAGGAAAGAAAAAGGCCAGTGGCCAGATGGCGATCGGGCGAGGCGTGGGGGGCCGATACGAGTAGGAAGGAAGATAGCGTGGGCTCTTTCCTTCATATTTGCCTCTTTGATAGGACCATGCCCTTCTCGAGTCAGGCACCCTCTGCCCGGTTCGATTGCTGGTAGAGTAAGCATCTGCCTATTATCACATCCAAAAATGTAAAGAGAAGGCAGGGGGATATGTAATTATAATACAATCTACTAATTGCTGGTTCGTTGGCTCTTTAGTCCTGGTTCATCTGCTCTACTGGCTCTGCCTTGAGGCTAGCTAGAGGGACCGATGTTACCTCGAAACCGGTCTGAGTCGAGTCGAGGGATTTTTACGGGGGACGGTCTTCAAAGAGCGCAGTCCTCCGTAGACGAGGCACCAATCCAGTATGGAAAGACAGCACGTGTCCTGCCGCAGTGGATGACGAGTCAAGCAACGTCAAGAGTTTGGCAAGAAGAGACAAGCGTTACAGGAAACTCTCAGTCCTGCCCGCCCATGCGAATGACAGCCGGCGGCCCCACCACGTGCGAGATCGGGGCCCGCCATTGGCCGCCACATCAAACCTAAGCTCTTCCTAAGCTGTTCCTAAGCTTGTCTGCCGGGCCAGCGCCAAGCCGCCAAGCATAGACCCGGTCGGACCGGGGTTCAAGTCTCGGCGAATGGGGAGGGTCGCTGCACGAACGTGGACGGGCACGCAGTGGCAGAGGCCAGAATCGAGAGACAGCGGCCGATGGCATGCAGCCTTCTGGAAAGTGGTCCAGGGTGGGCGGGCGTCGAGACTCGGGTGTTTCAGGTCAGCTCGTGCAGTTGGCGCAGTTGGTGCAGCTCGTGCAGCTCGTGGGCGCTCATGGCCCGCCCAAGTCGCGAACGGCCGTCTACACGTGGGTGGTGCGCTGACTGGCAGACATAAAAGGACTCGAACGCTTCCAGCTTTCCGGTCCCTGGTTCTTGTCTCTGTCTCATCTCGGTCAGTGTAGACTTCACAGAAGCCAGTCAAGATGGTGCTCGACCAGTACACCTACATCTTCGCCATTGGCACCATCTTTGCCATGCTGGATGCCTATAACAACGGAGCCAGTACGTGACCTAGCTCTACTGCTGCTGCTACTGCTACTGCCTCTGCTGCTGTTCCCCAGCGACGTACTGACCGCGCAACAGACGATGTCGCCAACTCCTGGGCCACCAGTGTCTCTTCCCGCTCCATCTCCTACCGCCAGGCCATGATCTTCGGCACCATCTTCGAGTTCCTCGGCGCCGTGACCGTCGGTGCCCGCACCGCCGACACTATCAAGAACGGGATCATCCCCCCCGAAGCTTTTGAGGGCAACGCGGGCGTCCAGATGCTCGCCTTTGCGTGCGCCCTCGCCGCCGCCTCCTCGTGGGTGATGTGGTGCACCCGGCACTCCACGCACGTCTCGTCGACCTACTCGCTCGTCTCTGCCATCGCCGGCGTCGGCGTCGCAACGGCCGGCGCCTCCTCCGTGCAATGGGGCTGGAACAAGGGCAACGGGCTGGGCGCCATCTTCGCCGGCTTGGGCATGGCCCCGGCCATCTCCGGCTGTTTCGGTGCTATCATCTTCCTCCTCATCAAGTTCGTCGTCCACATGCGCCGCAACCCCGTCCCCTGGTCTGTCTGGACCGCGCCCTTCTTCTTCCTCATCGCCGGCACCGTCTGCTGTCTCTCCATCGTCTACAAGGGCTCGCCCAACCTCGGCCTCTCCAAGAAGCCGCCCAGCTGGGTCGCCGGCGTGACCCTGGGCACTGGCGGCGCCGTTTGCCTGCTCTCCGCCATCTTCTTCGTCCCCTTCGCGCACGCCCGCGTCATCAAGAAGGACTACACCCTCAAGTGGTGGATGTTCCTCTACGGGCCCCTCCTCTTCAGCCGTCCGGTCCCGACGGACGCTACCTCAGCCGAGCTCCCCAGCGTCCCCAACTACGCCGTCATGCAGGACGACGACCTCCCGCCCGACTCGCCAGAGACCCTCGTCGACGAGCCCCTCCCGCCAGCCGCCCAGTCGGAAAAGAACCCCTCTGCCTCAGCCACCGAGGCCCAGCTCGACTATAAGGAGCTCGTCGCTCGCGGCCAGGAGCGTTTCCACGCCAAACTCCGACGCGGCCGCGGCCCCTTGGCCAGGGCCATGCGTACCCTCCACGACAACCCGATCGGCTCCGGCGAGATCTACGAGCTGCACAACATCAAGATCCTGCTCAAGCGTATTCCTGCCATGATCACCGTTGGCCTGCTCTATGGTTTGCACTACGACATCCACGCCGCGCAGTCGGGTATCCATGGGACCCCCGAGGGGGCTCGCATGGAGCGCGTGTATTCCCATGCCACCAAGTACCCCAATGAGGTCGAGCATACCTACTCCTTTGTCCAGATCCTGACGGCCTGCACTGCCTCTTTTGCGCACGGTGCCAACGACATCGGGAACTCCGTTGGGCCGTGGGCGGTTCTTTACTCTGCCTGGACCACCGGCAAGGCCAGTGAGTCGAAAGCGGAGGTTCCTGTCTGGCAGCTGGCTGTGCTGGCGATTATGATCTCGATTGGGCTTGTCACATACGGGTACAATATCATGAAAGGTACTTTGCCCCTCACCTTCCCTTCCGTTTGCCGTCCGAGAAGACATGCTAATTGGATACCGTACAGTCATGGGTAATAAGATCACCTACCACTCGCCCAGCCGTGGGTGCTCGATGGAACTGGGGGCCGCCATTACAGTACTTGTCTTCAGTCAGTACAAGCTGCCCGTGTCGACGTCCATGTGCATTACAGGCGCGACTGTCGGGGTCGGTCTGTGCAATGGCACCCTCAAGGCCGTCAACTGGCAGCGGGTGGGGCTGTTGGGACTGGGATGGATCATGACGATCCCCATTGCGGGAACGCTGGCCGGATGTCTGATGGGGTTAATTCTGAATGCGCCGCATTTTGGCTCATAGATGGAGTTTAGCTTGTTTCTCTCTTTCCTTTTTGTATATGTACATGAACTAGGGCTAGGCTTTTATAGACTGAGCAGAGCCTGTCCAGCTCGAGCTCTCACTCTCTACTTAATGCAGGTCAACTATATGGAGTGAGGATTAATGTCTCCCCTTTTCTCATCTTCTTCACCCGGTATGTCTTCTCGTCGCCTTCTCCATTCCCATCGTTATTGGCGATGGGAACCTCGACCTCACAATCGAACCCAACAGTCAAAAGAACCCTTCCCTCCTTCTCCCATTCGACCCTTACTTCCCTCTTGTCCCCATTTCCACCGATTCCAGCAGTAATGATCCCTTCCCCTCCACCCTCCCAGAGCTGCAGTCTCGGTTCAAACCTCACCCTCCCGTACCCAGGCACAGCAGGCCTGAGCCCAACGACATTGGCAACTGTATCATAAATCGGCACACAACTCCAACCATGGCAGTCGCTCCTTGGCATCGCCGCCGACTCTGCCCACGTCGTGAGGTTCATATCCACCATCTCCGTCCACGGTTGTACAAGCGTCCCGCGCAGCTCATCGTAGATTCCAACCTGCACCGCTGCCTCGAGAAGATAGAAGGATTGCGCGTACGAGGCCTTTACATAGCCTCCCCTTGTATCTGGGTGGAGCGCGCGGCGGAGGAGAGCTCTTGCGTGGGATCCTGTGAGGGCACCAGAAAGGACGGCGAAGACGGCGACGTGTTGGCTTCGTTCAGTGGTAGGGCTGTCCGGGCCGTCTACCAGAATATCTTCACCGTCCTCGTCGGTGCGAAGGCAATGCCGTCTCACAGCCTCATTGACGCTCTCTGCTCGTGCCCGATATTCCTCCGCCAGGCCGAGCCGGCCGACAAACTCGCACACCTCCGCTGCCTTATTCAGCACGTATGCGTAGAACAGACTGTTGTAGCTCGCCACTCCTGTCCGTCGATAAGCAGGCGGAACAGCAAGGTGCTTGAAGTCCCCTCCAGGTCCGAGAACAGACCACTCGGCTGTCCAGTCGACAAAGGCCCAGATCTCATCGTTGGCCGAGTCTGCATCTCCAAATCGCCCGACCATCCCGCTGTAAGCATCCGAAATCCTCGAGTCGAAATAGTTCAGCACCGAATCGATCCCACCAAGGTACCTCCTCACGAACAGTTTACTGGCCTCGGTGTCAACCGTGTACATGACATGATCCCACAGCATGAGCACCCAGCTCAGCGAGAAGATCGGAATGGTTACCCCCGGAAACGGAGTCGGGAAGTGCGTCTCGACGAGCCCATCACTTCCGCGCCGCGAGGCATGGAACTCATTGATTGTTTTCCTGGCCAGCCGGTCGTCAGATGAGAGTTGGTAGGAATAGAGCATCTGGAGGCGGCTGTCGAACGCGAACTGGTTCTGCTCGTAAAAGGGACAGTCGGTGTATGTTTCCTGCATGCAGTTGAGCAAGGTGTTCAGGCTAATGGTCCATTTCTTGGATTCGATTAAAGGTACGCTCGAGAGACTTGTAGTTATGGGGAGTGGGTAGTGCGTGCGTCGGTACATCAGCCTGGTTATCTGCAGGGGCTGCGAGTGCGTGGACACGGTCAGTTGGACGTAGCGGAATGTGCGGAACCAAAAGGGCTCGTACGTCCACTCCTGCTCTGTCGTGGAACTGGAGGAAACAGTATAAGAGTCCTCTGGCCCAACAAGGATTCCTGACGTATCGGCCCGATTGCCCTTGTTCCGTGCGAAGGGGTTCGGATTCCCCTCTGGCGGTGGGTACTCGAAGCACTCGGCGCAGCGGACGGTGACAGTAGAGCCAGCGCCTCCTCTGAATCCCAGTTCCAGAAAGGCCGTGATGAGGGACTCGTTCTGAAGAATCACCGCTGTGCGCGTGTTTGGTGGGATTTCGACGATCCCACTCCCGTCATTCCGTAAAAGGCTTCTCCAGCTCCCTGCCAGGTCCAGCCCAGGCTGTTCAGAATTGGGCTTGACGATAGCAGAAAACCTCCCCTCTGTCTCTGGAAATAGCGGAATAGACCGTGGCACGAGCCTCCACGGCTCCAGGATCGGCAGCATGGGCGTCTTCAGGCTCGACCGTTCCGCATCCAACCAAGCTGAGTCGTCGTAGTCTCCATCTAGCCAGCCCTCGACAGCCAGACTGCCATCAACCTCCTCGTTGATTTGCATAAACGCCGGCCCGAGCGCGCGGTTCCACTCGCTGCTCGACAGAATACGCACTGAATCATCCGGTAGACATTTCCAGCCTGAGCCTTCGGTGGTCGATACCCCCAACAAACCCGAGCTCTCATGCAGGATAAACCCCCCTATCCCGGCCCGTACCATACCCATATTCCCCTCCTTGACAGGTGAGTAGCGGAGCACTTTGGCGGCCAGGACATTCTTCTGTCCAGGGACCAGGAAGGGTGCAATGTCTAAGGTCTCGTAGTTGTATTCATGGAGGTAGGACTTTGCGGGGCCGAAGAGGATCCGCTTCCCATTGATGAAGAGGATGTAGCGCGTGTCTGCCGAGACGTGGACTGGTATTGGTCTGGCTGAGGGGATGGAGGTCGGTACAGTGAACTGTCTGCGAAAGAGGACGATGCGCGCTGTGCTGTGTGTGGATGTGAATGTGGGTGTCGACTCTGGGAGCCAGAGCCAGGGAGTCGTGCTTGTCCAGGGGGGCATCTTGCTGTCTGAGATTGCTGTATCCGATTCAGTTGGATAGATGGGCTAGGTGTGGTGGGGAGAGGGTATTTGTAGCTCGATGTCGGATATCCCGGTGGGATGTGATTGAATGCGGGGATTGGCGATTCATGTTATGATCTCTTCTTGAACTTGTGGGGTAATGGAGAGTAAAGTATAGAGCACAGAACTACTCGGTGCATTAGCAGCCGATTGGAATTGCGATGTGTGGATAAGCAACTTCTGATCATGGAGATATACATGACCTCACCACTTGGCAGCCCTAATTCCATGCGTGATCCCATGCTAGCCAGCACCCAAATTGGACACTGTCGTATATAACGGTCCAGGAACGATCCTGCTTCAAACAAATAGGGTCTGGAGGTCAGAACCAGAATATAAACACCGCTCCGAATTCACGCACGTATGTATATCTACATCTATACTTTGCACCCCGTATGTGTCGGAAATCCCGAGGCAATGTGGCCCGGCCCAACCGGCTCTCTAGGGCTGGTCCCAGGTATATTCTTGTCTTATTCGGTAAAATATTTGGCCGAGAGAAATATTAGCCATTACTGAGGTTGAAAATTAAGAAGGGTGAGTATCCTACAGGGGTAACGATCTAGATCCTGTAACAGAAAGAACGGGGAAGTGTCTAGTGAATTGGCTAATGCATACCTATACATATAGACGACCATGGTAATGCCGCATTAGAGCTTATGCAGGTATGACAAAGATACTGGGTGAACGTATAATTGCTCGAAATCTGCCCCTTTTTTTTTTTTTTTTTCTTTTAATGGTCTAGCTGCGAGGGGAGAACCCAGCGGTATTCATCACTGGAAAGACCATGGCTGCTAGAGTGCAGCAATTGGTAGAGCATCTCTGGTTCTACCTACAGGCTGCTTAGGAGTCACAGCATCGGTTTCGCCCAGTGTAGGCTACTCGAACAGTCGCTCTGTCCAGTCCTCATCAATTGGCGGGCTCGGGTCTTTCATTACACCCCAAAGTCTGATATCACCGACATTTAGCTATGAGGTATAGAAGGTATAGAAAGCCTGAGGAGAAGAAATGGCATAGAGCAAGGTTACCATGCACCAGATCATGGACTAAGAGAGGGAGGGGAGTGTTCGTTCACTTGAGGGATCCCTGTCATTGCTACATGAACCAAACAACAGGGACGCTTTGAATGTGGGGTACCACTTTGACATCACATTCACTGCTCGTCTGCAGCTCGTTCCAGACATCAACGCCTCCTGCTCAGACGTACTCAGACATGCATGGTAATAGGGTTAATTAGTTCCGCGAATCCAACAGCGAAACACAGAGGTCTCGGCTTGCGTGGGCATAGCTGTGGTGACACCCAGCAGGGAGAACTGGATAGCTTATATCCTTTAGCGGATGCGGAGCAAGGCAACCGCTGTTCGTCGGCCCAAATTGTAGTGCCTTTGGTGCACCGCCTACGGTGTTGTGAGTCCGGGCATTGTGTAGCCAGAGATGTAGTATAGCGCTATAAAGAGGCAGCTGCTGCTCTGATAACTGGAGCAACCTGTTTCCTACTTTTGGCCACATTCGTCTGTATCCATAGACGCGCGAATTGAGAATCATTCTCGAGAGCACTTAACGCATCTTTGATGCCTTGAGCATCGTCACCCTCATCAAGTGATTCCCATTCCTCCAAGCCCAACTCCGAGCTCGCTTCAGAGATTAGGGCTTTTACAGCATTCACACCCTCGCTGTTGAGTCCCCAAACAAGCAATTCCCGGGAAAACCGAACCTCCTTCTTCGAGCTGAACGCGGTCATAACAGATACCACGTCCAACTTGCGCTCTGAGGCGAAAGATTTCAGACAGTCGATAAAGGCGTGTGGATTGCCTGCCTTTCGAACAATCCAGGGTATTGACTTGACAACGGAGCAGATACCGATTCGTAGCGGGATTTGATCAGCGTGTCTGGTAGGTTTCTCGTCCCAGTCTTTGTAGTCTCGGCCTAGGATCTCGTCTACGGTGAGCAGATCTAGACTATTCTGCTTTGTTTCTTGAATCTCAGTGTAGAATCTATCCGCATCCCATAGAGCATCGGTTGCGGTTGCTTTGGGAAAGAGGAAATCGCGAGCCGAGATATCGAGATTGGTCACTTTGTCTTTGGACTTGAGATTGGCCGTGTCAATAAGGATTGGGCTCATCGCGAGTTTCGCCAACACCTCTTCATTTGGAGGCACTTCATCGGATTTGTGCCAGAGGCCCATTTTCTCGAGCTCGGTGACGACGAGGGAAGTACATGACCCGGCCGTCGCGATTAGGCTAGGCTGGGTGTTAGCAATAGGAGGAAGAAACCCCTCGTCCGCATGGTGGTCAATGCAGCCTAGGACAGTGAACTCTACTGGCAGGCTAGGTAGTGAACCCTTCCCCGAGCGGGTGTCCGAAGATCGCACCGGCAACGCGTTCCAGTCTACCAGGACAGAATCAGCTTGTAATTGAGTTTCGAGACGTCGTTCCTTCACTTGGTTCGCAAAGTCCGCTACAGTCAGAAAGTGTTCTTTGAGCAGCGAGCTCTCCACAGTGTTCCCCGCATCGGATCTAGATAATTGGAGTGCCTTCACGAATTCAGGGCGTAATCTGCCAAGCTCGGGTCCGGCAGAAACACTATCGAGGTTGATCACGGGCACATGAGGGCGTGGGTAGTCGCGTGGAACACGATTGTTGGCAAAGTACGAGTAGACGAGGGCTGAGACAATCGAATCGAGGTCGGCGGAGGGATTGCCGATGACGTAGATTGGGGACTCCGCACGAGACAGCGAACCGGAAACGAAGCGGTGATGAACCTGAAGTGCTGTGCGAAGGAATTGAAGGAGACTGTGCTCGGGAGAAGGAACTCGCATTGTTGCAATTGGTGTGAAAGGTCTGTTAATGAATCTCTCTCGTGGTTGTTGGAGAAGGAAAGGACTTACAGAAAGTGAATGCCTGAGGTGTCAATGAGGGGTCGGATCGGAAGAACGCGACTCCGGATATCCCCCTCCTACCTTCTTGGGGTCCTTCTCCCGCTCTTTTTACACTCATCGCCAAAAGAGCGAGGGAAATGGCAGAGCAGCGATTGAAGGCGGCCATCCTGGTCGTCTCTGATACTGCATTCCAGGATCCTTCTTCTGATCGAGTCATCGGCACGCTGACTGATGTGTTCCCGGCCGACGGGCCTTGGGAGAAGCCGATCACCAAGATAGTGCCGGACGATGTACTTCAAATCCAGCGAGCTGTGTGCGACTGGGCAGACAGTCCCAGTCCAGTGAATCTCGTTCTTATAAGCGGTGGAACTGGCTTTGCGGTTAAGGATAACACCCCCGAGGCTGTCACGCCTCTCCTTCACCGCCATGCACCTGGTCTTGTGTATGTACATTGATAGATTAGTTGGACGATACTGACATAACCAGGCATGGCATGATTGCCGCGTCATTGAAGGTCACGCCTTGTGAGTCCATCCGCATGGGCCAAACCTAGCAATAACTAACACATGCAGTTGCTATGATGGCTCGACCTGTCGCTGGGACCCGACATAAGTCACTAGTTATCACTCTGCCCGGCTCCCCAAAAGGTGCAAAGGAAAACCTTGAAGCTGTCATCAAACTGTTGCCCCACGCATGTACCCAAGCGGCTGGTGCGGACTCGAGGACGCTCCACGCTGGAGGGATTAAGAAGCTCGAAGCTGAAGCTGGGGTAAAGTCAGAGTCACAACATGATCATCATCACCATCACCATCACGAACATACTCACTCTCACTCTCATTCTCATGGTCATGGCCATGGACACGTTGTTCCAAGAGCACATACAACGCCTTCTGAACGGCGGTCAAATGACCCCGCAGCAGGGGCAACCCGGCGATACCGCGAGTCGCCGTATCCCATGCTCTCCGTGGACGAAGCACTGAGACTAATTTCAGCTCACACTCCAGAGCCGGAGGTTATCGAGGTTCCGGTGAATATTGACCTGGTCGGATACGTCATCGCGGAAGATGTTTACGCCGTCGAGGCGGTTCCAGCATACCTTGCAAGTATCGTTGATGGATATGCTGTCATTGCCCCTGAATCTCCCGATGACGGTCAGAGTACAAAGGGAGTCTTTCCGGTGGCTTCTATCACTCACGCCAATGAGGGGGGAGCGCTAGCACCGCTTGAGCCAGGCACCATTGCCCGGATAACGACCGGCGCTCCTCTTCCGCCCAACGCGAATGCGGTAGTCATGGTGGAGGATACTTTACTAGCGTCATCGACGCCTGATGGCAAGGAAGAAGCGACTGTCGAGATTCTAACTAGAGAGATCAAGCCCAACGAGAACGTGCGGCAGCCAGGAAGCGATGTCGCTCTAGGATCCAAGATCCTTCAGCGGGGTGACCTAATCACGCCTGTCGGTGGTGAAATAGGCCTGCTGGCAGCTACCGGGACCAGGACCGTCAAGGTATTCAAGAAGCCCATCGTGGGTGTTTTGAGTACTGGCGACGAGCTCGTAGAGCACGACGATCCCCGGTCTCTTCAGGGAGGGCAGATTCGAGACTCAAATCGGCCCTCGATCCTATCCTGCCTGAAATCATGGGGGTTCCCCGCCGTTGATCTAGGTATTGCCCGCGATACGCCTGCGGGCGAGCTCGAACAAAGCCTACGGGATGCTCTTCGTGGAGTCGGAAAGTCCAACACCAGCGTTGACGTAATTATCACTACAGGCGGTGTCTCTATGGGGGAGCTCGATCTGCTAAAGCCCACCATTGAACGCTCTCTCGGCGGGACTATCCACTTCGGCCGTGTCTCCATGAAACCAGGAAAGCCGACCACTTTTGCCACCGTTCCGTTCAAGCCAACGTCCTCTGCAGCAGGCCAACAAGAACGCAGCTCTCGACTGATCTTCTCTCTCCCTGGCAATCCAGCCTCCGCACTCGTCACATTGAATCTCTTTGTCCTCCCTTCTCTACACAAGCTCATCGGCCTCGGCCAGAAGCGGGCTGCGTTAGGCATTGCGCCGGCGCTTGGACTACCCGTTGTAGCAGTAACATTGTCACATGCTTTTCCGCTTGACCCTAAACGCACGGAGTACCATCGGGCTATCGTTACAGCGTCTCCCAAAGATGGACGGCTCTATGCCACAAGTACAGGGGCAGAGGGCGTAGGACAGCGTAGTTCTCGGGTCGGTAGTCTAGCCAGTGCCAATGCTCTCCTGGTGCTTCATCCCGGAAAGGGGTCGATTGAGCAAGGGAGTTTGGTCGAGGCACTGATGTTGGGGCCTGTTGTACGTGAAGGTGCTGCGGTTGCAGTATGACAGGAGCGCTCAGCGTGGTACCAAATAGAACACTACCTGCTCGTGAGTACGAATCCAGCCTTGAGAGGAATATAGACTACTTGATATGCTGCCTAACCCTCCAAAGACTTATTCTCGCTGTCCTTGTAGATTTCTTCCAGCAATTACAAGCGGACTTCTCTGTCCTCCAGGTGCCTGGATAGCGTTTGGACTCACAACCTGCGGATTGAATGCTGATGGCAGAAATCCACTGAGTCGCTCTTGACTTTAGGGAAAGGAAACTGAGTTCCAGTCTACCGTTTTTCATTTATCAGCCATGGCCAGTTAATGATTGAATATTGTTGCCGCATCTTCTTTCGAACGCGATCAACTCGGCTTCTACTGCCGTGGCGTTTCCTGCTACCGAATAACTACCTTTGCTCTTCCTGCCACTGTGCCTTTAGCAGGGCGAGTTGTCATAGATACTATCCAGATCCTTTGGAATTACCCCAGCATCAACCGCATCTACAAAATTAGCCATGCACTCCTAGATTAGAGGAATGAACTCACCTTTATATGACCACCTGTAGTCCCCCAGCTGCGCCTTCCACGACCAGAACACCCAACCCTCCTGCTTTTCATACGCAATCGCCTGCGCTGCAAACCACCTCGCGTAAAATTCCGTCTTGGACGATGGCTCCCAGTCTGCAGTGTGCTCGACATTGTCAGGGACGCTGAGACTCCACTCGCCCACAATGGTCGGCCAGTTGCCGCCACGGTCGTCGGCACAGGAGGCGCTGATATAGCTTTCCTTATCAACGGCGACGCTGGAGTCCCACTTCACATAGCGGTGGTCGTCGTACGCGGCGAAGTAATTGTCTGTCAGCGATTGAGTCGGATCGCCAGAGCCCCATTTCTCGTTCATCATTTGGATGTGCAGGTAGTTGTTGCTGGTGATGCCAAGGGATGATTCGGTGTTGCGGATGCGCTTGGAAACGTCAGTATACACTGGCTTGGCCGGTTGGGAATGAGAAGACAGATGGTATTACAGTGAACGCGCTTGGGTAGTAGCTGTTGATCGTGGAGGAGGCCTGGTCTGCGTTCTGGACAGGCTCATTGACTATCTCAAGCATGCCGACGTTGCGGAACTTGTTATTTTGGTGGATCCTTGTCGTCATCCACTCGAGGAACTCCAGCGCCCGGTCGTACTGGTAGTCCTGGTAGAAGCCGGGGGTAGGGGCATACTGCATGCATATTCAGTAAGCCGCTCTGCGCCGATGTCCAGTAGACTGCCACTTACCTGCCCCGTAAATGGCTGCTTAGGCTGCTGCGCTCCAGGAGCCCCGTGCAGATCTATGATGATATACATGCCCGCATCACTTGCCCACCCGCAAACATCCTCGAGATACTTCATCCCCCCTTTTGGGAAGTGTTCCGAGTCCGCGTAGACAAGATCCTCCTTGAGCCAGTACCCTACCGGGATGCGGATTGTGTTGAGCCCGTACTGTACCATCTGGCTGATATCGTACTGCGTGATCCAGGACCCCCAGTGGTCCGCAAAGGCCTGGTCAGCAGTCTCCTGCCCGAGAGCCATCACGCAGTCGAACTCGGACTGTTGCCCACTACAGCCCATGTTGCTCCATGCCGTGTTGGCCATCCACGGCTCGATGATAAAGTGGCTGCCAAGGTTGACGCCGCGGATCTTGTTCGAGGCCGGGAGCCAGCGTTTGCTGGAGGCAGATGTCACATTGAAGATGTTTGTGCCTGCGGCGGAGTAGATGTCTCTGTCGATGCCCGGGAGCCAGGCGAGGGCTACAGGGAGAGAAGTGAAGAGTGGGAGGATGGACTTCATATTGCAGACAACAACGCTCTGATGGAGGACCGGGAAACGGATTACTTACTCGGTCTCGCAGCCGATCCGATCCTTCAGTAAGGACTGTGGGGTAGTTACCTGAAGGTCATTGATTTCATACTTATAAGCCCCCGTAGAAGCTGAAACAAGGGACCAACGCACAGCCACCCCTAAGCCGGCACTCAGTCCTGCAATTTGGGGGCGATCGACAGCCCAGAACGCGCCGACGAAACCTCATACGGAAGCAAGCCTGGAACAAGCAAAGACCGTTTCTCCGAGCTTCCGCTAGCGCAAGATATTGCGTCGTGATTGGCTGTAATGTATCCCTCGAACTTGATCGAGCGGTATACTCCGCTCGAGATTGTGCCCTTAATCCGGCTGAGATCGGCTAGGGCTCTGGCCTCAATCACATTATGAGTGGCTACTTTAATTAGCAGATGACTCTTAATGAGGAAACTCTCTTCAAGTGAGGTATTATTGAAAGCAAGGCATCTGTTTCTCTAGAAGAAGCCTGCCTACTAGGTAGCTAACGAGCCTTATCTAGGTACCTAGGATCGACTAGATATTGATAGCTTCGTAGGGTTCCCAATTAGACCAAATAATCAATCCCTAATACCTTGATATTTCGCTATATCCATCTCAAGCGTCCGGGTTATAAATCTCGGTAGCCAACAACAATTATAGGACATTAGTCTTCCTTTATTCCTGATTGCTTTGCAGTTACCAGCTCAAAGGTCAGACTCACTAATCACGAGCTAAAGCGCCTCACATTTACCATAATATTAGAGGAACTTCCAGGCCGTGACAGTTTGATAAGTCCCGGCAAAACGAGAAGGCAGTAGTCGGAGTTTTAAGCAATGACCTCCCTTAAGAGAGATGAGCAAAATTGCCCGTACGGGAGGAGTCTTCTGTACAGGAGGAATCTCTTGATAGAGATGGAGTCAGGATCCATACGAAAATAAAATACTTTAAAAGGTCGCTCTCTCAGAGCTCCTGATATCTGAGCAAGACCCAGACCGCGGTCCGTGACACTCTCAGCTCTGGGAGAAGGAGCCTCTGCTCATTGAGAAACCTAGCAGTGCAGCCTTGCCCTAACAATGTATGAAACTGTACAGCGAATGTACAGTGAGTAGCTAGCAAAGAGGAACTGCAGCCGCCTGCTGCCAAGATAGCCACAACGGCACTTAAAGAAAAAGGAAAGCTTTGACAGTGCCAAGGTAGGAAGATTGGTATGAAAACGCCAAGAGTTGTGATGAGCTATCGTGGTTATTTTACCAATGACTAGCTTGTTGGTCAATGGGTTCAATCGACTGCGGGTTGGTGAAGTTCAACCTTATACCATGAGGCCTTCCCTGGATATCGATAGGTATGAGTTTCTCCCTACCTAATCAAAGTGGCTGATTATGGCCAGTCGAGCTTGTGATATAGAAGTCGAAGTCTGATCGAAAGTTGCTAAAAAAACTTGTCTATATATATGGTATGGTATATTATAGATTGGTATAAATATTATAGATATGAGACGATATATGGTTGATTTGGCGATCTAGACTTTGATTGGACCGAATTCAGTCCGATGGTCCGCGATGCCAGAGCATCCGTCGGGAATACCACAATACTGTTCAATCGTTCAATCGCATCCAATATCAAGGTCATGCTCGGGTATCCGCAAGTTAGAGATCCGGCGTCGAACGGGTATGATCGGCAAACACATGCCTCGGTCTCGGCTACGACCCGGCCAGAACTTCACTGTTCATACTCTTGCCACTTTGAGTACATGTATCCCGTGGCCCGGCCCTATGAGGCCCTAACTGATTCCTTTCTGCCTTGGTCTTGAGATCGGTATCAGTATATCTCGGTCTGGTCTAGTCAACTCGTTGGCCGAAGTCCATGACGCGGTGGCCAGCCCTAGACGATCATGCCATTCGTCTGGTATGGTGTCCGTTTACTCCAAGTGTCGTCATTCATCAATAGGACATTATAGCCGGTATCTCTTCAACCTGATTGCACGATTTCTTGACTTTCAGTCTGATATTCTTTTCTATTGATTGGAAAAGGCGGGAAAGACCTTACCTAACCATTCCCTGGATCTACCAGTCAGTATGGGGATCCAGGGTCTATCCCACTTTGCGTGGGGGTTGGGGAAACTTCGTGGGGGCACAGGCTGGGGAAAATAGAGACATCGTGGGGGTGCATAGGCAAAACTTGTAAAAACCCTAATTTAGATATTCCAGCATTTATAGCAACGACGCTCCCACCACTGCGCTCCTCGCACAAACCCCCTCTAAGCCCTTGAATAACAGAGAAAAAGAACAATCAATGGCCGCTCCCCAGGCCAAACCGGCTACCTGCCATGTCGAGGGCCCAGACCTGGACCCAAAGGCCGTCACTACAGACCTCATCCACACGGTCCGCGTCCCTTTGACAGAGGATGACAACAAGGCCATCCGCCGCAAGACGGACAAGCGCATTCTCACCATCCTGGTCTGGGTCTACTTTCTCCAGATCCTCGACAAGACCGTGCTCGGCTACGGCGCCACATTCGGCCTCAAGCAGGACGCAAACTTGACCGGCAACCAGTACTCCCTAGTTGGCTCTATCGCCCCTATCGCCCAGCTGGCCTGGCAGCCCTTCTCGTCGTTCCTGATCGTGAAAGTGCCCCATCGCATCCTGATGCCAGCTCTGGTCTTTGGCTGGGGCGTTGCGCAGGCGTGCATGGCTGCCTGCCACAGCTTCGGCGGGCTGATGGCGACCCGGTTCCTTCTCGGTCTGTTCGAAGCCGGATGCCTGCCGCTGTTCAGTATCATCACGAGCCGCTGGTACCGTCGTGCTGAGCAGCCGCTTCGAGTCGCCGCATGGTACAGTACGAACGGAGTCGCGACAACGGTTGCGGCGGCGCTCTCGTTTGGACTGGGCCATATCAGGTCGGATGTGCTTGCTGAGTGGCAGATGTAGGGCCCCTCCCTCCTACCTTGCACCTTTTACTTTACTAGTATCAGTCTCAACCTAGACGAGAAGGGCTAATGTTGATGATATAGTATCTTCCTCTTTGTCGGTCTGATTACTGTCATCTCTGCCCCTTTTATCTACGTCTTCCTAGACAACGACATTCCATCCGCACGCTTCCTCAATGAGACTGAGAAGCTCCAGGCCATGGAGCGGCTCCGCGCCAACCAAACTGGCACCGGCTCTCGCGAGTTCAAGATGCACCAGGTCGTCGAAGCAGGGCTCGAACTCAAGACTTACCTCTGGGTCGCCATGGCGCTCTTGCTCAACATCGGTGCGGGCGTCACCAACGTCTTTGGTCCATTGATCCTCAGCGGGCTGGGGTTCGACAAATACAAGACCACGCTGCTGAATATGCCATTCGGCGCGTTTCAATGGATATTCATCCTGCTGGCCAGCTATCTCGCACAGAAGGCGCGGCTAAAAAGCGTTGTTCTTGCGCTGTTTATGCTCCCCGTTGTCGCAGGACTGGGAGTTCTCTACGCCGTGCCACGCGATGACTCGGCACAGGGAGCCCTCATGGCAGGGTACTACCTGCTTGCCTTCCTCTTCGGCGGGAATCCGATCATCATTGCGTGGGTCGTGGGAAACACCGCCGGTATGACCAAGCAGAGTATAGTCACGAGTCTATACCAGGCTGCCTCGGCTGGCGGAAACATCGTGGGTCCGCTGCTCTTCAACGACAAGGACTCGCCGGAGTATCTCCCGGGCCTGCAGGCCTGTCTGGGCATCTTTTCGGCCCTGGTTGCCGTCGTGGGAATGCAGTGGCTGCTGCTGTTCTGGATGAATAAAGGCCAGGAACGGCGGCGTCTGGCAAATGGAAAGCCCGCAAAGATGGTGGACCGCTCGATGCATGGGAACTTTCACCAGGCGGATTCGGATGAGAGCGCGGTGGGTGCGGGTGAAGATGGTCAGGACCAGCAGACTGGGAATAATGCGTTCTTGGATTTGACGGACCGGGAGAACGATGAGTTTGTGTATATCTACTAAAGTAGGAGGCCATTTGAATGAACGGACCCCTAGCACTATCTATCCGAGATAGGCTGCCATTGAAGCTGACTCAAATATTCAATGATCAGCTACAGCCGAGCGAATTCGTCGTCGTCGGTGGGCTGTCACTAGGCTACTAGTTCTATTGTCATTCTGATACGAGAGTCGCTATGGTGCCTCGTTGTTCACAGGCCAGTGTAGCTCGTCGAATAGGCCATCGACTGCATTGGATCCACGGGATCTGGAGCAAAGGATAGAACTCTAACTCTGCTACATCTTATAGTATAATCCAGCGGAGTGGAGATACTTTATTCGGTGTGGCGCCAGTTGTGCCCAGTACTGCCGTAGTCTGAACCTCCCCATACGTAGGACAACCCTAGTCCCTCAATCTGCTGATGTACCAGATTTATTAGGGGATCTACCCTAATATTTGGGGCGTTTTGATGCCCTTGAAACTGGGAGTGAGAAAAGATGACATTACATTTGACCGTCCTGCCTACTTATAATGCAGTTAACCACATATGCTTCTCGGTCGTCCGGGGTTTACTACGAGTCTCACACTACGTGTTTAACATCTTTAGCAGTATATTTATTCTGCCTGTCATGCGCAGTCAAGCAGTATTTACAATGCCCACTACACGAAACCGTACTGGCACGGAGGTAAGATCAGGGGCTCAGGAGATAATACATTCAAGATATAGACAGGGACTCCCATTGCTCCAAAGGCAGGAAACAAAGACATCGATCACTTATTAACCATCAGAGCAACGGAAACCCGAAGATGCCTGCAAACTCTTCCCTGTACTGGCTCCGCTCCGCATAGTCTCTAGGAACATTTCCGTGTATATCCGGCTTCCTCTTGTCGGCACCAGCATCCAGAAGGAACTGGACCACCTCGGTGCGCCCGTGCTGAACTGCAGCCAACATAGGAGTCCGCCCGTACTCGTCAGCCTTGTCCAAATCGGCGCCCTGGGCGACCAGAAGACGGACGACACCCACATGGCCGCCTTTTGAGGCCCAGAATAGGGCCGTCCTGCCTTCTAAGTCCGTATGGTCAGTCTGAGCGCCCTTTTCCAGCAAGAAAGATATAATATCAAGATGCCCCCTTTCGGCAGCTAGCAGCAACGAAGTCGAGTCCATGTGATCGGTCCAGTCGATGTTGCACCCATGGCCGATCTCAAAAAGATACTTGACTGCACCAGTTAGTCCCGCGATGGCAGCGTGATGCAACCACGCCTTATTCGAGTCCGTGGGAACATACCTCGGCCTCGATAATTTGCTGTAGTGCACAACGTGACGCATCTCAGCGCCCGCAGCAACGAGAATCCCCAACGGGCCCGTATTCTTGTTCTTCATCGCCGCGAGGAGCGGCGTTGGCTCCAAGTATCTGGCGCCAGCATCAAAGGGGATCCCGTCATCGATCGCGAGCCGCCGAATGATGCGCGTGTTGCTGCTTGTGCAGGCGGCTACTAGGGCCGCGTAGCCTACGTACGGGTCAGATCTGAGCTCGCGTCGAATCCTTGGGAGCAGAAGGGCCATTGCCTGGTGGTCATCGGTCGCGGAAACGTGCTTGAAGCTTACTAGGACTTGTTCGATGGGTAGTGAGTCGTATACCGGGATGCTGAGCGCCCTGAGGCGAGCTGAGGTGTGGACAGAGGCGGCAAGCGCGGAAGGGGCCATTTGCTTGACTATCATAAGGAGGATTTCGGTGGGGAGTCGAAGGAGCGTTAGGCTGGAGGCGTCGGCAAATGACATTTTGAATTTTGCCAAAGGTTGTGCGTCTACCGGTTTTGTGGTAGTTTGCAAGTATAAAGGTTGCGAAAGAGCAGTAGATATAAATCAGATAAACGGAACTTGAGCTTCAGTGGACTCCTTGACAAGGCTATTTATGCATTTGTAGTCGATGTATATGTACCCTTACCTTGGTCCTTCACATATGAAGCCCTGAATGTCTTTCATCTTCCCAAAAAAAGTACTTTGTTAGTCTTAGAGTACTGTTCACAATCGCAGTATACTTTGTTGAAAGCATGAATAGCATTCATCCTTCCCAAAAGCAGGGCTCTGTCAGAGTGAGTTTATTACGAGCACAAAGCCAGGATTGCATTCATTTATCGGACAAGTGCTTTATCAGGCTCAGTAACCTGAAGTTTTCTGGTTTATTTGCCTTTTATACAGTTCATGTAAAACAATTAGTAAACTTGATAGAGTCTTAAACTTGCCTCTACAGTTGATCGCGAGCAAGTATACCTCAGCTTAAACTTTTACAGTCTCAATCTCCACGGTGATCTAAGAATAAGCCATTTCTAGATCTCCCATGACTTAGGGCTTGATAAGCAGATCGTGCCGTTTAGTCCACGTCACTATATGCAGAGCACTAGCTTATCATTTGCACGGCTAATTGTGCAATTTAAACATTGGAAATATGATTGATATCCATTAATGAATCCTTGAGGTAAAACTGCAACGGTGCCATAGACGGGAGCCGGCTACAGCCTTGGGTAATCAGTAGACCTCGCACCGCACCATTGGTCATACGTCACAGATGAGCTTAAAAAAAAGAAAAAGAAAAGTCCCTGGAAACGTCAGGGCAGTACGCCAGTAAGCCAATTGCATATGTGGGTCAGCTCTAAACATTTCAGGTATAGGAGTGTGCAGTACATACTATCTAACCACCTAAATACCCCCCAGGCACCGACTTTCGCTGCAGGCACCAGCATTCTGCAGGAGTTAGATGCATCCAGGCGAAAGTGCCCCGTCCCCCCACGCATCAGCAACTTGCATAAGGCTCCACTGGCGTGGTAATTTTAAGTTTAAGTCTGCAGATCGGCTTATGCTTACTTATTGTGGACCACAACGCCCAAGCAAGATCACCGGCCTCAACTGCAGTATATAAGGCCAATACCCTCCCAACGCCAGTCTCTCTCACATTCATTCACCAGACTTCGAGCAGTTTTCCTAATTCTAAGAACCAAGAGACGCTTACAATGCGGATCATGCAACCTACCCTCGCCCTCTTAGGCGCCCTGGCCCTAGCTGTGCCATCCGGCGCTCAAAACATGTCCTTCGGCGCCAACAACTTCTACCACAGTCCCATCGTGACCACCCACCCCATCACTTTCCCAAGCCAATACGCTACCACCATTGCTGGCAACCTCTTCATCCTCAACAACATCAGCCTCACGGACGCCCATCCTGCCATCGTCGTCAGCCACCCCATGGGCGCCGTGAAGGAGCAAAGCGCCAACCTCTACGCCACAAAGCTCGCCGAGGCCGGCTTCGTCACCGTCTCGCTTGACCTCCCCTTCTGGGGCGGCAGCGAAGGCGAGCCACGCAATGCCGTCTCGCCGGATCTCTACGCCGAAGCCTTCAGCGCGGCAGTTGACTATCTGGGCTCGGACGCCCAGCAGTTCGTCTCTGTCGACCGCGAACGTATCGGCGCCATCGGCATCTGCGGAAGCGGGGGGTTCCTCATCAGCGCCGCGAAGATCGACCCGCGCATCAAGGCTGTCGCGACAGCAAGCATGTACGACATGGGTGCTGTAAACCGCCATGGTCTGCAGCACTCTCAGTCCCTCGCGGCGCGGAAACGGGTCATCGCATCCGCGGCTCAACAGCGATGGGTTGAAGTAAACGGCGGAGCCACCCAGTACACCGGCGGCACGCCCGAAGTTCTCACGGCAAATTCGACCGACGTCGAGCGCGAGTTCTACGACTTTTACCGCACCCCGCGGGGCGAGTTCACGCCCGAGGGCACAACGCGGAATCTGACAACGCACCCAACACTGTCGAGTAATTCCAAGTTCATGAACTTCTATCCTTTTAACGATATTGAGTCCATCTCGCCGCGGCCACTGCTGTTCATCTCGGGGGACCGGGCGCATTCGCGCGAATTCAGTGAGGATGCGTATAGGCGCGCGGTGGAGCCGAAAGAGCTGTATTGGGTTCCTAATGCTGGTCACGTCGATCTCTACGATCGCATAGAGCTTATCCCGTTTGGCAAGCTGGCGCGCTTCTTCCGGGCGAATCTGGTTAATTAGGGATATATGGCGGGTGGATGGTCGGTCTATTCTTTATTATCCAGGGGAATTTGAATAAATGCCATGCTAGTCGACCTTACCGTGATGCGATTTTAGAAGACTGTGCAAATAGAATCTCACTCACTGCTCATTTTTATCCAGACCGGATTCTGTGACTGCTTGTGGGCTTTTCTAATTTAAAAATTTATCTTTTCAAAGCTAGACACCGCGGTTTGACGGCAGGTGTCGCGCCTGTTTCGACTCAAGCTGGTAGAGTAGTAGGAGAATAGAGTAGGGCGCGCAGAGTCACCTGACTACATATTAAGGGCGTTACTCCAAGTTTCAGATAGGCTCCTAGTGATTTAAAGGCTTATGTACTCGGGGCTTCTGCAAGTCAAAAGCCAAACGCTTTAAATCCAGCGGGTGTTGTAACCAGTTCAGCAGCCTCATTCAGCGTCACTAGAACCCATCATTATCATTCATGAAACACATGGAGGATGGCCTCCCGTAGAGGGATCTCAATTGGCCTGCAGACAGGGTCTGAAAACGTCTGCTGTTAAGTGTTTATCATTGGGTATACCACCGTTGCATGCACTGACGTTCCTACGCAGGAAGCAAGACAAACAAGAAGTACTTTTTAGAATACAAATAATGTTCTCGATGCAGGCAGTTGCATGTCAAACGAGGCAATCCTGCTGCAAGCGGTCGGGGTCGAGGTCGAATACCATATTTATTCATGGACCCATAAAGGCTCCCTTCGCTTTATTCTGTCGTGCTGTGTCAAGCTTGGATTAGTGGATACGTGCAAGGTAGATAGTGCTAGATACCCTCTAGTATCAGTGACGTGACTTGCGATGATCGGACCCACTAATGGTTATCTGCTTACCATGTGCTATAAAATCATAAGCGCAGCCAGTTAACATAGAACAGTACACACGCAGCTGGAATCCACCGCCTATTAAGGGGAAAGGCCCCAGATGATACAAGGAGACTCCAACCCTAACCCATGGAATGCTCCACAGCCTAGACTGATGGGTAACGTGAAATTTTACCCCACAGTAGCCGAGACTTGGCAGTAAGCCAGAATAGGAGTATAAGGCCTTTTGCGGTCGCCGGCCGGTTTGGAGATGTGAGTAGAGTAAGACTTCAGGACTTTCAAGTTTACAGCCAAGTCAGGCACAATGTAATACTCCGTGCGCCTCGTTTCCTGAATAAAATGTTTAAAGCTGATATAATTGGCACGCCATGCTCCGCCACAACCGGTAGGCGGCCGCAGGTCATGTCTGACCGGCTTCTCATCGCCAAGGGGCCCCGCTTTGCGTTTCATCTATAGATGCATCATACCATCGAAGAAAAGCATATTCTCCCGCGTCCCACGCGGAAGTTGCCCGAGATTCTGGGCCATCATATACAGGTCCACGCGGGAGCAGCCCTTGGTCTTTTCAGAAAGTATCTGGAGAAATGTTCGAGCAGGAAGACGACACTGAACGGGATGGGGGCCGAAAATGGAATGGTGGAAGGAAGTGTTATGAACGTATTTGGAACGGAGGTGAAGACGCTCATGGGAAAGTATTAGGCCAAAGAGGCTAGGGGTATTCCATTGTAAACTTGATTGATTCCTAAAGGTAGGTAATTTCACGTCTAGCATATGTAGTATGGGAACATGCAGATATAGTTACTTGCTACCGCTGCTACGTTCGTAGTTTGAACGTCCTTGGGCGTGTTTATGTTTAGACGTGTTTATGTAGATAACAGCAGATCCCCTTAACGCAGCATGTCCGACTTGACACGTTATATAGAACGAACAGCAAACGAACAGCAAGGAAGTCTTGAGATCTCCTTTAAATGATAGTTGGCGAGATACTACCTGCACCGCTTGCCAGGAAAGAAGTCTTAGACATTCAGGACTATTCTCAGGGTTGTGGAAATGGATGCATACACTCTCGAAAAAAGAATAGAGGTGATATAATGATTATCTTGAGCTTTCGACATTGAGAAAGCGGGAATGAAACGCGATGATTGCTGACTATAATAATATACTAGCTAGAGGGGAGCTCACTAATTGTTCCTGACAACCGTTTATACTCTAGGCTTGAAAGTGCTTGGCAGGGTGTGGGATAGGCAGATTTTCACGGCAGCCGGAGCTGTACCTAGCTTGGTTCTTGCTTCGATGGTACAACCCAAGCATCCTTTAGACCAAGTAACCATTGAAAGCAACAACATCCTTGGGGCAGAACAAGATATATTAGACACAGCCGTGCTCTTACGGCTGAGGCCATTCATACCTTGATGAGTGTACCTCATAATGAAGGAGTGGCTCGCAGGACTCCTTCCTCGCGAATCTCAATGTCGACTTAAAGCATAATACAAGATGATCTTCCCTTATTTCTGTCCCCAAGGCCTGTCAGGATAATGGGTGCTCTAAGGTCGCGAATTGCCATAAATGACACATCAGGTGACCTATTGGATCCTTTAGCCATCTCCAAGCGCAATCCCATAATCAGCCGATCTTTCCATTCGCATCGAGCAATCAGACACAAATAAACCGTTCGACATCATCTCTTCCGCTTCTTCTTCTTCTACAGACATTCCTGCGATAATGGGCGGAAGACGAAGCGAAGAGTGGTAAAGCGTGGTTTTTTAGGACAACCCATCGCCGAGCCGGCCACGGGAATCGGCTAGATTTCGCGAGATGGACGGAACTGAGTATTGACAGTGGACGGAGTCTTCATTTTTGCTTCAAAAGTAAAGTATCATGCATGGCGTACTCTAACTGGGACTCGACATCAAGAATCCATCAGTTGCCATTGTCGGTCGTACGGGCCGTGGAAATACTAGTACACTAGCGAGAGAACGCTATGGAAAGTTAGGGCTGTTTTCTTGAGGGCGAGTTTGCTGACAACCAGCTTATCTTGGTCGCGATCGGTTATTTAAATTATCTTCTTGTCTTCACCGGGTTTACTAATCTGCAGATAAGGCTGAACCCCCTGCCTCTCGCTCTCTCTCGTAAAGGATCTTGGTGTCGTTCCTACCAATAAAGAGCGACAGGGCTCACCCATCGACCGCGAGATTCATGTATCCTTGGGCATATATCAAGGAACCTATCACCCGAAACTCCCAATCTCCCCAGTCTCTCGATCTTCCAATCTCCCAGTCTCCCCGGTCACCCCAGTCGCAGGTGAAAATAGCCCAGCGAGGCCGACCCACCAGCAACGGCTATACGGCCAAAGACCCCGACCGCAATATGTCTCGCCCCAGCAGCACCGCCGCGATCAGAGGCGGATAAATGCGTAAGAGGATGCTGCCAAGACGCGGTCTCTGCTGACAGCTTCACTGACAATTGGAGAAGGCATGACTCGCCGGCTCGTACTCTAGCGAAGGGCTGACGATGCAGATCGAGAGACGAATCGAGAGGAGTTGAGCCGTGATGATACCGTAAGGTAATAGCTGGGATGACATACAGAGGATATTTATAACCATGGCAATCTTGATTCATCCCCAGCCTTCTCATCCTCATCCTCTCCGCCGTCCTTGTCCTCGTAGTCTCCACTCAGTCTCAGCCGCACGGCCCCAAAAAAGCTCGGCGCAGGCCCGGCGGCGAGACTGGGTCAGCACTAAGCCCGCCGTTCTTCATCTTTTGCGTAGAGCAATGGGGCCAACTAATTTCCCTGCAGCTAGTCAGCCAATCAGCCTCTTTCGCGGCGGAGTTAGCGCGGAACGTTTCGAACGGGGCTTGACAGTGGTGGAGCTGGGTCGGGCCAACACCGCTAGGGAAGTTTGAGCTACCTTAGCCAGCAAAGAGCAGCAGCTCGTGAGCCCAAAAGCAATGAGCACAGCCTTGCAGACTGCCAATTATCGTTAGACGGCGGGCCTCAGGTGTTCGATTATTTGATTTTAATTCTCTGCTCGGCACAAACAGCCAACAGCCTGACGGCCTCGGGGTCCCCTATTATGAAACGTGAGTCCCCCGACCCGCTGACTTCAAACTTCTCTCATACTTCTCCCATACTTTGCCCAAACTTCGCCCATACTTTTCCTAAACTTTTTTTGCATATATGCAATTGATCTATCCGCCCATCCTACCGACCCATACACAATGAGCTCCGACGATTCCGACTGCACCTCCGGCTCCGAAAACTGCCACTTCAGCTGCCCCTCTGGCGGAACGTGGTATGTCTGCCCGGAGGCGCCCTTCTTCGTCGGTTGCTGCAGCTCTGATCCATGCACCAACACCGACTCCAACTCGACTAACCCATGCCCTGACGTCTACGCCGCCTCTTTTGACGGGTCCATCTTCGACTCCATCCGACCAAACACTTGCATCGGCGAGAGCAACGATAACTGGTACACATGCAACTTCACCCAACCGCGGTTTATGGGATGCTGCAGCATCAATCCCTGTGCGAACGGGACGTGTCCGCACGAGAATGTCTTGCCGGCCGCGTGGAGCCAGAGTCGCGGGGATCAATATGAGTTGTTTCTGGACGAGGCGAACACAACTGATGGAGGCGACGGGGGGTTGTCTGGAGGCGCAATTGCGGGGATTGTGATTGGAGCTGTGGCTGCGCTCGTCTTGCTGCTGGCCGCGTTCTGGTTCTGGAGGAGGAAGAGACGTGGTGCGGATGGGAAGGGCGGCTATGCGCCCGGTCACGGGACGGGGCCAGCCACAGAAGGCGAGTATGGGTATCAGCAGCCGACCTCGCCGTATCAAGGTATGTTTCCTCTCTAGCTGCAGTCGACCTTGAGTCCCCAGGTCGAATTCGGTCTTGGTATTGATCGTCTGCGTAGACTCGCACTTCTCCAGCCCGGGCCAAACCACCATTAGCGCAGGGGCTAAGTATCCCTCTGGCTCGACATTCAGCCCGTCGCTGTCGCCGCCATTGCCCTCCGAGGGCGGGCGCCCGATCTCTGAGATCAGCGGGAGCGACGAGCATTTCCGACACCAGTCGGGCCCGAACCACGGGCTTGGCGTATTTGCGAAGCCCGACCCGATCCCGGAACTCGATAGTGCGGCGAAGCCGCCTGAGGTGCATGAATTGGATGGGCTCAGCCGATCATAAGTATCTTGTCAGGAGCTGGAAGAGTCGATATTTTTGTACTCTAGAATATGTATGACTTAATAAGTAATAACGAACAGAATAAAAAAAAAGAAAAAAGTCTTCTAGCAAAGCAGGTCTATACATTAATAAGTAGAAAGAGGGGGTCATTTACATTCCCCGGTTGAACTCGACCTTTCCGTCCTTTCCACCGCGGTTCCAGAATTCCTCCTCCAGCGACGCCGCGCTGATGGCCTGTCGTTGCGGGAACGCACCCAGGGCCAAGGGCAGGGCGAACAAGGATGTGGCGAGAACCAGTCCCAGGTTGGCTGGGAGGACCATACGCGGACTGAGCAGCTTCCTCTTCTCCAGCTGCACAAGAATCAGAGGGGGAACAACCATGATCGGGGTCGCGTTCAGAACTCGGCTGATAGCTGTCTCACCGACAGCGATCTTAGCAGCGACCTTGCTCCGTCCGAGACTCTGGACCGGCTCGCCCTCTTTCTCTGGAACGGGGTATACGTCGATACCCTGGCGGATTTCCTCGCTGCGCATGAGGAATACGTTGAGCGCGCTGGCGCTCGAGACGGCAGCGAAGGGGACGAGTCGGCCGAGGATGAGCTTGGTATTGGGGGAGACGTTCTTAAGACGGGGGACGAGAGCGTTCAGGCCGAGCGCGACGGAGCATGAAGCGGACACGGCCATGAGGTAGGATTTGGCCATCTGCGAAACGGAGAGGGGGGTTGATTTGTTCGAGTTGGCATTATTGATTGCCACGTTGAGAGATTGATTTGCGATTTGCCAGAGCAAAGTCCCGGTGGTCTAAGTCCCGTCAGATATATTATTCCGTCCACATAGACGACGCTGTTACCTTAAGGCCCGGTGTGAGCATTCCCGCCGTAACGACCAGGTTAGAGAGGACGTAGCATGACATGCGGAAGGGGAGGAAGACGGGCTCGCCCGTGTCTATTAGCAAGCACAAGTTAGCCAAGTGGCCAGTGAGCCGGTAACAGGGTTCATATCTGGAACGTACCCGGATGTAATGTCGAATCCACCACCTTCTTCGCCCTCCATAACTCCGCATTCATTGTCGAGATCTCGTTCTGCTTGTAGGAGGAGATAAGGCGCTTCGCCTGCTCCAGTCCCGCTGAAGAGACGAATAGCATCCTGCTCTGTCAGCCCGCAGTTCACAGGCAGCATACGATAAGAATTACCTTGGATCGGAAATGTCGGCCGCATGGCGCACGCGACCCCAGTAGGTGTTTAGGTCATATTGCGAGTGGGGAAGCTCCCGGTCGCCGGGGAGCGAGGCGGACATTTGCGGCCAGGTAAAGAGTGACAAGGCACAATGAGAGAATGACGATAACGAAAAAGACACCAGACTGGAGGAGAAGAGAAGAAAGAGTTAAGATGCGGCGAGCGACAAGCGGGAGAAAATGATTCAGCGTTTGTCGGAGGCGGTGAGCCCGATAAGCGGGGTTAGCCAATCGGAATACTCCAATCGCCATTCTGGCTCAGGGACCGAAAAATACTGAGGGCTGACCCCTCTTCCAAATTCCATTGTTAGTAGCCAGTCGCCGAACGTGGCGGATTGTCAGACTCGGACAAACCAGCCCCGAGACTCTCCGAACTACGCCCAAGCTCCAACAAGACTCATACAGAATGCCCCCAGAAAGACCAGTGCGCATGCAATTACTCTCCTGCGGCCACGCAGCACCCTCCAGCTCTCGTCACTCAAAAAATCTTCCGACAACAGCTCGATCAACGAGGCGAAGATCAGCAGCCCTGCTGAGATAGCGTTCATTGTGCCCACCAGGAGCAGTCCGACCTCTGAATCGGGGCTATACAGCGAATGCGTTGCGATACCGATCGCTTGGCCGATGGGTGTACTAACTTGCTCAGTAAAAGTAACCATGTAGCGTTGGGGGAACGTACGTGCATCCATAAGCCAGTGACATAAGCCATGGCTGGACGGCCTTGTTAGGCCATTCCAAGCTCGCGATGCGAGAACCGAGCGCGAGGCCTTCAAAGGTTTCTACACTCGTTAGAAAGTTCTATATGAGGAAGAACTGGAAACATACGATGAAAGACAATGGCGATCAAGAGAACCACAAACTCATTCCCCACCGATACACTCAGGGACATGCCGATGAAGACGCTGTGAAACAGAATTCCGACCTCGAGCATAAACACTTGCATGACGTCCTTATTGTACTTCTGCTTCTCCGACAGCTGAAACTCGACCACGCTGCCTTGGCGGTCGGTAAACCGCTTGACTTCGCTGACTTCTGGAAGAGGGCTGGCTTCAGGGGCAGAAGAGATGCGATGTATCCTGTCCGATTCTTCGCCAATGCGGTGGATTGCACGGCTGAAACTGGCAGCTCTGCCGACTAGTGGACCTTTTGGACGTATATGAGGACTTCTATCGCAATCGCAAGATTGTTCGTGGTTGCCACCAGAGAGTTGATCCGTGCCAGCAGTGGCTGCCGACTCTTGATCGGTTTGTTTTAAGACCTTCCGGGTAGCTTGTCGAACGGGACTAAAGACCATCTCAATCAAGGTGACAAGGAATATCCCACCCAGGGAGATGGCTCCCGGCATAGCAGGGTAATCGGTGGTCCAAAAGTTAGACAGACATGGGTCGCCTAGTAAAGTAAAGGCTGTTGGGAGGAGGTGCACAAAGGCTGTAGCAATGAGGACGCCTGTACCGAAATGGCGCACAAAAAAGAGAAAAGCTGGCGGTATACGCAGACGAGAGAAGCGAATAACCAGTATAGGCAGAGCACAAGCGAGAGTCGAAACCCCGAGGATGATGAACAGAGCTCCCACGTGTAGCGAGGTATTGTATTCACTACCATCGACACCGCCTGAAGCGCAGGCCTGCCGCTTAGCATACCTCCGTACCTGCGTAGTACCTTTATCTAGTTCTAGATGTCCAATCGAAGCCATAGTAGTCTGTCGAAAAGGAACAACGATCCTAGTCAACCAGTCAACAAAACCACTGGCGGAAATTAAAAGGGCTGTGGCCAGCACTGAAAGCAGCCATAAGCACCAGCTCTTTATTTGATCAAAAGAAGATCGAGCATGCTCAACTCGATCTTTCGGGCGTCCTGTCGGGTGTTAATGCATTGTCGATAAACCGCAGAATCTTTTTGGACCTACCTGACTGGGTCAGGGACGCCCTCGGGTGCATTTGCCACAACACCTCAAATTCGCGGTTGTGAAGAGACGGTAAGTCTGCGTCGTGCAGACAGTGCTGCATGGTGATGACCCCGATCCCAGCATCTTTAAACTCGCGAACATTGGAGATGCCATTGAGATCCTGACGGGTTGTTAAGTCAGGCGCCAGAAACGGCGGGTTCTGGTTCCAGTCGCAGTGGGGAAGCGTATCATCGGTGCGGGATGGACAATTCATGGTCTTAATCAGTGGAAGGCTGATGTTGCAGTGACACGTTAAGGATTGCAGACCTGTAAGCTGGAGAACATGGCAGCTTCACATGACGTACTGGGTGGCCTCTCACAGAAAGCTCCGCCCGCACTCCGGGGCGCCAAGGCTTTATTCGGGCCGGCCATTCCCGACTCCGCTTAACGACAGTCAAATAGCCAGGCTGGTATTGCCATGATGCCGAGCCGGAACTACGAATATGCGGATTACATTATATATTCTACGACTACCATTGGCCTGATTATACACTCACGTCGCTTTGCAATGCACTTTCACAATGCCAGATCGGGTGAAGTAAGATGTAGTATTGAAAATGGGGTATATTGTATCGCAGTGGTATGGACATCCGTCACATAAAGTCGTCAAGGAAATTCGGATCCCGATCCTGGTTGTTGCTGGCCTCCATGTTCTCCTCCGAAAATAAGTCGTCATATGCATGGTCCTTCTGCCATTTCAACTGCTCCCGCTCCCTCTTCTCCTGCTTCTCCCTGTTCTTCTTCTCCTCGCGGATCTTTCTCTCCTCTCTCTGAAGCATCTTCTTGTACTCCTCCTTCTCCGCTCGCAGATCGGGGAACTTCTCAACCTTCGTCTTATTCAGACGGTTCACGATGGCGTTTTCCCGCTGTGCGACGAAAACCTTCTTAACCAGTTTGTGGTTGTGGAACGATACCTGACCCGTTGCCATGGAGCCATCTTTCATCAGATTCGACCAGGGGGTATAGATGACCGTAATATTATCTTTCTTGTTTCCTGTCCGCCTATTAGAGTTGGGCCAAGCTGGGTCGGAAGTCTGATCGCAGCTGACCTTCGATTGAGTTTGCCTTGGTAAGCTGTGCGCAATCTACCAGGAGCTCTTGCGGGATGTTGTCCCATGATTCGCCATCGCGGAGCCGGACGTAAACGTGTGCGCTCGACAGGTTATCGACGTGGAACTGAAGATGTTAAGCTTGGTTTGGGAGAAATTTTGTGGATATCCCGCGACGAACCCTGCGGGTTGAACCTCTTCGGTTAGCGTCAGCTCAATAACAGATGGCAGATTCAAGAAGTCGTACCAAACATCTTTCTCCAACCCGTATTTAATCAGATCCTCGTCTGTTGGCGATCAGCATAGTCTCGCTGTGGGGTCGGGGAGTTGTGCGTACTCTCGAACTTGTCCTTCCCCATATAAATGTAGGCAGACGGCTGCACCACATTCGACGTAAAATAGTAGACCATGGCGAATGACGTTCTGTGTATTTTGGCAAGTCCAGACTACCTAGAGACGAATTATTCTCCTCTATCGCGGGGAAGAAATATTGATGCCGCTCGGAGCGGAGAAACTTTCGGCAGAGGGCCGTTGTCCTTCCTAATTCGGATTTCTCCTTCCTCCGCCTGGACACCACCCAAACACCTGTCTTAAACTACACGTTGCAAGGGTGATTTTGACGTGAAACAGATCCAGCTCTCTCCACACGACTAAATCAAAGTAAAATGACACCTTCGGACCCCCGCCGCGTTGCCAGCATCATGCTGTCGTGGTACTCGCTCGACCTTGTCTCATGTACCACGCTACAGACTCTATGGGCAGGATATGGACATATCTGCGCAATCACTGCCCGAGCCACCAGCGACAAAGCGGCCAAGCACCTGGACAAGCTTTGCGGAGGAAGATCAGGAACGACGGGGTCTATTTATCATCTGATCCTGAAGCTCATCTCTCCCCCTCGAAAAGGTTCTAGCAATGCAGACGAAGGGCATCTGCGCAAGATGCTCAGCTACGAGGTAGAGCAGTATTTCTATACTCAAGTTGTGCCATTGCTCGGTGACGAGGTTGCTGTCGCCAAATGTCTTGCCTCGACGCGGGACATGGAGGGCCAGAAGGGTGAGGAGGAGTTGAACGGTTCATTGGCCACTATCATGGTTGATCTGCGTCCAAAGTTTCCAGTCGCTGGGGAGAAGAGGGGCGTGCTGAGCGGTGTACAGGTGCATGGGGCGCTAAACTGGCTGGCTGGCTTCCACCGCCGTTCGTGGGAGCTGCTGCTGGGTAGCCTTGACGGATATGTTTTGCCACCGCTTAAAGAAGCCAAGAGGAGACAAAACGGAGAGAAGAGTGTTGGGAGCGGGCTTTGGCTTAACGGTGGGTACACGTACCTTGCGACTCGGCGAAAAGAGTACGCTTCGCTCGTCCAAGATTCTGACTCGGAGTGGTCAAAGACCCTGTGCACCCCCCTTGAAGGCTCCTCACTCTCCGTAGCCGAGATGGTTGCATTGTTTTTGACTCCTTGTGGCAGGCCGTTAGAGTCATACATTCATGGCGATGTGAAGTCCGAGAATCTCTTCACGACAAGTGATGGAGAAGGCGTGGCCTTCTTTGACTTCCAGTACGTCGGGCTAGGGCTGGGAGTATGTGATCTTGCCAAACTGTTTACATGCTCGGTGCCGTTACACATGCTTGTAACCGATGAATATTTACCTGAGCAGCTGGTGATGGGTGACGGCGAGAGGCAACTGCTAGATGCATACCGCACGAGTCTGCTGCGAAGTAAAGAACCAGGATTCTATGAATGGTCCACGTTTAAAAGGCATTGGGAAACTGCCCTGGTTGACTGGTGTCGGTTCCAGGCATCCTGGGGGTTTTGGGGCAACACCGAGTGGCTTGAGGCTCGTGTGCGATCGATCTTGAGCGACCAAGGGTGGAGAGACTGGTTGCGACAGAGCATCGACACCAAGCAATAAGCATATTACAGTGATTTCGAGAGCATAGAGTCCCAAAAGATATCAAGCTCCTCCGCAGATTAGCGGTCCGGGGTCTAGGCAGTCGGCGAAATTTCAGTCAAATAAAAGCCATAAGCGACATTTTTCCATATCGCTCTCCAAATGATACGGAGTAGTCAATCCCTGCCTCTAAATACTAAACTCACGTAAGAGCCAATTAGACCCGAGACAGGAGAGCCGATACTGGGAATATCAAGACTAGAATATTGATAAAAAGGACCCTCGAATCAAGGGCGACGAAGGACCCAGGCTGCCAAATGCCAGCCACCTTTGGCAGCCCTCTTCGATAACGCAGAGGTGCCCCTGCGAGAAGAGGGCATATTTTGAGTTCAGGGTGAGAAGAACTGCCTTCAACTTTTTGCCGTATGACTGCATCTCTGCTGGTGAAGCTACGTTATGATTTCTTTTCAGGGCAATGCAGGTACAGCCTTGGGCACGGAGGGTCCATCCGGGAGAGTCTCATTTCTATTTTGGCAGAATATGGGCAATAATCGAAACGAATACTGCCAGTGTCCGGCTTGCTATACATTGTCATTTCCTTACAACCTCCTGATACATATCGACCATCTGCTGCCTCACAGATTTCGACAGTGGCCAAGTCCGTCCTAGCACATTCAATCCACCTATACTAAGCTGGATCCTCGCCTTGATAGCCTCCTGTTTTTCAGCGCCAACAACAAGGAGCAGTGCTGCGGTGTGCATAATAATGCACATGGCCAGCGCACAGGTGAAGAATGGCGTTCGACGGTGGATGGGGCTCGGGAGGGTTGCGAGACCGGAGAGGAGATCTGCGGCGCGGAGGAGCTTATGGGAGTGGAGGTCGAGGGTTTGAGATGGGCGAAGTTCAGAATCACAATATGATTGTGTGGTTAATGTTGCTGGTAACTGCAACCGCGTACAGGTGGTAGGGGGGTTGGCGTGGAAGGAGGCGAAGCGCATGCCGGAGCGCGGATGGTGGAGGTAGATCAGTGCTCTGACTACGGTTAGTTCTGGTCGCTACCTCTTAGTGAGGGAAGGTTTGACTGACAAGTATAGGATCATTTGGGCTTGGAAGATCATCTCGTCGTGATAGGAGCTGTCGTAGCTTTCGCCGTGCAGGGGCGGGACAACCATAAGTGAAGAGACGAGGTGGGCATCAATGGTCTCGATATGGGACTCTACACCATCTTCCAGTGATCGGTTGAGCTCAAGAACGGCCCCTAGCTTCTGCATGGCGCTGATACGATATGCGAATGTTGAAAAGTCCTGCCCTGATGACCAGTTGTTCTGGAGACTTTCCAGGGTCTGCCCTGATGGTAACACCTATATAGTCTGTATCAATTTTCCGGCCTTTTGTGCCTGGCTAGTTCAACCTTACCTCGTCACTCTTGTACATCTTCTCGTCGCAGGGTAATTGCACGTTAACCGGCTGGTGGTATAACCGGAACGAACTCTGCTCGCACATCGCCGCTAAAAGTCCGTCAACAACATAAAGCTCCCAGTAAGTCCTTCGCCAGCTCTCCTCCAGCACACAATGGCCGTACGAATGCTCACTGGCGAATCGCCGGCGGTTCATGCCAGTCTCCAGCGCAAGGTTGACTGCCGTTTGTATCAATCGATGGGCGCTTTGCTCGTGGCAGTGGCAGTGGTCAGTGATAGCTAGCAGTAGCAACGCCTGAACTTTGAATCCGGCCTCTATCGATTGGTCAGAGGGTGCGTCGAACGCTGCTTGTCGAAATGTCTGCTTGAGGGCTGGGTCTGGATAATAATGAGCACCAATATAGCGCATGACTGAGAGAAGTTGTGGAGGTACTAAGAAGCCCAGCGAGGTGCCCAGTGCCCTCCTGGGCACCATGAACGGATGCGAGGGGTGGAAGTTCTCATAATAAAGCTGGATCATCGGGTCATAAGCCACCTTTGGGGTGACCAGTTCGGACTCAGGAAGGGCAAACGTTTCGTCGAGCGAGAAATCTTGGACGATCGATCCATCATGCGGTTGCAGGAGCGTCTGCGCTGCCTAGCCAACGTCAGCCTGCGTCTCAATACTAGAAAGGGGGGGGGGTTAGGGCTCGGTACCTCTACGCTCAAGTCTGAAGGGAAAGCAGCATCGAGCCAGTCAGGCATGGTGTCGGCGGGGACTGAAAAGACATTCTCGTCTAGCGGTTTAGATAGAGACTTCTTGTCATGGCTCCGCAACCCCCTCCTCGAACGAACATACTGGCATTCAGAACCCGTTGTCCGACAGCGAGTGCAAGCTGGCAAGACGGCATCGCACTTGACATGGCGTTGGCGGCAAGGAAGGCACGCTAATGAAGATGGCCGTGATGAAGAATCGGTGTTGCCAGGCATTTCTTTCTCTTCTTCTCTGTTCTCACTTTTTCTTCTATTTTTCTCTTTTTTGTCTGTCCTCTTCTGAGCGTTGACTCATACGAAGGTGTATAGTAGTCTATATGAATACTAATACCACACAATCTTAAGACCGGCAGAACTAAATCAATAATATTATTAGACCTTACTTCAGCTCCTAGGCGGACCACGCAATCACTCGGCTCATCTCGAGTCGAATTTCAATACTGTAGTCTTCTTGTTCCCGAGATCCCCGAGTCGCCGACCAACCCCCTTCATCCCCGGCCCGTCTCAGCGCACCGGCCGCACGGCACCACTCGCCCTTGGATTCATGGAAGACCTTCCGACGAATCGGGGCCCTGCAGATGGTTGGGTTCGTACCCATCCTTCTGTGAATGTGTGGAAACCCGCCCTGTTTCACGTTCCCCACATAACCTCACTTCCGCACTTGAGCCTCCAAGGGCAGCGAGATGGGCGGTTGCCCGCCTCGATGTTTGCCCTACCTTGAGTCTTAATATCACGTGTCCAGCATCTTACAGGCCCCATAGTTAATGGTCAACGTGGTTTTGCCGCAATCAGGCCATCCTAGAGCGATGATTCCAAGGAAGAACCGGGCCTGACTGCAGGAGAGGACGCTAAGCTGATGACGCTAGGGCCAAGTCAGGTCCCCGCGAGTGGGAACGGCGTATTGTTCGGGGAGCATCCCTCCCCGCGACAGGTAATAAATCCTCATATTAAAGGCCGCCGTGGCGCCCGCCAGCCGCGCGTGATACATCCTAGGTTCCTCATGGAGATGATCTCCCGGGCGCGTGGCCGTTGGTTTTCGGGTAACGTACACTTGTGGCCCAAAGACGGCTTTGTTAGCATAGAACCGACCTTGCCATAAACCCCTTATACTGGTGGTTTATCGCTCCGTCGAATGCAATAAGGCATCAAGGATTCATGCAAAACTCTGCGCCGATAGGTTCAGCTGCGAATGACCCCGAAAATGGTCCCCGGCACCCATCCCGAACACTGGTCCAGTTTCGCCCTCTGGGGCCGAGTGTTTCAATCTCGTCTGCAAGGTGCATGCTTGGGCTAGTGAGGGCTCTTTCTGTAAAGTTCCCAGGGAGTCGAAGAACCTCCACAATAAGCACAGCTTGACAGAGAAAAATGTATAAATATTAATAATATAAATAAGAAAATTTAGGGGGGGGGAGGGAGAAGGAAAGAAAGAAAAGAAAAGAAAAAATAAGGGGGAAAAAAATAAAAATGAGGAGATGGGCTGCCGGGAGCGCTAAGAGTGATATATGCGAAATCCGCAGCATAACAGGACCATCGGTGCAAAAGACAAAGCGATGGCTCTTCAGCATTGCCCTCTTATGTATTCAAAAAACTCAGCCCAGAGAGCGCTCTAGCTTTCTTTCTTAGTTTGGCCCATCTGCTCATTCTAGAGTAGCGGTGTGCCAACTGGAACACCTAGCATAGGCTTAATGTCCAGTCCTATTTCGGTATCCCTGCTGCAACAAGGGATGGACGGTGATCATGCTCTTTGTACGGTTCAACGAATGAAATAATCCAGGGATGGATCACAATGGACTTTTCTTCGGATACCCCGTACCAAGGGAACTCACTTGTAGATGAGGATATGAAAATTTCCTACTGTTTGAGGTTGCGCCATAGTCTTTCGCTCAAGCCAGCCCGTCGACGGGATTGAGTACTGTGTCTCTCTCCTCTTTCAAAGGCTTCAAAGGAAGAACCTAAGCCATACCAGAACTGACCTGCCAAGCTCCCACCAGGATTGACTGCTCACTTCGCGAGAGTGGCTGCTTCTGCATTGTTGCAGTATTGAGAAAGAGGGGTGGAGAATTTCTTGATTTTTGGACAGTCCAACTCGCGAACAGGCATACCAGTTCCTTGGTCATTAGAATCCGGCATTGAACAGCTTCCTATGGGATCTCTTCTGTATAGATCCAGCAGGGAAAAGGCCATATTAAGCAGCAATCGATTGGCTAGTATGGCTATTCTACAGCATTTTGAAGCCAAAAGCAGCATCGACACTACGACACGCCACGAGACGCTACGACACGCCACGACACGCCACGACGCCAGTAAATTATACAACAGACTTTATATCCTCCGTATTCGCGGGGCTTCGCGTACGTCCCAACTTCCTGGCAATAAGAAAAAATAATAGTATTATGTTTGGCTCGGTGGTGCTGTATGCAGAATAATTGTACATGCATGACTAATATTATACACCAACCGGCGACGTCATTTCTCGAACCAGCTCGGCCGCGACTGGGTTCCGCTCCCTCTCTGCTTTCCTGCTGAGATTAGTCTGCTCGCTCCTCCAACCAAGCGACTAAGGGCATTGGATGATGGAGAATGCAAGCATCGACCAAAATCTGATTGATCAACCTCAGCAGCTCGCGACTCCGCTCGACTCCGACCCCGGTTCGCCTTTGCCCGCGAACAGTAACACTGCCGGCGCCCGGTCTCCCAGCAGGCCGAGTACCAGTCCCGCCGCAGCAGAAGCCAGAGTACCCATCCCCAGACTCGGCACTTCCGAGAGGGTTCTCGGCCACACGCGCATTCCCCGCGCCTGCGCAAACTGCCAGAAGAAGAAGACAAAGTGCGATGGCCGGAAGCCAACATGTGGCTTTTGCCTTCGGTCAGGCGCGGCCTGCACGTACACAAAGTCTAAACGCGAAAGCCAACAATTGCAGGTTCAATCCCTAGAGAAGAGGCTGACTGCCTATGAGTCTTTGTTGCGAGAGATTGTCTCCCGAAGCGACCATGACCACCGCCAGGCGATTCACGATGCCATCCGAGTTTGTCTTGCTGGTCGTCCCCGCGCTCGGTATCACGATCTGACTTTAAGCAGAATCACTTCCAGGCGTCCCCCGAGTTCTTCTCGACCCTCCTCTCTGCACAACCGCTCTCCGGGCAGCAGATACCGTCGCCCAGACGCGGACTCTCGTTGAGGCGAATGCATCAAGCATGGCAGTCGAATGAGAAAAGCAGTGCGCTGGTGCTCTGTCAAGAGCCCCTGATCAGAGTTACCTCGATCCGGCATTGGACGTCATTGGTTGATGACGATGTCGCTAGCCATTTGCTCTCCTTTTATTTCACGTGGGAAAATCCCACGTGGCAGCTCATCGACCAGAAGCTATTCGTGCATGATCTAGAACACCGGCGCACGAGATTCTGCTCCTCCTTACTTGTGCATACACTCCTCTTTTTCGGTTGTGTAAGCTTGTCGATGGCTGAAGCCGCTCGGAGGCTAATATTACCCAGAGTTTTTCGTACAACCTTGACCGTATCACCGATCGCCGAGGGGAGAAGGTGCTGGGTGAGAAGCTTTATGGCGCTGTGCAGCGTCTCTGGCTACAAGAGAAAGAAAGCACCGACCTTCCCACGGTCCAGGCCAGCATACTGATCGGCCTTCTTTGCTGCACCTTTGGCATCGACAAACTCGGCACCAGCTATATTATCCACGGAGCCGATTTGAGCACGAGGTATAATATTGATAAGAGTGACTGCCCATACTTTTCCTGCGATAGTGACGACAGTCCAACTACGATCTCGAACTCTCAGAAGCTGGTCTCCTGGGCTATCTTCGATATCCAAGCGTATGAGTGCCTCTTTGTTGTATATGTGTCCGCTAACTCATTGTAGATTAGCGTGCCAGGTATACAGAAAGAGTTCTTCTTGCAAGGGACCTCCAGCTATCAGGTTCTCACCAGAAGAGGCTGAAATGTTAGATGAAGGGGCTGGATGGCGTCCCTATCCGTTCGAGACGTCAGCCATGCAACCATTCTTTTATACGGCCGCGATGGTAAGGAGCGACCTGGTCACGATAGTCCACGACATCGCCCGGTTTGCTCTCAAATTTCCTGGTTCAGCCTTAAGCAAGGAGGACTGTGACTATGGGAATGGCTTGTACCAGCGGCTTCTTAACTGGAAAACGATGTTGCCATGGAGCGTGCTCCCTAAGCATAACAGAACACCGCACATTATATGCTTACAGTAAGTCGATATCTCTGCCAGGGAAAACGAAACACTGACATCGCCTAGTCTGTACTACCAGGCGACAATTGTGTCTCTATGTGAGATCTTCCTCTTGAATGCAGATTCGACCTCGACTCTATCCCATCTTTCCTTCGACCCTTCGCAGGTCAAATCCCAAGCTTTGGACGTCGTCGGCTCCCTCATCCTCTTCTACAAATCCACACACGGATACAAATCCATTCCTATCGTCATGCTCCACTACTTCTGCGTGGCTGGGGTCCATGCCGTCTCAAAGCTCCACCCAAGCGAGCCCAAATGGGGTGTCGTCCTCGAAGGCTCAGTCCTCGGCCTCTGGCACATGAGCCTAGGCTGGGGCCGTCTCAGCAAAGCGTTCTTACGCATCATCGACTTGGCTCTGAAAGCCAGGCGTCTCGACCGTTCCTTTATCCCGCCCAGGGTATCAGCTATCTGTGACCAGCTCAATGGGAGCCTCTGGACGGGTTCGGATACTGTGTCCCTTGCTGCCGATTATATGGTACATCATGATCCGGCAGTCCTGGGTCAAACATCCAGCGAGGGGTCTAGGCTTAAGGCGCATGCTTTGCAGGAGCTCCTGGTGGTGATGGAGGGCCTCACCGTCTCTCCGAGTGCGCCTGCTGCTGGATGAGCCGCGGATGCAGTTACGGGTCCAGCACGCTCGCCGACTTGAACGTCTGTAAACCCTTTGTATATATTTTCTTCTCTTGTGGGTTCCTTTGAGGTTCAGGCGAACTAGAGGTCCCAGCATGCCCTTCCTCGGCCAGACTCTGATTGCACGTCCCCTGGTGCAGAACCAAAGGGGAGACGGGTAGTTTGGCTAGGGTATTCTTCGTGGAGCCCCTGGTGCCCTGGATTGACACAAACTGGGTGCATTGAACGGAGATCCTAGAAGTACTGAGCACAATGCTCAGAATCTCTAGTTCGACAAGACTATGCACTTGGGTGCTATTGTGCAGAATGCTCCGGGCCGGGGAAGGTCGGGTAACAGAGGCAGAATGCTATGTAAGATCTGGTCTGCATATTCTCCCTTGTGAGAGTTTAGTGGAGCTCATATTTCAGACTCATACCCACGGCGTTGAAATAACGCTCCGTGGAGGTAGAGCTCGAGTAGGCCATGCCGGACATGGAATACTAGATTATACAGTTCTATTGCAAAATCCTCCGTACAGCAGGCCACAACACCAAAATATTTAGAACATCTTTGCCTCCTCTACATTCCTCAAGGCCAGGATCGAGCGCATGGACTGTTTCTTTGAGCCTAGCCCAGGCATGTTCAATAGGGTTAAGATCAGGCAAGTACGGCGGCCACTGGAGTACTGGAATTGCGTTGTCACTTAACCAATTCTTGACTAGATGAGATGCGTGTATAGGAGCATTATCTTGCATGAATTTAAGACCTGGCTCCCAAATAGTAGACAGCGCCTCCTTCAGAATAGCAAGATATAAGCATCCAGAGTAGCCATTATATTTGAGGTCGGGTCCCGCTCTAAAAAAGATAATATCAGAACAAGAACTACCCCAAATTACTCCCCAAATTATCACAGAGATTCCTTTGCCTTTCATGTATGGACTGATATTCTCCTTTTTCCATGTTTCACCTTGATAGTTAAGGCAAAAGCACCCAACATTTTCTTCTCCCTTTGCCAATCTCAATGCTATATTCATTACTGAATATTATTGCCTGCCAGCGAGCCATATCCCAGTCTTGGTGCTCGAGAGCCTATTTAGGGCGTACTTGGGCATGTTCCTCGAGTAGCTGAGGCCTCTCCTTGGCCCTCCAGTGCCCGTATCCTGATTCTTTGAGCATTCAAAGGATTGTACTATTGTAGACGTTGAATTGGGTTTGGAGGCGGATATCCCCATATGTAATAAACAGATTGATTTCAATTAAACATAGTATTAAAGCCCTACCTCTGGCACTTATTTTTCTGGGTCTGCCAGCTCGAGATCTTGATTCGTTGTCATATTATGTGGGATTCTGTTCCAGTGTATACTAAATCGTGGAACGTGCGATTCCAAGTTGGTCAGATATTTTTGGTATAGACCCACCTGCTAAGTTCATAGCACAAATATGACCCCTAGTATTTGGGCTCAGCTCATTTGCGCGTGGTCTATTTGTATTGACAGGTGCCAGGAGCCTGCGTGGCGTCAACATTTTCAATTTGAGGATTGTAATGTTGTTTACGCATGACGCGTTGACGCGATTTTGTACGGAGACTTTCGCACGTGACTATATATATATATACATGCGTACATACCTCTTAAAGGACCCATCGCAGGTCTAAACAAGTAATTCAACATAATGACATTGGTGACCATTCGTATACTGAGGCTGATCCCAGAGAAACTTGCTTACCACTTAGATAGAATTACAATAGGGTAAGTAACATATATAACTCAGAACTGCAAGGGTGCTAGGTGTATGATATGGTTTAAGTTTATAAGATAAAATAAAAGGGTCTATTCTCAACAAGTTTCCATAGTCTAGTGGTTAGGACGGCGGTCTCATACTAAGTATGACAGCCCCCATCTAAAGGGGTTGGAAATCCGCAAGCACGAGTTCGATTCTCGTTGGAAGCACTTCTATTTTTCTGGTCTCAATTTGCTTTACTTCTTTTTTGTCTCTATTCGACTTTATTTAACGATATTTGCGTCTTCGCTAGACATATTTGTACTTTTCAGATATATATTATATTGAATGATCTCCTGGCGTCCCCCAATCTTGTTTTACAGTTAAACCTCACCAATGCCCTTCATGTCCTAAATTTTCTCAACAGCCCAATGTCGTTTCCCCTTCCAGAAGCACCATCACCCAGCGGAGTCCAGTATCTAGTGTCGTACGAGTGCCAGAGATCCTATTATAAAACCTAAATATTCCTCGCAACACACAGTTGTGGTAGCGGGCCCTGGTCACGTTGTTGGATTTAATTCGGGAATTGCCGTTCCCGATCGGCCCATCTAACTCGCAGGGGCCCACCTGAAGCCTGAATTGCTTTTAGCATCCGACGTCGCACCTTGAGCCTTGGGGATACGCGAATACGACATCCTTAAACCCTACCACATCTTATGTGCAAACACTATTGGCGAGCTGCAGTGCCAATTAACATATGACCTTATAGAATTTCTCTGCGTCCAATAATTGCGCTGGCAACCGCGATCTTTTGTGATTTGGACCTCGTCGGTCCGATGATAAATCATTCGCTGTTCACGCCGAATGCCCTCACGTCGCAGCCATACAAAATCTCGGAGAGGTTGTTTTCAATGTAAGCGGAGACATGTCAAGGTCTGTGCAGTTTGATTTTCTGTCTTGATTTCTACATCTGCGCGGTGGACTACATACCAGGTCTGCTCCACGTCGTGTCTTAAAAGTTGTCCACATCGGATTAAACTGGGCTGAGCTTCGCTGACAACCAGGTATAGTGCGACGAGGAGCTTCCTAGATGTAGTTTGTGCAGGAAGCGAGGCCTAGATTGCGACTACCCCCAGTCCGGGGACGCAGATGGCCAGCTTCCTCTCACTCCACAAGGCTCCAATCTACATAATGACACACTTATTAGCTCCGACGGCTGGTCCGCACAGACGCGGATGCTAGAAATGAAACTCTTCCATCATTATACAATCGAAGCCTCATTCACGCTGCGGCAAGATGTCCTAGAGGCCAGCCACTTCCAAGTGGCCGTCCCGCGCCTCGCAACATCAAATCCCTTCTTGCTGGACATCCTGCTCGCATTTTCAGCCTTGCACCTGGCGTTCCTCGAGCAAGGCGACAGCAAATGGCTGGAGATTGCACTCAAGTACCAGAGTCGTGCATGCTCGGCCTTTAGTCGGGTGCTGGCCGATCTTGCGCCCGAGACTCTGGGGCCGGCGTTCATTTGTTCGATCTTCATCATGCTCTGTGCATTTGCGTACCCGTGTGTGTCGCAGAACCGGGATACGTTCGATCCGCTTCTGCAAGTGCTGGAAATCAACCGACTGCTTACCGGGTGCGCGTTCCTCTTCGAGCAGCTAGACAGCGTAGAGCAGCCAGAAGAGATCAAGGCGTGGTTTATCTATAAACGGAGAGTGGTGCTTTTGAAACAGGGGCAGGTAGAGGAGTGAGTCCTGCTTCAAACACTGTACTGCACCTGACCGGCTTTGCTGACAATACGTGCAGCGCACAGGAAGACCCTGGCCTAGAGCAGTTACAACGGTAAGCTCGTATCATCCTAGAACCCTACAATTCGCGACAAAGTTCTAAACCGCACAGGGACTTGCTCAAGTCACTCGATCGTCTCCGCAGCTCAATAGACTCGACAGAGTCCCCCCACAAAACGATATACCTCAGCACCTGGGACACGCTCCAAGAAATGGTCAAGGAGTGGCCGCGCGGGAGGAATCAAGGCGGAATTCTGGCGTTCCCGATTCACATCAGCAAGGAATTCATGGCGCGACTGCAGGAGGGAGACTGGATAGCGCGGATTCTATTCTTGCACTACGGCGTTGGGATGCATCTTCTTAGTAATAAGTGGTACGTGGGAACCTGGGGCCGCCGCCTGGTTGCGACGGTGCTTGGGCCACAGGAGGAGGTACCCGAGGTTTGGCAGGATACGGTCCAGTGGGCGAGGCAGGCGGTTGCCTATACGGTGCCATATGACGGGGAGAGACAAAAGGAGAAGAGCGAGATGGGGTTACGGTAACGAGGACGGTTTGTTGTACGTAATGGCTGTACACTCTGAGAACTACGAGTACAGAGTAGACTGCGCTATGCGGGGGGATCTACAGTGACCCCGACCCGTGACCCTCAGAATGACAGGTCGAGTCTGTCGGGTTCGAATCT
This sequence comes from Aspergillus foveolatus, assembly GCF_047715535.1. Classification (NCBI taxonomy): domain Eukaryota; kingdom Fungi; phylum Ascomycota; class Eurotiomycetes; order Eurotiales; family Aspergillaceae; genus Aspergillus; species Aspergillus foveolatus. The sequence goes on from NW_027396066.1 coordinate 1,034,897, forward strand.
TGACCACCTGGCGCTGACAGGGCAACGGGTAGTGATGCTGATGGTGGTCTTATCTGCCTTGCAGCAGGAACCCAGATCTCGTATCGGCGGTCGTCAAGATTGGAGACGGTCACGCAGCGACTCCAGTGCTAGTTTCGCGGCCTTATCAACCACTCACATTGTCGCTGGCCCTTTGCTTATCAATGTCCACGAGCGTCTGTCGGAGTCTTCGAGGCGATGCAGATTAATTCTCCAAAATGGTCGTCTTTCGTTCCAGTCTTTTCTGTATCCTTCTTCCTTATCCGGCCTGTCACCTCGCAAGACCGATAGAAGACGAGGCTGTCCAGTAAAGGGCGATGCAACTGCAGGGGTATGACGGCAACGCCCAGGATGTGGAGAAACAGGTACGAACGGGCACAACATCAGCCTCGCGCGGCTGTTACTGTTACTTTAATGCCCGCTTTATTTGGAGACCAAAGCAATGCTAATACTAAGCTATAATGGTGCAACCAGCCGCTTCTCCCAAGTCCTGACAACGAGCTGCAAGTTTCATTTTCACTCCAGAACCAGACGCGTAATTCAGGTTCAACGATGTCGCCGTCGCCGTCGCTGTCGCCATCGCGCCTTTTGAGGTTATCCGTCTGTACCACGCTCTGTCTAGTGCTGCTCGTTTTCCACGTGCCCAGTGTCCTTCCGTCACCGCTAGACTCGTACGATCGCTACACTCGCGCCCATAAATATGAGAGATCTGCAGAGGCTCATGATGGAAAGAGGGGTGCCGTAGCGAGCGAGAGCGCGATTTGCAGTAGGCATGGCACGGATATTATCCTGATGGGCGGGAACGCTGCTGATGCTGTGAGTTCTCCTTACATAGTACTTTCTTATTCCCGCGGTTTACTGCGCTGGGTTGAATTTCTTCAGTCGGGACGGCTGCTGATTCCGGTAGATGGTCGCGACGATGCTTTGTGTTGGGGTCGTTGGTGAGACCTACCTGTGGCCTTGGTGCCATACAATCAGCTGACAGCGTCGACCTAGGGATGTACCACAGCGGCATTGGAGGCGGCGGCTTTATGCTTGTTAAGTCTCCCGATGGCTCCTTTGAGTACATTGATTTCCGGGAAACCGCCCCGGCGGCGGCCTATGAGACAATGTTCAATAATTTGACTGACGCATCCACGCTTGGTGGGCTGGCAAGGTACGATAAATCTGACACCCCAATTGACTGCTCTGACAACCTTCAGCGGCGTCCCTGGTGAACTCCGCGGCCTGGAACTCCTCCACAGCAAGTACGGCTCTCTCCCCTGGTCTGTGCTGGTACAGCCGGCGATAAACACCGCGCGCAATGGGTTCCCTGTCGGCCAGGACCTGGTCCGATACATGGATTCCGCGGTTGGCGACGGCGAAGACTTCCTTGTCAATGATCCCTCCTTCGCCGTCGACTTTGCGCCGAACGGTGAGCGCGTCAAGCTCGGGGATACCATAACGCGGAAGCGGTACGCGAAAACGCTTGAAACAATTGCGGCCGAAGGCCCGGACGCCTTCTACTCGGGTCCGATCGCCGAATACACGATCAAAGCGCTTCAAGCTGCCAATGGTACTATGACGTTGGAAGACCTGCGCAACTATACCGCCGTTGTGCGGGATTACTCACAGATCAACTACCGTGGGTATCAGGTTACGAGCACGACTACGCCGTCGAGTGGAAGCGTTGCGATGAATATCCTTAAGGTCCTGAATACATATGAACCGCTGTTTACGCTAGAGAATGTCAATTTGAGTACACATCGGTTGGATGAGGCGATGCGGTTTGCGTATGGTCTGGTATGTGGGCGATCAACGTAGTAACGGGGTTGATTTTAGCTAACCATCTTGGTATTCTAGCGGACCGTCCTTGGAGACCCGGGCTTTGTTGACGGAATGAGCGAGTACGAAAGGGATATGATCTCTCAGCAGACTGCCGATGAGATCCACTCGAAAATCTCCGACCTTCGCACACAGAATGTATCTGCATATGATCCAGCTGGAATCGAGAGTTTGGAAACGTGAGTCTCTTATCGACTTTGTTCTAGACATCATCTTACAGAATACCTCCTGCAGACCAGGAACATCCCACATCGCCACAATCGACCGCTCCGGCCTTGCCGTCTCGGCCATCACCACCATCAACCTTCTCTTCGGCAGCAGAATCGTCGTGCCGGAGACGGGTGTCATAATGAACAACGAGATGGACGACTTCTCCGTCCCCGGCTCCTCCAACTCCTTTGGATACATCCCTTCCGAAGCGAACTACATCCGGCCAGGCAAGCGCCCTTTGTCCAGTTGCACCCCCGCAATCGTTACGCATCCCAACGGCACAGCCTTTTTCATCGCAGGGTCCGCAGGCGGCAGTCGAATCATCACCGCCACCGTGCAAAACATTATCCACGCCGTAGATGAGGGCTTATCTGCCGCCGAGGCGCTTGCCAGACCGCGATTGCATGATCAGTTGATCCCGAACCAGGTCGCGTTTGAGTATGCGTACGATAACTCGACTGTTGCATTCATGGCCGCGCGCGGGCATAATGTTACGTGGATGGCGCCCGGAACTAGCACGGCGCAGGCGATTAGGGTCTTGCCGAATGGGACGTTTGATGCGGCAGGAGAGCCGAGACAATTGGATGCCGGGGGCTTTGCGGTCTAAATTTCACATCTAAGGTGAATCAAGAGATTAATTGTGTATCGTAGTGGAGGTGGGCCAATAGTAGGTATAGACTTGCAGTACATATGCGGTAGGGTCAAGCTTAGGAATAGAATTCGGTGGACAAAGGACATATAAATTATAGTACATACACGATAGCTCTAATTGGACAAACTGTCAGTCATTATTGTTGCTATTTAGTTTGAAAGATATTTATATTCGCATAGATCAATCATAGTCTTATGTGGTCTGTGCACAAAGGCTCCGCTTAAAATCCAACCGAATCCCAAACTTCTTCCCCGGATTTGCCTAGGCCGATGCGATGTGACCGACTCGTTCTCCTCTTTTTCATTTCAGCACAATGCCACAGTCATCATTTACTGGGTTTGGTAGCCGGATATAAGCCGAGCGCGCCGTTGATAGCTGCCTAGGTGGAGGACTGCCGAGGGGTGGATTGTGGATGGTTGTCTCCGTGTGAGTGAAATAGCAGTTTGAAGGACTTTCCTGTCTGCGTTTATTCTTGTGTTAGTTCTATGTTCCTTATTCAAGCCATTTTCTGGATCTCACCTCCTCTGCTTTCTCTGGTTTCCCCATTGGTTCCTTCCCCCTCTTTTTACCAACAAACACTTACACCTGCGCGCATATGGTCAGATAGCCAGAATCCAGATCGCACACAAGCGACAAGGATATAGAAATGGCGAGAATAGGTCGTGAAGAGAAGGGAATCTCGTCCTTCTTTTGCTCCGCTAAACCTGTCCCTTGCAAGCCTAAGACCAAGAGCAAGAAGAAAACGAAGAGCAGGACAAGCACCAACAACCCCGCAGTCAAAGAGCCAACCAACCTCCTGACCACGAAGGCTGAACTCAGTGACAACGCCCAGGTCAATGTCAACACAAAAGAACTCGAGTCCGTGCCTAAACCGGTACTGCTACCCTCCGTCGGAGGAAACCCAGACAGCGGAAAAGATGAAGGACGTGTTGGTGACATCGACCTCGATGCGGACCCCCTAATATCAACGGATTTCGATGATGATACCTACTCGCCTCTTTTGAGATTTATTTGCGAGCACAGTTTCATGCGGGACAAGCATTACCCTGTCTCATTGTCCTCGCGTCAACAGTTCGTCCGGGATGTACATGAGGAGGCTGGTGAGCTAGGATACAAAGAGAAAGAAGTTGATAGAGTGCTCCTTGATATCAAGCGCTATTACCTGAAGAGCGTTGGATCTGCAGCTGCATTTTCCGAGGGGATAGAGTTTGGAGACGAGGTTGATGACTCTGGTCCAGCTTCGCACGAGTTTGAGGTGCCGAGCTCGAGTGATCAGAAGACTTTTAAGCACAAGAGGGAAGAAGCCTTGACTAGGGCTGGCAGCTTGGTGGAAAAACGGCTTGTCAATACCACGAGCCTCTCCGGACGGACTGCGCTAACTCCCTGTGACGCCCTTGATCATAATGATGTAGCCGGGAAGGGGAAGCTATCAAGATTCCAAAGGAAACGGAAGCGAAAGCGTGAACGGAGGCAGGGTCCAGACCAGCCCCATTTTGAGGCCCACAAGGGAGCGAGGCAAAATGCGTTTACCATTGACCTTGAATATCCTAAGGTTGCTCCTCTGAATAAGGCAGAGAAGCCGTTGATTTGCGGCGATGGCAGAATGCAACAAGAGCCGCGAAATATGTCAGAGAACAAGATACAACGCACCGCTGGATGCCAATCCTCGCAGTCTTCGTTAGAGTGGGACTGCAGGCATAGCGGTGCAGTACGGGAAGATCCTATTGTGCTGGATTTTTAAGAACCGATGATTTGCCGGGGGTGACAGCCGGCGATGAGGTGAGGTCAAAATATTTTATGCACCCAACTATCGGGAATCTCAATAAAGGAAGACCTGCTGATATTGAATCATCGCCCCTGGTCCGCAAACATCGCTCTATGCCAGAACATGTCTTGAGCATGGCCGAGGACATTGGCATGCTTTCTGACATTTTGCTCTCCGACTCGACTTTGAGTGATGTACCCAGCGACATTGATTCCCTTCCTAATAGCCCTTGTGCGTCTCCTGATCGATCCCTATCACTTCAGCGCTGCCTCACGGAGAGCCTCGCGGAGGTAACCGGGACTCCAAGCGATCCTGTCACGCCTACACGTTGCGTTACTCCCTGCGATGCGAGGGAGCATACGCCACACCCACTTGACCTTTCGTTAGATCATATACTCATACCAGAAAAAAGACCCCGTCTTAAACCAATAAGGATATCACGCTATTTCCAGAGGCCGTTCGTTAACGAAGACTCTTGCCTGCCGTTCCCTCCAATCGATGCACCAGCCTTTGGTTTAGTACAAGAGCAACTCGCCCACAATCCATTCCGCTTACTCCTCGCAACGATCTTCCTCAACCGAACACGTGGCGGCGTTGCGCTTCCCATCCTATTCCAGGTCTTCGACAGGTACCCCACGATCGAAGCAATGGCCGCGGCCAACCCACACGAGCTGGTATCCATGATCCACCGCCTCGGCTTTCAGAATCAGCGCGCAAGGAAATGCATCGCACTAGCGCAGACGTGGCTGAGTTGTCCGCCTTCCCGTGGCAAACGGTACCGGAAACTCAACTACCCACGCAAGACTGATGGCCGGGACGTCAAAGCCGGTGAGTGTATCGACGAAGAAGATCAGCGGATAGCTTGGGAGATTGCGCACCTTCCTGGGGTGGGAGCTTATGCCTTGGATAGCTGGAGAATCTTTTGTCGGGATGAGTTACGGGGTCTGGCTAAGGACTGGAGAGGGAATGGTGCTGCGTCAGCTGGGTTCGCCCCCGAGTGGAAGTCGGTGCTGCCGCAGGATAAGGAACTTCGCGCTTATTTGACGTGGATGTGGCTGAAGGAGGGACTGATCTGGGATCGGGAAACAGGGCAGACTGTAAAAGCGAGCGAGAAGGTCGTGCGCGCTGCGAGGCGTGGTACAACGGCTCACATTGAAGAGGGGAATTGGGTTCTCGAAACGTCGCCGGTCAAGCGGGGGTAGACTGAGCTGGCACGGCTTTTGCTTGCTATGGGCCATGGGATCTCTACGGTGAACCCTTAACCCTGGGGATATTCAATGATAGCTAGTCTAGCATTCTTCTGGGTATTGTACCTTGTATCGTTAGAATAATCCTGTCTTGTCACACTATATAGTTAGAGTACTGTGCCTAAGGCACTAACACTAGCTTTGGTGCCTCAGGATCTAAAAAGGCAACGAAGGCAACAAGCGTAAAGACAAACACAACTTCACCAGCAAACAATCATCAGCCAACTGTCCTTTGTATGCTCTATGCAACTTCACGGCCAACAATCCATCCCAAGTTCATCAACCCTTCATGCTCAATTCAATCTAATCTCTTAATTCTCCAACATTTCGTTAGGCTTCCATGCAGCACGGTGCACCAGGTTGCTCCACAAAGCCCACCTTGAACGCTCCATCGAACTAAACCTCGCCTTTCTCGATTAAACGGGCCTCAGCGGGGAACTGCCTGGGCCCTACGCTACCCTCACCGCAAAATCCTCCACCAGCCTTCCTTCGTCAATCATCCATCACTTTGCTGGTTCCTGGTTCCTTACTTCACCAGGGATTACTTTTTGCTGCCCTTACAGATTCCCATGAGCGACAGCATGTCGCATGACCCTAAAGTTAGCTGTTGGTGATCCAGTGACATAAGCGCCTAGCTACGAACCCAACCACTCAGATCTGCGATCCTTACGTCGCCCAAGCGCCAGACGACCCAACCTACGGAATACTCCGTACAACTACCGACAACACGACATTCCGCGGTTCGGCTCAGCGACATCTCCAGACTACAATTGATAGCCTGCTTGTTGTCGACGGATTGTCCGACTGAGAAAGCCACCTTTCACAACTACGAGGTAACTAGTACAGTCACAACGAAACCGGAGCAGGGAAGACTTCCCCGGCCGTGGTCGTCGTCTCTCACCTTCCATCCCACGAACCTCCAGCTCCATCCGCCATGTTTCTACCCCTGAGACTAAATGACCGCGAACGGAATAGGAAACTCTCATCATCGTCATCTGCCTCGCTCAAATCAAAACATCGTCAACACCGGTCCTCGTCCCAGAAACAGTCCAGCCGCCCGTCAACCAAGGATCCAGACGACCCCGAACCACCGGTCCGTGCCTCTACCCCTTCCGCCTCCGCTCCCAAGTCCCGCAAGCAACGTCGGTCCTCTATGCCTGGCCTCGACAGCGCCAGCCGCTCCGGCACGGCCTCCTTCCTCGAATCGAGAACGAGCTTGCCGTACCCGACTTTTTCGAAGGCTCATAGCAGGGAGGCCGTTGGCAAGCCGGGTGTTCCTACACCAGATCCGACCGACCTGACCGAACACAATCGGGATGATGAAGATAAGGTGGATAGCAAACAACAGCGCCCTGCCAGTCAAAATGCGCCGCCGAGTCCGCCCTTAACGAGCGTAGACCAGCACTCGCGCAAAGGCAGCACGGTCGACGACAAGGGAGAGAAAACTACTGAGAAGGTGAAGGATGGAAAGACTAAAATCAGAATCAAGACAGAATTGAACCGGTCGTCTTCCAGCCTACGCGCAAAAAAGGATGATAGTAGCAAGTCCAGCAAGGTTACAGTACGGCCAGAAACTCCCAAGTCGACATCAAAACGGTCAAGCCATAGTAAAGACTCTCCAACTCGAACCACCAGCCACAAGTCTTCCAAATCAAAACTCGACCAGGAGCGCAAACGCACTACTGTCTCTCCTTCTCGCTCGCCGCCAACTGTCCGAGATGCAGGTTTGGGATCCGCGAACGGCTCCGACGCAACCATCGCGGCCCCTCGTCATTCTCCTAGAGTCAAGAGTCCTGAGAAACCACCGTCTCGCAATCAAACGCGTTCTTCCATGTCAAATCGTCCGGCTTCCGCAAATCGCAATCGCGCGCCTTACGAGGTTGCGATGGAATATGGACGCCCACCGACCGTCGGCTCCACTTACGGCACCCCCCCTCCGCCTCCTCCTCCCCCAGATGTCCCGGTCTCAAACCCACGCGTTGACTATCTCCTCCATAACGGAGGCTTGGATTACCAGGTTCCCAAGTCGCTCCTTCTAAGCACGGCATTCGGCGATCAAGCACAGCTTCAGCCTCATCTAGCAGCCAGTAAGGTTTTTGAGCCCTTCAGTCGTCTTCTAGATGACTATCAGACTGTCATGAATAAAAATGGTTCACTCGCGGTGGCTACTGGGTCTCGTTCTGTGGCTCGTCGCCTTCTCGACCGCCTAGAGGCCGTTTTTGCCCGCGATATATCATCAGAGTCGTGCCGCTGCTTGGTGTGTGAGCAAGATGAGTTGGAGGATATCCCATCAGGCGTCAGTTGGGGCGAAGTGCTGGAGTTGGTTTCCGGGCGCCGGGAACTTCCTAATTGGCCGCCATTCCTACTCACAGCAGAACTGGGCGCCGCGGACCTGTCTGGTGAAGAGCATATTCCTATGCAGAAATTGGACATTGACGTTCCGGAAGAGTATCGTGACCATTTCCTTCGGCAGTCCCGGAAGACCAAACTCGCCGTTGATAAGTGGCTGTCTGAGCAAGTCGAACAGCCCACAAGTGCGCCGGAGGAGGTAGATGATGAGACACTGACCTTTGCCATGTTGACCCACCTTGGAACAGAGCAACGGCCCATATTCCGTGCCCTGCTTGGGATTTCGTCTACATCGCCTACTCCACGACCAGATGGACAGCCCCGAGAGCGACCTGCTGCTCTAATTTCCTCGTCCTATGCGATTCAACGCCTGTACCGTTTGCCGTCTCGACCCCGGGATCCCGAAACTGCGATGTACATGCTCAACAATCCTGGAATACACCATGTTCTAGCCACCCTCGCGGCTATCAGCGACGATGAATGGGATATACTGATATCAGGTCGTTTTGATGGATTCCTCCGCAGTGGAGCCGAGGACTCCCTACCCAACGGAACACCCAACCGTTGGAGCCACAGCCGATCGAACACCCCATTCAGCGCTGGCGGAAGGATGTCACGAGGCCCTACACCCAACCCACTCGACCGCCCAATGAGCCAACCTTACGGCGGTCCAGGATCACCGGGCTCATTCGGCGGCCCGATAGCTCTAGACGAGGAGATGGAGATTGCTGCATTGGCCGAAGTTGAGCGAGAAATCTACGCCGGTATGGAAGCCCTTGAAGACGCGTTTGAGGCACTGCATTGTAAAGCAGAAGCTGTGCGTCTTGCCCTGCGTGAGCGCGGCGCGGGCCTCTCTATCGCCAACCAGAATCGACGCGGGACATATGTTGAAGCGCGCCTGGGTACTCCGGCGTCGCAATACCCGTGGGAAAGCGGTACGGACGACGACTTTCTGGACGATACGTATTCCCTCGCGCCAGATGACTCAGCCAGCAATATTAGCTCTAATCGCAGGCGGCGCCCGAAGCGACGCACTGAGCGCCGCACCCCAGCTCCTGTTGAGGAGGAAGATGAGGGTGAAGAGGGGGAAGCTGTTGGGCGGCGTGACAGTCGGAATTCTAGAAGACGATAAATATATACCTTGTCGCCCATTCCACTCCTCTCCATTCTCCAAACCGTTGTTCATATTGTTGATTCTTGCATATTCTCTTCTGTCGACACACTATCGCTCTCCCGCTCACCGGTCCATTGCTTTTTTTTTTTATAATTTTTCATCATCAGCAGCGTTACGACACGAAACTTGACGACGAATTGAGCCCATGCCATGCCATTCCATGCAATGCAATGCTCCTTCTCAATGAATGAACGGAGACACAGCACGAATGAAAACCAGAATCATCTAATATACCAAGAGTAGCTTGTATTTGTGTATGTCTAGCAGTGGGGAAACCCCATCAAACAATATTGATTTAGCCTGCTCAGTATATCCACCCCTACCCTGCCTGATGTCGCTGACAGACTGGGAGTCTACTGCACTGCATTGCATTGACCTTGAGGTCGTGTTTGATCGCGACAAGAAATTGTATATCCAAGGCTTATCATCTTGGTTCCTTTTTTTTTTAGCCTAGCCTACCTAGATTGGGGAAATACAGCAGTAGGTCGCTTATCTTGTGTTGTACCTGCAGGCGCACAGGCAGTGGCCCGGTTGTTGCGTGATTTTTTACCTCTTGATAGTCAAGACTATTACTACGACCGTTGCCTTTTTACTCCAACGTAATATTACTGAGTTCGACGATAGGCGGAGAATGCGCACAGATGCGGAGTAGCCGATTGGCTTTACTGATCGTAATCAGGGAACTTCCTGGTCCAGTTGAAATACCTCGAGAGTACCAATCTAGGTGCTCTAAGTGATTGAGCATGCGGTGGCCTCTACCTCACATACATACACCTAGCTACATATTACATCTCAGAGCAAGATCTCAACATACTGGAATGCAAATGCAGAGACTAAAGGTAAGGCAGTCTGAGTAGGATAGTTTGTCCATTTAAGCCTATAGCACAAGGGGGTACTCCGCTTACCTACCATTGCTGTGGTTCATGACTCATAAGCGAGAGAAGAAACTGCCAGGCACGATGGCTTCAACAAGGGAGCACGGTATCTACTCCATTGTCACTGCTCGAAAAACGGAATATTCGAACCTCAATGAGACAATTCGCTCCGTTCGCTGGTTCTGAATGAATTGTGGCGCTGGAGGGGGCGCCCACTGTAATGTGCTGTAAAGCTGAACGCTTATCGGTGAGGAGAGGCACCCGCGCAGTACCTGCATTTGCCTTAGTTTAGGCGTCCAAAGGGATAGCATCTCCACGGGCCGCAGGCTCAAACGGGAAAGTGCGTGGTGCGCGCTTTGCCGCCAAGATGGGTTAGTTCAGTGGCTGATTCCAGAAGCACTTTAATAAGCGTTTACGACGTCGTACAGCAGGAGTAGGACGAGGAGGACGAGGAGGAACGCACAGCCCCCGCATTCGATAGACATTGACCTCGTTCTATATTATAACACATGGAATGGCATAATATAGTATACTTTCAGGATTCAGACTATGTAATGAGTCTGAGGCGAAGTGGGCTGGGATCCGCGGCGTTCGAAGCCCAGTGCCCAGAGTAGGCAATTGAATTGGCTTCAACGATCAAGCCTCTCGCATGATTTTTGACCTTGGCAGTGTCATGATTTGCGGCGTCAATAGATTTATTCCGTCCATTGTTCGATCTTTCAGTTATCGTACGACGGGCGCCTGGATATGATAGTATTGAACAGAAACTACCTAGTATCGTGGACAAAGTAGTTCTCCGTTCATGGCGGGGAAGAACTGATGATCGACAAGTCCTCCGATCCAAAGTCCAAATAATCGTGCACGGTACCGCAGCTGACCCTTGGAGAACCATGGGGTTAATGAACGATACCTCCTGCAACAAGATGGCAGCGGCAGGGTCCTGGTCATGATGCGATAAGACGAAGCCAGTTCCAGAAGTATTGCGATCCCGACTATCAATCCCTTCCGACACTCTTCGAGGATCCTGTAACCTTTAGTCTGGTATTTATTACATGAGAGTCAGGTGAGATCTCTTTTATTGCACCATACGGAATAGAAGGCACCATCCATGCGGTTGTAGCGTACGCTGTTTCTTGGCGGCTTCCCAAATTGAACCGAACAAATTCCGTGGGCAACAGCCCAACAGTCCAACAGGGCGGGTTCTTGGAGCCCTGGATGTCATGTCATGGACTCGAGCGCTCGTATGTTAAGGGGTAGAACCGTACGAACTCTATCCTAAGGCAGAACCATGGATGGCCAGCCGCAGCCCGAAGACCCAATTCAGAACAGCCCAGAAAAAGCAGATCACCATTATCCACGTCTGCTGCATGACAGTTGGAACCATGGGCCTCGATTTGAGCAATAATGATTGACAGCAAGGACCGCGGGATGGTAGCCCTGGTCAACTAGGTTTCGTCCCTCAGACCCTGTGGTCGCTCATTCGATTAATTGCATCCCAGCGCCACGGCTTTCGCCTCCGCAAGAGTAATTACTCCAAACCGCCGGGCTAGGCAGTGCGGGGTTATCGAATAGTAGAAACGTAGTCGAAAGTCTGGATTGATTGTCGCGGTGTTATTGGTGATGAAAAAGCGGCTAGTGAGTGACTTGCTGCGCCGAGACTCGAGAGAACCATACTTCATGAAGCTGTTGGCTTGCGCCTGAGGTTCGCTTGCGTCAGCAGCTCGTGGTTTCTGTGAGTGTTCGATTCGAGTCCAGAGGTTGGGGTGTGGGAACCTTCAGCCGTCATGGCCACCGAGAGAGTGGACCGGAATAATTATTATTCCGTCGATAGCCCGACCACCGAGGCTCTTGCCATTCAAGAGTCGTACGCTATGTATGTAATTATCTTTCCGCCACCAATCAACCTCAAACCCACTAAGCTCAACGGCGTCAGCTCTTTTGATCCTATCTCACCAGCGCCTCGAAATTTTCAGCTCCGGGCTTACTCCTGTTATCAATTGCTAGGGTGCAAAGGTGCAACGTCAAACTTTGGCAGTATTCGGAGCGCGTTGGGACCCCCGATCGATGACAGTGTCAATCATGAAACAGCCGAGATCCAGTTGCCGTCAACTATTGGAACTGTGGCTGTCATTTCCAGATTGAGACTCAGGACAGGAATAGCCACTGTGGTCACATGGGCAGCGTGTCTCTCATCGTACCTCTCATCGCTCCCGTCAATCTTCAGCACGGCTCCGCACGCACAATTTACAGGGTATTGTCGAAGGCGAGTGGAAACACATTCAGGCATCAGTTCCTCGGCTCGTATGCCGGGACGGCACTGGGTCCCTCGAGAGGCTGAAAGACAATTTGGAGATGGACTCGCATAACTTTTGCCGGACCAGAGACAGGTCTTTTTGAATTGGAGCCGACGCGAGTCCTGACTATAAGCACAGATCGTCGTTCGAGAAAGAGTACAGGCTGCGTACGAGAAATGCCCCTTTGAGAAGGAGAGCGGGAATCTTATAAGCCGCTTGTCCCGAAAAAGTGCGTTATATCCGGAATGTGCTCCAGACTCTAACCGATCGGCGGGAGGTGTGGGCCGGTGTGGGCTCGGCAGTCATGCTACACTTGGCTGGATTGATGACGGCCGTTTGATTGGGGAGCACAGAGAGGTGATCCTAGATTGCCATGCTAGCTCGTGGCCGGGTTAGTTTTCCATCCTTCTGTCTGCGGGGTTACACGTAAGTTGCATTGCTGCCCTTTCAAAGTGCAAAGCCCAGGCAAGCTTTCGACCCTCACGCTAATCTGCCTCAATGCTGGGCATCACACATCAACATGCTTGGCTGTATATTGCGAGCACACCAGTGCTGACGGCGCCACTGGTCAGACAGGGATTCGAATTGCGGCGCTGCTTATTGTTAATGTATAAGCCAGGTTTCAGCTCCATCGAGAGAGCTCGAAGGCTCGATGGGCAGCACCAAGTACGGAGTACACCGTACTGTAAGTGTACTGAATAGGTACTTTTGGCTTGGCCTTGCTGTCGTTGAATACTACTATATAGCAGATTAGCAATACCTCTATCCGGTTGCCGGCAGTGCAGCGTCGTCGCTCTGCCGTTTCGCTTCCCACTTTCCACTGTTCCAGATGCAGTATCCGTACTCCCCCAGCTGTACTGCTTCTTATTCGCTCCCTGAGCTTCCCCCTGTCTGATTGATGGGTCCATCTCGTGTCGGACTCGGCCGTTCACGCCTCTAGAATCCAAACCTGATCCACCTCGGTCTGAAAACTGGTACACTTCGTGGGGTTGTTAACTGCGACTGTCGTATGGCGCCAACTCAAAACTCGCCCCAGGCTCAGGATTGCTTCTATACGTCAGTACTAGCTTCGCTACCTTGTCCCTTTTGATCCTTCAAAATTCTTCAATCACAATATTTTTATTATACCACTGTCTTCGCTCCCTTTTTAACTTTTGTATTCTGTGAAAGTGGGTAGATCTCGCGCCCAGAGTGAGGGAAAGGGATAGGATCAGAGGGCATCCCGAGCTTATTGACTGAATTTGCAAATCTGCTCCAGTTCCATTTCAAATACTCTGTCAGTCCCGACATCTTCCCGAAGCGCGACTTCTTGCCCCAGCACAGAAGTACAACGACCTCAACAAGTTCCCCGGTGGATGATGCTTGCGGCGCTTCCAAGCACTATACCGTCCTGAACGACCACGATGAGCCTATTCAAGGCGTTCCTCTCTCTAGCCAGCAGCAATGACGGCAGTCACCCCCTCTTCCCAAGGGTAGCCTATGTGGAGGGTGATACTGGTTCGGGGGTCGATATTGATCCTCTGCCGGAGGAGCATCGCAGGGGACTGGTGGCTGTTTTTGTCATGGCCATTCTCTCTACAGTCGCTACTTTTATGTTGATTTCGTTCATTACCTACAGACTGATCTTCTGGCGCGGAAGCTACCAACGGTACATCGGTTACAATCAGTACGTCGTTCTCATTTACAACCTGGTCATCGCAGATATCCAGCAGTCGCTCGCTTTCTTGATATGCGCCAAGTGGTATGCGGACAACAAAATCTCGGCAAATACGGCAGCCTGCTTTCTTCAAGGATTCTGGCTCCAAGTCGGAGATCCGGCAAGTGGAATTTTCGTGCTCGCTATCGCTTTCCATACCTTTTACCTAGTCGCCTTGGGTAAGAAGCTAAGCTACCGGGTCTTTGTTTCAATTGTGGTCGGCCTTTGGGTATTCGTTGCAGTCCTTGTTATAATCCCAATTGCGGCTCATGGGAGACAGGTGTTCACTCCCTCTGGTGCTTGGGTAAGCTTTTTCTCTTTTGCTCTTTTTGGCCTCGTGGCTAACTTGGACAGTGTTGGATTGACGAGAACTACGAACCCATTCGACTTGGCACGCATTACTTTTGGATTTTCTTCGCGGAGTTTGGCACGGTTTCCCTATACGCTATTCTATGGTTTCAACTCCGTCGACGTATCAAGCAGTCCGCCATTTTGGGAAGCAGTCATATTGAGAGTCTAAGGCGCCTTCGTCGCGTGGTCGGATACATGGTTATATACCCAATCGCTTACATTATCCTATCCCTTCCTTTAGCCGCAGGACGAATGGCAACCGCACGAGGAGATACTCCGAGCGTCGTCTACTTCTGCGTCTCTGGTGCGCTCATTACAAGTTCTGGACTAGTTGATGTCCTTCTCTACACACTCACCCGAAGGAATCTGATTATCGAATCCGAGCCGAGCTTGGACAAGAGCTATCAAAAGTTTGCCAGCGGGAAGAACCGACTCAACACCACTACAGACCCGAAGAACATGCGGACCGACATTAGCGCTCTACACACATACAAGGGCAACGACGAAGAAGAGCAAACCCGAGACGGCTCAACCGACGATATCGTGAAGAACATTGGCGGCGGTGTCGAGCTGGCTCCTATAGGAAAAGTGTATCAGCACACCACCATCGAGATCACGTCCGAACCCGCATATCCTTCGAATGGCGACGCCAGTGGCCGATCAAGTGCCGATTCTCTACAGCCAACAGGCAAAATGTCCCCAACGGCAAGGAGATGGGGAAGATAGAGTGCCTGCTTTTCGACTCACGCACGCATTGCTTTTGCTTCATTCCTTCTTTCGGCCGACAGCGCCTGGCCGACCAACTACACCTCATGCCCAAACTGTACCTTACGTGGTTTAATGGATGCCCATAACTTCGAGACTCTCTTTGATATACTACTTCGGTGGTCCTTCTCGTCTTCAAAAATAACGGATTATTCTTGTCGATCGTCAATCTTCCCGATTTGTACCCATATTTTTACCCATATTTTTTAACTTCTCCTTGAAGTCGACTGCGAGCAGATATACCCTACTTGGTGACGAGTTCTATGAGTGGATTCATTTCGTCCTTTATAACCCTTTCTCCTGCTGCGGGTGGTTTATGTGATATTTCCCATGTTCTCCCTGTATATAGAATTTGCTTCTCACCTTGTCGACGGGTCTACGGGATAGTCGAACGCCTACGTATATATTCCCTTCTTGTCTACGAATAACCTGCTGTACAGACTCCGTTGGACAAAGACCCTCTGTCTCTACTATCTACACCTTCCCCTATCCAGAAAATCCAAACCTAGACTGACTGGATCATTGTGCACGACTACTCTGTAGTTGCGCCTTACGCTCATTGTTGATCATGCTGATCCTATTTGGCAGGCACAGGCATATGACGGCCTGAGCGGATCAACTGATCGGCCAAAGGAATAATGGTGCGCCGTGCATGGCGAATGTCGCTACGATTAGCGCAGTGATTAACGGGCGGACTATTGAAGTTCAAAATCTCCTACAGCCGCGGAATACAGAGTATTCTTTTCCGAATTCCGTCACCGACAACCTGTTCAGGCTCTTTCTTCACGTCATTGCCTCTCTGGCGCGTCGATCAAATCATTATAATGTGCTCGCGATACTCAAAGCAGGCACCGAGGACGTTGCAATTTCCATGACTCTGGTTGCTAGGAAGCCGGTTTGGGGACTGAACGAGCGGCTGAAGTTTAATCTTCGTGCATCTGAGGTCTCTGAATCAGTTTTTCTTTCCGAATCCTGCTCCCAGCATTGGGTCGGATGGCGCCGGGCCAGATAGCAGGATTTGCGTTATTCTACATGTTTGACTACTAGTGGCGTAGATGCTCAGGCTAAACTGGCTAGTGTTACTAGCTGGCAATCTAGTGTACTGCAGTAAAGCACCGGTTAATGAACCGCGGCAACTTGTTGTTGCCACAATGCCATCTCATGTGTGTGGCCCACTCCTAACTGATCCTTCGCTCGGTAGGCTTTCTGCAGCCTGCAAGGCTGTGTTGGAAGCTAAGATTATCATCAGACAGTGATTTTAATAGCAGATCCGATAAAAGGCATAGATATCGTACTCGTCGCCTTGTAGTCTTATGCACGAAGTAGGAATACCGGCTATTTACACCCGGCTTCCGATTCCCGTCTCTCGGTTAGTTTCCGAACAGACTGGGGCCAAGGTATGCATATGTGTAAGCCACAGTACACAATGATCAGTATTCGGCATCGCTACCAGGGACCGAGACTGCCGACTGACAAATACAGCGTATATCAATGACGGGATCGGCGTCATAGGACAGTCGTGGGACATGAGATGTAGTCGTCTCTTAGTGGGTTCTGATTGTCTGGTACGATTCATGCCTTGCTTACTGACTACTCATACCTGCACTGATATTTGCGGTGTGAACTGAAGAGTGAAGGGTGACAACGACAAACATGGTATACTCTGTACTAGCAAAGTCTGCTGATATGCTGATCGGCAAGCCGCGGGTTGATCATCAAGAGACTGGGCAGTCTGGAGAACGCAGGTATATCCTGTATATTGCCGATTACTGTGGTGCTCCGCGGTACTGGCCTAGATAGAGAGTAGAGAGCAGAGCGTAGACGAATTCCCCTCCGATCTGTGCTGCAGTCTACACTGTAGATTGTGTAGTTATCTGTCACCATCACGGGCACAACCGGACCCAGAACGAACCCACCTGAACCAGGGACAGAACCGGGGCCAGTACCGAGCATGTTGTAGCGGCGGAACCGCAAACTCAAAAGCATTCCGTAGTAGCAGTGGCCGTGGGACTCTTGAGACCCTCATAAAATCATGGATATTGGCGCGTAACAACTGACCAGATAAGGTTCCCTAGGGCAGTCGTGAGTGCGTGAAACGGGCGAGTCCCCACAGACAGCGACAGCGTCTGTGAAGGGAGGTTGTGAATTGTATATCGTACATAATCTCCGCGGGCGCGATCGGCGATACCACATGGCCCTGGTCCCTGAGCACTGGTTAAACGTATTCGGCAACTTCGGTCGGGTTGAATGACAAATACAGGATTGATATCGACGATTACTATACTGTAATGGGTTAGGTATGAGGCGCTGGACAGATGTATGCTAGAAAATTATAGTGATCGTTGGTGCCGAGTATCTTTGAGAACAGCGCGGAGTGGTAGAAGCGAGCCGGAATCCAGTCGCGTGCTTCAAGTGCGACCGATGCTTTCATACGTGCTGATAGTTTAGAATAAGAAGGAAATGTATCAATAAGTTTCCATAGTCTAGTGGTTAGGACGGCGGTCTCATACTACGTATGACAGCTCCTATCTAAAGGAGTTGGAAATCCGCAAGCACGAGTTCGATTCTCGTTGGAAGCACTTTCTTTTTTTTTTTTTCCAATTTCTTTTTTTTACTTGGTTTCTTCATGTTTTGTTTTGTCATTAAGACTCGAGATATTGCAGGGTTCACGAGTACCTCTGGTAACAAAGCAGCTGCATGCTTTGGGTGCCTATCTGCTCCTCACTCTAGCAATTGCCCAGGGACGCATGAAAGGTTACACTCTCCCGCCTAAACCCTACATACCAAACCCTATTATCAAAAAGCCTGCCGTGATCAGAATGAACCAAAGGCAGTGCCACCGCTATGCTCTCCCTCCCAGCTCGGTGGCCGGTCCTCGCTCGCTCTTCCCCATTCACTCTCTTCTTCTCCCAGTACCAATTCCAGTGTTCCTCCTTCCGTAAAGAACTCATGCCCGATCCAACTCTTGCCGTAGGCCTCTCCATTTAACCACGCCTTCTGGATATATATACCACTATACCGCGGATCGAAGTTCTTGATCCTGATAATCGCCGTTCTACTCGTAGATGGATTCTTTACGGAGACCTCCTCAAAGAACGGCGGAGTGATGAGATACACATTCTGCCCGGGATTCGGGAACAGGCCCATCATGGCAAAGGCCGTGAAGGCGCCCATCGCGCCGGAGTCGTCATTCCCGGGCAGCCCAGAGAATGAGGCGTTGAAGCGGCTGGGGATGTAGCTGTGGACGCGTTTGGCAGAGAGAGCTGGGCGCCCTGCGTAGTGGTATTGGTAGACTGTTAGGAAGACTGGCTCATTGCCTAGGTCGGCCAGGCCCGATGTGTGAAAGTAGTCGAGGCGGGATGTGAAGGCAGAGTCGCCGCCGAGGGTGCGGATCAGGGACGACATGGCGTGGGGGACGTAGCTAGAGTTGCACTGTTAGCTTGTTATGGTTAGCTGGATGGGCTACGTACAATTGATACTCCCAAACACTTGACTCGAACGTCTCAGAGGGGTTACTTGTGAGCGAGCACCACGAGCCAGAAAGCGCACTGCAGGCGATAGGATCCTGGTATCCCCAGCTCCCATTGAGGTATCTTGGCTGGAAAAATCCGACAAACCCCGTATCCGTCCCGTTAACAAACGAAGTCTGGTCTTTCTTATAAAGATTTCGCCAATTCCCAGAACGAGCCAGGTACGTTTCATACTCCTGTCCTTTTCCAAGACCCCGTCCTACAGTCGCAACGCAGAAATCGTTATAGGCGTATTCGACTGTTCGCGAAATGCTCCGCGAATTCGTGCCAAAGCCCAGATAGTCAAAGTCCAGGTACGGAATGTACCCCAGACGCTTCCAGCTCTGCAGCCCGCCGCGGCCCTCGTATGACCACTCCAACGGCTCGTTTTCCGCGTCGTTGACCATGGCCTCGTATGCGAGCGACCAATCTATTGGGCCGGTAAGGTTCTTTACGTATGCGTCCGCGAGGACGACGTCTGCATTGGATCCGCCCTGTGTCCAGCCCTTGCAGAGGCTCATACGACAGTCTGGGAGGTAGCCTTCATGTTTGTATGTATCTAGGAGACTTCGGACCATGCGTGACTGGGTTTCCGGGTCGATAATAGTTAGCAATGGGTGTTGGACTCGGAAGGAGTCCCATATACTGGTATTCCATGTCAGCGGCCCATGCCCATAATGACGACGAGAAAGCCTACCAATAAAACGAGTCATAATACGGCTCGTCACTCTCCCAGAGCGGATTCTCCCCCGTCATATCCTGCGGATCGAGCATGTTGCGGTAGAGCCCGCTCCAGAAACTCCGCTGTAGCTCCTCGTCCGCGCCGCCAGGCGTGATCGATACAGACTTCAGCTTCTCCCTCCACGCTTCTTCAGCTTCATTCCGCAGTCTTTCAAAATCTTGCAGCGGGGAAGGAATTTCCCTCTCGGCATTGGCACAGGCTTGCTGACTACTTACGTAGCTGACCCCGACTCTTGCAGTTACGGTCAGATTTTTACCTCCATCATCCGGCCGTTGGAACCGAACGAACCCGCCAGCTTGCACATAGAAGAGATTGAATCCCCTCGTCACGTACAGACTTTGGACGTCCGTGCCCGCGCGGTCATTCACCCAGATCCCACTATCGCGTCCCAAGCCCCCGTAGAAATCTACGCAGGTGTAAGCCCTGTACGAGCCAGCGCCAAAAGACGGAAGGAACGTCCCGCTGGCTAGTATCCTCGCATCTTCAGCAATGACAGAAATAGAGGCGTTCTGCCGGCTATCCCAGAGGTCCGTCAGATCAAGTAAGATGAGCGGACTCCCTCCATCCTCAGTAGGAGTCGAAGAAGGAAAAGAGAACCGAAACAACGCCGCCCTTGC
This sequence comes from Aspergillus foveolatus, assembly GCF_047715535.1. NCBI lineage: Eukaryota > Fungi > Ascomycota > Eurotiomycetes > Eurotiales > Aspergillaceae > Aspergillus > Aspergillus foveolatus. The sequence continues at coordinate 1,054,985 of NW_027396066.1, forward strand.
GGCCACCGTCATATCAGCCACAATTCCACTCTCCAGCTCCAACCCAAAATACCCTGGTCTCGCAACAACCGACTCATTACGGTAGCCGGTTGCCCTGGCGCTCTTCCCAAAGCGACAGCTGTTGACATCATCACCGTCTGCGCATACTTGTGGAAACAGTGGGAAGTTGCCTAGCGAGGGATTTCCGCCTGTGCCTGAGTCGTGAAGGGCCGAGAAGCCTACCACCCGGCTGTTGTCTGACGCGAACCCGGCGGTGTTTTGGCCATCGACGTCAGCAACGGCCTTTGCGATGCTATATGGGAGCGAGGCACCAGCAAAGACATTACCGCCGTTCGTAGACCCGATGAGAGGATTCACGTAGGTGAGGGGGTCAGTCTTTGGGTCTTGTGCTGTGCTTGTGCTTGCTACAGCATAAGCTATGGTGGATGTGAAGAGGAGTAGTGGGATAAGCATGGTTCTAGGAGGGGGGACGCATAATAGTCTCACCTACAGATAACATTGAGCGGACTGGCAGAGTAGTCCCTGGAATGTTGTGAGACGCGAGAGGGGGGAAGAGATGCACGTGCAGGGATCGTCGAGGCGAGATCAGCATGTTTGGAGATGCGGAGTAAACTGGGGTATGCAGTCCACGGATGATTTAATCCGGAGTACAGCTGCAGGTACTATTTGGTCCTGCGCGGTGTTTTCTGCCAGATATTGCTGTGTGCATGCCTGCCCCGTCCAGGAAGATCTTTTCTCAAGTTTTCCATAGAACAAGGCCAGCGAGAGCATCATCTGGCTCTGAAAATCCGATATCCCAACCACATCACCAACATGCGTCAATAAGTGCATGTCTGCAATCCTCATCATCATTCTCCTTTCCAGACTAAAAATATTTTTTTTGTCTGCATTCATATGTTGGCTAGGGAGTTGTGTGGAGGCAGGGATTGCACTCACAATTGTACAGGCACCTGGAGTCAGTGGTAAGCCCAACTCCTTGAATCCTTTCATTTGTTCTAGAAGTCAGATGTTGCAAGTTTGACGACCAGAAATCTATCTGCGTAGAAGTGTCAGATAAATATGTAAATCTCACCCTGATAAGTGTGGGTGATCATGGCCATGGTACCCTGCTATGGAGAGAAGACTATCTGCCTCACTAGTCATTCTCTAACATTCGTTCAAGAGCAGCGAGTGGACGCATGGCAAAGAAGTCACTCAGGTGCCTGAAAGCCGCTTTGTTGCAGGTGGCTTGGCTCCTGTTAATTACCATGAAATCCCAAGTGCTGTTGGATACTCATACTCAGACAATGTACAGCTGCACAGAAAGTCAGTGATATATGCAGTCGGCGATATACATTTTGGTATGGATGTTCGTCACCTACTTCAAAGGTCATTGTCGTGGAACCGCAGGACAGTATATTTGTCTGGTTGTGAAGTCGGCAGTATCGGGACCTTCCCTTTGAAGCAGAGTTACCCAACGATCCGCATGGAGGCTCCAGATGCGGTGGCCAGGGTCACATAATGGGAAGTACGAATCGAGGTGCACATTCGTGTGGTCCAACCTGCTCAAGTCTATCAACAGTTTATTTAGTTGTAAGAATTGGTAAACCCCACACCGCTGATATTTGCAGCGTCCACACCATCGGCACCGGACGGCTGATCATTAGCTGTTATCAAATACATCCGAGTCCTGAGGAACATACCAATGCACAGCTGTTGCTGCCATGAAAATTTCACTACTGGCAAGACTCCGGGAAGACTTTGGACGCCACAGGCGGCGGTTAATATGGGGATGGCATACCACGCAGTATTGGCGCAATGAGCGTGGCCTTTTGAGTCACTTGTATCAGTCGACTCAGGCGACTGGCACAGAGTACCTGCCTCCGCATAATTTGTTCCAAGCAAGAGCTGATTTGAAGGGCCTACCTTCGAAAAACAATGATCGTAAGATGGCCCAAGCCCAGTAGACTCCTGCAACTCGCATCTAATAAGACACATGGATGGCTGGAAGATGAAGTGGGATTCGATGCAACGAACTGGCGGCTTGAATACGGTATACTGGGGTCATGTGATACTGCTACGTTCCCCGGCGCCGTTACACTTTGGCCTGGACATCTTACTGTCCAAGGATATCAAACCAAACATAATAGAGATAGAACTTTTGCCCCTTAAAACCAAAATATACCTTCAATTCCATACCCGACAGGATGGCCAGTAAAATATCCTTCATGTCTTAAGTGCATTGAGCATGAAACATAATATAATTAATGCAATGGGTATAATTAAGGAAGTAACCAACGGGTGCGTCTGTGGTAGTTTAACAATCCTCCAACCAATCTATGGGTCTATAATGAGCTGTAACAAAAGAAGTCTGCGAAACAATAATGCGGAACAAGCCAGTAATGGACCAGATCATATAATGATACCTTTGTTCTGCTTCTTGTCGACATTGTAGTTCCGCCACACAGCAATAGCAGGGATGCCAAGGGCGAGAAGGCAGGTGGCCGCGATGGATCCGTACATCTGGCTGCGACCCCAGGCATAGTTGATGGCATTGCGGATATCACCGTCCACAGGGTAATTCATCTGCGCAAGGTATCCGCCATTGTTGATCTCCTCGGCCATGTGCTTGAGATCACTGGGCAGACGAGACCGGAGGGCACCGGTGAAACTGTTGTTGTAGATCGCAGCTCCCACGGCTTGACCAATGGCGCCTCCGAGACTGGAAAAGAGCCCAAGGAGCGAAAGCATCATCGGCACGCCCTCTCTGTCGGCAGAGGCCATGACAGCCATGTCCTGACCAATGACCAGAGTACCGCCTCCGAAGGCGATGAAGATCTGGCACATGATGATGTAGCCGATACCCTGGTCTTCGCCCCGGAAATGGATCATCAGGCCCGCCCCCAGCATGAGGAGAGGCAGGCCAAACAGGAGACAAGCGTATTTGAAGTGCTTGGTCTGACGGATGTAGATGCCAAAAAGCACACCCTGAAAGCAGGAGCCGACGTTGTAGATCTGAAGCATGTATCCTGCGTTCGACACGCTGAGATTGTAGACAACGATACAAAAGTTGTAAAAGTAGAGATCCCAGCAGTAGAAGGCGAAGAAAGAAATCGCAGCCATGCAGCAAGCTCCCAGCACGGTGCGCTGCTTCAAGAGCTCATACCGGATGAATTGAACACGGGCACACCATTTTTCCCATGCGGCAAAAACAAAGAGAAGACAGAAGCCGATCACCACCATGGCGATAAATGTAGCATCTTGGTACTGAGACCGACCAGCACTCGTCAAGCTGAAGGGGAGAAGCAGGAGAACCCAACCGGCCATCAACAGAGCGGCACCAATCACTAGTCCGTTAGCAGGGCCCATGAGGAAACTTGAGCGGTGAACATACAATCAAACTCATGGATGTAATGGACAATCGACTGTAATGTGGTACGACCACTCGGCTCGTGCTGATACAGCCCCATCCTTTCGGCCTTCTTCTGGTAAAACTTGAACACAACGGCTAGCGGCGAGAAGGCGACAACGTTGATAATCACGAAGGCTCCATGGGCCCAGCGCCAGTTGGCCACCTCAAGAAACGACTGACCGGCCAGGGGCCCGGTGAAGGCAGTGCAGATAAAGGGAGTCTGGGAGAAAGCAAAAGTGAACGCTCGGTTGCGCATTCCAGAGGTATCCGCCATGAAGACGTCCATGATGAGGAAGAGGGCATTGTAGCCCACCCAGAAAAGGACGTAACCTGCCGCATAAGAGTCAGGTCCATTGCAAGCGGCGACAATGATCAGCCCGACAGCGTAGACTCCAAGGAAAATGAGGAAGCCTTCGGAACGGCCCCAGAGGTTGAGGATTTTCGCAATGGGCAGTTTCAGCACGCCGCCGATAATGCTATAGAGGATATTCGCGGTTGCGACTTGGGGAGCGCTGGAGAAGTTGGCGTACGCGTTATAGATTACGGTAGAACTAACTGAAGACTGGAGAGCGAGCAGGAAGAAGCACACCCAGATCCTGATCTGTCAGCGGCGACAAGCAGCGGAACACTCGTCTCAACTCACCAAGCGTAGGTCGCGTAGACGGCCGGTTTGCTCCAGACGAGGGCAGCTGCCTCAGCCTTCTGCACACCGAGATGGGCATCTTGAGTGATCTTGTCCGGGTTCTGCTCTACCTCCTTCTCGTTTCGGGCGAAGAGATCCAGATCGGAGGGATCGGAATCCGAACCTGAACTTGGAGCGACGCGCTCTTGAGGTCCCTTGGGGTCTGCGGGGTGCGACTCCGCCGAGGCGCGGTCGGCGCGGAAGAGGATTTTATTCAGGATGGCCATAGCGAGAGACGACAAGACGACTGGCGACAAGCCGAAGGACAACACTCTTCAAAGGCGGCCAAGGGAGGGCGGCGGTGCGTTCCGGAATGAAGGGAACGAGGATGTCACTGGGAAAGCATGGGCATATATAGAGAGGAGCAAATTTCCGGAACAGCAGCCGGCACTTCCAGCGACAGAAGGAATTTTTTGCCTTCTCACGTAAATAAGATTCCCCTCCTTAAGCTGAACTGGGAGACCACTGGAGACAAGTGAATTGGAAGTTGAACCAATGGCATGGTGGGCGGATCTGATAAACCGAAGAGGGCCCAGCGTTTGATCAGATAACTGGTTTGTTTTTTTCTTCCAGAGTGGGGGCGGTCTGGCTCGTTAGGTTCGCTCAACGGCTGGCAGTGGGCAGTGGCACGATCGAGTCGGCCTCTCCGTCTCCAGGTCTCCCCAGTGCAATTTCTCCAGGACGAGTTATGGGTTACAAGTCCATGACGCGCATACTGTCGAGTTGCAGAATCCTGGAATTCCTCCCTCCCGGGGTTCCCCCGGGACCCCCGGGGGAACCCTCGACTCGATATCAAAACTCCTCATAAATCTTCTTACCACTGAGTTTAACAGAAGAAGCTCTGCCTGTCTCCTTAGGTTATTGCAGTGGGCCCGGGTCCTTCCCACCCACGTTTCTGGGCAAGCTACTGTGTATTGATTAAGCCATAACCGCTTAAGCGTTGCCTGAATCCTGGTCTACGGGTGACGAATCCAGATCGTGCTACAGAGCATGGCTTCCCTTGGCAGGCCTGGGCCATTGGCTGGACTTTGTGAGCCATGAACATGACAGCGTAATAATAGACTCAGAGTAGAAGCACGGCCGGTGTCGGACTTCTTCGGCCCTGGTTGTGGCTTGCAGCTTGAAATCTTTGCAAGCGCCCAGACCTTCGCTCCTTCCCTTCTCAGCCGCTTGGCTCCGATAGGCGGGATCGAGGTTGGTAACACAGATCACACTACACCACCATACATTACACGGCGAGGCACGTTGTTACGCGGGTAGACTCTCCGATCCGTCCAACAGCAGGCCACGAAAGGTCCATCCTTTATTCTGTGGAGTTAGTTCTGGCAAAACCAGGTTTTCGTATAGTCTCGATACATTAAACATGAACTGAACCCTGGGCTTGTCCACCATCGACCACGATAGTCGCGGGCAAGTCGCCGGTTTCCTCCAACCGCCCGCATTCTCTGTACTCGATGGAACCAGAGACGAGATGAAAGGATCACCTGGTGCGAGTGGCCCTGGTTCATGAAGATTTAGTAATGGAGCCTTTAAGGGTCATAAGCAGTGCGTCCGTATGGCTTGACAAGCCGAAAACTTGGCGAAGATGAGGAGAAAGAGCCTATGCTAACCTTGTGAGATCTGGATAGGTTCTGACGATCTGAGAACGAACCCACGCCGGCCCCAAACTGGTCTCCGGCCAGGAGAGTATGGACGACCTTGATGATATTCCTGCTTGTTGTCTCGGTCTGGCTCCTTTATTTGTTCGCCGGGTGTCAAGCGTGTGGTCGTGGGCTTTGACGTAGTCAGGCCGCGTCGATGCTGGGGCTTGCTCAGTTTGTGGCGGGATCGAGATATGACTCTTACCAGCCCTCACCATCATCGTTACTAAAACTGATGAACCAGGTCCAAATAGTCTGCCGCTCTGTCTTGAAAGCTCTCGTTGATCGGCTGGTAACTCCATAATACTCTGTTCGAGACTACATGATTGCGTCTGCTCTAGTCGTCGGGTCATTGGTCGGCGGCTTTGTGCCTATTGTACAAGGGGTAGACTTCGGTTACTGGGAGGCTATTGGTTTTGAGAGTTCGCTCTGATACTGCTCGCCATCGCTCGACTGGAGACCATGCGCCCTCCAGTATCCACCGCCGACGGCCCAACCCCTGTGCAGGATCACGGGGATGAAAGACCTCACGAGTGAGGCGGAAGCTGAATCCTCCGAGACACCATCAGACTCGTTCCTCTCTTTCTGTAACCACTCGCGCCTAAATTGACCATGAATAGTGCATTTGATTTGAAACCTTCAGCGTCTCGCGCTCTGCTTCGTCGAATTTATCGTTCCTAGTCTCCAGCATCACATTCTTCGTCATCTCTACTCCGGGTACAAAGCCTTCTTCACCGTCTGGAGAAGCCCGTAGCTTTAACCTAGAGACGGCCTCTCCTGGGACGTAATGATTGCGCTACTGCATGGTAATCCCGCTCTACTGCAGCTTGAAATACCTCTTCAGCGCAAGCGCTGCGTCTGCGGCATGGTTATCGCAGCAGAACCTCCCCAACAGTGGCTGCGTTCTCATTGCTCGTCCTCTTATTCAGCTGGACAGACAAATACGCATCGATCCACTGGATCGTTCCCATCGTTTCTCTCAACTGGCGGGCCTGATCTTCTACTGTATTTTCACATTTCTGGTCCCAAAAAACACCTCATGCACCAGAACTTTGGTGCGGGCTTCCCGAGTTTACGAGCGCCATGTTTTATGACCTCGTGTTGATTGGTCTGTGCGCCCTTGACTGCTCGAAGGTGCTAATTGTGCCCGAGTCGTTTGTTCTGCTGAGACTGCGAAGGATATTGAGGATGTCGAGTAGATATGCCAGGGATGGTAGTTGATATCGCAGTACCGGTTCGGATATCAAGTACATATATACTTCGTACAGCATTTCAGTATATAAAGAACGTACCTTACGCCCATCTTAAAGATCTCAGGCCGTTGCCACTCCTCACCAGAAGTCAGCTCGTCTCGAACAAGTGAAACGGCCACATTCTCACCAATCACGCTGCACCCGCTGAGCAAATGTTTACCATGTTAGGCCGCCCTATTCCAAACTCAGAGCGGACTGGATTCACGCTGACTCTGGGCCGGAGTAAAAAGGCTATTCAGTATAGATCGGTTCACCCGTATTCATATTCCCCAGACCCCCATTCCATTTACCCCTTCTTCCTCCCTTCTTTTCCAAACCGCTTTGCTAGGAACACATCCGAATTCGCAGAAGAATCACCCTCACGAGAATCAACAAAGCAACAAACGAAATCGCCCAAAATGAGACTGCTCCCTATCCTAATCCTTACCGTCCTCCATCTTGCCGATCCCGCTCATACGGCAGTTGCACCTGCACCCCAAACCCCTGACTCTGATAGTATCCGATGCGAATCAGCATCCGACTGCCCAGCGGACTTACCTGTTGTATGTCGTGGCTAATACCCTCCCTACATACAGGCTGGTAGATGCTAATCAATGCGATCACTGCTTAGTGCTGCGGTTTCGATCCTAAGATTCAGTGGTGCCTTCCTGAAGGGACGGTCTGCTGATCCCAAGACAAGAACAAAGCCAGCGAACGGTGGTTGATATGATTGAAAGGATAGGGGGATTGGCTGATGAGGATTTTCAAGCAGAAGGGGTTGACGAGTATCGGGTTGATTGCATGACTTCAAGCTTAGCAACGTGGTAGTAGTAGTGTATGCGGAGTATGCAGAGATTATTACCTCGGGCCTTTTAAGTCCAATATGATTGCATGAACTACATCGCCTGATGCAGACCATAACGGTCAAGGTAGCCCTAAGTAAAGCTATAAATGCTTCTTGGACTATCCATGCCGACCTGGCCTCTTAGGGCACTATGCGTCTAGAAGATTTGATCTATATAACCTTTCAGTTATGCGATTCACTGCACGAGAATATATATTATATAAGTATGCATATATTTTTCTCTAAACCGGTTGCGCCGCCCATGACACAGTAACTACGCTGAAAATGTCCTCGGACTCGCTATGCTAGAAACGAGTATGTATGCAAAATTCGTGAATATAGGGTGCAAACAGGAAGGCAGACAACAAATTCTAGAAAGTGACGAGAGGAGATCACGAGCAGACAGTGGCTTCATCCGCCTGGGTCCTCTCTCCCTCACTCGCAGGAAGGGATTCATGGGAAGCAGTGCCTGCGGCGGTCTCATTTCCAGAGACCCCACTCCCCTCAACGACCTCGGGGGTCCTCGTCCCTGTGCTACCTGAGGCTTCGGACTCCCTCGCCCGTCGCTCTTCCTCCTGTTCCTCTTTATCTTCCTCCTCTTCCCAACTATCGGCAACTTCAGTTGGTCGAGGCGGAGACGAACGGCGAGCCTGCTTGCTCGCACCAACGCCCGATCTCAAAACAAGCTTCTCCTTCTTAAAGCCTGAGCCTCCTACGCTGCTCCCGTCATCGTTCATCGCAAGAGCCGCGTACAAAGACCCGGACCCTGGCCCAATGGGCGTGCGAGAAAGCGGCGTGTTTCTTGCGCTACCGAGCCCACTATTCCGTTTCGACGCAGCAACTTGCGCCCAGCCGCCTTCCGAAGACCCGGCTTGGGCCTTGGCTGCTTCGCGTTGAGCTTTCGCCTCTGCCGCTGCTTCGCGCTGAGCTTCGCGCTCCTTGGCCCTGTGACGTTCACGAAGTTTCACACATTCGGAAACACTCATACCGGCGATGCCGATTGAGACGCCATTGCCGAGGCCGAAGACCGGGGGTGTCCATGTTGTGGGCTTGAGGACGAATACGTGTCGGTGGGGCTCTGGGTCAAAACTCTCGCTCGCGAAGCCGTAGTCGGATGCGAGGGAGTGGATGAAAGCTCGGATGGACGACTTTGCGGGCTGGGTTCGCACGGAGCGTTGGGTAGTGCTCGTAGCAAGGGAGTGTAGGGTTGCTTCGTGTGATTGCAGGGTCGAGAGGGGGGATGTAGATGAGAGTTGGATGTACATGTCCAGCGTTTCAGAAGAGTATGGTAGGTTCGTGGAGGAGATAGTGTTTTGCGCCATGGTGGTCGACGGGTTGATATTGACCCCTAGAGCTGCCGCAAGCGCGCGGTTGCGCTCTAACCGGGCACACTCGTCGTCGCATGATAAGGGCGTGACTGCGGGGAGCCTCTGCGGCTGCTGCAGCTGTCCCTTCGATGTCACGGCTTTCATAGCGTTGCATCGACGGTCCTGACGAAGTCGTCCACAGCCACATGTTACCGTGATTGTGGACGCACATGGCGCCTTCTCGGCACAGGAGTACGGAGCATGGCAGGGCTCCGTGCAGGGATGGCCGCAAAGGGTCTTTGTCTTTCCACATGCCTGCTGACAAGGCTGTGAGGCATCTTCACATTCGCCTGGTCGGTGACAATTTTTTTGACAGTAGTGAGAGCCGCATTTGAGTGGTTCGCCGCAAATCTGCCCACAGCGTACATCTGCCAACCAACAGGGCTGGTTCTTTAGGGTCCGCTTCCCGCAAAGGCATGTTTTCTCTGTTAGGAAAGGGCACTTGGGGCAAGATTCGTCCTCAGTGTGACAATTATGCGTCGTCTGAGGATGGCCACATGGCTTCGGGAGCTCACAAGGGAATGAGCATGCCGGGGGCTGCGTCCCACAGGGCAACGGCGGGTACAAGACTGTCTTACCGCAACTGCAGGGTACCTCCTCGAATATAGCTTCTCTGCAGGTATTGCAGGGACCCTTGTGGCAGATTTCCGGACACGTATGTCGGCCGCATTTCAGCATGCGACCACAAACACGGGTACAAATATGTTCAGCCTCGACATCCTCGTCGATAGGGCGGAGATGAGGCTTCAGCTTTTTTCGCATAGCCTGGCGCTCGACGGCCTTTTGTTCGCCAGGACAGCAACGCTCGGCACATGCATGTCTGCCGCAGTGTAAGCCTGCCTTACAGACCCGGAAACATTGAGGAGGCTCAAACGAGCCTTGATGGCAAATGCTATTAAATGAATTGCGCCCACAACGGCAATTTATCGAAACCGCCCGCATACACGCGCCACATGGACCAGTGTGGCAGATCTTTTCGCATGCGTGTCCACATGGAAGAGTCTTGCCGCAGGCTTTTAGACAGTTTGGAATGGGGTCTTCGCAAGATGATCGAGGGGTATATCCCTGACTATCGGCCAATGGCGTCTTTCCGCAAGGACAATGCGAGACCACGTCCGGCGATCTCGGACAGTGGGCCGCCTGGGCGTCTTGTGGGTGGCAGCGTTGCTGGCAGACGTGGACACCGCAATCAAAAGGGCGACTGCAGACATCTCCGCAGCTGAAGCACCCGGTCCACTCCTCGACATCACCGTCTTTCAAAAGTTGGCTATCCAGCTCTTCGTCCTTGGAGCTGCAGAGCATTTCGGTTTCTACCTTTCCACAATAACAGCGCGCATCAATCTTGACCTCACACGCTCCGCAAAGACCTTCATGACAAGGCCGACTGCAGGTGTGTTCACCGCACGGTAACAAATCGCCACAGATCTCGCCGCAACTCCATCCGTTCTCGTAGTCGGTGTCTTGACACCGCTTCGTAGACGAATTCCTGCCGCAGAAACAATCCTGAGTCGGGCCCATTGCCGTACATGGTTTGCATGGGCCAGCATGGCAAGTCGAGTCACAGGGGTGTGGACAATCCTTACGCTTCCGTGAGCAGGTCTGCCCACACGAGTGAGGAGGGAGCCCAGGGAGCGGCCGCGGATCAGTCTCTTTCTCACACCAGCAAGTGTAACTTGATGGAAACACCTCCTGGGCAAGATTACAACCAGGACACCTCCAAGCACGAGAGCCGCTAGCCTCTCCGTTTTCACTACCGGGCACGGCCCGGGAAGGATCCTGCACAGCGGCGCCTTCATTCTTCGACCATTTCTTAACACAGCTCAAATGGAACACGGTCCAACAGAGTCCACAGGACCAAACGCGTGTCTTCCGTCCAATCTCGCTAGTACAGATAGGGCATTCGTAAAGGTTATGAGCAATATCCTCATGGATCCGTGTGATGATATCCTCCGCCTCTGACTTTGTAGTAACCTTCGGCGGCCGTGTTCGGGGGTTTTTCCCCTTTCCTTTCCCTTTTGCCGGTGCGGCATTGCTCGAGGACGATCCAGGTACAAATGCTGGCGCATCAGCCCTTAACCCTGCATCTTCCGTCCCCTCTGGCGCTTGCTTATCGTCCTCCGAAATCTCCTGTGACTTCGTCAGGCGTCCGCCGAACGTCCGTCTAGTAGCTCCCGCGCCAATTTGTTGGTCGCCACCCCGCACCCAATTCTGCCGCTGCCGTTCTCCATCTACCAGTGTATTCCCGCCGCCTCGCCGGCCTCTTCTCGGGCCACGTCGTGACCGTTGCTGACCCGCCGTATCGGTTGGTTGTGTTGCGGGTTGAGACTGGGATACGGAAGTGGTCGGCGTCGGCGCCTGCGCTTGTGACTGCTGAGTTTGAGCTGCCGGAAAATTTTGCGGTTGCGCTGCGGAGAACTGCGTTTGCTCCTGGGTTTGTGTCCGTCGACTTGGATTACCTCGGCGACCTCGATGTCCGCGTCTAAAATTTCTAGGATTTCGCGGGGCGTTATCGACCCCGGTCGGCGTAGCTGTTGACACTGACATATTCAGTGGAGTCTGAACCAGCAAACTCGAACTCGTACTCGCACTCATGCACTATAAAACTGAACCTGAGTGCACAGATATGAGCCCGAGCTTGTAAGATGAAGTAAAATAGGAATGAAAGGGAGAATAAGTTGAAAGGTCCCTTCGAGGCGAGGAAGCAAAGCCTGAGGTGAAAAGAAAGGAATGGAACTCCAGGGACCAAAGAAAATTGCAAGCGGCAGTTCCTGAGTCTTATTAAGACTGTGGCGAAGGTGGCTGCGTGTGTAAGACTTGCACTTATCTACTTGAACCATGGCACAAATATGACAAAGGCACTAAAGGGATCGACCATTACTGGCTCCCGCAGTCATCAGCCATGTCACTTGGCTACTATCTGCTTTGTGACTCATACGCTCACAGTAACCATCTCGAGTCACCATTACTCATAGTGGGACTCCTGCATACGAAGATTTGAATCTGTAACATACGAAGGCGGTAATAATAGGGTCCATATCATTGCAATCAAACAAAATATTCCGTATCATCGCTATAAATGCGGTTCCTCAACTGGTGGGAATAAAAATGCGAGTCAAATGCGCCCATGCAACCATTAAACATCGAGACTAGATAACTAAAAAAACAACACAATTTCCCCTCTCTCGTTCTGCTTCAGACGTAATGTTCGCCAGAGGTCCTTCTCATCCTCTAGTCTCTGTTCGTGGTCTGCGCGGCTTCGGCCTTGACCTCGTCCGCGGTCGCCATCCATATCGTCCGAGAAATCTTTGTGGAATCGCTTGAGCACTTTGTTGACAGAAAAGCCCCGGGTGCTTTCCGGGCCCTTTGTAACCAAAGACAAAAAGTGAGCAGCCATCTGCCGTTGTGCCTCATTGGGATGGTTCTCTTGTCGGTAGACGACCATGTCGCGGCCGTTGTCCCGCGGAGGGTCCGGATACTCATATTTTTTGACACGGCGCGAAGGGCGGTCTGCGTCCGTTTGCGCGCTACTTTTGCGCTTGGTCTTCAAAGCTTCGGAAGAAGGAGCTTGGTCGTCGTACCGGACCTTGTGAGTCTTCTTAGACTTGCGGGGTTCGGCTTCATTACCCGCAACACTGCTTCCGGAAACGCTGGACCCAGCAAACATAGAAGAGACTAGACGCTCAGCGCGGTTCTTAATCGAGATGCCCAGGCCTGCGTCACCGTGGCCTTCCTTCTCGTCGCGACGTGTGCGCTTGAGAGGCGATGAAGGATCCTGGTATCGTCGGCGCGGGTTTTCCAGGTCATCTTCACCATCTAGTGAAGGCGATCGGAGCATGCGGTCAAGCCCGCCTGTTAGACCGGAATGGAGCATCGGGGTTCCTGGGTGGTTCAGCACACTAGATGGAGCCTCGAGCATAGGAGTATCTGCGTCCTCCATGTCATGGTCGTCGGTACGGCGCTTCCGCTTCTTATCGCTTGAAGTCGCAGCCAGAGTGGGGGGAGAATGCTTCCTCTCACCACGCCGTTCTTTCTTCTTCGGGGCAGGAGTCATAAACTCCTGTGATACAGCAGCATTCTTGTTGTGATACGCTGGTGGTTGAATAGGCCCTGAACCGTAAGTAAAGCCGTTCTCTTCGTAGTCTTTGTTTTCATCGCCCTCCTCCGCTTCAGCGCGCGTCGACGCCTGAGAACGTTCGAATACTGAAGGTGCGTGGTCCTTCATTTTCATTTGCTCTTTCGGTTCGGCAAGAGAGACTTTGGATGCGTTCGGTGTCTTTTCGTCAACTAGGAAATCAAACACATTGACCTTGGTGCCTTCTTGTGTCGGGGCTGACGGGGTTTCGTTCGATTTGGAGGTAGTAGAAACGGTGGGAACAAGATTGACTTGGGAATCGGGGGCGTCTTCAACATATGGAGCACGGTGGCTGGTGTTAGTCTTCGCGCTGTTATTGTCATTTTTGTTGCCGTTCTGATTATTGTTGTTGTTGTTGCCTTTGCGACCGTTTTTGGCTGGCTTCTCTCTATAGAGTGCGCCTTGGTATTTCTGAGCCTCGCTCATACACGACTAGGAGACTTAGGTTAGCTTCAGCTCTTTTGAGTCACAGATATGCTGCGGTGTTGGCCGACTTGTCGATGGACCACTCCCGGACAAGCGCCACATGCGCATCAAGACGCTTAGAATACGAATCAGACCACCCGACGAGCCGGAGACGAGCACTGCACGCTCCAACTTGATAAAAAATATGAAAATAGTTATCCGTACCGTATGCGATCTGTAAGATGTTCCTTGGAAATGGACCATACAATCGATGCAGGTGAAGCTTGCGCCGCGGCATTGGTTGCGATGGGGATCAAGCTTCTTCTTGGTGAGAACGTCACCGCATGCCTAGAGTAGGAGAAGAATCAATATCTATTTCAGCACGTTTCATACCTGGTTGTACGTGACATGACACCGAGTATTCGTCTGACCTACCTCACACGAAAATGAGACCATTTTGACAAGACCCAGCGAGGTTATAACCCGCCTAACAGAACGGGATCGCCGTCACAGCGAGATACAGCCTCTTTCTGAAATAGATAATGGAGGTATCAGGCTGCAATCAGGAGAGCTGTTCAATCAGAGCTGGAATCCTTTGCGCAAAGGAGATAGGACGGGGAAGAGCCAAAGGCGTGGGAGGGGTGCCTTTGTTGACACAGAAACAAAGTCAACGAAGTAGGCAGCAGGAGAAAGAAGGACGAATAAGAGGTAGGGAGGCACTTGCACAGCAATTAAGAGGTATCAGCAGCCGAAATCAAGAGTAGCGCCTACTCTATCAAGACTGTCTTTCGATTTGCGCTTTTCTTGCTGGAATCTTTCTGGCGCGCTCAAAAAATGCGAGACAGAATCAAAGTGGAAACAGTGGGTAAACCACGCTAGTCCTAATTGGGACGGACACGATCCCCATTCCGCAGCTTTGTGATGGATGCCCTATGAACCAGGCGGCAATCCAGGCTATTACATTGATTTCTATCAACAGGCCTAAGCGCGACCTTGGAAGAGTTGAAACAAGTCGTGCGGCCACTGCCGGTCAGTAGGGTCATGGTTGGTGTCTAGAATGATCAACAGGACGCGTATAATGAGGGTTGGTGGTCTAACTTTACAAGTTCTTAGGACCACAACAACAGAGGTTAAAAAGGAGCGTGGACTCGTCAGAAGACTGGCTTTAGCGCACACTGCACAGCCAAGGACAGGCCGCGGGAGCTAGAGTAAGTTCTCGGGGGACGGCCGCTCAATTTGGCTGCTAGCGTGCCGCCTATGGAGGGCCAGCCTATGCCGCTATGGATGTCTTGCAGCGAAGCATGTTCATAATTCCACAAATGCTCCGAAGGATGTATTCGAAGTGAGACAAAGCTCAGCGTACTACTTTGTACCACATCTTCCGTTACTTCGTGCGCTGATATTAGATCTGACCGCTAAGGAATTGTTTCTTTTCGCGAATGATCCTTGTTCAGCCCGATCGGCTTCGAACTACACTAGTAGCGCTGCACATCTAGCTACAAGCAGGTGAAGGGCTAGGCCACAAGTTCTCTTCTTCATATCTGCGCATATGAAGCCGATCTTAATGGCAAACCGGTTATATTTGATAACAAACACACCATCAAGCTTCGGGTCAGCTGCGCCAGTCACAGAGACAGCAACGTTTGCGAGCGAAGAGTCATGCGCACAACTGCAAATTGGTGTCGCTTTGAGGGGATGGGCACCCTTGTTTTCGCTTTCTTCCGTAGAGCTACTGCCCTCTTAGCTTGCGTGTTTGCATCTCGCTCGACGAGTTGATATGGGAATCTTCATGTCTTTTCTGAGGGACTGCTCCACACTGCGTTGTTGTAGGTCCAGTTACTTATGGTTATTCAGCAAATCGACAGGAGGTTATTGTGCATTCAACGACCGGCGTTGATTATTTACTAAGAGATAATTGGAGTGCTCTGGGTATGCGCGACAATGAAATCGCGATTCGTCGGTGCCACAATCTATCCACCGCGTGTGATGCTAAATGAACAATAGCCGTCAGTTAAAGTTAATATAGCGAGTCAAGGGGGCGCACTGACGGTTCCCGGGATATCTCCACAGGCGAGATAGTGTGTTCACCGACGCTACTTTCGCGAGGAGCGGCCTTGTGTCCGCTATGGGAGCCACTGCCATCGCTTTCTTCCTCATCTCCACATCCGCAATCGTAAAAGTCACCGATCTTGTTGCAGTCAAATGCTGGCTTTCCCAGCATAGCATTGACCTCGTTGTGGATGAAACAACCCCATCCAGCCGCCGCATTGCGGGAAGACACCTGCGGGGGGTATTGCTTCAGATGTCCTTGGAAGTGTGAGGCGCATTCACCGCTAGTTTGTCAGTCAGCATTCGGGAGGCGGAGTGGGTGAGCGATGGCCAACTATACCATGGGTAGAGTCGCGCAAAAAGGTAGATGTATGAGCGGAGCGTCTCTTGTTGCTCCTCAGTGGGGTCTTCAGGATAACGAGCGAGCATGGTGTGGAAGTACTTCCAAGTTGCGCGACCTAATTCGGCTCTAGTTCTGACGGTTAGCATCGTCCCGAGCCTGAGCGCAAGATGCTATTGTATACTTTGCTGTCTCATTGCCTAAACGAGGCATCACAACATCCCCTTTGATCAGATCGTCTTTGACAGGTGTTGATTTCTCAAGATGACCAGGAGCTCGGACAGAAGGACTAGGAGGACCGTAGGGTTGGATGAACAAGACAAAGAGAAAGAAGATCAAAATAGAAGCGCTTATCAGAATGCGCCTTGTGATTTGGCGGTTGGCCATCGCTGCGGAGGATGAGAGTCGCGGTTCCCTGATTAAATTGTGCTGAAGAAGCATGCCATGCGGCGAACGAATCGTCGAGTGCTATTAGAGCGATACGATATACATAGAAGATTAAGAATGAAGAAGGAACCAGAGTCAGTAGTGTTCAATGAGAGACAAAGGAGTTACGCTGAGCAAGACGGCACGGTTCATTCCCCTTGCATGAGCAAAGTGGTCTGAGTCCGACACGAAGTACGGGGTTAGACCGTAAACTGCCTATCTCTTTCAATGATTGCGGACAGCCCACGTGGACTGCATAACCTGATTTTTGTTTTGCTTAGTCACTATTCTATTTATGCCTCGCAATCTACATATGGCTGTCTGTGTGTGAGAAGATATTCAGCCCCCGTAAGGCTAGCAGACGCGCAGCTACGGGACGGTCTGCAGAGCTTACATAGACTACTTACATACTGGTTAGTGGGGGCTCACTACTAGCCTTGGTACAGTACTGCTTAACGGCCTAATTGAGTTGACATAGATTGCGGGGAGACGATAAGCAGATTACATAATGCTTCCTTACCGATTAGCGGCCGGCCAATTTTGCTCATTCGGCCTCGAACCCGAGCCTCATTCCGGATCATCGAACCTGCTCCGCTACCAGCAAAGATGGCGTCCATTCGGTCCTTCACATTACAGTGCCTGCCTTGGAGCCGGTCTCCTTTCATTCGCTCCCAGCAGCGCCGATGGGCTCAAGTCCATGATGTTCGCTTCCTTGCGACCCACCACGACCCCAACCAGGTCCTGGATAGATACCGAGCGAAGCTCGACCAAAAGGCTAAGCAGTGAGTCGGAAGAGCATATGGAAGACCCTAATCGTTTGTGCTCACGAACAACGCTACAGGGAGGGCTTTGATTCCGTTGAAGCACTGAAGAAAGCCCATCAAGAGAAGATTGATAAGCTCCGTCGCGAAGCATCAACAGTTCTAACACCGGAGCCGCCAGCTCCCTCCAAGAAACCACACTCCCCTCCTCCCCCTCCCAAACCTCAATCCGCCGCACAATCGCAAGTTGCTGCCGCCGCCAAGTCAGTCTCATCAAGCGGCATCAAACCTCTAAGCTCTTACCTGGACGTGGAGAAAGTCCGCGCCCTCCCTCCCAAAGAAATAGAAGCCATCTGGCGCCTCCGCCACGCCTCGAACTCCAATTCTATCTGCGCCGTTATTCCTCTAGAAACGTATCAGCGCATCGCCTCCGCTGCTCGCCAGAACCCGCAGTTCATCCTTCCACTCCCCCGCTCGGCATCCGAGTCCCAAAGTTCTGAAGCTGAAACCACCGCCACCAGCGACAAGGGCGGTGCGGACATTCATTTCTTACAATGGGCTTTCCACCCTCCAGCCTCGGCGCCTTCGGCGGTTAATACGCACACTTCCACTGTGATCTTCACTCCGCTGGCTGCGTATAAGCTGCATGGTGCTTATGCGCAGCCGCATACAACTATAACGCATCATCTTGACCTTGCGGATGATAAGGGGCTGGTTCTCATGCATGGCCAGGTGATGCCTGACTCTGGAGTGTCGACTGCCGAGGCTACGTGGTTGGTTAGCTGCGTGCAGCGGTTTTACGACTTCGGCGGCCAGGCGAGTGGACGAAAGGGGGAGCTTCTCCGCATGTTTACCCAGGGCGATGTTCAGAACTTTAAGATCGAAGAGTTGATGGCTGAGGCGGAGAAATTGTAGATTAGGTAGATATCCTTTCTTGTACTTTAGCATTGTACAACATTTAACATTTCTTGACTGAAATTTGTACTTACAACATTTAGACTTCCTTTGAACAAATGACAAGCCTGATACATGGTATTGATTAAAATAACAAGAAAGACCCTCCTTAATATACTCAACCAAATCAAAACCGTGACGCCAATCTAAAACGCAGAGCCGAAACCTCCAAACTCCCCAGTCGCGCATCGCATATCAGCAATTATCGTCGTAGTTGGTGTCGACTAAAGGCGGAAGATATTCGAATTATGATAAAGGTGACAATGAAAGCACACAACGCCGGCAATACTTCCGTCCGCAGGGTCCTGTCAGTTATTAGGCGGGGTTAGAGTACAAGAAAAGAATATCCTGGGGTTAATGGTAATGAGTTGCTAAGCCGCTGATACCCAGAAGCGGACTGCATGATATTATCGCTTTGCCGGCAAATTAACGAGTGGGATTCAGGTATCGTTGAGGGTGGCATATTGAACCGCAGTCTGAACATTCAGCGCGTTCGTGTCATGAGGTAGAAAAGTAATAATCATCAGTTACGCTTGAGGACCTCTTCGGTGACAAAGGAGTGAATATGCTCGAAATAGTCTGGCTCTGCGACACTGTCATTGTGTGCACCGTTGGGAAGAGTTCGCCACACTTTGCGCTTGGAGTTACAGATGGCGAACAATTGCGTCATGTTCGATGGCCTGTTGCAAGTCAATTCAATGGTTACGGGCGTTATCACCAATCTGAAAAGGGTTCACGTTGGCTTACGGCACGATCTCGTCTTGCAGTCCGCTCAGAAAAAGTATAGGAGTCTTTGTTATCTTCGGCAGAATTTCCTCGCTCGTCCATGTCTGATGGCAGAAACGAGCAAGGTATCGAGCGGGAGGGAAAACGCTGGATATTGTTATCATTGTGCAGATATCTAAAACTGAGATGGAACTGCGAACATGCCTTGGGATCAACTTGCGGATGCTCAGAAAGGTATTCTCGAGGATTAAACCGGAGATACTACCCTTGTCTTCGTTGTTAGCGACAAGGTTTATGGCCACGGCTCCTCCAAGGCTCTGTCCATATACAACGATCCGTGAGTTTGCCGTCTCTCCTCTTTGTCGCAAGTGATCGAGCGCTGTCTGAGCGTCAATCTTTAGTCCATTTTCATCCGGCACGCCGGTGGATAAACCGTAACCACGATACTCCAACATCAAAACATGGCAACCCAGGTATTCTTGCATTATTTTCGCAATTGGAATCCGATGGCCCACATTACCCGCATTGCCGTGAAACATCAACACAGTAAGATTCTGGTCTAGTCGTTTGCGGGGAGCACGAATAAAGTAGGCATGTAAGCTTTCGCCGTCCGGAGTACGTAGCTGAAGCTCTTCGTAGTCCTCGATCCCAAATTGGCGAGGCTTGGGCACATTCGTACGTGCATCTGCGGGTATATTTCGGGGATAAATTAACTCGCTGCACATGTTGTCAGTTTCCCAGGAGGATTCAGCCAGTTGCACCATTATTGCAGTATAGGTGGGACAAACTTTTGTTTGAAATATAAGAGACCGCTAGCGACGACAGCTAGTCCTGAGGATGCCAGCATCGGAAGGCGCATGAACTGAACGGCGCTGTTCGTCATGCTGGCTATACTCCATGACGGTGGGGGCGGCGGAGATTCCGACATGTTGAGTCGCACGGAGGACGAAAGCGCAGGCAAGAATGACAGAAATTGCAGAGATTAGACTGCTCCGAGACGAGATATAAGCAAGAAACTAGGCAATATAAGCCAGCCCAGTGCGCAGCTCAGCCTCGGCGAATGTACAGATGATAGAGGCTGGAAGCCTGCCTGATTCCATGGACTGATGTACGCTCAGGAGGCTAGGGGCGATGTTGCGGGGAGAAGACGGCGGGATGCTTGACCAATTGGAGTGGCATTTGCTCTTACCGCCTGGCGGAATCAGCTCCAGCTTGCTTGCCCACGTAAGGCTCGCCTGCCTGAGCTCTGCTGAAGCTGTTTCTTATTACCTCAATTCTACTCACGCCATACACTTCTACTTTCACTTATCCGTCCGCTCTTAGACCATACGCTTGCTCTGCTCTCGTCTACGCCGGAACTCGTCAAATTCTTGCACAAAACACTCCCAGCAAACACCATGGTCGCCAGTCATGGTATGACGGGGATGCTCGGAGAAGGTTAGAAGCTCCTCACTGGTGCCTCAAATACATTCTACGGCATCACTGATATCTGTTTTAGATGGGATTCACATTGACATGAATCACCTGAAGAGTGGAGAGGTCAAGTAAGTTTCGGCACTTCAAACTCGCTCATCGTGACCTAAAGTAACACTGCTTTTCTCAGTCTAGGAACATCAATGTGAGTGGTTTCATCGGCCATTTCAAAGGCCTATCGACTAATACTCCGGCTTTCTGCTAGCATGGCAATCAACTTCAAAGACGGCGTTATCCTGGGTGCGGACAGTCGAACAACGACCGGAGCTTACATCGCCAATCGAGTCACCGATAAATTGACGCAAGTCCATGATACTATTTGGTGCTGCCGATCTGGCTCCGCCGCAGATACACAGGCCGTGGCGGACATTGTCTCCTACCACCTTAATATGTACTCCATCGTCAATAACGAGCCCCCCAGCACACAGGTTGCAGCCGCGCTGTTCCAGGAGCTATGCTATGAGAACAAGGACATGCTAAGGTATGCCATCTCTGCGTCATCTCAAAATGTATTATTTGATTAACTTGCGCATCAAGTGCCGGAATCATCATCGCGGGCTACGATCCCCGGCACGGCGGCCAAGTGTATTCGATACCGCTGGGTGGATCGCTGCACAAGCAGGCATACTCCATCGGCGGGTCTGGGTCGACTTACATCTACGGTTACTGTGATGCGAACTGGAAAGAGAACATGACTGAAGAAGAGGGTATTGAGTTTGTCAGAGGGGCACTGCGGGAGGCAATCAAGTGGGATGGCAGCTCAGGCGGCGTGATCAGGATGGTAGTCTTGACGAAGAATGGAGCGCAACGACACCTGTATCTGCCGGACAACGGCTACACCGCACCCGGACCTACTAACTGAGGCTTTCGCGGTGAGGAATGATCATATGTCAATGCTAATTACCAGCTAAAGGTCTTTTCTTTTTTGCCGTATCTTCTTCCTTGCATTTTGCTCTTGAACTCTTGTTCTCCCGTGATGTATCAAAGGGTTCTCTCCCTGAAGCTGCAGCAACCTCTCGGCTGTACGTATAGTCGGCAGATCTGCGTCATATCACTAAATGAAAGCAATGCAAGGATATTCGCGAGTTGTGGTACCAGTAAGACTGGCGAGCTTCCGTATTGCTTTTTCTTTGCCTAGCAAGAGCCTGGAGATCGCGGCTAGGGGAAGCAGTCGGTAGCTTGCGGTAAAACCAGTAGTCAGTATACCCGTTGAGGTTCAAATGACAGGTTCCGGAAGTCGTCCGGGGCCGTATATAGCCCAATGGGGCGGGGTGAGCACCGTCAATGAAGGTGGGTTTCGCCATCACGACTATCTTCGCCGACCACCAATCATCCGATCATCACCACCAGGTGCGCTACCAGTGAGCCGCCATTCGCCGGTTCCAGTCCCTGTAGGTCTGACATGAATCCTGGTGTCTCCCATCCTGGATCTTGGATTTCATACCTGTCCTTCCAGTTCGGAAGCTAACAATCGGGTGGAATCATAGCCACCAGTGATATGGCGGCCCAATGCATCAGGGGCGTTTGCAAGAAAAAGGGAACAGGACTAGCACCTCGAAAGATTGAGAATGGGCAAATAGAATGTTTGCTGAGAGTGTACCTATTCACAGTCGTATACCGGAAACGCGGTGATGATGCATCCTGATCTGAGGTATATTCTCATCATTCGTCCTCCTTGGATATAGGTAGCCGATCCTTACCATGTCATCTTTTTCTGCACTAAATCGAACACCTTTATAATTTCGACGGCAGTTGGCCTGATATCAAAGTGTTTGTTGTGTTGACAAGCCAGGACTCCAAATACTGTATTCTGCTGGCTGTCTCCCGGTGGATCCAGGCCCGTCCGTCAACCAGCCTCTCCGTCATTTCATCGCCATCATCACTTGCTGGCTATCGAGGCATCTCCTCCGCCACCAACAGTTAGCCTCCCTCTCCTTTTGCTCCCCGTCGTTCATCTGCTTTCTCCCGGAGGTCGCTCTGTACCATACATCTGCGTCAAATTCAACCTCCAGCTCCTCTAATCGCAATGGATTGCCCCATTGCTGTCTCTCGCTCGTGAATCCCTTCCAATTCAAGCCTGCCTGCCCGGGTCGGAGCGTGCTGTGCACCCCCAAGTGCTCTGGCCCTTCGATCGCTTTTGCTGGAGAATCTCTCATTTTCGTTGGTAATCCTGATCGATCGTATACGGCCCCGCTCCCTCTCTTATCTTGCGGCATTGCTTCTTTCTCCTCATTCGCGCCTCTTTTCCTTCCCCACGGTCACCTACCTGAAGCCTCCCACCACCCCTCATCACGTCTCTCGATGCTGTGCTCTCGCTAACTTTGGCTTAGAGCCCCTTGGCTAAATATATTATTCTTAATCTGCGCTATCTCTTCTCCTTCCCCTCACCAGCCCGAGCATGGAATCGGTCATCGTCAACCATCCGCAATCGAACCATAGTAACAGTTCCTACACCATGCTGGGAACCGCCGTTCCTTCGGAACCTGTCTATCAATCTTCTTCACGTCAACCCGCTCAGCCGTCATCGAATCTTGACACCGGTAGCTCTATATCGACCTCGTCTAATACCACCCCCACCTTCCCTGCCCCGCCATCGGCATCTGCCGCAGGTTCATCCCGGTTTTCCACCCAGGATGTTCCGGCTTATATCAGAGCATCCTCGCATCCCAGCTCGCAGTCCTCGGAATCTTCGACAGTCACGCCTGGGCCGACCCCTATACCAACATCTGTGCAGATGAACCCGCCGTCTGTGGTTCCATCGGGTCATGGCGGGCAGACTGGCACTGCGCCACCAGGCTTTGGAGGCCGGCGTACGGCGAGCCATTCCTCCCCAGCCTCACCGCAGCTAAGGCCAACTTTACGGTCCCTCCGATCGCTAGGGGGCTCAGAAGCCAGTTCACCTAGCCGTATTAAGATCCGCGACCTGTCCCACATTCAGAGCTTCGCCAGCGAAGAGTTCCTAGCTCAGCCACAGAGGAACCGAGCACCAGGGCACTGGGCCCAAGAGCGCCAGTTCGAAATCAGTTCCATGCCGGTCACGGACATTATCGAAATGGTTGCAGGGCTTCTGACCAAAATTACCACTACCAACGATTCTCATCATGAGCAGGTCTATCGGCAAATCCCTTCTGTCGATGGGTCGAGCAATTTGAGCCAACAAGCGCACAGCGTGCTTGCATTCCACGGCAAAAACGTTCCGAGTATTAGTATCCTGAGCTATCTCACCAGGATTCACAAGTATTGCCCCACGACCTATGAGGTCTTTCTCAGTCTACTAGTGTACTTCGATCGCATGACCGAGATGGTCAATAAAGGTCAACTAGACCGTTTACGCGGCCGCTACAATCGTACAGATGCCTTACAATCTGACGCGGCATTCAGACCTAGGTCTTCGGAGTCATCCATCACACAGAGGGCTCATACCTCACCAATGGTGACTCCGCCGCCCTCCGCTGGGATTACAGCTCAGGACTCGGCATTGACGTCACCTGTTTCCCCGGCCATGAATCCGCTGCAAGGAGAGGACTATCTCTCACACTTTTTTGTTGTCGACAGTTTCAATATTCACCGACTAGTCATTGCTGGCGTAACTTGTGCTAGTAAATTCTTCTCTGATGTATTCTACACCAACTCTCGATACGCTAAGGTATTCTTTCCCCATGCTCGTTCTTGTTCTTTAGCTAACTCTCGCATCAGGTCGGAGGCCTTCCTCTAGCTGAGCTGAACCACCTCGAGCTTCAATTTCTCCTCTTAAATGACTTCCGCCTCTCAATCCCGGTCGAAGAACTGGAAGCATACGGGACCATGCTTGTGGAGTTCTATGCGCGGGAAATTGTAGCTCAGCAGCAGCAGCAGCAGCAGCAACAACAACAACAACAACAACAACAACAACAACAGTCACAGTCTCAGGCGGGATCAATAGCAGGGGAGTCAGAATCGGACGCGATGTACATGCGGCGCCAGCCCGCACACCCGGAAGTCCGTCAAACCAGCACACCACCTTGATATATCATTAAGACATAATTAGACGACGTATCTATAGCCCGCGAGGCTCTCCTATATCCGCACCGCGTACGCCTACATCGCCAGGCACTGATCCTACACCCAATTACCTCAATCTTGAAGGTCTGGCCCGGCAACACGAATACCATTGCCAGTAATCCTGTTATCTGGTTTTGGTCTTGGTCTCCCTTGAAATAGATTGACCGGATATCCATATCATTTGTCCATACCCCTCTCCCCTATTTTCTACGCTTTTCATGACTGAATCAGCCAATCCGATTCCAATGGCGTTGCATACCCCTATTGACGCCCTTGTTTCCTCGTCCTCAAGCCGCGAACGAGCTATCTCTATTCATTTTCATCACACACTATGCATAGACCATGCCCTACTGGGCTTGGTTTCCTCAATTCTATTCCAATATAGGCACGAACACTGCCTCTTACCTACTCTACCTATGTGCTCGAATTGTTACATCCGGGTTCTTCGTTCGGGTCCTGTTTTACCTCCCTTTCTCCCTTGCCTACTGGTGCCATGCCTATTCTTATACCTGGCCATGTACACAATAACTTAGTATCCCGGTACTGTGTCTTGCTTGTCAACTGCATATCGGCATTCCTCATGTTGATTGGCATTTTGAGGGCGTTGTCTTCTATTATGTTTTCGAGTTGACATTGTTGGTTCATGGAAGCTTGCCCGGCGTCTTCTCTATGTACGTTGGGTGTTACAGTCGCTTTTGATCAAGACCCGAGGCAATTTGACCGGTTTTCCTAATATCTTTCTCATCATCTTTGGCTGTAGCGGTACGTAATGTCCTCTCTTTCTGGACTCTACATGGGTATGACTAGAGTAATGAATTGAAGAGACACCTCTAATTCAGTATCAGGTCTAGATGTCTCTGTCCGTCTTCAGCGACCGGACCAGCTAGACAGCGTAAAAGCGATCGAATCTCAATGTATGCCATCCAAACAACGAAGTCGAAGCAGTCACTATGGCTGAATCGAGGTCGACGTCAAGGTAGGAGGGAGAAGGAACATCATCCGAGAATAGCAATCGCGACATGGACTTCATGGCGTATTCAAAGATGCCGACGACGAAGCCTTAAACATCCTGCATTGAGGTTGAAGCTATAGAGAATGTCAGAGAACAAGCTACTGCACACTAACAGCTTAACAGGCACTATAACCGCGCAAATGGCGAAGAAACTTAGATCAAAGTCACCTCATTCCAACGACGCTGGAGCTCAGCTCTCCTCTTGTCCATGGTCTTTGAGGAGACGTTGCCACTCGGTGCTGTACTAACGAGTACGAAAAACCAGCATTAGTACTAGTAAGTGCATCACTAGAAGCCTCTCGGACAGCATTGCAGCCCAAGAATAACGTGAACTCGAGAATTAGAGCTACACAGGTAGCGGTTGAGAGACATCCATGGATTAAAGGCATCATCGACTCCTTGGTTCCCACATCCGAGGGAGCAAGAATATTCATACGGTGAGCAGGCAGTGAGAATCTCAGGCATGGAGTCTCTTGATGAGAATGGAAAGTACTCGCGTAAACCTTCGCGGCTGGAGTAAACCGGATCTGTTTTGCCTCTGAAGGATATAAGCGGATACAGGCAGCTGAGGTTTTAGACCTCAGCTACGTGCAATGTCCAGACCTGAACCGAATACCAGATGTACGCTCGAGATCTCAAACGATACGGTAAAAACGCAGCTCGTTCGAAAGTAGACTATTACGCTAAGTACCAAGAGACCATGCTATCCACATATGAGAGAGAACTGGTTTACCAGTGAAGTCAGAATCGCATCCAAAACGCAGACCGAAAATGGTGTATTAATAGACGAAAACAAAGCACAGCATCATGTTCCCCTCTCCAGAACCGAATGCGTTGCTCATGCTCCATGCTCGTGTCCTCGATTGAAGGAGGAAGAAGTCAGGTCTCGTCTCGTTCCAACCGACCTCATTACGCCCAATGCAACTGAGTAATTAGCAAACCATCCTCCAAGTGCGCCAAGTAGAAAAGTAAATGCTCGTATGTACGGTAGAAGGGGCCGGGCCAACAATCACTCAATGCGCGGCGGACTCCTCGATTTCTTTCCCGAAGGGCTTAAACTAGCTCTGGAGGACCATGTGTCGTCAGCAACTGCAGAAGAAGCAAGGGAGCTCGGAAACATACGATCTTCGTCTTTCGCCCTCCTTCCGGAAACCCTCGATAGTTTTGGCTATTTCCTTGCGCCCCGAGCGCGCGTCTACCTTCCAGCCACCCAAACTCATACTAACCTTCTCATTGGAGTTTGCTCGCAGTAATCGTTTTAAGAGGAGGTGCCGCATAGATAAGCAAACAAACACGCCGCAATCACTGCCGTTCTCTTGGGTTGGTGAATCTTCGAGGTTGACAAACCGTATGGGACGGTTAAGGAGAGCGCCAAACTTCATTGTAACTGTCTTCGCCTCCCAGTAATTCCCTGGTGGTAATGAGTCATAGTGGAATGCTACTCCGTCCACTATCGAGATTAGGAGCAGAGACCAGTGTGTGCCCCCCTCAGCCTCTGTGACGTTTCGGCAGTCGTTTATAGGCAGGAAAACGTGCGTTGTGCGTGTGAAGTCAGGTAGGGCGTCACGAAGGGAATGAGGATTCGGAGTCTGGAGAATCATAAAGGACATGCTCGGTCGAAGGAGAACAATGTTGGATGACTTGTATTCCGTGAGGAACTCGCGTTCCAGATACCTGGGACGATCAGTCATGGCGCTGGTCATTGCGCATCCAGGATACCAGACTCACTCCTCCCAGAAAGAAATAATCTAGAAAGCCAGTCAGTTTTGGCCTGAACCATACAGATATGTGATCAAACGAACGTTATCTGTTAGCCAGTCATCCTTGAGAGATTGTAAATCCCCTCTTGTCACTAATATCCAGGGAAGTAAGTTAGTGACGGTCCCGTTTCAACTAGGGTTAGAGCACGGCATACACCTAATGTCGTGATCTATGAGCTCCAACCCAGTCAGATCACACCTCATTCCCGTAATCAGCCGAGGTAAATACTCGTAGAAGACTCACAGCTAAGGTATGCATCGTCGGGGTTTAACTGCGCGTCCATTAAATCTCATTCGGGGTACAAAATAAGGAGATTTTTAGGACATACAGTATCGCCGAATCGCCTCATCCTCTTCTGGAGCTTTCCTAGACCCCCGTCGCGCATCTTATCTGATGTTCTAATCACGAAACTCTATCGTCTATGACAGCGCACGAGGCGTTAACCCAGTTCGTCGAGGAGTGCGGAAGGTCCAAAGCTCCTGTCAGGGGCCTGAGCTGTATACAGATGGAGCAATACTGGATCGTTGTACTCAGCGCGCCAGTGTTGAGATTGTCCGCCTGGGTAGGTAGGTACCTAGTGATGTGGGGTAGAGATGGCGCCCGAATCAGATGTTGCAACCACGAGTCCGAGTTGAGAACTAGTTCATCGAAGGGGGAATATTGTAGCCTGAAGAGAACTGTAGCCGCGAGCGACCGGCTGAGCGTGAGCAGTAGAGAATAGCTGAAAGGATGGGAAAGAAAGCATGGCGTTGGCTGCCTGTGACAAGCGGACGGCGATCAGGCTGGTGCCACTCTGGGGAAAGTGTGGCACCCAAAGGACGTCACCTGTGGCACTGTGGCTTGACTGCAGACTCGCGCGTTCCACATCTAGAAAATAATACGATATGAGGATACAAGATACAGGGACACTACTGAGCAGTAAAGCTATGAGATTCTCATTGATATCAAGGGGTATCTAGATGTACATTTCGCGGCCATCCTTGCGGATATGCAGTTTTTCTTTCATCAATGCGGCCGAAAAGCAAACACCGGCTCCTACAAAGCAAATAATTCAACTCGCTCGCCAAATAGATTTATCTCGGAGAAACGAACAAACAAAGAGAAAAGAAACGGACATTCTGCCAACAACTGATCCAAGTCACGTCACAGTTTGATAGAGGAAGGCACGTAGGGAAACAGTCCTTATCGAATGTAGACCGTCCCTTAGAATAAAGAAACACGTTCATCAGACGTTATAAATAGATCCAGCCAAGGGACCTGATTATTGGAGGTTATGTTAGCACCAAGCATGAGCGCAATGGCGAGCTCCGATTTCAGTTTTTTAGTCTCGGACGCGAAAGTCTCGCAAGGGTTTCTGAAAGGGACGGTGAAATCTCAGGTTGAAAGTTTGGCAAAATGCTTGTTCCATATCCAGCCAACTTGATGAGTTGCGTCGTCTTGGTTTCGAGCTAGCCAGAGCTCACCCTTTTCAGCGATGACATCGAAGATCTCACCCGCAACATACGTCAAATAAGGGTAACCAGCCTCACGTCGGGCTCGGTCTATATTGAACTCGTAAATGCTAGCGGCAAGGAATAAAACAGTAGGCTCTTTAACCACATTGGCCTCTGATTCGGCGATGTCCTGTGGACTGTCGGACATAGGCATCGCTGACGAGAAGAAGCCCGAATATCGGCCGGCAGACGAACTAGGACGGTTCTCATCTACTGCCTTGTCGTTATGTGCGAGTGGTATGACGTCCGCCAGGAATGGAGTGTCGAGGCTAATACTGGGAAGCCTGGGGAAAGATTCTGTTTGCGACTGTGGGGATGGAACAGACGATATTGATGCGTTGTTGCCCTGCTGCAAGACTTGTGTGATTAAAAGGTCTGGGGTCTCAGGAGCAATCCGACCAGAAAATGCCGAGTCAGCACGATGGCGGCCAAGAGACACCTGAGACTGAGCATCCATAACAGGGCTCTGGAAGGACTGGTTGCTAGCATTGAAGTCATGAGATACTTTAGGCGACTCGTCCATAGCACGAGTACTAGTACTGTGTACGGTCGATGGACGACGCGGAGAGCTAACCCCCGGTGCTGTGGAAGGAGTATTGAAGTTGACCAGATTGACCGTATCCGCAAGTAAAGAGCCATTGCAGATACCAAGTGAGAGTGCCCGTGCTTCCGAAACGTCGAAACGCGTGGTCCAGTCATCGACAATTTTCTGGATCTCTTCCGGAAACGTATCAATCAAAGGCCCAATCTTTTTCTGCAGGACAATGTACCATGTCGTTTGAATTTGGACGAAGTTCTTCAAGCAAGCCTCCATTAATCTGGCCGTCAAGGAGTAGAGCTTTGGGAGCTCATCTTTGAGGGTTTCGTTGAGCGCAACGAACTGATCCGCTTGTTCGGCAGTCTTCTTGTCAGGCTTATCTCCACGGGCTTTAATACTTTTGAAGCGGGCATAGTCCATGAGGCGCTTGTCGCGTTTTTTCATGACCCTCTGTGGGCCTTCATGGAGTTTGAGCAATGTGACCATTGGGTCGATCACACTCTTCCTGACAACATCGAGCTAAATGGAAATCTGCGTTAGCAAGAATGATTCGTGAAGAGAAAAAAAAAGGGCAGAACTCACATGCTCAGGCAAGGTCGCTGCCATGATATCTTGAACAGATATTTTAAAAACGCGCCACTTGCCCTCGAGCTCAGGATAGCTGGTATGCGAAACATCGATGAACGCTTCGATAGCAGTGACGAACTCGGAAAATCGATCCAAAGAAGCCTGGGTCTCACGAGTATACATTTCAGCGTCGCGCATGACCACTTGCAGTTGAAAGAAGTTATCGCCAAATCGCTGGGCGAGAGCGTCGTAATCCTTGTCAGCAACCATGTCGGATAAACCAACTTGCTGTCTCAATTTCTCCGTTCGACGGCCGAAGGCTTTAGAAAATCCCATTCTCACGTCTGATTCTTTCCTCTTTCGGCCAACAACTTGCCCAACCACATCTGCCCGTCTCTTCAACTCGTTGATGCGAACAGAAATGTTAGTAACCTCTTCCAAAGCTTTCACGAGAGATGCATGGTCTGGATGGTCCGGCGGAGTCGAGTCAAGCAGTTCGGAAATCAAAAGAGGATACTTCAGAATCCGTTGCACGGGTTTCACTAGCAGCGAATCCAAGTCCCAAGCGCTCGTGAGATCCGACGCCCACTCCCTGCACTCGTTCAACCAAATTGTCACGTTTGCACTTCGCTGAAGCGCTTGAAGTTTCTTATTAGCGGCATCGTGATTCTTCAGATACTCGGTATAGACCTTCTCCATTTGGGAAATATGGGTCAAGAAGCCCTGACCTATGGAAGTTGCTCTGTCCTTCTCTAGATCCGAAGGGCCTGCCCCTTCAGTTGATTCTGAATCATTTTTAGAAACGTGGGAATTTCGCCCACTGCGCTTACTGCTCCACCGCTGCGATTTGGGCATAACGTACACGCTTTTGGCCGCCTCCTTCAGTGCATCCTGGAAAGTCATTGAGAAATGCACAATTTGGTCAGAATTGGCAAAGAGGATTTTTATATCCTCCGCGGACAGATCCAGGCAGGAACTTGAAGTCCCTTTATAGATGTCGTCCACAACTTTCATATCTCTCCCAAATGTGTACTCGGTGTCAACGAGTTCTTTGATCACGTGTCGGCGCTTCTTTAAACGCCGTTGATCGGGGGAAGGGGAGGATGTGCTTGTCCGAGGCTGCTCCGAGCTAGAAGGAACAAGCGAAGTAGCCGACGAATCCCTCGCTTGAGGAGAAGGTGAGGGATCGTGACGCGCAAGAGAGTCTTGGCTGCTACCAGTGCTGCGGACAGGATCAAGAGGCACGAAGCCGGCGGTCTCCTGAGTAATTACGGGCTGTTGACCGAGCCGAATACTGCGAGAGCGCTCAAGTGACTGTTGGGTGATGTTGCCATCGACCTGCGTATTTGATGCAGGCAGCGGAGGGTCATGACGAATTAGCGAGATACTGGATTCATGAGCCGCTGGCTCCTGTGGTGACTGGATGTTAATGGCCAGGCCGAGACCAGTATTGCCGTCCTCGGTACAAGGCGCTTGGCGGTTTGAAGTCGCAAGGGTTGGTGTTTGTGCACTGTCATTCTGGGGACTCGTATCAGCTGTTTGATCCTGTGGTACGGGCGCATCGTCGGCCGCAATCTGCATCCAATCCATAATTGACGGGGATGCATGTTCCCAATCATCCCGTAGCACAAGGCTTGCAGTATGAGAGAGCCGATCCGGACCGGAAATCTCGTCAACGCTAGATACTAACACGGGTTCATCGGTCAAACTATCAGTCCTCCCGTCTGCCCTTAGATCATGGATCGAGAAACGTGGCTCGGGAGAGGCGCGAACGTCAAGTGGAAGGCTGTGGTCTCTGCCACGAGCAAGCTCTTCGAGATAAAGCTGGGTAATCTTCTTGGAGTCCCAGCCACCAAGCTTTGCTAGACTTGGGGTTCTGGAGTGTCCAAAAGACTTACGAGAACTTGCATTATCTTGTCTCCTCTCAGGTCCGAAATCATGCGCAATAGAGCCTGTAACATGCGGGCCAGTGTCGGATTGAGTTATAGAAGAAGCAGAGCATGACTGAGTCGCCAGCTCACTATCCTCTACGGACTGCTGCATTAGAGAGAGTTCATCCCCGCTTCCATCACATTGGCCGTCGGTGGAATGTTGGTTGCGTAGAGACGAGGACCATGAGCTCATGCTCCATCTATTTGATATGTCACCAGCAGTCTGGCTGTGCTGCGCCTCTAGTGGTCCGGTCCTGGACGTCAAATTTTCGAAGCCCAGTTTATCTCTTAGCAAGATTGGAATAGATTCTTTATCGTCGTTGTCGGAAAATCCATACTCCTGTTCATCACACGAGGAGCTGCTAGGGCTCGATTCACGGATACGCATGATCTCATTTAAAAGGGTTCTGTGGGACGTATGGACGTCCTGTTGGGCTATCTCAGCTTGCGGTTCGGGATCAAAGTTTGTCACGGGGGAGTCCTCAGAACACGAAGTCGCAGAAGATGGTGTAGGCATAACAGAGGGTTTTGAGCCTTCTTCCTCCACCTGGGGCAGGTTTGACTGCCCTAAAGTTGGAGAGTCCATCATCAGTGCAGGTGGACCATGATCCGGAACATCGGTGTCGATATGAAGTTGTGGGAATGCCTCTACATCTCCAATATCGGACGGTTCCACTCCACAACGTTCCACAGAGTCTTCTATAACTGTGGCTGTGTCGTCTGGTTGAACAGCAGGCTCTGATGCCGCTGCTTTATTTTCAATCGGTTCGGGATCAGAGGACAGATTATCCTTATATTGTGAGATACTCTCAATCTCTGAAGCTCGACGACGAAGCTCAGCTGCTTCCTCTTCTCTCCTTTCATTCTCTTTGACTGTACGGTTGAAAGCCTGCTGGATCTTTTGGCGTCGAGTGGCAAAATCAACGTTTCCCAGCTCTGGTAGCCTTCGCTCCCGAGGCCTGGAGTTCCGCAGCTCCCGTTCCCGGTAAATCTGTTTTTGGAGATTCGATACTGTCTCTTCTACTCGAGATTTGGATGTGGAGGGCGCAGTATGGGACACAGGTTGGCGGGGACGAGAACTGCGCAAAGGGGGCGATTTCTTCGGCGGCGGCGCAGCTATGTAGGCTTCCAGTTGCGGACTCTTTTCGGAAAGTTTCGCACGAGAGCGACCATAACCTATTTCTCGCCTTCCGCGTGTTGGGATCGTGGTAGTAGTTGTAGAGAACGTTGATTTGCCTTGAGACACGAAATCGCGTGGGGATTTTGGAGATGGTTTAGGTAGGCGACTCAAGCCTTTGGGAGGAAAGGGTACTTGCGTATTAGAGCGGCCATTGACAGGTGACAGGGCTTCGGGAGAGGGTGAGGACTCTTTAGAAGCGGAAGGCGAATTAAGGCGGTGGGAGTATAATGGAATGCGCGACTTGGAATGCGGGCTGGTCGAGTACGTTCGCGACCCGGGCTGCAAGGGGCCAGAGACCGCCATGTGAAAGTCGGACGGGTGCGTGCTCGCACCCACAGGCGAGTTTCTTGGGATATCGCTCCTTGTTCGTCGATGGCGACCCGAGCTTTCCCCAGTGCTTACTGCTTCCAAGAAAGGAGTTCGCCCCAAATACCACGCTGTTGGAGTCAAAGGCGTTTGGTTGGACGACTGGTCAAACTGGTCTAAGAGCACGGGGTTCGGGCTAGGGATACTTCCATCAGAACCTCGACGTCGCAAGTGGGACGGTATCCCATAACCCTGGAAATCTGTGTCAACGGTTAGTAACTCCCCGAATAGGCGCCGTCGCGGAAGCAGATTCGATGGTTGGTGGTCGTTTAAAGAACTGTTGCTCAAGCCCGTCGTATTCGGAGAGGGCGAGATGATTTGAGTTGAGAATACCTGGCCTGCGTCTCCCTCCGAGTCCCGCCGGGAGGCTCTTTGTTTCTGTGCTATCGATGTACCAGTGTCTCGCCTGCGAGACGCCGTTCCAGATTGTATAATATGATCGCCGGGGGCAGGGCTCGAAGCCCTTGAATGGTCTCTGGAAGCTGACGCAGAGGCAGAAGGGAATGGGAGGACTTGATCGACGTTGTTGTTGAATTTGTTGACTAGGTCTTTGAACGAAGTCTGTTTCGAACGCACCGCCAAGGGTCGCACGGAGGCAGGACCGGTTGGGAAATCAGACCGGCCTTGCAGTGAGGTGTCGGAAACTGAACGATACTGACCCCGTTCTACACTCGACAACCCCGGCAGATGGACAGGCCCCGATGGCGCACGTTGTGTTGTATATACGGCCCGGCCGTCTGCGGCTAGGTTCGAGGCTCCGGGCAGCGACGCACTCTCTGCTCGGATCCTCGTGGCGGTCTCCAAAGGCAATGTAGGTGAGCGTGAGCGATAGTATTCGTCAGGGTCGGGAGAAGATCGCTGGTGACGGTTGGGATAGTCGTTCGGAACAACGGTCGCGGGTAACGCGAAGGATTGTGGCCCTGAGACACCTTGCTTGGTAGTATATGTGGTACCTGACCGGGAGGAGCTCGGCCGCGAGGATGGGAGAGTCAGCGAAGGGTTGTGGGAGCCATTATCGGAAAGAGCGTCGTAGAAGCATTCGGCGGTGCTGGAGGAGGAGGAGAGGCGCCGAGATTGGGAAGGGCCGGCGTCAACGAGACCAGAAACGTGGTCGACATCGCTGCCGGACATTTTTCATACATGGGGCGAGACCTTCTTTTTCGGGTTAATTTCTAGTTGATTTTTCTTATTTCTTGCCAGAGGGGGGCTCTTGAAAAGAAATGGTTGGCGGAGATCGCTTCTGTTCAAGGATGCTAGTCTGCGATGCGTTGTTCACGGCTGGTGGCCACAGACGGTGTTGCAGATGGACCAGCCAGAACTACAAGGCAATCGTCACCGGGTAGTACTACCCAAATACGGCGGCATATTCGAAATCCAGGACAAGATCACCAAGCTCCCGCGGGTGATCTGAGGTCTGTGTCCCGGCAGGCGCTGAGACGGATCGACTTGCAGCAATTAGGAACGATGGTTAAGGACGGGGTGGAGAGGACGATGGGATGAAGAAGGATGATAACGCGACCAGATGGCGATGAGGGAGATGGGCGGGCACGGCGTTTGCACGGCGTCGAGAATGGTGACTGGCGAAAGAGCTAGGAGCGAGCAGGGGGAGATGCCAGTCCAGACGAGGTACGGGCGTGATGGAGGGGGGAGCTGGTCACAGGCGGGCCGAGAGGGGTCTATTGGAGGTCTAAGTGGTTGGACCGGAAGCCAGGAACAATATTCGCGGCAATAGTCGTCCGAATAGTTGGAGTTGGGATTATTATTGGGCTATTATTGAGAGTGGAAGAGAGAAAATAATAAATGATAATAATAGCGAGGACGACGGGAGAGATCGGTTGCGACTTGAGAGATGGGCAGGCCATATGGAAATACTAAGAGTACGTATGATACTGCCTCGTCACTGGCGAGCTCAACTCTGGAAGACAGCGAGTGGGCCACCACAGCAGCCCTGTTTGACCTGCCCAGCAACACCAATCTTGCGATCCCATCTGTGCCTAAGATGCTCGCCCGGCCGTAATCGACTCTGGGTACTCCTCACGTGTTGTGTATCTGTTGGTTGGGTGCCTGGTTTCACTTTCAAACGGCGATCGCCTGGGGGCAGCTCTTTAGTTTGGCCTCTGCACTACGACGTTGAAATTCGTTGAAATTATCAGGAACCTCTGTTTCCTCGATTCGCGTCACTACTTCCTGGTCTGCGACTGTACTCACAAAGTTCCTCTCAGCCTCGAGTAAGACAAAGGGCCTGAGATCTGAACTCAACCGGCGGATTTCTTTGTTCCATTCCTCATCAGGTAGGCCTTCGCCGAGGCTGGCCCACCAGGATTTGATTAAGAACTCGAGATCGCCGATCCGATGTTTGATACCCTGTGACGAATCCAGAATAAACACAGTAATACAGTTTTCCAGGCTCAGACTCCCTACTCAAGCAGGTTTCTAAGGCTAGCGCGTAGTTAGAGAATACATAATTCCAACGACATTCGACAAAGGCGTTCTGGAAGTCATTATTATTGGATAAAAGATGTACTCAAGAGGAGATATGGTTCCACTATTTTGGCCAGTCGATCCATCTATTCTTGACGCAGATGCTGGGACGCCCTTGTCTTGTCAAAGCCTAGAACATAGAGGGAAATGAGCCCAGGGTGCGATCCTCGGTTCTTTCCATCCAGGATCAACTATCAACTTACTGAATGTGTATCGTTGAAGACGAAAATAGACAAAAAAATCTGGATTGATGTTCTATCTTTGCTGCCTTCCTCGCAGCCTGACTCATCAGGCATATCAGGCTTTGATTAACCTCTAACCCCGTCTACGGAGAATCTACGGGAACAGGGCTAACCGCGCGGGCTCTAACGAGCTTGGGTTCACAAACTCGATTATTGGGAACACCGTCACTGACAATGCCGTTCAGTCTGACTCCTCCCGCATCCTCCCTGTAATGTGTCGACGCCGATCTTGTTATGTATGTGTTTTCTTGCATCGCCTCGAAAAGACCTGTTCCTGTCTTCTGGGACCAGATCCATCCACTTGAACCCAGGGTTCCTTGGGTACAGACCAGACCGTCGTCATCGAAACTCGTCACGGACACAGTTCATCACAGGCCTGGGCCATGCTGAGTGTGGAGACTCGATCCCACATTCTTTTTCTTCAATCCCAGGGATCCTGGGGCCGGGTCCATTTTGAGGTCGTCGACAAGTCAGCGGTTCGGAAATTATTTTTATGATCAAATCAACCGATCTCAACGAAAACAACAACAGAGATTTTCTTCATGAAGATTCTTCAGCCGGGAACTCGCGGATGTTAGTTGCTTTTGCCCATTTATTCCGACTTTAATCAGTCTAGAGGGCTCTAGGCCCAGTCAAGGCCAGCGACACACCTCCGGCCCGCGGATCTGAAGTTTCTTGCGTCTGTGACAGAAAACGGTCGCCTGCTGTTCCTGGCCTGAGCCTTTTACCAAGATCCCTTGTTTCCAGGTTCCAGGCTGTTAGCCGGTAACGGGACTCGGTAAAGATTCTGTATGTACACAAACGAATTCTCCAGATTGCCTGATGCTTGCCTGATGCGAGTTGTGCACTTCCCACGACGTGTTTTTCGGTGTCACTCGTCACTTGGCACTGTATCAGTTTGCCGATTTTCAGGTCTAGTCGCAGATATACTTTTGCCGCCTCAATGAGACAGATCTCAGACAAAGCCATTATGCAGAGCGATGGGATTCCGCACCCATCTAGTCACCAGTGTCAAGGATGTCCTGGTCGTCGCGAATCACTGTACTCGAGACCGCCGCGATATAAAATGCTCGTGGGCTTGAATGTGCAGGTATACTCAGAGTAGTATCTTTTGGCTCGACGGCTTGTCTGGACGGCGGGTCTGCCGCCGCACAGAAAACCACATGCTAGTCAGGGGTATGAAACCCAATATTGTCCGCATCGTTGCGAATTGAGCTGCGTGGGGCCCAGGAGCCTTACTTATGTACGAGGAGAAATTCTCCGAGTCGTGGCTGCTGTAGCAAAAAGCTGATAACGGATGGACTGTGGATTGCTGGGCCGCGATTGTAATATGGACTTGTCTGTCTAAAATACCCTGCATGAACCGACCCTCGGGCCCTCCGTTGCTTGTTTTGGAATCACCGCATCCTTATTTAGGATTGTGATCGAGAAGCATCTATCAAGCACAGCATGGTGTTAGATATACTCCGAAATGATGTCCGTCGATAGCTTTTGATGCACTCTCGCTATCGCAATTCGTCGGCATGCCTGCTTGCTTGGTGTGAAGCATGTATAGTTTGTCTACGGTAAGATTGCGGTGATTGCGGTGACGTCGGTACATAACAAATCCTCTTAAAGCAATCAAGAACTTTTGCATCCGGCCAGTTAGTATTAAGAAGCGACAGGGACCGAGCTATATTATTCATCAGTGTCCGTTTAGTAAAGCAATATAGGAACTCAGTTGCACCTGCACTACATTGGTCTGGATGTTGATCTACCCGCCAGGTACTAGGTAAGTAAGGTACTACGCAGTATAGGTAGCGTGTCTCCGACAACAATCCTTTTTTGCCGTCTAATTTATCTTATGCGACATTCGACCGCAAACAGGATTATTATCCGACGTCTTGTCGCTTATTCTACATGGTTCATGGTGCTGCTGCATACCTGATTCCGCACTTCTTTGAGCCCTCTTTTCGCTCGCGTCGCGTGTTCCAGGCGCGTCTCCGTTCAGCAACCACCCCTGTAAACTACAACCCAGTGACACTGTTGGGAAATTGAGCTATATCCCATATGGGCTAAATTCAGGGCCCAGCTGCTGAACTGTCATTCAACAATATGGGTAAAAAACGCAAGAGGCCCGTCAAGGAGCCCGTCAAGGATGACCCAATATGGCGGGCGAAATCATCACCACAACAACCCGCCGGCGATACAGCACGGCCTTCAAGTACCAACCGCGACCAAGCCGCCGATGCAGGCAAGATCTGCCATCCGGTAATCTCCCTGTACTACCGTCATGTGGTGACATTGCGGCAGTATATCCTGCAGCGTATACCTCGATCCTCTAGAGCGCGTCGCCGAAGAATTGCTGCAGTGGGAGACCACAGTGCAGCCAGAGATGGTCCAGCCGCTGTTTCTAAGAGCGAGAAAGATCTAGCTGATTTACTAGACACGACGCTAGTCGGGATATTGAAAGAGCTACCGCCAACTCGTAGTGAAGAGAGACGACGGGAGTTCATCGCATTCACGCAAGCACAGCTCACGACTCAGGCTGGCACTGATTCTGGGCTCGTGAGTCCACAGTCTGAGGTAAAATAAAACCCAGCCTCGCTTTCTTAAGCGGAGCTAATATTGGTCCTGTCGTAGATTGTGGATTTTGCGATCTCGTCCATCTTCAACCGCCCTTCTCAGGGGAAACTGGAACATGTCCTCAGCCATGGATATCGGCAGGGGAGCGGAAGACTGCCATGCAGTATCCCCAACGTCGCGACACAATATCCTAATAAAAATGTTCAAATGCTCAAACAATCGCCGTGGACGGAAGTTCTCGCCCTGCTAGGGAGTAATGGCGATGAAATCATGCTAAAGCTCCTGCTGGACTGCGGACTTTTTGTGGCTGTCGACGCGAGAAAGGGCATTTACTGTCAGATAAGTGGTCCGTTATCCAATGTGCAAACGGTGTTTTTGGCCCTGAAAGCTCACAAGTGATCTTTCAATCTAGGACAAGCAATATCGAGCCTTAAGCCTATCAATACTTCACCCGAAGATTGTCCTGTTGCAATGAGTGGCAGCGGCTCACCTGTCAAGCGCCATGCTGTACCGGGGCAGGGTGCTGCCGCTCGTGCACATACGAAAGGTCCGAAAGAGAACCAGCAACAATTGAGTCCTAACGCGGTCATATTCTGCCGTCAACGTATGCTATATGCCCGTCCTCATCTAAACGGGAATGGTGGAATCACCTTCGGGCTGCCAAATCGTGAGTCTTAGTCAAGTTGACTTGAAAGCACTACGTTGACAAGCCCTAGATGTTCTCAGCCGGTTCCACTCGTCCAATTCTTTGCAACAGACCGTACATGTGATGAAGTACGTCTTTCCTCGGCAGTTTGGCCTGCACAATGTTTTCACATCCCACTCAAGCTACTATGAGAACCCCTTATCCAAGAACTACTCCTCGCGGGAGGAGGAAATTGCTAGGAAGGAAGGGCTCGAAGCCGCTCGAAATCAACTAAGGAAATCGGGTTTCCATGCGGCTGTTGGAGAGCGACAGGAGTCAATCAAGATACCGAAAAGGCTTCGGGGAAAGCCTCTGGAACTGATACGTCAGCTACAAAACAGAAGCAGACGCTGTTGTTATAAGAGGCTTTTACAGTACTATTGCTCTGAAGAGGTATGTAGCCCGCTTTGAAGTTGAAACGAAGGCTAATCCTATAGCTTTCGGATCCTTGGATCTTGGGACAGCTCAACGCTGAATCCAATAGTGTACTTTCAACTTCATGCTCAAGGCCACTGGTAACCCAGTCATCTGTCGCACACCAGTGCATACAACGCGAGCTGCGCCCAACGTCATATACCGAAGGCTTCGGCAAGGGATCAGGTGCAACTAAGCCCAAGGAAAACCTGACAGATCACGCCACTCCTGCCGCGTCTGTTTCAGCCTTTTGCCGAGCCGTCATTCGAAGCTTGATACCGTTAGAGTTCTTCGGGGTTGGTGAACAGGGCATTACCCACCAGAAGATGATCCTCGGCCATGTGGATAGATTTATCCGCATGCGTAGATTTGAGAGTCTGAGTCTACATGAGGTTTGCGAAAGGATAAAAGTTAGCGCACCGTCTCTTACTTGGTACGAATATGAATCTAATATTCCACAGATCACCCGGATACCTTGGCTGGAGCCTGAGAGCCTACGTCAGGCTCCGTCAGAGAACAATATCTCAGCGTCTGACTTGCAAAAGCGCAGAGAGTTATTCCACGAATTTTTGTACTACCTGTTTGATTCCATACTTCTCCCACTTATACGTGGAAATTTCTATGTGACCGAATCACAAGTCCACCGGTATCGCTTATTCTATTTCCGACATGACGTTTGGCGCCGCCTTACTGCGCAGCCCTTGGCGCATCTCAGGGCTTCCATGTTTGAGGAGTTGGTACCAGAAATGGCGGAGGCACTACTATCTGGTAAAAAATCGATAGGTTACGGTTCCCTACGGCTGCTGCCGAAGACGACGGGAATTCGTCCAATTCTTAACCTGAGACGGCGTACCTTGGTTAGAAGTACATACGCTGGGAAAAACCGGTATAACCCAGCACAGAGCGTGAATTCGGCCATCGCGCCTGTCTACAGCATGCTGAATTATGAGAGAGGGCGACGAAACGACCTGCTTGGTTCAAGCATGTTCTCTGTTGGAGATATGCATTCCAGGCTGAAGATGTTCAAAGAGTCTCTGATGAGCAGGAGCTGGGATCAACGAAAACGGCTTTATTTCGTGAAGCTGGATATCCGGTCCTGTTTTGATACTATACCGCAGGCGAAGATAGTGCGTTTGGTTGAGAAGCTGGTCTCCGAGGAAAACTACCATTGGATGAAATACGTGGAAATGAGGCTTGCAAGCGAGTTTGACAACATGTGGCCGCTGCGAAAACCGCAGCAGCGCAGAACATGGTCAAAGTACCTCCAAAGGGTTGGCCCAGTTGGCAGGCCAGAGCATCTGGCGGACGCTATCACCAATGGAAGCGTAGTGGGACGAAGGAATACCGTCTTGGTCGACACAATCGCGCAGAAGGAGTACAACGGCGAGGGCCTGCTTGACATTCTCAACGAGCACATCCGGAACAATCTCGTCAAGATAGGCAAGAAGTATTTCCGCCAGCGCAAAGGTATCCCGCAGGGCTCGGTGCTGTCTAGTCTTTTGTGCAGTTTACTGTACGCTGAAATGGAGCGGAATGTGCTTGGTTTCCTACAAACGGACGACGCCCTGCTCCTTCGTTTGTTAGACGACTTCCTGCTGATAACCTTGGATTCTGGCCTCGCAATGGATTTCCTTCGAGTCATGGTCCGAGGACAGCCAGATTATGGCATTTCCGTCAACCCAGCGAAAAGCCTAGTAAATTTCGCGGCGGTTGTAGACGGGGCGCAAATTCCGCAACTTGTTGACACGCCACTCTTCCCTTATTGCGGCAGTCTCATCGACACACGAACTCTGGAAATCTTCAAAGACCAGGATCGAATGCTCGAGGGTGCGGATTCTGCGGGTGTCGCTCTCAGCGATTCCCTGTCGATTGACTCCACGCGAACCCCCGGACGGTCCTTCTACCGGAAAGTTCTTGCATCGATAAAGCAATTCATGCACCCAATGTACCTGGACTCGACGCACAACTCGCTACCCGCGGTACTACTAAACGTTTATAAGTCCTTCGTCACGGCCGCGATGAAGATGTACCGATACACTCGGTCACTGCCGGGCCGGGCGCGACCTCGACCCGAGGTTGTGGTCCGCACAATCCACGATGCAACGCAGCTGGGATACCGACTGATCCGTGGCCGGCATGGTCTGTGCAGGGTCACGCATCCTCAGCTGCGGTATTTAGGGGGAGCGGCGTTTCAATTTGTGTTGGGGCGGAAACAGACACAGTACGCGGGCGTGCTGCGTTGGCTGGACGGGACGCTGGCGGAAGCGCGGCAGAGCGTTGGCAACAGTGCTTTGCTGGCACAAGCGGTGCAGAGAGGGAATCGGACGTATAGAGAGTGGCGGTTTTGACCTTGCTCCTTACAGCTTGAGAGAAATTAAAATAGAAAGACTGTCCGACTATGCAGGCATTGCAGACATTGCTGGGCCGGTGGAATGGCGAACTCAATGAAGGGAGCCAAGGGGTCGGTATCTACAGCGTAGCATTTACCATACAGCAGGGCGGGATGGACTTCGGTCTTCCCCCAAGATCACCAGTGAGGTCCTTCCAGTTAACAATAATCAAATGAGATTATACCTATCCATGGTCAGTGTGTGGTCTGAGCAGACATTCCCACGGATCAGGTTTAATGGGACGACAAGCTCAGTGGTCGAGCAGACAGGGGGTGGCAATCTCTTTATCAATATCAACAAACAAACAATTTCGCTGCAACATTCTTCCTTTTTAGACCTTTTAGACCTTTTAGACCTTATACACTGTTGTTGTGGTGGTGGTCTTTTATTTCACGACAAACCCCAAAGCCACACCTGTGGATCATTGGTGGCGTGCCTTGGAACAGCCGCTCGCTCCTTCATCTCGACGACGGAAGACGTCGCGACTCCGCAGTGCCTTGTCCCTAAACCGGTTTGATGCTGATCGCCGCGTGCAGCGAATGAAATGAGGAGTCTGGACCGGATGTCAGCCTAAATACCAACGTTTCTCAAAAGCCATTGGCCGATTTGCAATAATCTCTGCCTCAGGCGCTCATATCGGTGGCCGGACTAGACCCTTTTGACTGCGTTCGGCAGAGAACCTGGAATTCGCGCCTCCAACGCAGTCGGTGATGGAATCATCCCAGCTTCATATCTTCGCTCTTTTCGTCTTTCCTTGCTTTTTTCACTCGCTCTTCCGTCGATAACTCCTCCAACTGCCTTCCTTCGCTTGCGTCGATCTTTCTTTCTTTTCTACTTCACATCTTCTACCTATCCCAGCCCACTCGCTCCTCCCTTTCCGTCTCGAGTCTCACCTCTTTAAGTTGATCAAACCCCTGTTCACCTTTCGCTCCACTGGCGTCATAACGCGCTGTG
Organism: Aspergillus foveolatus; assembly: GCF_047715535.1. NCBI lineage: Eukaryota > Fungi > Ascomycota > Eurotiomycetes > Eurotiales > Aspergillaceae > Aspergillus > Aspergillus foveolatus. The sequence continues at coordinate 1,098,027 of NW_027396066.1, forward strand.
CACCGCTGTCTTTCCTGCCCTAGATATCAGTCCTGGTTATCGACTGGTAAATTAATGGCCCTGTGCCTCTTTGTGGAATATTAGTACAGCGTGGTTGGGGCCATCGAGTCCCCGCTAGTCCTTCTTTTCTATTGCTGCCGGTCCGCATTCTTCTTGTCTACACCGACGCGATTGATCGCTTATTTTACTACACCATATTCTATTCGACTATTTAACTACAGCACGCCTACCGTGGTTGACCGACGAAATGGCGGCCGTTTTGACTGCACCGAACTCGCCTCCTGAACTGTCCGGATCCAAGTCGTCCAAGTCCTCCTCTTATCGATCGTCCTCGCGCATGTCCAGTCCAGATGGGGTGTTTACAGATATTGGGAATTTTGAAGAGATTGGGCTAGAGGATGAATCGATGCCGTACCTGGAATCATCTGTCCCTCATGGGCGGGCCCCCGGGGTCGCGCGGTCCTCAACAGCCAGGATACTCGCGAAGTCTCCGGTCTCGACAACCCGTGATTTATTATCGGCTGCTTCAAGGAAACCGTATACATCCCAGGGACGGCCCGGTCCTAGGCTGATGACCGCCTCGCGCGACCTGCAAACCCCGCGGCCTTCATCAAAAACACGTCGCAATCGATCGGCTTCGCCTCTTAGGCCATCACAGTCTCCCGGCATTTCCTCGTCTCCATCAAGCCAAACCCTGTCTCCATCTGCCGTTAATGCTCGACCACTTAACCGAAAGCCGTCTTGGCAGCGCAGCCGTAAGTCGCTGAAGGAGCTGGAGGCGGAATATCACGACTCAGATGACGAGCTTCCCGAAGATGCTAGCTTATGGAATATCCCCATTTCCCCGCGGCCAGTTGAGGATCGTGCTCCCTCTAGAGACCACAGCCCTAACCGCAGTCCTGGGCCGCAACCTTTCCCTCTATCACATTCAGTCTCTGAGGCTGCTGTTGCCGCCGGTCCCCCTCGACGATCGCCCGCTACTTCTCGAGCAAACCGCCAGATGGCCCGATCTAGCTCGGCTGGTCCCGAACGCGGCCAGATTTCTCCTCGCAATCCTCGACTCTACTCTTACAATAGCATGATGTCCGACTTATCTGAAGAGGCCAAGAACCTCACCCAGGCGCTAGAATTCCACGCTGATGAGAACGATCGCAAGCGCGGAGATAGCCTTCGGAGCGGGAACTCCTCGCTGAGATCCAGTGATGAATCCAAACGTGACTCCAAGTCACCGATTGAACTGCCGCCTGTTCAAAAGTCCAACATCATGATCGACCCACTACCCATTAGTAAGGAGAAGGAAAAGGTCCTCTCCCGTACCCGTCCCAGCTGGCTTCCTCCTAAGGATCAAAAGGAGGAAAGGCGCCATCTTAGAGAATACAAGAAAATGATGGAACAGTCTCGGGAAGCAGACAAACGGAAAGCCGCACAGGCGGCTTCGGCCAAATGCGAGCGGGACAACACTCGCGATACACTTCAACAGATCTGGGATGATTATGTCTATCCCAACTGGACCAGGGCCATTGGCGAGCCCCGCACTCGCGAGCTGTGGTGGCGGGGTATACCCTCCCGAATCCGAGGACAGACTTGGAATCGTGCCATCGGCAATGAGCTGGCTCTTTCTGATGAATCTTACAATAAAGCCCTCAAGCGGGCGAAAGATGCACGCGCCAAGTCTGAGGGCGATTCGGGCGAGAGCAACAAAAAGATGATGCAGTGGTTTGATGCTATCCAGGCTGATGTTTCCAAGGCTTTCCCTGAACTGAACCTATTCCAAGAAGGCGGCCCTCTGCGTGAAACATTGGTGGATGTGTTGGAGGCGTATGCGATGTATCGGAGTGATGTTGGGTATTTGACTGGCCTTCATGTCAGTTTCCTACCGTTTGCAAACAGATAAACTTCAAGGCTAACTAATCGCAGACCATTGCCGCACTCCTTGTGCTCCAATTCCCAACACCCTCTTCCGCTTTTTGCGCCATGGCCAACGCGCTTAACCGTCCCCTACCCGTTGCATTTATGACCATGGACCATGGAGCCATCGGTCGAACTTTCTCGCTAGCATCTGCTACACTTCGCTACAAGTTCCCTCGTCTGGCCACTCATCTTTATGAAACTCTGCGACTATCCGACGAAGAGATTTTTGAGAGCATGTTCCGGTCACTGCTTACCAACGGCCTCGACTTGGAACGCCTCAGCCGTGTCTGGGATTGCTGGGTCTTTGAAGGCGATCGCATATTTATTCGTGCTGCCGTTGCAATCCTTGGCTGCCTACAGACGCAGCTGTTTGGTTTTACCAAGCCAGATGACCAAAGTCGTTTGGCAGTGAAGAACATTCTTGCGTGGGGACCACACGATATCGGAACCAAACCCAAGGAACGTCGAAGCGCACCCGCAGCTCCTATAGCCGGCTTTGCGGGCGGTCTCGTCAGTGCCGCTGCCGGCGATTACTGGATTCTGACATCTGCAGGTGATGAAGATGGATTCATAAGTGAGATGCGCGAGGCGGGTAAGGTTCAACCACGGGCCTAGCATTATATACATTTGTTCAAGCAGCAGTCGTTTCCATAAATAGCATAGTATGAAGCATTCTTATTCAAGTACTACAAGCAGCTGAGCTCGTGGAGTCGTTCCCAGACTCATTATTTATGACCCAGCTGTGCAATAACATTGTGAATATCAACTAGGCTTTTTACAGTCACAAGCGCTGTGTAATTCAATAGTTATTTTACAGTGCCTATGGATAAAACCTCGTCTTTCCCGTGCATCTCGTTCATATCCGTCTTCAACACCAGCAGATGTCAGGTTTTGAGTAATTGAGGGCATGGATGCAGAGAGTAAGTGGATTAAGCTCTGTTACTCGTACTCGTACTCGTATACCGTAGGCTTGGCATTTGCTTATTTATTGCAGTATTGATTACTCAGTCGCACTGTGACATGACATCACTATTATCGATAAGCAGTATCACATGATCTTGATCGCCTCGCCGGCCGAGGCAGCTTAATCTGACTAGAAGGGCCTATTTTGAAGAGTTTCAGCGCAAACATCGTGAAGTTGATCCACCCGCAGAGACAGAGCAATCGCAAAATGACGGGTCTACCCAGCATCAGCCCACCGGAATCATTCCCCAATCGTACATACATGCGTGCGACCTTGGGCAGAGCTGCTTCCGGGGGACCCGAAAAGAAGGCTGTGCAGTGGACCCTTTCTTTTTCTGCTACGATCCTTGTTCGTCCATCGTATTCGTCCTCTTCTTCTTCGCCTCCTAAAACCTTCCCCTTCCCGATTGGCATTATCATTCTTAACGTCATATCCTTATTATTCTTATCTGCCGGTTGTCCTACCTTGGTTTGTCCCGGTCCTGGGATGTCTTCTCCATTCCCGCTACTATGTGTCCGTTACCTCATCCGGATGCTGATGCTAATGCCATTGCCTCCCCCAATGGCCGTCTGAGTGTCTATGCTGGCGGGGAGTTGAGCCCCTCTGATAGCGAGGATGCGGGTTTAGGTGGTTCGCATTACTCCTCTGGTGGCATTGGTGCAGCTGGGACTGGGATTGCCGACCTTGACGATGCTGACGACGCTGACGAAGCTGACGATGTGATCGGAGTCAGCATGGGATATGATCAGACTCGGCTCAAGTCTCGTACAACGCCTGCTGAAGAGAAGACGCGCATCATGGAGCGCAATGGCGGATATTGCGGGGATGAAGGGCTCTTTGTGGCGGACATTACAGAGGAACCGGAATCGCTGGCGGATGATGGTCATCAGGATAAGGATGAAAATTGGAGGGCTCCGGCTGGGAAAACCGGGGCAGCAGAGACTCCAGTTGCAAAGGCACAAAACTTGCGCACTGGATTTACACGGTCTATCTTAAAAGGTACGCTGCCGCTGCGGCCTCGCGCGTGGTCCGGTGATAGTCATACTGGTGGTCGGAGCGGGTTGAAGAAATTCTTCCCGTCGTTGCACCTCCGAGCGAGCAGTTTGTCGGTGTCTCGGTATCGCTCGCGGAGCTGGTCATCGCGGCTTAATCTTGATCAGGAGAAGGGTGGTGATGTGTCTGCGGCTCCTCAGTCACCTCAGTCACCCCAACTCTCGAACCCAAGCTCAACAGCCTCGAATGGGACGCTGGTTACTGGCACAGCGCCTGTGGAGGACCCGATCGGCGACTTGAGTCCCCTACAGGCTCCGTCCGCGCGCACTCGCGGCAAACATTCCTTTGTCGGCTCGAACCCGACGTTGCGGCGGTCGTCTTCGGACCAATCGTTATACCTGCGGGCTTCATCCACCGCGTCCTCACTCGAGCATCGTCCTCAGTACGAGCATATCCATTCGCAGACTAACAGTCGCTTTAAAGCTATCAAGGACACCTTACAGGACTCTAGCAGCCGGCTTTTGAGCATGCCGACGCTTCACTTGCAGGATTTGCGCAGCGATTGGGGATACAAGCAGTTTCTTTCTGATGCGCACCACCGCAGGACGGAGACAAATCAGACGGATGACACACTTATCTCGACAACCTCGCCGCCCCAAGCTGATGCGCATTCACCTTCCGCTATCCCGCGAGCGAAGTCGACTCGCAAAAGCGCGGCTGCGACATACCCTGTCCTTTTTGAGGCCATGAGCGAATTGACCGGAGACGTCGTGGTCATGGGTGGCTACAGGGGCTCGATTCTACGATCTGCTAAACCACCGCATCGGCAGCTCTGGGTGCCCATGAAAGTCGGGTTGAATCTCCGCAAGGTGGACCTAGAGGTCGGCCTGAATCCTGAGGACGAAGAGCGCATGGAAGAAACCGTCATTCCGGGCGGTGTTCTTTCGCACGTTGGCCCTGTCGACATTTGCCGACGGCTCCTCAAGCGGCTGCAGAAATGCGAGAATGCTGTCCGCGGCGAACTGCGCGTCCACAACTACGGCTATGACTGGCGTCTTAGCCCGCACCTTCTCTCCCGCCGCCTCATCAAGTACCTTGAGGGCCTTCCCTGCAACGCCCCAGATATACCCCCGCACAAGCGAGGCGCGTACGTGATTGCGCATAGTCTAGGTGGCCTCATCACCCGACATGCAGTAAATCAACGCCCTGAGCTCTTCGCGGGTGTTCTCTACGCAGGTGTCCCACAGCACTGCGTCAACATTCTTGGGCCTCTTCGCCATGGCGACGACGTCCTTCTTAGCTCCCGTGTGCTGACCGCTCAGGTCAACTTCACCTTTCGAACGAGCTTTGCTCTTCTTCCAGAACAGGGCCATTGCTTCATCAACAAGCGCACGAAGGAAGAATACCGCCTCAACTTCTTTGATCCAGCAGTCTGGGATGAGTTCCGCCTCTCCCCTTGCATCAACCGGCCTTTGCCCGCCCCAGGCTCGTCCAGCATTAATGTACCTTTGCGCAAACGCTTCTCTACCATGCTCTCCAACTCTTCTACGGATGACAGCATCGGTGCGGAAGACTCTACATCCGACCAATCACCGACTCCTAGCGGTCAAGGTACATCCAACTCAACTTCAGCCGCCGCCGCCGCCGCCGCTTCCAAACTTAAACCCCCCAAACCAAAAGGCGAAATTCTCCCCGGCCCGACCACGGATCCCAGGAGCTCCTCCACCACAGGTCCCAGCACTTATCCCGTAACTATTCCTTCGGCTGCTGCAAGAGATTACCTCGCCCGCACGCTGTCTGACGTTTTGGCATTCAAACACGAAACCCTTCATAGGGAAGACCACCAGAGCAGCAACAGGTACCCGCCGTTCGCAGTCCTGTTCTCTAAGTCAGTGCCCACAGTGTACGGCGCTCGGGTGAACTCTCGTGAAAGTATTAAATACGCAGATGCCTATGACGATCTGGCCTTTGCGGCCGGTGACGGGGTGTGTCTTGCCAGTGCGGCGATGTTGCCGACGGGGTATAGGGTCATCAAGGGCGGGCTTGTGAAGAGTGATAGGGGACATATTGGGTTGTTGGGTGATTTAGAAGGTGTAGGGGCTTGTTTGAAGGCGTTGGTTAAGGGGAGGAAGGAAGGTGTGGGAATCGGGGCAATGAACTCGAGCTGAACTATAATCGATCTTGTTCTTGAATATGCTCTTGGAAAGCTTCTTTCGGCTCTATTTTTGTTGGCAGTGGCTACTGGCTGGAGGTGGGGTGTTGGTGTTGGTGCTGGTGCTGGTGTTTTTCGACGGGTCTTTTTATTGCTTTGATACCCACCCTGTCATACACATACTTGCGAGAAACGTATATACATATACCCCATTCACATGAAGTAGATCGTCAGTTGACCACTACTTATCGTGTCGAGGAGGTGCTTCAAACCGCTTCAAAGGCACGTCACTGCCCTCGAGACCCTTGTACTTGACAATAACACCCACCGCATGCCGCACATATACCTGGCCAACGAGTTGTCCCCAACGACGTCCCGTGACACAAATTGCTAGACCGCAGACTCCTTTATAAAGTGTGCTAGCGGCAGAGAGGTTCAGGGGGAAGACAGGTCTACATTAAGCAGGGGCTATGCTAATGATGGGGTGTTTTACAAATGTGAAATTGTATCCTCAAGTCCCTATGGATGCTGAACTCTAAAATTGCATCGTGGCTTCCTGTGACTGTGTCATGTGTTTAGGTAGCCCTTTCATTTACTGGCTGCTGCAAGGAGAGGGGTTTTATCTAGTTACTGACTGTTGGTCTATGTATCTAGATCTTTCGTGGCTAGGTCATTAGTATTACGCAGTAGCCGCAGTTAGCCCCGATCTATCAGGTAATCTCTCACACGTACTAGTCTACCAGAAAAAATAATAAAAGCCCAATACTCAGCGCCTGGCTCTTGACAGCAACTGGTCATCAAGAGGTTGAAAAATTATTTTGCTACCTTTGTTATCATTTTACATGTAGCCATTGTACTTAACCTACGAGCCCCGTCCATGTTAGAGCAAACTAACACAACTCCAAGCAAGTCTCGTTGTCAGTAGGCTAGTGCGCAGATTTTAGCTTGGGGGGCATGAGGCACGCTGGGGACTCAAGTGTCAATTTGCCTCCCTTACCCTATATCAATGGGAACGTGGCGCAGTTATTGAAATACCACCAAGATATATCCTCTGAGACTTATACCTAGACATTCTTCAGACAGAAGATACCAAGGCAAATGAGAAGCTTCATACAGATGGCCATTTGCAGCGTATAGTGGGTTTCTTTCCCGTACCCCGAGACGCATTGGGCTCATTAATCAACTCGGCACCTCGCAGGGTAGGCACTGTTTGTCGAGCATGTGGTTGGTATATAAAATACTGTCGTGTACTATACTAGTAGTTTAACAGGTGCATATGGGTGAGTGGCTATTCTGTTTAATGAGATTGGAGTCTCGAGAAACGTTAGCTAACTATCTAAATCTTCCGAGGCAGTCAAATAGTCCATAGAACATGGCCGGAGGGTATATGTTGACTGTTATAAAACATTTAAAAGGGCATTACCCATCAAATGGGGTGATAACTCAGTTGGTATGAGTGCTAGACTGAAGATCAAACTTCATCCTAAGCCTGTTCTAGGTATCTAGAAGTCCCCGGTTCGATCCCGGGTCATCCCAACAATTTTTTTTGTCGTTTTTTTATTCTTCTAAAATCTGTATTTCTAGATACATCTTCGCACAGTGTGGATATAGGCCGGAGCGTAATCGACACAAAACAGGCTGTTGATTGTGTCACGATCCCGCGTCCCGTGATCATGAGCCAAGCTGGACTACAGAGCAGTTTTTTAGGCATGGTACTAGGAGAATAACAAGCGATCATCTCGCTTCATCGTGTACACCGGTGTACACGATGAATCAACTTCTGCCGTCCTTGACCGCCTACTCGATATTCGCCTCGTAAAGACATCCCACAATATGATTCCTCCATGTACATATTTCTCTTCTCCATGCTTAGTATTCTGAATATGAGCGCCAGGATGGTTGTTTGAATGTTCTAATTGGTTTGCCGTCATAGATTGCACCTTGCGCTATCAAGATCCAGTTTATTAGTGGCATGTTTAGAAGCAATGAACTAAGTATATCCAAATTTCCAGGACCGTTGAATGTAGCCGACTATCATTCTCATGGTAATATTTATATGCAACAAATTCGATTTACGTATGACAACATATAGTATCAGCAGAGGTCTTACCTCAATATGGTCGAGAAAGACAAGCCGAATTGAAGGCTTTAGCAAGCGAAATTAGCTTTTTTTTTACCTTTTCTTTTCTTTATTTTTGGGACCTTAGCCGAGGCTTAGTGAATTTCCAGAGCGTGACCTGATACTGTGGGTGCGCGAGAGAGAAGCGACGAGGGTCATTTCTGACATGCAGGTCTGACTACTGACGAGTTGTAATTTTGAAAGATACAGTGCTGTACGGTGTCTGCCAAATATAGCATTTTCAGGGAGTACAAACTGGCGCAAATGTCTACAAATCGGTGTATGCAAGACCGGACTCAGGATCCGCAATCAGCTTAATTCATACGTTGGTATCTAAAAGCTGCTTCGAGGGTCTAACACAAAATGGCTGTCTCGCGACTTCAAGCATTGAGTACCTTTAGGGCTGCAAATCCTTAAAAGCACTTAAGTAACAGATCAACAAGCGTGCGACTTTTCCAAGAATAAGAAAAATCTCACCCTCGGCAGACTTTCGTGACTGACGAATATTTCAGTGCTGGAATCCATCTGACATGAACTGTGTCTGAAGTAGATCTCTTGCTGGCAGTCGTTCGCGAGGGTTTATTCGTAACATAAGTAAAAGGAATGATGCCAGGGCCTCCACACTCTCAGCACCAAAGCTATCCGGTAACCTATCCCTCAGATGTGCGGTGAATTTCTCATTCCTTAGGCTGTTTGAACCAAGCCTCTGATCGATAACATAGCAGTGGTCATTGTCTATATCACCGCGTGTGAGGCCGAATGTATCCAGGGGGAACAGTGGCTCATTCGTTGCCAATTCAAATAGCTTCCAGAAGGATTAGAAAGTGAAGGCAGGTTCCAACAGAGCTTTAACATACTAAACAACCTAGGGACCAGATGTCTATAGTATCATCTATGGCTGCGTCTCCGGTATGTCGTCGTATCAGCCCAGGTGCACGCAACGCCAGAGGTGTGACTGGTTGCTGGTTACAGCGTTTGATATATTGAGCTGATATTGTATGCGAAGTCTTAGCCAAGCTGACCACACAAAATATATGATTAGCTGTATCTTACCTCCGCCCAAATCCCCGATCTTAACCTCGATTGTTGAGAAATGCCAATCATCCAACTGGCCCCGGCGCCTTTGCGTAGGGACTAAGTATTCGGGGCGCTGTCATCTTCAGTCACTCCTTTTAACCACTTGACGGGACCGAATTCAGGAGGCTGTAATAAGTCCTCCATGTTCGTGGTTCCGGAAATTGAAAAAAGAATGTTTGCTGGTTGAAGATCTGCATTAAGCTGTAAGACAGCCGCTTACACCACCTGAGAGCTCCGGCATACCACAATGGACGATGCCCAGATGATGAAGAAAGTCGAGGCCCAACAGAATTTGACGGGAAATAGCTCGAATGTAGCCTGCTTCTTGCGTTTTCCCACTGATTGTCTTTCCTCCCCCATCGGATATCATCACCGGGAAGATAAGACACAAGTGAGTTCCATTCGGTCCTGTATGGTAAAAATGATCGAGTAGGTCAATTACATGTCTCTTTCCAGGTGGCCCATGCCAGAGTCTGACAGGGTTAGAAGGATAGAAAGCTCTCTGTTGTTTTCCGACGCTTCTGCTTTTATGATTTTCAATACGACCTGTTGCAGGCCGCTTCAAAGTGCCTGCTATTCTTATCCCAGTACTGTACTTGACAGGAGAGAACTCACGTCTGTTGGTCATTTGCCAGCCATACCGTTGAGTATTGGCCGAAAGCTAGCTTTCCAATGACCTCGTATCTTTGGTGAAACACGTCATGAAGGTGCACTGGATGATAACCACCAGGACGATACTCCTCAACGGGCTCTACCACGTCGTAGATTCTTTCGAAGCGGCGCATCGTGAATGCCAGGTAGCTATGAGTGAGAGATAGAAGTTCAATTGCTGTATTTAAGCCCACAACGATGTAGTAAGGGGTCAAAGAGAGAGTTCCCTGAGCATATTCCATAGCAAACATAAGAAGTCGGTCAAGTCATGTGACATACTTCCTTGTGTCAGCGATCCATCTGGTTGGGGTCTCCGCCGTTGGTCCACTCCAAAATACTTTGGAGTAGATCATCTATTATTATCCACCGACTCGGTCTACAGAGGTACAAGCAATTGGTTACTTTAACAACTAGGTCGTATCCATTGGCCCCATCCGATACTGACGGAAGCTCTCCATCCTGCGTTTACTGACACCGATCTAGTAGCACCATCAACAATGAGTTACCACCGAAAAAAAAAAAAATGAATGTCAGCCTCTTTCTATACATAGAACCTTCACTGCCGAGAAACAATGTGGCAGGTAGTAATGCTTATGTTAGCGCCTGCCAAATCTATAGGTTTGTAGTATTCCCACCCCACCGGCCTCGTCTTTCATTCTCTTTATCCCCCTTCACGTTCAACCAGAACAGTGACACTACATTACCCACCGTCATGGTTCTCCCTGTTGAGTTCGAGCCTCCTACGATTTACTCCACCCGGCCGGAGACGAGAGCTGAAATTGAAAAGCTAGTCTGAAAGCACTATCAGGATAGTTTGCTAGGTAAAAATGGGAAGATTTATAATGAGTTAAGTTGTGATGTGAGTATACTTTGTCACTGGCAAAGCTTCCTAATCGGCAACTTCCATACCAGCACTCACAGTGGTGACGCGAAGGAGCGTTGTACGGTCGAATATCATGCCGGAGACAGCGTAGAGACACAGCGTTTATACCGCGAGCGTGGATCAGCGTACACATATATGAAGTGGTGAGTTTTATGTACATAACTCATCAAAGGTTTATTCTGATGAAAGCTAGATTGAAAGATGGAGGTCTTCCAAGGTCTTCCATGGAGGGTTTCCAGTAAGAGAGCAGATCTTGGAGGAACCTTACCTGACTATGACACGTATTGCATCGACTTTTGTAGTCTTTGGTGATACTGTTCTTTGTACTCTGCAAGGCAGAGGGCTTGAAGGTTATTAGCAATGAAATGAATTACAAAAGAGGAATGGTTTGTTGTATTCCATCTGCATTATATTTCCCTGTAAATGTCCGGAAACGAACCTCTACGCTCTATTTCTTTGAACCTACATCAACCTAAAGAAAGCTAATCTCTAATTGGCATTGTCTCAGTAGAGTTGCTAGTTCAGCCGAACAAACGTTTTTTACTCTGCGAAGAACTCCTTGGGAGGTTCAGACCGGGGAGTAGAGAGGCAAAATTGAAAACTAAACCTCTGCCTTGAACACAATTCTATTTCCCTCCTGGTGAGGGAATGAGGCACCACATGTTACGTTGTTCCTCAACAAAGTCCTCAGGCATCAAGCCTCGGCACATGGGTAGCCTACAATAAGCCATGGTTATATTTCCAGTCTGTGCTGGCACCTCCCATTGACAGGACGTGGTCATGGATATGCATGCATTGCCTGAAAGGCACTTATGGTTGAACTGATTGCAATGCGAATGCTACTACTACAGTTAGTACATATATTTGATGTTAATCATGTCACTACTTTTCTCAAATGATTTATGAGCAGACTCATAATTGCCTGACCACCTTGGACCTCTTTGACGAAACAACGGGCCATGCTGACTATTCCATCTCGATTGACAGGAATCTCGGATTTTGGTCGTTGTGTCTCCGCCTGAGATCCAAGCCATGTTAACGCAACATCACATGCCATTATTAGCGTTGTATACATCTGTGTGTCCACTTGCCATACCTGCCACTTGCTGTATTTTATCACTGCTTTGTTAAGTGGAAGATCAGGACAGTAATTCTCCAATAATACTGCGGGCTTGGTACGGCAATAAGGGCGGAGAACCGGCTGATGAATTCATTGTTGATAGCTAGCCTGGGGAGACAGTATTGGAAGAAAGTTTGATACTATAATGGACAAATCGACTGGGATGAGGATGATTAGGAGTTTTTCATTGCTTTTCAAGCCATTGTTACTCTTCTGAGAGTTGTTCTCAAGTCTCATCAGATATGTCATCATGGGTCTCAAAGCCAAGTCCCTTTTTCATAAGATTAACGAGGCGCTTTAGACAATGTGTCCGGAGCTTGTGGTTTTTCTTCCCTACAGGATCCTGATTTCGAGTTTGGGTCTCTTGCCCTTGCCTATGCCTGGTAGGCTGCTCCACGTTATTAGCAGATTCCCTATTACCGTCCGATATTTACTGTCTCGAATTGCTGCCGAAGATCATGCTGCAAACGACCATTGATTGAGGCCACAGTACTGGCATTGTCGAGCCGAACCCGGTTGTTTTGGGATACTCTCCGGTGTCCAACGTCCTCAAGCTTTCGTTTGAAGATCTTTGCTAGAGCACACTTGAGGCTAACACCACATCTTGTTCTGTCATCCTTGAAGGTGTCCGGTGGTCCTTTAAGGTGACCTTCCACTCAATCAGGTACTGAATGCAGATCCGCCCATAGTACACCTTCATAATACAAATATTCACAGATCAATGTTTCTCTGCCACTAAAGCATATATGAGCTAGCGTCTTGGCAATACCTTTGAAAGAAACTAGTAATAATCCAGAATGTGGATTCCAAAGTGTGAAGCTGATTTCGCAATCAACTGTATAGTGCATCTAAATCGATTGTATTCCAGCCTCGTTTTTCTTATTAGCTCCACGAACTCTTAAAACCAGTAAGACAAAAGACGATGAACAACCAGTATTCGTCGCATATATCATATATTACCAAGCCCAAGAATAGTCTAAATCGGATAACAACCCTATTTTAGATCGGATGAAATGGATAGGGTCTATGTAGGCAGCCAAAAGAGGACAAATCAGGAATCAAATGAAGTCAAATCATGAAGGGCGTGCATGAAGGTTAAAAAGAAACTAATCCGTCCGCGAGTTGGCGATGCTCAAAACCAAAATATCCGTCGCGCCAACCTTGGTCAACTCATCCATCACCGTCGCAATCTGCTTTTTCTCGACCATAGAGCTAACGGCCACCCAGCCGTCCTCTTCCAGCGCCGTTACAGTTGGCGCGCGCTTGCCCGGCGTGATACTGCTGGCGGTCGAGAGGCTGTCGCGGGGGATGTTGTACTGGCAGAGGACGAATTTCTTGGCGGCTAGTGGGAAATTTGTTAGTTTGGCTATTCATATGAACGTTGCCGGAAGGGATGGGTCATACTAATGACACCGCGGATACGAGACGTGAGCAGGTCAACAAGCGGGTTCTGGGTGTTACGGTTCTTGACGAGCACAGCGGTGCTCTCGACGACGGTGTCGATGGCCTTTAGCCCAGCGGCGCGCATTGTCTCGCCGGATTCTGCCTTCCTTAGTTTCACAGGTAATAACAAGTATCTGGAGGGAGAGACATACCAACAAGGTCGACAATCCCATCGGCAACGCCGAGCGCACAAGCAGCTTCTACACTGCCCCCAACATACTTGATGTTTGTCTTCTTCTCCGCAGGACCATGCTCCTTTTCCAAGCGGGAAAAGAATTGCTCGCTCAGCGCAGTGAAGCTTGTCACGACATTCTTCCCAATCAGCTGCTCGACTTTCTGGACGTCTCCCTTCTCCGGAACCTGGACCTGCAGTTTGCACCCGCCAAACCCTAGATCGAGGATTTCTTGCACACCAGAGACCTCGCCCTCTGGAAGGCCGAGCTGGGCATCGTGCTCGGCGACCTGGTCGCGGCCGGTGATACCGAGATCGACGCGGCCCTCACCAACAAACGTCGGGATGTCAGCGGCGGGAAGGAAGATGAGGGCGATAGGCAGGTTCTTGACCAGAGCGATATCGAGGCGGTTTTCACGGCGGAATTGGATGTCGCAGCCGGAAAGGAGGTCGAGGGTCGATTGTTGAAGGCGTCCTTCTGTTCCCCTCGCGGGTTTGTTAGTCGTTCAATTTCTCCTGGAGGTCTGCGTCCCAAACGAACGAGTCAAGCGCGAGTTGGACGAATTGACTTGGGGGACTTGCTCTTGGGGACTGCGAAGAGGAGTCTTCCTTCCAGGCTGATAGTTGTTAGTACAGGGCGCACGCAAGAACCCTAGATAAAGCAATTGACTCACCTGTTAACGAGATCCATTCTGTTTCGTGAATCAGTTGACCGCGGGGTATCGGAGATTTCGGAAATGAGGAAACAGCAGCAAATAGAGAGCAGAGGAGGCTGAGTTGCGCTCGATTAAAGAATTGGTCTATAGTAGAATCCCAACTCTAGAAAAGATAATGCGCGAATCAATTCTTTGAGGAAGAAGATAGTAGGAGAGAACAAGAGACACCGAGAAGACTGAATGAATCACTCAAAGTTAGCAGCGGGGCCATATGTTGATACCTTAGGCATCATGTACCCACCTGCAGGTAGCCGACTCCATTTCTTCCGTTTTTGGGTGCGCAGCCAAAGGCTGCAGAAAATATGAGGCCCTGAAGTCAAAGACTCCAGTCAGGCACCGGGAGTTGCAACTCGCAAGAGCTGAGCCATGACGACTGTGTAGCTGGACGAGCAGCCCTATGATACTTCTCAGCACTTATATTAGTTAAAAAAAAAAAAATTATGATCTTAGAGAAAAAAAGGTGAAAGGTAAAAAAAATTAAAAAAAACGTTCCCGGTGAGGATCGAACTCACAACCTCTCGATGACCGAATAATAGTAACAGTCGAACGCGCTAACCAATTGCGCCACGGAAACATTTATTGTTGTTTTACCAATAATCATTAATCCTATAAGGCAGCGGTGCACAATGTATAATTATCATTTCTCCATGCATAGCTCTTAGCAAGAATGGTAACAGAAAGCATCATGGCTGTACTTCCTCAGAACGGGTCAAGGATCCTGGCTCATACATTAAGCCAGTGACTATAAGAGTTAAGGATACATGCTGCGTGGTTGGTGGTTAGTGAACTATTTGGCACCTATATATATGTCAAACATCTGGTTGCTGCTAGCGGGTATCCTAAAATGTAGTGAGGTGTAGGTTGTTTGCCTTTTTCCGTAGATAGGCCCGCTATTGGACCTGTGCTTAGCTACAGTGCTTGGAAGGTAGGGAAAAAACTGCACAGATAATGGGGTGCAACGTTTCCCTGGTGCGCAACTCTATAAGAGGCGGACTATAAAACTTGCTGCATTAGAGGGAGATATCGCTCCCAGGATTTCGAGACTCGCGATTTGGCCCTTCCCGTCCACTGCAGTTGTTAGATTGCGCTCAAGTATCTCGACATCATTAATCCCCCAGGGGCAGAACGCTACCAGGGGCAGTGCCGCGTTCAGCCTGGAGGAAATGCCTTTTGTTGCGGTTCTTTGATCTAGCAGCTGGTTTACTCAAGGGCATCGTCGGTGTACTCGAGCTTGTTATGGTAAAACATGCTTGAGGATGTCTGTGAGCGGGGCGTGTAATTGCGCGGTGGAAGTTGCCGCGCTATAGTTGCGAATCCAGTGTCTAGGAAGGCTCCCAGCATGTCCTGCCGTCTGGGGCATGTGTCCATGCTTATTTGGTAGATGAGCCATATAAAAGCTCGTCTTTCTTTGCTTCGACTCATCTGCCGAAGCCTGCCCGCCCCGGACATGGACGGTCTACCCTTGCTTGATCCTACAGTCATAGTTCGACCGGATGTACCATTCTAATGACCAGTAGCGAAAAGGTGAACATACCACACATCTAAAGGACCAGATTCCGACTTTTATAAGTGCCTGCTTTTAGGACAAAGTACCATGGACTTACCCTGGAGTCATCAACAAAAGATGCCCACGCCAATCCAAGCCAGATGGTTTGTTCGCGAAATATGTACTTAGATATAGTTACAGCTCTTCCATACTGCTAACCAGCCGCTCGACTACAGTCTCGTCGGCCGAATTTGACTGCACTACCGCTCCAACCGCAGCAGCAAGACCAGCAAGTCTTCGGCGACGAATATTCTCCTCCAACTCGGCACTCTTCTGCTTGGCCATCTCTAAAAGTGGCGCAGGCAAGTTTGCCAACCGCGCAACATTAAGTCCATAGCTACGATGCGCGACACCTTCTCCGATCTCATAAAGAAAGGTAATGTCTTCGTCCGCCCCAGTCCCCGACTCGCTGAATCGCATGTGCACATTTCGCAGCTCGCCATCAGGAAACCAACGCACCATGGCAGAAAGATGCTGGTAATGTGTGATGAAGAGGGTGAGACTGCGGATAGACCGCACCATGTAGTCGAGAACGGCCTGTGCAATGGCGACTCCATCATGGGTAGACGTGCCTCGGCCCAGCTCGTCTAGTATCACTAAAGAGCGCGGCGTTGCTTGCTTCAATATATCTGCTGTCTCGGAAAGCTCAACCATAAAGGTAGACTCGCCTGCGAGCATATTGTCGAATGCGCCCATCCGTGTGAACACCGCGTCCAGCATACCAAGCTTTGCGGCTTGTGCTGGGACATATGAGCCAATCTGCCCCATTATTGCAATAAGTGCTACCTGGCGCACGTAGCTGGACTTCCCACCCATATTAGGGCCAGTTACTAGAAGAGCGCGCGTCTTGCCGCTATCCAGGTTGATGTCATTGGGCACATAGCTGTCTAGAAGGAGTTGCTCCACCATCGGGTGACGCCCTTGCTCGACATGGATGCACGTCTCTTCTGTATATTCAGGTTTCACGTACCCCGGCTGGCTGGCTAAGGTGGCCAATGAAACCAGACAGTCCAGCGTTGCCAGAGATTGAACGCAGTCACGTAGCGTCTGGTAATTGGCTGCTATCTCGGCCTGGAGAGCCAAAAACGCCTTATCGCAAGCTGCAGCGAGCGCTTCCCTGTGTTGGTCTCTCTGCCGAATCATCTTGATAACCTCCGGAGTGTGGAATCTTGACACCTTTTTTGTGCCGCTTATTTTCATCCATGACGCCGGCACTCGCTTGATGGCCGGCGAATTGTTCTCGACTTCCACCAGATAGTCGATGCCTGCAACCGAGACATAAGTGACCATTTTCTTCCCTAAAGCTTCTCCGGCTACAGGTCGATGCTCCTCAAGCTCATGCTCGATGGCTCCAATTCCGAGCTTGTGCTCGCTAATTTCCTCCGTCTCTTCTTCCTCGCGAAAGAATTCATACTTGTCATCATTTCGAGCCGCGTGCATGTTGATTTTGTTCAGGAAGAACACGACATCTTTCAAAATTGTAGGCAGAGACACGATTGCTTGGCTGATGGCAGGCGAGGAAAACCCAGTACTTGCTGGTGACTCGATATCGGCAAATTCCTGTGCTATCATCTGCATTGTTTGCAAGATTGTCAAAAGTTCCGGCCGGGAGCACTTTCACTGTTAGCCACGTCAGATGAGGGTCAATGTTGCTCACCTTTCCATAGTATATCCGGATCAGGCCTTTCTCTAGATCGTGCTTGATTTTCCCAAGCAAACCTTTGATTCGTTCGACCATTACGACATTTCGGGAGTCCTTGAGCTCTTCTACAGCATTGACTCGATCCTCTAGTTGGCGCCTATCTAACAACGGTCGTCCAACCCATTTTCGAAGCATTCTTTGCCCAAATCGGGTTTGTGTCCGATCCAGAGTCCAAAACAAACTGCCTTTTGACGAATAATCAGTCTGGTTTTGGTATATCTCAAGGCTTGTCAGGGTGTTTCCATTGAGAAGCATATGAGAGCGTGAAGAAAAATGCTGGAAATATTTTGTCAGTTGTAAAACGTGTTCCAGGCCATACTCAGTCATATGTTTGATCATGGCAGAGAGGCATATCGTGACCTGGTCCGGCAAGCCGAGCACCTTCTGGAGCAGGTTACTCGCGACCTCATCATCCGCGGCGTCTGCAGATTTCATTTTTTCAGCGTAGAAACTCGAAACATGGCTGTGCGATTCGGCAGCCGCGGTCTTCGCTTTGGGCGCTCTCTCAACCCGCACCTTGTCGCCGAATACATTCATCTTGCTCCCGGAAAGATGCTGCACAAGCTTCTCCGTTGCTTTCGACAGCTCGCCGACTATTAGCATTTCGCAGGGCGCGATATGGAGCAATCTTGTTTCTATCTCGCTCCGCATGAAACCATCATCGAACTCGTCGTAAACGATATCCCCGGTAGTCGGCTGCACGGCGACAATACCCACATGTACCCTTTCGTCATTCCCCCAGCCCCGAGCGTTCGTCTCTGTAATGCAAAGAATATATCCCGTGGCCGAGGCACCAGATGCCCCAGCCGTAGACCCTTCAAGGCTCTCGATATCATCAATATAGGTGCTTTTCGTGTAAACATTCGTCAATTTACGAACAAACGGTGCGTTGCGGTTATCTCCAGCTGCTTTCAGCGCAGCAGTTTCCAATTGCCTAACCACGCCGACTTTGTGACCGGCAGCGACGAGACGCTTTACATGAACATGAAGTCGCTGTACAGGTATGCTCGCTGAGGCGAAACGATCAAGATGGGCTTCTGAAGGATCTAAACAGCGTCAATAATCCGACCACGTAAAGATTACGGGAACTCACGTTCATCATATCGGAACTTGCCAGGAATGCATACAATGCTAAGCTCCTTTGCAGCGATTCTTGCGTCTTCACCAAAGAATCGAAACTTGTACCCGACTTCGATAAGCAGGATTGTGTCCATGTGCTTTTTCTTGATCTCAATGACTTGCTTTTCCATCGGTGTGAGTTTACCTCCGCCTTTCTTCCCTGCCTTCCCCTTTGGTTGTACTGGTTGCGGCGTCTCATCGTCTTCATCACCCTCTGCAGCCTCCTCAATAGACGTTGCTTCGCTGACGCTATTACGACCAATTCCCACCAAGCAATCCGGCCCGCCAAGTTTTCGGACGAATCTTTGATGCAGTTTCTCCTTCTCCTGCTGTCGAAATTTCGCTGACTCGTCCAACTCGATCGCCTCAGTACTCTCAGTCTCAATAGCAGGAGAACTGGCGAATTTAGAGAGCTCGGTCCGTTGGCTGCTTTCCTGCTCCACCCGCGATACGGACTTCGCCTTGGGACTCTGTGACCGGTTTACGGCGAGAGACCCATTTGATTTTGTCCGCTTCGGAACAGGGGCAACTATATCCTCCTCATCGTCCTCCGCTAACCTGTTTGTAATCTCGGAATCATTATCGATTGGCGCAGCGGCTTCATTCGAAGTGGATTGCTTTGGCAGCTGTGGTTTTTTCGTGAAGAAGCTGGAGATAGTGGGTTGCTTCCGCTTTAGATTTGGAGAGGATGATGCGGACGACTGGGATGAGGGTAAAGGCATATTTGTCTTTGGGGCTCTCGTAGATAAGGGAAAAAGCTCGATGTCGTTGGGTTGAAACAGCCTTCGACGGGTTTAGCGAAGTATGTGCAAGCCTTTTAACGCTCCAGTGGCCGCAATATTGCCGTCATTATACTGCGGTGTAAGTAAGGCAAGATAAGCTAGCTGTATGAGCCAACTGTATGGAGAACAGCGTCTGTTCTCAAGCTCAACGGCGGAGCTTAACGCGTGGGAACCGTAGCGCGTTGATTCGCGTTTTAATAATATTACCTAATCAGGCTTCTACCTCGGACAGCCCTATCACCTAGATAAATTCGTATTTCGTCTAGAACTTCCTGAATCAAGGACTTTGGTTTTGAACTTCCGGCGTGGAAATGATCAGTAGTGTTTCATGCTCTTTTCCTATACCTCTACCGAAACAGATAACAAATAACAGAGTATAACCCGCTCAGAAACTGCTAGGCTGACCTCGACAACCTAGCCAAGATCCATGCAGTATAACAGCAAGAGCAACATATATAAGGGGCAATGGTGGTATCATATAATGGGAATAATAGTCTCGATGACGCTCGACCGAGTAGGGGTCCAAGATTAATGCTTTGCACACACACTACGCTTCTAGAAATGCAACAGAACCCGTCAATATCAACACGCGCTGAGCATGAAGAAGGGGGGAATCAAGAGCTTCCGTCCATATATAGACGGTCAAAATCATCGTCTGCGACCTCGGAAATTGTTGCATCTGGCGAACTGACACGGGCGGTGGAGGGACCTTTTAATACGTTCTCGGGTTCGGCCGCGTATATCGGGTTTTCCTCTGTGGCCATCCTCGTGAGGGACCCAGCCAGTGGGTTAAATGAATAGCCCATTGGGCTCTCATGGCAGTTAAAAGGGCTGTATCCGACATAAGGTGCGTCTCCGAAAAGATATTGGGGTGATATTCCTCTATCGGTCCGCTTCATCGCGGGTGAGTGCCAACCAACAAGGGGGTCCATTCGACTATAGGCGTTCAGCATTTGTTCCATGTTCTCTTTGTCCACGCTGCGAGGACCTTTTTCGATTATGTTCGAGGAATGAGTAGTGGTACGAGGAGACTGAAGATCGTCATTTATTGTAATATCTCTTCTCAAGAAGAGTGGTTGCGAGGCAGCTGTCTCCCTTTGAGGAAACCTATGCTGATCCTCCGGCCTAGACTCTCGTGAAACTGACATGTCTCGGAATACAGCGGGTTTGTTGTGCTGTTTCAAGTCATGGTCACGAAGTGCCAACGCAAATTCCTCCATGTTGTCCCCGACAGAGATCTGGCCACCTAAACGACCAAACGCTTGGACAGCTCGCTGAGGAGTATATAAACGTTGATCTGTATCGGCCTCATGGGGGTCGCAGTCTTGCTTGAGGTTCTTCCTAGCTCTTTTCCCGTCCGGCCCGCGTTGAGTGTTTGGGTCCATCTGAGCCAAAACTCGCTTGGGGCGAGTGGCTCGCCTCTTCGGAATCGGCGTCTCACCTTTCAGAGGACTGCTATCTTCAACGTTGCCCGAGATCACACGCTGTTTTCGCAGGATGCCGGTCGGAGAAAATACCAGTTCAGTAGGCTCCACCCCCATCGACGTCCTCTCCATCATCTTCAGGACGCTCTCGTCCTTCTTCTGGTTGCGCTTTCGTTTCATTTGCTCCGTGGCAGAGTCAAAGATATCCATTCCGGGCCACAACACGCCCTTGAGCCTTGAGATCTCGTCTGCTCTCTCCTTGTCCATATCGTTAGCATTCGAGTACACGTCGTCGACGAACGGATCGTAGATAAAGGGTCCATTCAGAGATGGGGCTTCCTGGTCATCCCTCGACCGGAGAACGTTGGGCCAACATGGTGTAGCTTGCGTTAGAGATGTCCGTTCGTCTCCCGAATCTTCCTCGTTATCACGCTTCCACCGCTCGGGGGCATTACCCATGGCCTGCTTGTGCGTTGATGGCGTGGATGCCTGTTGGTGCACTGTTCAAAAGCAAGTCAGCAACTGAGATGAAGGTGAAATGGCAGTTCCCTACCTGCACTGCTTCCCGAATTCATGAAAGGGTCCGAGAGCCGTGGATCAATGTAGTCAGGAAGGCTGTTAGGACAGGCCGGCAGCGGTGAGACTTGATACCCATTGTCCCTATCGGTTGGTCCGGTTGTATCTGGCGCAGCATACTTCCCCTGTGACTTTCTCCTGCGTGAGTCCTTGGACGACATACGATCCGATAGGAGTTTCGCAAGGTTGTTGGCCTTGTACCACTGGTTGTAGTCGTCGAGCAAAGCCTCGGCTTGTGGCTCCTGGTGGCTGCGTACTTGAAGCTTAAAGTAGTGGGAAAGATGAGCCTTAGAAGCGACGTGAGTTAGCAGATGCGATACATCGCTGAACTTGGGGTGCTTCGGGCAGATGTTGCACAGCAATGCTGTTGCATCCATTGTTGGCAGGATCGCCTCGAGGCTCTGGGTTAAAGCACGCTGGCAAGTAGATTGGCAGCAGCTGGGGAAACAACAGCTTGCAGGTCGTGGCTTTCACGAGAGGATGGTGAGGCACGAGACGAAAAACCAATACAGAAAGACTAATCCTGGAGATAGAAACACCGACTTCCCCGAGAAGTAGAAAGTGATGAAATTGAGCAGGCCATCAACTGGCCGGGGACTTGCTTGATGCCATTGCCACCATGACAGGCAGGAAAGAAAACAACGTCGGAGAAGAGGCTCTGTGACGCTTTGAGCAGGCGCAACCGTCCGCCCAGGGTAAGGCAAGTGCTTGTATCGGCCTCGGCCGCAACGACCGCTTCTTTCCATGACACGGTAACAGAGTGCTAGGGATTACCAAATCATAAGTCACAGTGGAAATTTCCGCTTCCGCTCATGGTAACTGCATAGTCAGAGCATGCTCAATGTTTTGTTCGACATATATTCGGCATTGCAGTTGTGTTGTCTTGACTATTTCCAGCTAGTGACCGGCTGTACTCGATTTGCGTCGTGAGTCAATGGCTACCATTATAAGTTAAAAGGAAGCATTCAAGATAGCATGAGTTTACAAATTCCGACAGAGCGTGACAGACAAACGGTCGAAATAGCTAGGATGGTAGGCCTCCTAGAGACAACTAGGGCGGGCATGAGGCGAAAGACCCTGTCTATAGTTTTGGCTAAAGGTGCAACAATCCAAGTATTGGTGAAGTTGATGTTGCGTATAGCACCGGGCACATGGGCTCATGACAATGATCCACAGTTATTAACTACACATATATATCTCATCAATACCACCACCCGCACATATTGAAAACATATAAAGCACATAAAAAAAATTTGTTGGGATGACCCGGGATCGAACCGGGGACTTCTAGATACCTAGAACAGGCTTAGGATGAAGTTTGATCTTCAGTCTAGCACTCATACCAACTGAGTTATCACCCCATTGGATGTGAGACTTTTCTTTTTTACATACATAGGCGATTTCAATCTGAGTTAGCTCAACAGGTACACGTACTTGGCTACCAGCAGGTCGTTGAGAGATACTGAAGTCTACTGGTTTCTGACTACTATACGCCTCTTAACAGTCACGCCAGTTGAGATATTACCCAACCTGACGGGAGAATGCAACAAAGGATGGGTCTATAAGTACAACTATCTTAGCTTAATTGAGTCTTCACCCACCTCAGAACAGAACCTTTGCAGTTTCATGGAAGAGATACTGAATCTACCGTGTACCATATGCTCTACGCCCGTCTTCAGGCAGTGGAAACCTTGTTAAAACAGTGGCTCTTTGCGCCTTCGTGGCTCCGATCTAGAGCGACGATTTCGTCGTTGACAATCGGCGATATGTGTGCGCCCTACGAGCATGGGCTGGTAAATGGTGAACTTCTACTTTCTTCCGTTCTCCAATTGCAAGACAGTTTATTGTCTACTGTTTGCTGAAGGCCGGTATAGTTACTAGCATGGCGTCTGTAATAAAGACGATAATAAAGGATGAGCATGAGACAATTTTGCATGGACGAGTCGTCGAACTACTTTCGAAGGTCTGAAACACAGGCTTCCTTGCAATGTAGCTACGACTGTACCCATTCCAAAGCCTTGGAATGGCATTCTAGACACCAATTGATATAAAATAGATATATCTGTTATTACAAGATACAAGTACTTCATGATTGTGCCACTGTGTCTTAACGGCCGACGGTCAGGCCATTGTAGAGGGGTGAAGCGGAAATAAGTCACAGTGCCTGACTTCCAATCTTCTCCTGCATTGTATCCCATAAACCACGAAAAAGAGATATGGGTTATTAGATTGCAGGAGGTAAGAAGCACGGACAAAAAAAGCCCGAAGGACAATGCCGAGGATGAGAAATCATGCTACGTAGAGAAAACCTTGTTTGTAATTGATTTAGGCATACAACTAAGTGGCATGATTAGCTATGACAGAACTGTGTGGCCGGATGTCGGTGTACTCACTAGACGGGATCTACTTCCTCAACGCCCTCGAACCCCAGAAGGCTCAAGCCGGCAATTGCGAAATGCGTATGAAAGACGTCAACGGCATTGCCAGGACGATCAGCAAAGCCACCAGCCTCTGGATCCTAAAGAGGGTTAGCCGAAGGCACTGGTGCTAGAATGGGGTAACAAACCTGACAGCGCAGAATATAGGCAGCGAGTTTGGGGCCGTCAATCCAGTCGAGCTTGCCAATCATGGCCAAGCTCGCCCCAACCCACCAGCTGTAACAAGCATCTGCGAGTTTCTCCGGCCGTCCATTGAGTCCGCCATGGTCGAGCTGTCTCTCGCTAAGCCAACCTCCTAGCCGGTCCTTGTCGACTAGGTCCAACCGCCCAGCGATGGCCAGTGCTCCTACGCAGGTAAAGACTTGACCGGCGTGCGATTCCGCACCGGGGGTGACTCCGTACCCTCCATCAAGATTCTCGCATTGCTGGATATACGAGACAGCCTTGGCGACATCTACCAAGTCTAAAAGTCCCAGGAGAGACAAGGCGTTGAGCGCCCCATAAAGAAACCTCGTATCCAACTCGCCCCACTCGTCGCCCATGAAAGAGCCAGTCTCTTTGTCCTGCAGCCCTGCGATGACTGAAAAACACTTAGCCATGCGTTCTTAACCCTCTCCGAAGTGATAAGGGCTATATTTACAGGAACCGACTTTCAGCTTGCCGCCAAATCCGCGCTTCTCCAACTCGTCAACAGCATCCAAAGTCACCAGAATCTGCACCGCAGAGACTGTATACAGAAGATGCGCATCATGGCCCGGTGCAGCGCCGAAGCCACCGTTCTCTTGCTGGCACGAGAGGATAAAGTCGACAGTATTGTCGCGCGGCAAGCCATCAGGACACCCAAGGAGATGCAAAGCCGTCAAGCCCCAATAGACTCCATTAAGTCGCAGGTGCTCTGTGAGCCAGTATTCCAGCTCATCTTTTCGCTACCAACACCTGTCAACCGTCTCCTCGTGAAGAGAAGTGGCACGGTAGGAAAAAAGGACGACGCACGCTATCCAGTTTCTTGATATAGTCAATATGTTTCTCGATGCATAGCTTCAGATCGACAGATGTCCCAGCGGCCCTGCCAGGACCCGAAGCCAAAGACATTGGCGCAGAAGTATGAAGTTAGTAGTCGACAGAAGACGAAGCTTCCCGAAGTCCAGGATAGCAATAATTGCTGTTAGAGGATAAGTGCAGGGATGCTGGCCTAAGACCGAGTCAAAACAAACGCCTAGGCAAGTATTTCGAGTTAGCATGACATCGTTGGCATTTAAAAAGAGCCCCGGTGCGCCACAGGAGTAGTGGTAGCCTTGAGCTAGGCACGTGTCAAGACTACTCGAGAGGTTTTTGCAGGGATGTCGACAGGGATTGTGTGTCGAGAGGGCACGTGGCACGTGATATAGCGTGTATCACATAAGCAAGTGGACCATGTTTCAGATAGCAAGAATAGTCCAGAACTAACGGAGACAGGAAGGTCTGAATCAAGTCTAGTGATAGGCATTCAAGTTGGAAAGTCATCAGATGTACTGTGAGCAAGCCCCGCCCAGCGTGTTCCCAAAGCAAAGAAAAATTTAGATGTTGACCTCAAAGCCATGGTTGTATATATGTGACCATGTTTCTCTTTTTTGGTCAAGCTGCAAGGCATGGACCCAGTACTTCTGAACCAGCGGTCATTTGAGAGGATTTGGTTGTACAGGCGCAAATCGATTCTGACCTCCCACGTTTTCTCCAGATGTTGCATAGTCACTGTACAGAAATGACTGAGATGAAAAGACACTATTATAATGCGCCTCTATCTCTTTAGACATACGTAAACGTACTCACTGTGCCTACTTTGCCAATATTCAAGAGGCCAACTCCTGTCTTTGAGAGAACGATCAGAATTGCCGCCTGTGCTTGATTAGAGATATGGCAAATCCTGAAATGATAGACGCTGGGTATCCGGAAATCCGGCCAATTGATTTACTATTTCCCTTGATGACCTGGAGAATCCATGGAGAAGCCCGCAGAAAACTGTATATCAATTGACAATAATTGCTGATTATTACTTTTAATTTCTGGTTCATCAATAATATTGTCGGTGTAGCTGTAGCCTGATCTAATTTTTTCTACATCAACCCCACTTGCGCGTCAAAGGCACTTAGAACCGTGGTCGACAGATCAGACAATCAGAGGGGCTCAGTCAGGTGTTGCAAAGCCACGAGAGCAGCCTCAGCGACGACCAAATAATTATCCTTCGTCAGAATCTTAGCAACACGAGTTCGTCGAGTCGTCGAGTTGTCGACAAGACCATGATTCAGCCCTAGAGCAGTGGTGGGTTAAGAGTGATGTTGCTCGGATGTTGCTCTGACCTCCTCAGCCTCGCCAGTCCTCCAGGTACTCGTGTCGCATCTCGCAGATGATTTGCTGGAGTCCTTTGATGCCCCTCGGGCGCTCTTCGGTTAGCCAATCCGTGGACTCCATCGGCAGGTCTTAGCTGGCACTAAAGATATCATCCCGCCCAGCATGCGTTGCTCTAGCCACTCGTTGTCCCGCCTTGGGTCTTGCCAAACTTTCGGTGTCCAAAGTGTGGTTCACAAAGGTACCTGAACCAGAATGTCTAATTGTCCATCCTTATGAAACCGAGTTACTGCTGTACAGTACTAGTCAGGGACAGAATGCAGGGCACAGTCTGACAGCCTCTAGCTTACGAGGCCCCCCATCTTCAGTCGTCAATCATCGCCACTGTCAAGCGCTCCGTTCAATCAGACTGAAATCTGTTTTCTGAAGCTGATGAATCCTTCAAAAGAGCGCCTGGCGGATTTAGCGGGGTGGCTTCAACCGAGACATCACCAGCCCGATCCATGGAAGCGCTGGTTTCTAGCATTCGACGCCAGGGATGGACCGTTAAGATTGTATTATTGCGGCTGGATTTCTAGAGTAGAGTAGTGTACGTCAGGTAGAATGCTCTTATACAAGTATCGTGGCCATTCTCATTAAATTTTGATGAGATGGCATATGCTTCTCTGCCAGCATATCTGCAACAGCTGCTCGGATAGGCTGAAATAGCGCTCAGCAAGCCACTACTCGCTCGAAACAGTTCTCCGCCATCTCCACTGGTGGTTCCCCCTTAACGGAGTTTAGTGACTTAGTCTGACACACAGCCGCGCTTGCATCGCGCTATCAAGGAATGTCTCGTCGCTACGGCTGTTAGTCCTGATAGTCCTGGACACTTTCAGAACCGTGCGGGATTCACACTCTCCTGTGTCCGTCGATAACTCTCTTCCCACTGAGCCCTTGTCGCCTGATTTTCCTTATTCCCTTCGCTCTGCTACTTTAATCCTGGTCTTTCATTGTTGTCTTTTTTATTTTTGTCTTTCTGCGAAATCACTAGCGTTGTCAATCGTCTTGCCACACTCCCACCGTACTGCCCCGACCGCCCGGAAGACCAGCGATCATACTTCGTGCAGAACCGCCCCTGGTGCTCGATTCAACGACCGACAATTATCATCGGCAATATTGAGAACAGATTGAAGGCGAAAAAGACGTTTGGAAGTCCTCTGCCCCTAGCATGGGCGGCGCGGTTTGGTATGTTGTCATACTCATCCCCGTCTACACTCCTGGCGGCACGGGTCTCAGACTTCTAATCAGGCACTCATTGTGTTCTGAAACGATTTCTCTAAGTCTGGGGGCTGGGTCCAATCGCCCTATCTGCAACTTGAAAAGCCCACCAAGGATCCATGCATCAGATCTTTGTCCACTTCGTTTCAGATCTCATTATCCCGCTGTGCTTAGGATCCGTTGATCTTGGAGCAACCGCTACTGCACGTTGAATCAAGTCTTTGCGAGAAGTCACTAACACATATGATGCAATTGACTGCAGATTCATACGAACCGAGAGAACTCAAACAGCATCCCTCCATTACTCATTCGTACCTTATTATCGGCAAGGCTGGTTCTGGCCCAGTCCATTCTGGCCCGTGACCTTGAACGATTGATTAATTGGACATCGAGCTTTCTCTGCGTTTTGGAGCGTTGGAGATATTGGAGATTATACTGGAAACCGAAGGCAGAGTTCTGGGGAGTAGCGGAATGTTGATGGTCAGTTTCTGCCGTCATATTGGCAACTCACCTCCTGCTGACTGTTTGTGAATAGGCTGATCTTGCTTAACCATTCCTTTGAAGTTGATCCCTTTATTCGCACTGGATATCCGCGATCATTTCGAACTGTCTGCCACCGACCAATACTTCCACTCAAGCGATCGCTAAAATGCCTTCGAGACACTCAATCATTCCGAACTTGGATCTGAGTCCATCCACCCTGCAGGCGGGTGCGAAGAACTCACCACTATCACCTGGTGCCCAGAGCTCCGATGGTCTAAGCCCCCTGACGCCGCACTCTCCCAAGTCTTCCTCCAGTTCACAGTTTTTCAAAGGGGCCACAATACGACCCGTCACGCAAGACTCAAACCAGACCTCTGATAGCCCTGCCTTCCCTACCTCCCCGGGTGCCGCCACGGAACCACCAACCCCAGGATTCACGGCTATACCACAGTACCCGCCGTCACCTAGAGAGTCCCCCAAGCACACTCGTGACCCCTCGCGGTCTTTCTTCGCCAGTCTCAAGGCACCAAAATACTCGCATCATGCACAGAGGTCGGACAGTTCGGAGAATTATGCTGAGAAACCGAAAAGCCGTGGCAGCTCCAGGGATCGCAGGACAAAGATAACGTCGAAGCTTTACGAATCGTCTCCCGATCTCCCGGCAACGATCGCCCAACAAGAAAAAGGTAAGTCGCAGTTGAGCCTTGGGTGTCCGAAATTGTTCAGAGCTAATCCTTGCCAAGACGGCAACCCTTCCGACGAAAAGACTTCTCAGACTCAGGCGACAGAGCTCAAGAAGGTGGGTACTGAGTTGGAAGGGCTCAACACGCTTAAGAAGACGAAGCCGCGGTTCGCCAATCTTCTATCGCGCTCCCGGTCGATCAGGTTGGACGACTCTGCCATGGGCCGAGCACCGAATAGGCGCCCGTCCACCAGCCTTCTGAAACTCGAAGAAAATTGCAAGCCAGATACGCAAGAGTCCGCGAAACTCCGCCAGGAGCGTGGTGTGAAAGGCACCACAAACGGTACAATCCGGACTCCCGCTGCCGAACGGCCTACGGAATTTGGCAACAGTTCGACGGTGCGGAAGGGGACACTGGTACCGTCGGCATCACTGAGCCAAGTGTCAGGTGCTTCAGCTGCCATATTCAACAATCTTAAGCAATCTTCCAGCGGAGCAGCGGATCGATTAGGAAAGGCTGGAAAAGGGTTCTTTGGTAAGATCACGAGGAGTGGAAGTACCAATGAGCGTGAGCTAGTAGCAGATGATAATTACGTTTGTTCTGTGATAAATCTGCCGCTGATCGAGCAAGCACGCCGGACACGCATTGCCAAGCGACTCGAAGACTGCAGGGATAAGACTGAGTTCTGGATGCCTGCCCTGCCGTACCGTTGCATAGAGTGAGTCTAGAAGATGCCATGAAGCTTTCAATTACTGACTTGAGACCAGTTACCTCAATTTCAAGGGTTGCGAGGAGGAGGGCCTCTATCGTGTGCCGGGGAGTGGCAAAGAAGTGAAGCACTGGCAGAGACGCTTTGATACAGGTGAGTGCCACGTTCCTATTCTAATCCGGCCATATGCTCACCAAACCCGCAGAACTCGACATAAGCCTTTTTGATGAACCAGATTTGTATGACATCAACACCATTGGCTCGCTCTTCAAAGCCTGGCTTCGTGAATTACCCGATGAACTATTCCCGAAAGAGACTCAAGCCATGATCGCTGAAAAATGCGAGGGTGCTACCACCGCTCCGCAAATGCTCAAGGATGAACTCTCCAAATTGCCCCCTTATCACTACTACCTTCTCTTCGCTATAACATGCCACCTCAACCTTCTCCACTCATATGTCGACCAAAACAAAATGGATTACCGCAACCTTTGCATTTGCTTCCAACCCTGCATGAAAATAGATGCATTCTGCTTTCAATTTCTGGTATGCGACTGGAAGAATTGCTGGCAAGGGTGCTGGACAGAGAAAGAGTGGCTTCAGCGCGAAAAGGAAATGGATGAGAAAGAAAAAGCACCTGAAGAGAAGGAAGCCCAGGCGTTCAGTGCCGATGAGAGAGCAGTGTCTTCGGGTAGCAGCCAAAGCAGCACTTATGAAGCCCCCTCTCGTCCAGAGACGCCAAAAAACCATAAGAAGAAGCCCCGGAAAATTGACACCTCACATACAAGGAGCATATCTCAGCTCCCTGAGCTCGGGCCCCCTCTTTCTCCGATTCAAATATAGGCGCGATTTATGCGTCTGTTCACGACCTAGCAGGCTTCGTTTCTGCAAGTTGGACACCCTGGCGAGGCAGTCGGTGTCGGAAACCGATAGGCTGGCCTATCCTTCATTATTCTTTGTTTCGGTGTCGAGGTTGCGCCGTACAAGATCCTCGGCAGGAATCGTGGATCAATTACCATGGTTGAGATTCGAGATTGTACATTAACGTCTCGTGTGAATTTTTGCTATTTTTTTGCGGACGTTTTACCCACAGGGTTTGTTTAATGTTTGCATCCCGTCAGTTCTCAAGCAGCTTTCTCGTTATGTTGCAGTTTGTGTTTTCCTAATCCTCGAGATTGCATGCCTGGCGCGTTTGGAGTCGGTTATTCGTTGGCAGTTGTTTCTTGAGCTCATTTTGGCTGTAAAGATTGTTTCACTTTCGTACCATCTACTTCGCGTTTCTGTTTCTTTTCCATCCCCCTACTTTAGAGTTTTTGCTTGCCTGCCTTGAGCGTTGGCTATCGGATATTTCGCACACTGTTTTCTTATAGCTGCATGTATGCGTTTCGGAACCGCCGAACCCAGCCTATCATTTTCACTTTGAAGCCATGTCGCGGTAATTCATAGCATTTAATCCGCTTTTTGATTGGACAATTCTCTTCACCCTTCTTTGGAGGTCCTTAAGTTGCAATGAACAATGGTCGTGTAACGATAGTTGAAGTGCTTATAGGAGTGAGAGATACACTAATGGCCCAAGGCCACTCATGCCCATATGTGGAGGTAATATTGCTTTTAGCCCTAAAATCAGGACAACCTATAAATTCAGAACCTGATACCACTCCAGACGCCCAGACAAATCCAGCACACCAGATATCATAATTCCCAAGCGGAAGTTTTAACTTGATGCGAAAAATTCACCAGAACCATTATTTCCCTCCGGACTTCCTGGAATTCCGCTCATTCGCCCTCATCTTTCTCTCATTGCGACGTATCCTTTCCTTGCGCTCAGCACGCGACATACCACGAATCGAGCTGCCCTTTGCCGCGGCCTCCTCCTCCTTCTTCCAATCCTTCTCCTTCACCTCAACCAGCCACTGATCATCATCCTTGTTCTTCCCCTTATATCCCCATCTTGGTACCCACTCGCCCGACTCCTCATCATAAACCAGCTTCTTGCGACGCTCCTTATCCGCCAGAGCAGCTCCGGGCTTGTTACTGTACTTGCCAATGCCCTTCTTGCGAGCGAACAGCTCCCACTTGGTGGGAGGCTTGGGTGTCGGAAGAGGCTTGTGTCGTGGAAGAATCGTTGAGGGGGTAGGGAGAGTAAGGAGGACGCCCTGTTGCGAGGAGGTGATAGGGCAGGTGGTTAGGAGCTGGTTGAGGAGGCTTTGGACGCCGTCACGGGCGGTAGCTTTTAGGGATGCATTGAGGGGTTCTGATTTTGGGAGCTCGAGAGGATTCGGGTCGTTGGCGAGAAGGTGGCCGAGATCGAACGTGTATGGGGTGGGCTTCGAGACAGTAATAGGGCTGTGATGCTATATGTGAGCGGATGTGTTATGAAATTTATTTCGGCAGAGTCGAACTCACAGTCTCTCGGGCTTGGGTTTGGAGGCTGTCTTAGCCTCTGTCGCTGAGTTTGCCATAATTATCTAGAAATCGTAGGCTACAGCGCAGTAATGAAAATGTCAATGTTGCAGATTATCAAAGGCGGGAAAACAGAAAAAAAGTTCGGGGATAATTTAGGAGCGCTGCTTCTGCTGGCTGTGGTTCCCGCACCTAGACCGCCTCAAAAAAGCGGCAACGGCGCTAACCGTCTACAGAATCTTGAGGAGCGGCCAAAAATGTGCTCTGACCTTCAGTTCTCTCCCGGTCTTGCGGCGAACCCCCGGTCCAGCTTCTACAATCGCCGTATCATTAACATTGTCCAATAACACTGGCCGTCGCGCCGGTGTATCGCATCGTAATGGCTTCCTCCTTTTGCTCAGGATGCCTGACGCGGCTTCGCCAGGGACCTCGCGCCGTTTTACCACCAACCACAGCAGTATCTCGAGCGGCATTTCACACATCCACCGCTCTCCACCGGGCAGTTCAGAAACCTAAAGCCTCAGGACATGAGGGTCCCAAGTACCGTGTTGGAGCAGCTGTCAAGATCAAGAAGAAGAAACCGATGGAGAAGTCACGTCCCCCGGCCGTCGGAGAGCGCAAAGCCCTCCGCAAGCGGATCGTTCTCAGCAACCCGAATGCTCTCGAGGTCGAGGGTATGCAGGAGCTCAACGGGGAAACGATGGTGGATTCGCGTCTTCGTGGCCAAGTCGTCGCCCTTCCCGTGCCGATGATCGATCAATTGCGTGCTGTACAGGCGTTCAAGACTAGTCAGGGTTGGTCGATTTTCCGCCGTCCAGGGACAGTTCTGAGACGGGAGACTTTGGAGATGGGCCGACTGTTTGATAACATCTCCGGTGAGGCTGCAGGCAGTAGAACTGTGGTGAAGAAGATTATCACCGGACAGAGAAAGTCGGGGAAAAGTGTGCACCTGTTACAGGCTATGGCGATGGGATTCACGAAGGAGTGGGTAGTGATTACTGTGCCGGAGGGTGAGCTCATACATCTTTCTAGATTCCATTCCAGATGAATCGTTGCTGATTGAATCATTAGCACGGGATTTAGTTACTGGAACCACTAGCTATGCGCCCTTGTCTGAAGAGGAGCCCAACGTATACGTGCAAAACGCGGCAACGGCAGCGTTGCTATCTCGCACTGTCACTGCTAATCAGAAGGTCCTCTCCGAGCTCCATATTTCTCAACATCACCCTGCTCTTTCAGCGGTTAAGCCCGGCATGACGCTGGAAGACCTTGCGAAACTTGGCATTCAGGACCAGGCGAACGCGTGGCCTGTTTTCAAGGCTCTTTGGGCAGAGCTTACAGCAACGTCTGCGGTGCCAGGTCTCGAAAAGAACTTCAGACCACGCCCCCCTACGCTCGTGACTGTTGACGGTCTGGACCACTGGATGCAGAACTCCGCGTACCGCAACGCCAAACACGAGCCTATCCACGCGCATGACTTCGTCTTTGTGCGACACTTCCTGAACCTGTTAATGCCTGGCAAAGGAAAGTCTACCCTTCCCAATGGTGGAGCCCTCCTCTATGCCACGTCTAGCTCCAACAGCCCGTCCGTTTACGCCTTCGATGTCGCGCTCAAGCAAGTTGCAGCACGCCACGCTGGAGTAGACCCCTCGTCTTCTGGGTTCCCAGCTCCACGACCATACAGCAACCCGGACCCGCGCGTCCTCGAGGCGTTCAACTCGCCGAAACCTACAGCTGCTAAGGAGGGTATGCTGGACGTGCAGGAACTTGGTGGGCTGACCAAAGACGAAGCTCGCGGCTACCTGGAGTACTTCGCACGCAGCGGTCTCCTTCGGGAAACGGTCAGCGACGAATCGGCTAGTGAGAAGTGGACGCTGGCTGGCGGCGGCGTGATCGGTGAGCTCGAGAAGCTGGGCAGGCGGCTGCGGGTGGCTGCATAGATAAAGTCCTCTTTTGAGGGGAGGTGGTCTGAATGCTCTCCTATTTCCCTCCTTGAGCCGGGTCTCTGCTCTCCATGTGCTGTGAGTTGGATTTCTATATTTACCTGTACTTTACTGTTTGTTCTCGAGTGTATGTTTTGTATACATATAATGAAATGGAAATTCTGTCTAAATCAAAGGCGAACCTATAGAGCCGCAGCTTATCCTGCATGGATTATTCTGGAACGGCATAAGCCATGTTGGGCATTAAACAGAATCTCATGTGACGCCAGTCACCCATCCATGACATGCGCACGACTCAGAGGCGATGCCGGCATTTTGCAATAGAGAGAAATCTAGTAAAGACCTAGCTGTCAGTAGTGAACTAACTGATGCGCCCGACTAACAAAGACTAAGATCAACAGGAGGTCTTGGGGTGGAGAGTACGAGAAAACGACGAGTTTGACCCGCTAAGCCTCAACCCATCATCCTTCCTCTGCTAGAGCAGCCACTTCTACTCCTTCCACTTTCTTTCGAGACAACCCGGGTCGTACGAAGCCTTGGAGGAGCTGTGTTTGCACTAATAATCTGCTTTGCACACACAAAAGCTTCCAAACGTCAGTCTTTCATTGCTGTCGCTTAGCAATCAGTTCTTCTTCCCCGCACTGCCTCAACAACAGAGCTCCCCTAAACGTCATCCGGACCCAGCGCTTTCAGCGCTTCGAGAGCTCATCTCGAGACCATGCCCAGCTCACATCATTCTCACCGACCACCGACGTCCGCGCCACCTACCCCAGAATGGAGAGTCCCGGCGGCGCCCCCGAGACCATCAGGTCGCCCAGTCGCGAGCCCACCACCACCACCACCACCGCCTCCTCCGTCCTATAACCCAGTCACTGGTAACTACGGTCCGAGTCCTAATTACAGTCCGATTACTGGCTTTGCGGGCGTTAATACAGCGACATGGGGTGTGAATTACAACAGACAAAATTATATGCATTCCCCCCCTCCTCCGCTGCCGGTGAGTTTGGATCCATGCACAATGTACAGTTCTGTTGCTAAAACGCTATTATAGCCGCGGCCTTCAAGTACCTCCGGTCAGCCGGCAAATACCCAGTCACCGATCGTAACTCCCGCAGATTACCACCAGTCCTCGATTCCGAGTTATGGAGGAGGAGTGTCATCGGGGGATTATCACCAGCAATGGGCATCGAATCCTACTCATACGCCTCAGCAATCTGCAACCTCTTTACCACCTCCCCCACCTCCACCTTCACCACCTCCGCCGCCGTCCATGGTTGATACGTCTAGTTACCACAATCCTGCACCATCAGTGCTTGTGGCACCACAAACTCAGCAAGTTTGGAACCAGCCGCCACTACCATCGCATCCCAATATACCCCCGAGTCAGTATCACCCTCCAAGTACTGGTCCCAGTTATCCAGGCCCTACTTCAGCTCTTCCAGCGCCCAGCTTTCAACAGGACGTAGATGTCCGGCCAGCGGCGTCCTTTCCGCCGGAAGGACTTGCGCAACAGTCTCCAACAGCTGCTCCGCCTGTGCCTCCGAAAGCTGGTCCTTCCGTGTTGGGATCAGGTGGCCCTTCTGATTGGGAGCATCTCTCTCCTACCGCAGGTGAAATTGATGATGTAGCTGCTTTCAGACCAAGAACAGACGCACCAGCGAATGCGACGCATGATTTGAGTCCGAGTTATGGAGGTGGTACTATGGGCATGACGGGAAGCGGCCACTCGCCAACACCGTCATTTTCGGACCTGGACTATAGAAAACCAGCAGTGAGCGAGGCATCCCAGAATTACTCGACGCAATCACCTACTAGCCCAGGAACTCGGCATGATTTTCTGCCGCCCGCTCAGCCGGTTAGGATGGACACAATTGGATCAGACTATACCACGGACTCGCTTGTTGCGAACTCCGAAAATATTGACGGTGTTATCGAGGCATGGAATAAGCCAGTCTCGGCGGATGACAAACCATCGTCTGTACAGCAAAGTCCCAAAGTTGAAAAAGCACCAGTTTCTCCTCATATGACTTCAAGTCCCGTGGAATCCGTCCCAACAAAACAGCCGGAACCTACAGCACCTGGAAACGAACCTCGCATCGACCTAGTGGATAACACGAAAGATGCTGTCAATGAATCGGCGAGGGTGACAGAATCCCCTCGGCCGTCGTCTAGGCAGGTCGATCGCTACGACGATCTTGATTCCTGGTCGCAGTCCTCTTTGGAACGCTATGTGGCGATGTTGCGAAAAGAAGCTGTTGCTGATTCTGACGAGGAGCGCTTTAAAATCTTCACAGCATTTATGGCCAAAGAAACAAAGCTGCGTGAGATTCTCTACAGTATCGAGCATGAGACCACCGCTGCTGCGGAGGCTCCTCAGCAATCGGCTGATGCTCAAACCTTACCGAAAGAACCAGATAATAAGCCGAAAACCACTCCAGACGAATCAGGACTGATACCAGTGGAAACTGAAGAGAGCCACTCTGCGCCGACTATTGACGATGTAGAAGATGGCAGTTATAGTCCAGGCGGGCGTCCTATCCTTCCCAGGCTTCATACCCCTCAACTGGCAGCACTCCATAGGTCAGCGTCTAACCCTGGGGGTCATAAGTACACCGCAAACCACGCAGCGGCAGCCCATAGCTTGCGCTCTACCTCGGTACCGCCTAACAATCCAGTGTACTCTCCCCTCACAACAAATCCCCCGCAGCGGATCTACACGCCATTCCGATACACTGAAGGACCTCAGAGAGGCTCCGACAAACTACAGATTGACCGCCCCGCGTATCAAGCTTACTCTGCGTTGCGGCAGGCGGGGGCAGAAAGCGGACGTGTAATGGCGGACACGGCGCCATCAACTGAAGGTAACCGGAAGCGAGCTGCATCTGGGGCATCTATCCAAAATGATCTAGATGAAACCTTCGTCGGGTTAATCAGAGAAAAGAGCGTCAACTATGGCACGAAGCCTTCCCAGACTTCAACTCCGCCGCTGCCACCATCTCTCCGGCAGGGGAAACCACCCAATCCGCTTGAAGAATTGCGCACTATTATTTCGACCCCTGCTCATAAAAAGTCGGAAAGCCTCTGGCATACTACGGTTAGGCAGGACCTTGAAAAGTATCCTAACGACTTTGGTTTTGTGCGTGAGACAGGTCGAAACTGGGAGATGGCCAGTAAGGCTCGCAAAGAGAGCCTAGAAAAGGAGCGCATCAAACGACAAGAGGAGTCAGAGAGTCATATTGATGCGCTATTTAATGAAAAGGAGATTGGCTATGCGGATATCAACATCCTGGAGGAAGAGTTCCGACAAACGGAAGCCCGCACCCAGCTTGAGGAGGAACGAAAGGAACTTGAGGACTTTATTTCCAATGTTTACGGGCCATTGGATAAGCGGTTGGAGGAAGAGATATCTGCCCTTCAAGTTCATTATGACTCTGCACTCAGCCAGCTGGACCGCGAGAACAACAACAAACAAGAAGGCGCAGGCAAGCACAGCATATCTCACACAATGAAGATCGTGAACGAGATCCACCATAGACTCGAAATGAGACACCACAAGCGGTTGGAGATTGCTCTTGACCGCGAGCGCCGGCGACAGAAAGCTGAGAGACGACCTCTCGTTTTTATGGGTGATTCTGCGGCGCTGAAGAAGCTAGACAACGAGTTTGATCAAATGGAAAAACAGAATATCCTGGAAGCCGCGCGTGCTCGTGATGAGCGGGCTAACAAGCTCATGGACTTATTCGACGATGCTATCATGCGCGGGCTAGGAGAGAACCAGAGTCTACTCGACGAGCTATCAGCCAAAGTGACTCAGGTCGACGACGCCGCCATCCGCTCATCCAGCCTCCCAGACGCAGAAGTTGAGCAAATCCTCAAATCCGTCCACAGCCTAGTAGAGTACCTTCGCAAAGACTCCGAGTCCATTCTCCACAGCTTCGGCGTTGCCGACTCGGCTCTCAACAACGCAGACTATAGCGTCTCCGTGGCCGAGGCGCGCTATTCCAACGCAGAGCTGGAGGTATTCCACCAGCTTGAGGCTGAGAAGAAGAAAGAAGATGCCAAGATCCAGGATAATGTCCGCACCAAGCTACAGAGCGTTCGCGTCGGACCTGCCAAGATCACGGTCGCCATTAACGACGCCCTGCGCACGCTAGGGAAAACGCCTTTCCCTGACATGCCAGTTCCTGCGGATGTCATTCCTGCCAGCCAACTTTATGACGTTTCGCTACCTACTCCTGCTGTTCGGCCTGCTAGTACGTTGGGCATAGCGGCGAGGAAGCTGGAGACAGACCCAGAGCATCGGGAGCGGCTGCGCAAGGCGTTGGACGATG
This sequence comes from Aspergillus foveolatus, assembly GCF_047715535.1. NCBI lineage: Eukaryota > Fungi > Ascomycota > Eurotiomycetes > Eurotiales > Aspergillaceae > Aspergillus > Aspergillus foveolatus. The sequence goes on from NW_027396066.1 coordinate 1,135,949, forward strand.
CAAAGAAACGCAATGCGGCAAGGCAGCGCTCGGCGTCTGTGGTGGCGAAGGAATGATTTCTCAAGTTTGTTAGCTCATGACTCACGAATTTCTTATGTTCTTATACCCTTTACCTTTGGCGATGCACTTGTCTTTCTTACGTTTTCTGTCTCTGTTCCCCGTATAGATCGTTAGGGTATACCTTATAGTCGACATAATAACTAATCTATAAATATTCTCGTTCTGTACGAACCAGTGGACTTGCGAGAGCACAAAACCAATATCTTAGAGCAGAGGTCAAAAAAGAAGTTAACAAACTGCGCCGCCTGTGCCGCAGCCAACTAGTGGTAGAGCTCAAGCCAGAGACGGACTTTTCCACCGTTCCACACTACTAATCATTGCAAGACTGCCTCGAGTGCGCCCTGCTGCGGCGTCAATCTCTGTTCACATCTTCAACTTTCTAAGAATTCATTCTCCTTTCGACCACTCAACTGTGCGTCATTACTTCTGGCTTGTTCCAGCAAAATGTCGTTAAGTGGCACAAACCCAGACGCCACTGTTACCAGAAACCACACAAGACGAGCCGTGCCTCTCAGCTTGTCAATAATCATCAACTGCGCTGTTGTATCCAGCTCTCGATAGTGCCGCATGATTCTTGAGGACGAACAGAAGCTGCGGCGAGGAAGCAGCTGGGGTGAAGACGAGGAAGATTCGACCCATTAATATCTCCATCAGACCCGGATCATGGCCGCGTTTCTGGTTTTTGTCCCTGCGTTTGGTCTGTTCCTGACCGGCTTCGGGAATAATATCCACAAAACCCTACAGCGTACCCTTCTTTCTCTGGTACCCTAATCCTGGCCCTGGTACGCTGGAACCGTCAGGGCACCCGCAGATAAATTACGCATTATCAGCGGCAGAAAAGCAAAGCAAAGCTCAGAGCTCCTCAATGTCCACGCCCACGGGGCAGTTTTCCGCTCTTTCGATTCATGGATCTTCAGAAACAGAGTCGAAGACTACATCGGATGTTGGAAGCGGGCGAGGGCAAGAGCTAGGACGAGCGAAGTCGTCGAACATGACGGACATGGCCGCTGTCAAGGCCTCATCGGGCCTCTTGTATGACCTTCGCGGTTCGGGCTTTGATCAAGAGACAGAGGCTAGGGCGCTACTTGGCTTGACGACAGCCTATGACGTGCTGTTTTGTGAGAGGAAAAGGGCGGGCTATGAGTTTGTTTTTGCAGAGACGGCGCGCGTGCGGATTCCGCTGTTGGGTTGGGGCCAGACTCAAATGAACTTTTCAGGTGAAGTGAATGATGTCGTTGCGAGCGGGTATGGCAGCGGTGATGGTTATGCGTGCACCTGCGCCGCGTTCCGGGGGAGAGATGCTGTCGCTTGTCAGCATATCTTTGTGAGTTTTATTTCGCATCCGGCAAGCAAGTCAGGGCTCGTTTCTTGTTGAATGATCTGGCTCGCTAATGAGACTGATGGGGCCTATAGTGGCTTCTCGACCAATTCCGGGCTCAATTTCTTTCGCACTCTCCGTCTCCTCCCAATGCTCCTTCAAAGATCCTCCTCTCGAGCGACGGGCATGCGCAGGGCTTCCCGCGCATTGAGCAGCTCCTTTCCAACCAGTCCGCTACAACAACCATAGAAACCCTCGCAGAGCATCTCGGCTGGCCGTATGTCTGCTCAGAAGTCGAAGAAGGCGGCATGAGTCGGACACAGAGGGTACGCGATATTTTATCCGCTTTCAGCACTGAGATCCTTCCGGAAGAGTTTCGAGTTGAACCCGTCGAGTCTGATTCTGAGCCAGAAGATACGGATTGTAATTGCTTGTCGCCGACGAAAAGGAGAACACCGGAGCAATGCGTGGTGCAGGGAGATATGGAAGCAACCGTCTTCCAGCTCGCCGTACACGACGACAACGTCTTCACGAGTCTGTGCAAAGCTATGCCGCCGGGGGCCTGTGCGGCGATTTACTTCGATAAAATACTCGCGAGATCGAGGAGCATTCTTTCCGAGTTCGACATGTATTGCCGAACACTAGGAGGACCCTATGAAGATGGAGACAAAGGCAAAGTGTTGAGTATGGCTGCAGTCGTCCAGACCCTAAGGACCAACATTCTCAACATCCACAAAAATATCCACGTTCGCGCCCCTCACGGCCTCCAGGGCGCTGCTAAAGCACTCATAGCCATCCTCGAAGACATATCCACGCGCAATAAAGACGCTCTGGCCGACAATCCGTACGGCCGCGTCTCGTTTTTGCCAGCCAACGCCAACTGGTCTGCGGACGGCGAAGACGACGGGGACTCGCGCAACCTATACCACCAACTCATTGGATCTGCGGACGGCGAGGAGGAGGAAGGCCACTTTGTCCTTGATGCGTTGGCGGATTTATCAGGGAAAGTTCTGTATCCGTTCCGGGAGAGGTTAGGTGCGGTGTTAGCGAGGGTTGAAGTGAATCGGGCCCCGAGAGGGTTTATTGTGAGATTGGCAGCGATTGTTCGTGTTGCCGAGGGGGGGACGGATATGAGAATTGGGATCACTAGGAAACGGAGTGGTGAGACCCAAGATGAGAGCGAGAGAAAGAGAGTTAGATGAAACTTGCTACTTTGCATATGGCTGAACTTGCAGTTGCTGTAGACCAATCATTCTGCGCACCTGATCGTGCTTTTATGCTGATACCCTGCATGTGCATAAGATACAATGCTTAGAGCACTCATGGGTTATTTCTTTGCTGCCCATTCAAAGACTGAATAATACACGACCGTTAGACACGTAATTGGTTTTGACCGAATTGACATACCTTAACCAACGTTCCAGACTCAGTATACAGTAAACGGCCCATATACTGCCTGCGTATACTGCCCCGTTAAGGTTGAGCCTATCTCCTAGACCTAAGCCAGGCACAACGGCTATGGGCTCGAACAAGACAACGGGTTGACTAACAAGAGCATCCTTCAAGAGAAGTTAACAAGAGAAGTTAACATTGAAATAAACATAACAAGTCAGGCTATGTAGGGCATCCAAGCTAAGAATTACTAAGAAAGATCAAGCACCACCCGCCCCTGCAACTTCCCCTCCTCCATCTCTTTGAAAATTTCAGTCAAGGCCTCCATCTTTTCCTCCCGGAAGTGCGCCTTAATGACACCCCTCACCGCAAACTCCATAGTCTCAATCGCTTCGGTCCTATTTCCGACAGCCGACCCAGTGACATGCACATGCTTCTGGATAAACAGGCCTGGGTACGCACTTGCGATAGCCTGCGGCTCGTGTTCGGGGACACCCACGCAGACCATCGTTCCGTTGTACCGGAGGAAGAGCAAAGACTGAGCGTAAGCAATATTGGATGCCGTGCAAACTATGACAGCATGCGCACCAAGACCTTTCGTTGTAAGCGACTTGACGTGCGAGGAGATGGCTTCGAATTTATCGTCCGTTGGGAACTTGGTGATATCCACGAAGTGCTCGGCGCCTGACGCCTTGACGAGCTCTTCTTTACTCCCGTGATCCACGCCAATCACACGCAGGCCCATGCCCTTGGCTGCGATCTGGACGGCTAAGTGGCCAAGGCCGCCGCCGGCGCCGGAGATGACGATCCATTGGCCTGGTTGGGCTTTACTGCGCTTAAGGGAAGCGTAGACTGTGACGCCGGCACAGAGAAGAGGCGCCGCTTCGGCTGATGGGAGGCCATCGGGAATTGGGGTAACGTATTGCGCTGGACCGAGCACGTATTGCTGGAATGTGCCAGGGGTGTAGTAGCCTGATACCTTTTGGTTGAAGCAGAGGCCGTCGGCGCCGTCCTGGCAGGGAGCTTTGCCGTTGTTAGTGGGTTTTGCGTTATAATGCGTCTATGGTGTTTGTACGTACGGCACTGCCCACAGGCGCTGGAAATCCACTTGACACCGACTCTGTCTCCGATTTTCAATCCTGATGCTTCAGCGCCTGAGCCTAGCTTCACCACTTTGCCAACGCCCTCATGGCCACCAACTTGTCCGGGCTGAGTAGGGAAGGGTAAAGTCTTCCACTGTATCATCCATTAGAATGTGGTTCGCCCTTGATGTGACTCCAGGACAGGAACTAAGTGCATACCGTGTTGGTCATGATACCAAAATCTGAGTGGCAAACGCCGGAATGAGTGCTACAATGTCATAACGTTAAAAATCGGTACACGCCAGTACTTTACTCGACTTGAATATCCCAATCCTCCAGAGTAACAGGTATATCCAGGGCACGCACAGATTGATCAGGACTTCATTGTCGCCGGGCTCAGGGACATCCAGCTCGACGACCTTGGTAGAGACGGTGCCGGGGTTGTCGTAGATGACAGCCTTTTGCTTCTTGGGGATCTCAGGAGCAGCCATTCTGACAGATTTCGCGGGGCTTCTCTTGTGTCGTTGATAAGGTAAATGTGAGAAGGTGAAAGAAGTAGAGGAAGGATAAGCCTCTCTTTATATAGCTATCCCAGACCAGAGCAACGTAACGCCAAGTCGACTATCATCTCTAGCCTGACCATAATCTTAGAAGTAGTCAGGTAGTCTGATTGCTGATATGAAAATGAGGGGAAAGGGCATCTCCGCTCAGGAGGGAAGAGTGGCTGATCCAAGGAGAAGAGAGCAGTGGGCCTTAAGGCCAGCCCAGGGCAGGAGTCTGAGAGAGCGAAGTTTCAGCATGACGCAGCTAAGCTAGGACATCGCATTCATGGAACGTGGTATTGTGATTCATCCAATCAGTCTCGAGGCAGCGTGAGGGGCGCTGGCGGCCGAGGAGGTGCCGTGGTGGAACAGCCTCGGTTACGGTAGATCAAATAAGACGCGTTTCATAGTCTCTGAGTCCGTAAGAGTCAACGAGCTGATTTGAGAGTGTTCATAATGTGGCCTTCGCCAATGGGATCCGACAGGTTGAAGGTTGGAAGGAAACACCGCGGAACTTGGTGTCGAATTGTCGATGGGATGGCGGGGAAGACGCGGGGTCAAGGAGGAGGAACCGTAGCAAAACCACGACAATGTCCAGGACAAGGCCTGACCTTATATCGCGTCGAGATGAGTACCCTGGACTCCCAGGATCACTCATTTATATAATGAATTGCTTTTGAGCAAGTCTATGCCAATGATGTCAAGCCATAATGCCCATGGCCAGTTCGGTCTGAAATCACCCGACGGCAACGGCTAATATAGATCAACCGCGAAAATACCCCCGATATCTCATTCTTATATGGTCATAGCATCCTGACGATCTTGTTCACCATGTCTAAACCAGAAATAAAACCTCTTCTGGACCTCTGGACACGAAACTGCTCAAGATGGCCTTCCCTATTGTGGACTCGCACATCCATCTATTTCCTGAATCCCACCTTCCCACACTAGCCTGGTATACACCCAACAATCCACTGGCATCTCAACATTCAGTCGACGAATATCGATCTGCAGTGAAATCCTCCACATCTTTACGCGGCTTTATATTTCTTGAAACTGACCGCCTCTCATCGTTCGAAGAGTTGGAGACGGGAAAGCATGGCTGGACCCATGCCCTCGATGAAGTTTCGCTCCTCGCACGAATTGCAAGCGGTACACCTCTTCCGGGAGAGGGTCACAATGCTGAAGATCGCGATCTTTGCCTGGGGATAGTCCCGTGGGCGCCTGTACCTGGAGGGCCGGATGCGTTGGAGAAGTATATGGCGCTAGTGAAGGAGAGAGCAGGCTCAGAAGAGGTTTGGCGTAAGATACGAGGCGTACGGTATTTGGTGCAGGATAAACCGGCGGGCGTTATGCTGCAGCCGGCATTCATTGAGGGGTTGAAATGGTTGGGGAGGCAAGGCTTGACTTTCGATTTGGGCGTGGATGCGAGGCAGGGTGGGATTTGGCAGCTTGAGGAGGCGGTTGAGATGATGAGGAGGGTTTATGAGGGCGTTGAGGAGCAAAATAAAGTCACGATTGTGATTAGTACGTCAACATCGCCGTCGGAATCAGAGTTTTGATTTGGTGCCTTGTGATGATTTGCTGACTTACGTACAATACAGATCATCTTTGTAAACCGAATCTTCGTCTCCAGCCTACTTCTGAAGGCTCGATCACAACCCACCCCGATTTCGCACGATGGAAGACCCAGGTCACAGCCATGGCTCAGTATCCGGCAACATATATGAAGCTCTCGGGCGCGTTCTCAGAACTTCCCCCCCTCTCTCCAGGCTTCGAGCCAGATATTGAGTCTGTGGTCGACAAGCTTCAGCCATGGACGGATGTTGTCTTTGACGTCTTTGGGCCTGAAAGGGTCATGTTCGGCTCTGACTGGCCGGTCTGCAACATAGGAGGTGGCGGAAACCTGGTCACCTGGAGCCGCTGGAGTCGGGTTGTTACTAGTGTCTTGGAGCGGAGAGCGTTGGATGAGAAGCAATTAAAGGGTATCTGGGGCCAAGTCGCTGTAAAGGCCTATGGAGTAACCCTTCGAGACACTCGTCTCTAATATACTACTAATATACTCTTTCCGAGAAGCACAAGGGAAGAACGAAAGTAGAGAAGATTTCGAAACTTGGCAGGTTACGTATACTGGTAGCTGGCATCAAATAATCAATGAAAGCAAATACAAACCCAGTTACCCCACAAACTGGTCGACCCGGAATACAGCGAGCATTATGAAATGAATGAGCATAGTGAGATGGATAAATAGCAACAACAAGCAAGTGGAACAGTTCAAGAACAGATCGCAAGGACCGGTCAAAATCCCCAAAGCCAGAATAGCATTTTGTAGACATTTTGAACCTTTCAAGCTCCTTTGAAGCAAAGCAGGGAAACACGCTAGTATTACATGATCTGATCCTGGGTGATTCCACCGGTAGCTTGGGCATCATCCATGGGGTCGACCGGACCCTGGGGCGGGGTCAAGTATTTGACAAAGGTGATGCCAAGGGGACGGCCACCGTACTGGTAACCAGTGAATTTGGCTGCAGCTATGTTAGTGTAATCTAGAAGCACAATGGAGAGAGATAAATACCGATTGAAGTCTCTGCCGTATCGGCGTTATCAAACTGTACCACACCAGTGCCACGAGAGCGGCCGTTAGGCTCATACTGGATTTCGGCGCGCTCCACCTTCCCAATAGTCGAGAACAGGTCAACCAAATCGTCGTTGCATGTGGACCAGGGTAGCTGTTGCATGTCAGTGGCTGTGGCCGCTTTGTTCTGTACTCGCGATACTCACATTGCGAACGTAAATAGTGTCACTCTTCTCACCACCGGAGGTAGCATAATCGGTGAATGGGTTGGGGGGGACCGAGGGCCCAGCGTCAAACCCAGGACCGCCAGGAGGACCGCCATAACCACCGCCAAAACCTCCACGGCCGCCAAAGCCACCGCCAAAGCCGCCACGGCCGCCAAAACCTCCACGGCCACCGAAGCCGCCACGGCCGCCAAAGCCACCATAGCCACCGCGGCCCATGCCAGGTCCTGAGCCTGCAAACCGGTCTTCACGCACCTCGAGGGTGCGGCCTTGCCAATCATAGCCGTTAAACTGTTGGATAGCGTTACGGGCATCGTCCGGCGATTCAAAGGCAACAATACCAGAGCCCTTGGGGCGGCCAGAGGCGTCGGTATGGACATCGGCACGAATCACGGTACCTTGCTGGGCTGCATCAAACGTAAGGTCAATACCAGATCGAATTTGAGCTTTGAAAAGGAGGGGAGATGGCAGGCAGCAGCCAAGGCTGTCAAAATCAGACCTGCATCCTGGTCTTACCTGCTTGGCGGAAAAGATCCTTCAAATCTTGCCAGCCAACGTTGAATGGGAGCTAACAATTGCAACATCATTAATTATGCCCAGTAGATGGCATTACGGCATAGTCAATGGGATGGAAAGACTTACGTTGGAGACGTAGAGCTGTCTTCCACCGCCACCGGGACCACCGCCATAGCCTCCGAAGCCACCACGGCCGGGGCCACCAAAGTCTCCACGCGGAGGACCACCTGAGAAGCGAGGTTCAGGCTCGCGATCCTAACAGTAGGAAGAGAATTAGCCTCCGTAAGCCGAGGCTATGAAAAAGGGGTAATTACCTCGCGGACGTAAACAAGGCGGTTCATCAGATTCTGGTTGCTGAGCGTGTTGACAGCATTTTGCGCTTGCTCCCTTGTAGCGTATTCCACAATCCTGTGCATGGTCAGCTTGTGCGACACCTGGATATAGTCACGGTGCATAACTCACCCGCATCCCTACAATGATCCCGGACAGCCAGGCCCAACCCGTCAACCCAAACAGTCCAAGCAAATCGAACCAACAGGGGTGAAAAGAAACCAGAAACAAATGAAATAAAGGAAGAACCAGTCACGCTACGCATTGGCGCCCACCTTCGACATTCCATTAGGAAGAAGCAAGACGTCGGCGAAGATGACATCTCCAGCTGTAAAATGGCGCGGAAAAAACCCCCAAAGTCAGCCACATATTCCAATCCCATAAAACACTAAATGCCCTGCCAGCACGATATGACCCTGCTCACCCTGTCTCATAAAATCTTTTAGATGATGCCATTTGACATCGTAGGAAAGGTTTCCAACATAGACCCGACGGTCTTGTTGGGACGATTCGCGCACAGATTGCATCATTTGTTCTTTGGCGACTGCTCGATCCTCAAATGACCTGGGTGGAGGCGGGTAACTACCACCGCGTCCACTGTATCCCGAGCCTGAATGACCTCCTGATGGGCCTTGAGCAGCACTCATAGGAGAGCGAGAACGGCGATCGCTGCGGCGGTAATCGTCGCGGTCACGACTGCGAGATCGACTGCGAGGCGAATACGAACGGCGGCTGCGTCGAGGACTGCGAGATCGACGACGAGGGGATCGAGACCTCTCACGCTGTGCGCGGTCAGTATCGTACTCGTAGTCGCCGTAAGGCATTAAGACGGCGAAACAATGAAGGTCAGGTAAATGAAGATAGATCAAAGAAAGGACCAGAGAGAGAGAATCGAGTGTGGAAGAAGCTAGGATGACTGGAAGCTGCGAATCTGCGACTTCGATCTGCGCAACGTAAAGCTTGGGTGCGCGATTTCGGAGTTGAAGTCATGTGACTGAGAATGGGGCAGGAGATCCATAATGATGAGGTGCAGGAGGACCCGGGGGATAGGGCGCATCCGAAGCGGCCCTAGCGCAGAGGTTCCGAACTGTACAATTGCAACAAAGGGGAAGCACATGGAGACCGCAGAAGAGAAGCGCTAATTGAGATCACTGCCCGCCAGTGTGCGTGGCATGGGAAACTCGATGTAACGCCACCCCTGACCAAGTTGTCGCCAGCCGCGTCCATGATGGCAGTGGGGAGGGATGAAGGATATGTCGCAATATATAAACGAAGCACACAAAGAATATTGCCAAGCGAGAGGGGGATAGAACGAAAGAAGTAACTTACTTGGTATGGTCGATAGACGTCGGCTGGAGTTCACTTCAATGTAAGCCACTAGTCTAGTGCGTTCGAACAGAGACAACAGAGCAACAGAGCGACCGCAGAACGACCATAAGAATAACGAGGAATGTAGTGGTAAGGATAATACACGCACAGCACCACAAACGGAGCAGAGGACGGGAAGGGAGGCAAGGAGAGGAGAGGAGGGAGAAGAGAAAGGATTGAGGCAACGAGGAGAATAGCGGGGAACGAAAGGGGGAGGGAGGGGAAGGCAGCGAAAAAGAAAGCACAGCTACAGTCGAGCTGTGTAGCTGTGTCTGACAGACAGCTCGGAAGAACGCACGCCACAAGTGTGATTGGTGTTCCCGTGGGAATCCGAGATGCAGCAGTAAGGTAACCGGCTGCGTTGGAGTCGACGGGTCGGGAATAGTATGATCAAGAGCAAGTGGTTGAAAGTATGTATGATGAGAATCGCACGCGCACAGAGTGAGTGTGAGAGAGAGGAATTTGCAGGAGGATCGAATGCAGCCCAAGGTCCCCGTCACATCAGCTCTCGATGAGAATCGATGGAGCCAAGCCTTTAGAAGGAGGGGATAATAATAAGACGGGAGAATAATAATAGAGGGTAGCAATTAGCAGAGGGTGGGGGAGGGACCAGGCTGGGGAATGGAGGAACCAAAAGATGTAAACAGATCAGAAAGTATGATCTGTAGGTAGGTACAATGGATGCGACGCGAGGCAGAAGAATGAAGAAGACGAAACACGCAGGGAAGATGCAGACATACCCATGTTGAAGACGCGGTCGGAGGAGTCCAAACAGAGAGGCTGAAGGGCAGAAGGGGAGGAAGAAGAGAGATGATGGAGGAGAGAGACAAGAAAGGCGGATGACGATGCTTGATTTGACGCCAGAAAAGGTCTGGGATCTTGATCCTCCCGCAACTCACAACAAAGAAAGATCCAATTGGCGAGGAGAAGAGGAGAGAAGAGGTGGATGGTTCGGAATTGGAGAAATTGGAGTGTTTTAAAGCTTGCCAGATAAGATTCTTAATCTGTGTTAGAATAATGAAGGGGACATTGACAGGCAACTCTGACTGTCTGCGTAGAAAACAGTCAACCGTCAGTCTATTCAAACGAAGACATCTATCATTGGATATCAACACATAGAAAGAAAAGCAATTGCCGTCAATTCAGCTGGGCTTCTAAGCAAAGTAAATCATTTATTAGAAAAGAAATGAGGATAGACGAAGAATAATCCATATTATGGCAATCATACCCACAAAGGGTGTCACTTTGGTAAGATGGCCGAGTGGTTAAGGCGGTGGATTTAAGTGTTAACACTAAATTAAATTCCCCACTGACGAGAGTCACCTGGGTTCGAACCCCAGTCTTACCAATATCTTTTTTTTTTTGGTCAGAGCTCTACTTCAGAATTACATCAAGTACGATGTTTTGGTTTTGGACTATTCAAGAATAGGCATATAGTATTAATCATAATAATGCTGCTATTATAAAGCGAGTATGTGTCGCAGCGGTATATCGGTTTGTGCTTGCGGAGTATATATGTAGAGAGAGAGAGAGGCGAGCGTCCCAGAAACCGTCTAATCATCCGATGCCTACCCTTTTCAGAACCCGGAACACTCTTACAACCACCAACACAACACCTCACCACACCAACATGGCACGTCCAATCCTTCAGCCCCTGCGCGCATGCAGTAACCCGGTCTTCTCCTGCTCATTCCAAAAGTCAATTTTCGCAACAATCACCGCAGTCTCCCAGCAACCGCACCGCCGTCAACCCGCCGCTTTTCGATCCCTTCTTCACACCCACCGTCCCTACCACTCCCGCCATCATCCTGAACTTCCATCGCACGAATACACAAACTCCCAAACAACTATTCTCACTGCGGCCCTGAAGCATGTCCCGTCTCATGGCTTTACCAAGGATGCCCTTACCCTCGGCGCTCGCGACACTGGCTTCCTAGATGTCTCGGTGCAGCTCCTCCCGCGCGGCGAATTCGATCTCATCCTCTTTTGGCTTGCCAGCCGACGAGGTCTCCTCCGTGCAGCGGTTGATCAGAATGGCCTTCTGTCGACGGCAAGCCAAGTTTCTGTGGAGGATAAGACAAAGGCATTGATTATGGAACGGTTGCGCATGAACAAAGATATACGGCATCAGTGGCAGGACGTGCGTCTCTCCGTTTTCATTATCATTTTAGAAATGAGTCTGACAACTAGCAAAAAGGCCCTAGCACTGATGTCTTACCCCTCCAACATCCCCCTCTCCCTCTCTGAACTCCACGCCCTCTCCTCAGACATTCTCCACCTAGCCGGCGACACCTCGGTCGACGCATCCTGGTACACGAAACGCCTCTCCGTCAGCGCCATTTACGCCTCCGCGGAAGTAATAATGACCCGGGACTCGAGCCCCGATCTCTCGGCAACAGAGGCGTTCGTTACGCGGCGGGTTGAGGATAGCAAGGCCATTGGGGGCAAACTCAGTGGTGCGAAGCAATGCCTTGGTTTCATGGGATCAACGGCTGTTGGGCTGGGAAGGAGTTGGGGGTTGAAGATCTAAACTGAGGTCCAAGGCAATTGAAGCTGGCGGAATCCATGTATCTGTATGTACCACCTTGTGTGGACTGAGCATTGAGGACTGTGCTTGTATATTATATCCATTTTCTGTCTTCGCTTTAAGGCAATGGTCCGCATTTCTGGCTAAAACTAGAGCTAATGCAATACCTCAAATCCAGCACTTATTAGCTTGAACAAAATAAAGTAGCCAACCTTAATTCACGGTTTATTGCCACGTAGAGCAGTATGATGAAGGGAAAGAAGCCTGTCCACACCCTACATCCACAAACAAATCTTCCCACTTGCCGTCCCACCGGCAACCCAGTTCTTGCTTCTGTGGAATACGGCTACCGCGGGGACAGCTGTAATACCATCGCCTCCCAGCTGCGCGAGTTGATCGCCAGAGCCACTGTAAATGTCCACGAAGCGGTTCATGTTCCCGATGCAGAATCGCTGGATGGCTGATTGTGGGTTGAGTTGCCATTGCGGGCGGAGACTGGATTAGATGTTAGCATGACAGTGGCGAGGTCTCAGTAAGGAGGGGGGGGGGGGGTAAATAGAAAGCTTACATAGTAACCCATCGGCCTGTCTGGCAATTATGCCGTACAACAGTATCGGGTTTCATTTCCGATTCATCAAGTATGTGTCCCGCCTTCCAGGACGAGATACCTTTGGAGCTGAAATCGTACAGTTTCAACGTATCATCGTAAGAAGACGTTGCGATCTGCCCGACGCAGTTGAAGGCGGCATGTGAAACCGAGAGGCGACTCTGGTGTTCGCCGACAGGTGTGGGATCGGTATGGGAGAGATTCCGGATGTCCCAAAGGCGCATGGTGCGGTCGAGACTGGCCGTTGCGACATAGTGCGGGTGTGTTTGATAAAGGGAGAAACCACCAATCTTCTTCTCTGACAATTGCCAGGTCGTCGCGGAGCTCTGTCGCTTGGTGCGCATGTCGTACCGGCCAAATGCGCCATCCAAGGTTGTCCAGTAGATCGTATTGGGGTCACCGGCAGCCATGTCGAGGCCGGAGATGGGGACGTCGTCTGACGTGGACTCAGGTGCATACTTTTCAACTGATGATGTTTTCTCGAGGTCCAGCTCGCGGATAGAACTATCATAGCTTGCAGTGTAGAGATGTGTGGGCTTTGAAGGGTGAACGGTCATCGAGCTGATGGTACGCGTATGGGGTTTGAGCGTAACAAGTACCGGATCAGGGTCGTCGTCGTCGTCGTCTTCATCGTCTTCGTTCTTCACAGCTGATGTTGGCTTTTCCTGAGATGCGTCGAGAATCCCTAGATGGCCCATTTTATCTCCAGCAAAGATTACCGGCTTGGCTTCTGACGGGTGAAATGTCATAGAGTAGATTCGCTCAGGGGTTATCTTAATGCCTGTATTCGTCCATATTCAGCAATTGTCTAATAAGCTTGCAGGATGAGTTCATACGGTTGGGCTCCCATGTTTCCCACAGACTTAGACTATTCATCTCTTTTCTCAGCGCCTTCAAGTCTTTGTCATCCGTGGACTTGATGTCCTCCTCTCCAAACGTCCGTTGGTACGGGACCGCGACTCCCTTGGTGACTACATCCACGCCGATTAAAGCGTCTCCGGACAGTTTTTGGCCCGACACAAATATATCATTGAAAGAGAAAGAGTCCGACTTCCGAACCCTCTTCGCTCTCTCCTCCTCTTGCCTGCGATCATACTCCTCGTCCGCCTTGCGTTTCGCAATCTCGCTGTCCGCCGCAAGGCCCCTCAATCGCGACGATGTACGACGGGGAAGTGTCGATTCCTCCTTTTTCACTTTCGGCGCGGGCTTCTTCTTCGGCTTCGATTGATTCGCAGTTGTGCCTCTCGGCATATTTGAGGGAAAGACACCTGCCGACTGCGCGTCGAGGCTGAGCTTCTTGAGAAGCGCATCGCGCTCGGCGATATTGGCGAGCCGCTGCTTCTCAAATTCGGAAAGTTCCTCTTTAACCATAGTGACAGGTGTAGAAAAGTCAATCGACTGCGAAAGGATGTATTGAGTGGGGTGCCAGTTGTTCAGTCTTCGGGGAGTCAAAATGCGAAAACGCGTACAGGCAACCACGTGGTCACGTGCGCATACTGAATCTAAATTGTTCTTCAGGAAAAAGTCCGCCGGGGTCCCAACAATTGACAGGCCCGAAGATGAACTTACAGCATCGCATAGCTTTGACTTGGCTGGCCCAGGCTCATGCTATTCGCAATTCTCCTGCTCCCTTCCTTTACCAAACACGTACTCTTGCTCGTCCATTGCGGTTCCGACCTCAGCTCGGCTCGAGCTATTCAACCTCCGATAACCCCAGCTCCGATTCTGCTGAACCACACACCCACGCCGAAAGTGATAAATCTCTAGAATCCGGCAGCAATGGCGCAGACGAAGAAGTCCAGTCCACCGCGCCCGCCTCTACCCCTGCTCCCCGGAGGAGCTTCTTACGGAGAAAAGCCGACATCATAGCCAAGCCTGCTAGCCAGGCAGGACGATGGAGAAAGAAAGAACGGCCGGATAAGTTGGGTCGAAAACCAACTTTAACTACACACGAGACTCGAGCGCTTGCCGGCCTCATTTCAAAGCTTGACCCTGAGAAGCGACCGACCCCAGAACAGTTGGCGCACGAACCTGGATCGTCGGGAGAGTCAGCCCAGGCAAAGCCGGAGGAAACGGACGCGGAAATCTCCGCCATATTCGCCGCAGTGTTGAGGGATGTGAGGAATCTACAAGGTCCGCCCGAACACAGAGCCAGTGACAAGGCCACGGGAGCGGTGAGGGAGGAAACGGAAAGGCGCAAAGAAAGGCTCGGAAGTGAAGCTGAACAGAGCCTTGATACATTTACAGCGTCAGGGCAACAAGCCAGACTTGGCGAGCTACATAGGGGTGCCGTGCAAAACCAGGAGAGCGAGCGTCACTTACCGGATACCAATGATGCGCTGGCGGAGCTCCTTCGAACAAACGAGTTGACCCTAGCCAGGGCTATTGAACTAGTCGCTGAGCGAGAGACTGCGAAGATCGACTCGACCCTTCACGCCGCGGTTGAAAACACGACAGATGAGGGCTTCTGGAAGGTATGCCAGGAAAAAGTCTTCTCTTTGGTCCAGCACCTAAGCAGTAATGAGGGCGCTGCGTCTGCATCCGCGACATGCTCAGATAATGCAAGTCCTGTACTTCATGGCGCCGACCGTACTACCTCCACAGTGTCTGATACTGCAACTGAATTCCCACCTCAGCTTTCAATCCCCGCCTGCATCCCCATCGTACCCGTCGTGGTAGCAATTTACCCCAAAGTCCTACGCACGGCCTTTGTTCTCCTGAACCTCCACTTCCCCGACTCCCATCTCATCAGCGAATTTCGCGCAACGATCACCTCTCTTGGCCGTGAATCCGCGACTCTCGGCCTCACCACCAGCCTCTTCAACGACATGCTCTATTTCCACTGGCGCGTCACGCATGATTTCCCCGAGGTCATTGCGTTATGCCGCGAGATGGAAGTCACTGGTGCGCAGCCCAACATCGGCACGATCAATATACTTGAGGGTATCGTGCGCGAGCGCAATGAAGACCTCGCGAAGCGTCAGTCGGGCGAGACCTCGGAGCAGCCATGGTGGGATTTCCCCGATAATCGGAGGGCTATGCGTAAATTGTTAGGGGAGGACGGGATGCTTGAGAGGTTTAGGAGGCAATATCGTGAGGGCAAGGAGAGAAAGAAGATTTGGAAGCCGTACCTATAATCCTGGAACTTAAGGCTGTACGGTATTTCCATCTTGCAAAATATTTAACCGCGCGTTAGGATCTGGCAGAATGTAGAAACTAGAGTAATTAGTAATTTCATGAGTACAGAGTAAAATGAGTATATATCAATTATACCGTCACCCGCCGTACAAGACCTATCTTCAAGAGAACGAGTCTATCGAGTTATCTACTTGGATATTTGTAAAGACTTGAACCTTATAAACCCTTACTGTTCCGTCAACCCTAACTCTTTCCGAGAATGAGCGCAGCGAAAATACTGATTACGACCGCGGCAAAAGAGTCCTTGGAAACAAATTGTCTAACCATAAGTCAAATGCTCATTTCGTCTATGCCAACAATGGGGATTCGTGGGCTATTTACACAACAACAGAAAGGATCTAGAGCCACCCACTCACTGTCCACAATCAGCAAAGTGTTCAAAAGAGACAATAAAGAGCATTGGCATCACTCATATGGACCATGAAAACGAATACCCCACAGCTCTTTTTTTTCCTGCAAGACTAAGTCTTGCAAGAAAAGGGCTCTTTGATCCCTATGCGACACTCACATACAAAGACACAGACATAGACAGAATAGCCATCACAACAGGGTATCAACACCATGAGAAAATGCTTTCAAAAGAGAAAGAGGAGTAGTAGAAGTAGAAGAGAGACATGGAAGGAAAGAGCGTTAATCGTGAGGAGCATATATGGCAGAGATGCGAAACGGCAACGGCTGAGGACTGAATGCCCTTAGCCGAGAACTAAAGCATATACACCAGAAGATGCAGAAAACAGCAAGTGTTAAGCCACCAAATGTTATAAGACAGTTGACAGAGACCTGTTCTAGGTCGGTCTGTCTTTCTGTTTATGCTTTTAGGTGACCCACATGGGTTCAATCGGCGGCGGCGGCAGGAGGTGAGTGCGGAGCATTAGCTGTAGAAATTGTAATTATGGGATGGTGGTGATCGTCGTCAGAATTCATTCCGTAGCTCTTCGCGTGACTGCTGCTGGTTGGTATCGCGGTCTTTGCCCTTGCGCCTGGAAGGTGCAGGCACGAAATCGAAGAAATTCCGGTATTTACTCGTTGTCTCCCTAGTCATACTAGACCTACGGGACTTGGCAGCATCGGGAAATTCAAGCGAATATGTCGAAGAGTTTTTGGAGCTCCCCGTGCTATCCCGAGGTTCAGACCACCTTGGTATTGAAAAAGGCACTCGGCTCTGGTCCCAAGTGGCAGAAGAGGAACTCGGAGGGGTCTCCTCGTCGGCTTCAGGAGCATAATCAGTTGAACGCCGCGGGAGGGACGGCCGAGTGGCAAAGTATCCGATGGAGTTGCGGTGGCTTCCGGTAAAAGACGCCGCTGATGGCATGATGGTTTCGGAGATGGGCGCTGAAGAAGGCGCCGCGGCCGGAGTAGCAGGCTTGGACGAGCTTTCTTCGTAAAGTGTCACAGAACGCTCCAGAGAGTCAACCAATTCTTCCCACTTAATTTCGAGGTTGCCGCTGGGACGCTCCGCCAATTCCGCTCTGCTTAAGCATTCCTTAGTTCTCTGTTGTAAGCGGATAGCAATCTCATGGAATCTCATAACTGCAGGGTCTAATTCTTCCAGTTGTGAAAGTCTGCCTGGCGCAACTTCTAGCCATATTCTGATCAGATTGGCGAAGCTTCGTGCATGGTCGATCAGGAAAGGAAGGCTGGGGAACCCCTCGCGCGACGGTGGCGGAAGACGGCCGAGAATCTGGATGGGAGTGGCATAGGATGGCGTGACGATGGGAGTCGGGCGATCGGCCGGGATTGCACAAATGGAATCGACAAATGTCTTGAACTCATTCCGGTTGCTGTTAAGGAATTTGTTCATCGGCTCCATCCACGGTTCTTTGCTTCCGAACGTTGTCATGTTGGCTAGGCCCTGTAGGGCTTTGGCAATCAGTGTCAGAGTGCGTTGGGCGCGCGGTCGGGGATGATCTAGACGCGCATCAGTAATGTGTCACAGCCGCAGAGAAATTAATGTAGACTTACCTTTCAACAATCCGAAGAGCTTCGGATTCAGGATTGCCGGACAAAAGAACCGCAAGAAGAGGAATCCAGAGACACTGCTGTACGTGACTGAGCGGAGGAAATCGCCATAACGGTCATCAGCACAAGCTCGAATATGTCGAAAAATAAGTCTTAACTCCGCCGGGCATCGTGAGGCGGAACTAGCTATGGACTTCCAAACACTCGTAGTAAGGCTGACCAGGTTTTTCCAGTTGCGCTCGAGATCGTCTGCCCGATGTATCCGAGACGGATCAACTTCGCATTCAGGATCGGTTTCATCGATTTCGTATAGCCGTTCACCAATCGTTTCTTCTAGGTATTCCTTGCCCAGCCGACGCATGTGGAAATCAAGAGCTTTGGTGAGAAGCGAGTTTCCTCGGAAAAGGAGATTCGCTTCTAACGTTGCAGTGCGTCCTAGATCGCGAACTAGGACCTCTCTATCTTGACCGTGCTCTCTGGTGTCGTTGGAATGGAGCCGCGATGTATATCGAAGTCTGTTGGCCGTGGACTCCTTGTGAATACCATCGATCTCATCTTCAACGAGCGCGGATATCCATTCGACCGTCGACCCTGACACTTGATAAATATTCATAAGTGCTTCAGACAGCTGATTCAATTCCGAAGACATAATCTGAGCCATGTTGACAGTGAGGCCGTTACCAAACGAGTGGAGAATTTCGGACATTGGTGCGTATTCGTGAGACATGAGCACAACTGTCTCCTCCATCCGAGCTCTCATCAACATCTCGCCGACACATTGATCCCTATCATCCAAAATCGGCCACCACTTTTCAGTTTCCGTACCTGGTTCTAGGTCGTCGAGTCGGATATCCACCCTTCCACACATGGCGTCTTGAGAAGATACCTCAACGTCATCCAATAGACGCGTTGGATTTGTGTCCTGGTTCAATGCATATGTACCATGCGCCACTAACGACCAATCACGTTGTGCTGGGTTGAGAGTTTTCACCATTATGGAAGCCTGAGAAAGAACCGGCGGAAGATCGTTGAAAGTAAACTCTTCTCGCCAGAAGGGATTGGATGTACGGTACTTTACAGCAGTTTTCGCCCGAATCTCGCCATCTAGAAGGACCTCCGTGTAGTAATCGTTGGTTGCGGATGCCGTGGCCGCATTAAAGTGAGACCGCGACTGTTTACGACTCCTAGGCGTCTCATCGACGCCTTTATTACCGAACATCTTCGCTTCGGTTACCTTGACAGTTAGCATCCTTTCGATTCTGAACATATCGGTAAGGGATGTTATGTTGGCATTGCCAGAGTCAACTGAGCCTGGTGTCTTTACAGTGTCATCCTCGGGCGGATTCGCCGGGCCATACAGTTCCGGTGTGGTAAAGGCCCGCAGCAGCACAAACCACACTTCGAAGAGTACTCGAGTCTCTAACGCGAGATAAAGCGGGCGGGTCAATCCGGACACAGAATGCACTGCGTATTGCGGGTATATCGCTATGCAAAATTCATCTTCCAAAACAGAAGATTCTAATTTCTGGATTGCGCAGCGTGACAGCTGAGATAATTGGATGCAGGTCACGAGTGTGATGTCGGACTCGGTGAAAAGTCGAAAAGCGCCATTCTCCTGCAGCGTGCAGCTCACCTTTTGCCAGGACGAGGACAGAGCGCGCTGCTGCCGGAAAGTTGAGATCCGACGACCAGAAGACGGTCGAACACCTGAGGCACTAGGCCTATCCCAGAGAAGCATTTTGCCTACTTTTATGATGGCGGCGTCTTTTTGAGCAGTACTTTCAGAGTTCCTCCGGCGGTCCACCACGCGACGGTCAATCATCGTAACAGACTGCGGCTTCGTCATCTTATTCTGCACGCCCTTGGGGCGTATTGGCTGCCAGCATAGTAAGGCCGCGAGCCAGGAGTCGAATGTCTCACTCACGTGAGGTCGCAATTCCACCCCAAGACCTGATGTGAAGGTAGAAACACTGAGATAATTTGTTCGCGTTTCTGGATCCACAAGAGAGCGAACTTGACAACCACGTAAGTCTGGGATCAGTGTCTTTGCCAGAGCTGGCTCGCCTTTCGCTTGGTAAATCAGACTGCCCATTGCGACATTGATAGCACAGTAACCTGAAGACCAAGCAGTGGTGGATGATGTTCGGAAAGAGAGAATACCATGCATTCTTCCGCACGTGGTCTTCATAAGCTGCAATATCTTGGAGCTATCCGTATTCGACAAAGACGAAGACCCTAATCCCGAGCTTCCAGGAGACCTGCTCAACCGTGGACGGCTGGGGGTTCGGGGAGAGAATACGGGAGATTGTATAGACGGAAAACCGATGGAAGATGCCGATTGATCCTCCGCATTCTTAGGCTGAGGGGTCGTGTTGATAGAGCCCAGGCGATTTCGCGTACGAGTAAAAAAGGAACTTGACGATATGTCGCTTCGTTGGTCGTCCAGGGTGGTAGTGCGAGATCGGGCCCGCTGGCTCCTCAGTTCCAAATGTGTGTCATCTTCATCCCCTGTGGAGTAATATAAGTTATAGTCGAGTCGAGATTCTCGCTCAGGGCCTCTTATTCGGGCTGCAGCACGCGGTGAAGGTGCAGCACTAGAAGGGAGAGGCTCCGTCTCCGATCCAGGCGAATTGTTCCCAGTTTCCGAGGAGTCAGGGGTCACGGTCCGGATGGTTGTTTCCCTGAAGCTGTCCGGGTATACCATGCCGTGGCGGTCTTTCGACGACGACTTCTTGCTCGGCCTACGTTCCACCGGACGGCTGTAAGCTCCCTGGTGCATTGAGTTCCGCTTGTACCCGTTCGAGCTCTCCGACTCCATCTTTATCTGCGGGCGGCAGCGACGCTCCAGGAGAAGTCGCTACAAGACGCAAGCAGGCAAAAGCACATATATCGAATATAGTCTGGTTACGTTACCTTGCAGCGGCAGGCTGGGACCCGACACAAAATGCGCAGCCGACCTCGAACAATTGAGAGCGTTGGTCGTCCAATGGGTCGCTAGATGAACGCATGGAGTCCGGATAGGGGGTGATTGATAAAGTCGCACATTCGGTCGAGGCCGGGCGTTCTGGGGTACAGATGGGAGCTGAAGCAACGACACGGGCCACCGGGAGGCTGTAGGTTCAGGGGGCCGTCGTATCGGCTGAGGTAAGAGGGCAGCGAGGCAAATCGTCAGAAGATTCAAAGGGCGACGGATGCAAAAGCCGTTGACAACACTGAAGTGGCTGAGTTGTTGTCGAACAGTCAATTTCGCATGGCGGTGTTGTTGCTAGATAGCTATGGGAAGAGCGGATTAGCTTCTTGGGGAGGGGAAGAGTGTGGAGGAGAGAAAAAGTGGTACGGAAGCACGGCGGAACGGTCTGTCTGGGCTGGTTCAACCGCCCGCTAGCAGCGTGATATCATTGGACTGTCCGTTGGAGAAGGGGACCGTACTGCCTGTCTTGTTCACTCTTCAGCCAGCTCTGGCCTTTGCCCAACGTGTGGTCGTACCAGGTTAACTGATTACGCCTTGACGATTGCTCGATTGATTTCGATTCCGTTCTCACCGCGCGAGTTGGAAGGACTGCAGATCGTACGGAGTACGTGGAGTACGTCAGAACGAAATCCTGGGGTGGCAGTACCTAGTAGGTACTTTCTGGAGTTAGTACTTTCAGATTTCTTCTGTTTTGTACAACAGAGGGTTTCGGTTATCGGGTTCTGGGTAAGCGAGAGGAGGACACAAACGGCGCGGGTATGAGAAGGAGAGAAAGGTGGGGAGGAGCGGAAGATCATGAGCGAGAGAGACGACAGGATTTGGAGAGAACGAGATGGGCGCAGGATAGCGACACCACTAATCAGTCGTGGGGATAGACTGCTCAGCACGACGAGTTCTCCGCGTGTACGGAGAAAGTCCACCCTTTCGATTCTCCATTCTCAAGTACTAGAATGCTAGCCTCGCATTGTTCTTGATTACTACGATCTTTAGAACGATCTAATTGCCGTGACCAAGGACAAAAAGTGAATGGTGCTTATGAATTAATTATTATTCTAACAGAAAGCGACGATAGCATAACGAACACCTGAGTCGGTGTGTCGAAAGAGTAGATCTATCGCTCTCATTGGAGCCCACTCTCTATCAAGGGCCCTTTTCTCTCCTGCTGGCGGTCGAATCACGCCGCCTTCTGCAGAGAAGCTCCCACATCTCTGTAACTCTGTTTCTCTTCCTTCTCTCCGAGCGTCCTCCCGGAGAAGTCTCGGCTTACAACCATTATTATTTGATGCTATCGCACCGCTTGGACAGGGATAGGCTCAATTCCTAGTCTCGTAGCTGGTCTGGACTCATACTGGCCTCCAACAGCGATGGCCAGTGCATCTTAAGATCATCAGGATGCCTGCAACCTGCAAGTCATCGCGGGATTGCTGGGGTAGTCTACTAGAGTGGATTTGTTGACGGGCGAATATCGGCCCCTCTGCTTAACAAGAATCACGGTCACTGTTCCCACTTGTTTACGAATGCGAATGAACCTGTTTTTTCCGACCGCCAAACATGATTCAGGCCGGTGGGTTTAGAAGTGATGACTGATTCAACAGTACACTGAGTTGGGCACCTCGCCGTCCTCCGGCCTTCTAGAAAGACCAAACGCACCCTGCTTCCATCGGAATTGCACGTAGAATCATCGAAGGATTCCAATGTCTCGTACGATATGGCGCTGTGAGTACATATTTTTGTAATTCTATAACCCAGCCGACCCCTCACCCGTACTAAACAGCGGTAAAGCTTGTTAGGATCCTGGTCCCTGAACGGATAAATTGACCAGATAGACCTGCAGCACACCTCCACATAGCTGCAAGGCCAATACCAGAGACCACTAGGAGCCAACACTACCGGAACACTACTGGGTAACTAGGTCTATGATAGTAACCGTACCTGGAAGTCGTCGTAGTAACCCCAACCCGATCACATGATCCTGGTGCCTCAGGCTGTAAGGCTCTTAAAGCTTGCATCATAATCCGCGTGCCCACAGCTGCGGCTCCCAAGCTTCTATCAATGTCATGGGATCAAGGCTGCTCATAGCCTTATCAGCTGCCACTTGCTGTTACCTGCCACGATACTATAACGGACAGTACTTGACCATCGGTGTCTCTGAAAGCCGGGGAGGCAAACCTTCATCCGTTCCCGACGTTTAGTTCTATCACCATCACCCTTTGGATAAGCTCCCGTTTGTCGCATCTCCGCAACTCGCTATCTACCATCTACATCATTTGATGACGGCCATCTGAGAATGATTCTGGCTTTGAGGCCGCAAACATATACCCATACTGTCTTGTTATGCTGATGATAGGAAGATCTGCTCAGGTAGGCTTTAGCCCAACATGATGGCCTCGAACGTCCTGTCTCGCTTGCTTCCCCAAACCGGCCAGTCAGTATACGAGACGATACGCCAACATGACAATGATTCCGATGCGTCGGACGTAGAGGAACGTGCTGGCTTGGTTTATGATGATGATGTCAACTTGGGGAATCGCTTCAGCGATCGTGAACTCGAAGAAGCCATGGCTGATGCTACTCGGGAGGGATCTTCGAGCCCGAGCGATACGTTCTTGACGCCTCAAATCGCACAAAGAGGGCCTCAGGAGCGCTCAGCTAGTTCCGGGCC
This sequence comes from Aspergillus foveolatus, assembly GCF_047715535.1. Taxonomy (NCBI): domain Eukaryota; kingdom Fungi; phylum Ascomycota; class Eurotiomycetes; order Eurotiales; family Aspergillaceae; genus Aspergillus; species Aspergillus foveolatus. Next base: position 1,159,280 of record NW_027396066.1, read on the forward strand.
TCGCATGCGTAAACCCAGTAACCCCAGGTTCATGCGTTCAGTAACACCCCGGCCCGAGTTTGTCGAGGATGACCTTGACGATGACCACGATGACGATGTCCCCGCGTCTCTCCTGATGGAAGGCCAGCATGACGATGAGGATCTGAGGACGCGACTTCCTCCTCCGCCTTCGCATCACTTCTCCGACCCGCAGCCTTCTCGCTCTGCTCGTTCTCCTCGTCGCGAACACATTCGGTGGGATAACACCAGGGATCAGCGGCCGTCACACGATCTTCCTCGACGGAACCAACTAAGAAGCCTTTGGTCAGCCGGTCACCCTAATATGGCCTTGGTAGATCCGAAGGAGAAAGCAATGTGGATGTGGGCGAATGTGGAGAACTTGGATAACTTTTTGAAAGAAGTCTATACATACTTTTTGGGAAATGGAATCTGGTCTATCCTGTTGAACCGGCTACTGAGCATTCTGTGCGTCCAGGTCCATTTGCGGTTTTGACATTTCAAGTTTGTGGCTGATGATCAGTAGAACGTTCGCATTCGTCGTGGGGTTTACAACGTTTCTTACAAATTGCATCGACTACCGTCTCGTTCGCACCAGCAAATCACTAGACCAAATACTGATTTCAAAGTGTACCAGCCGCATGTCCGCATCTTCTACTTTTTTACTTTGGTTGCTCTGCCTTTTCTGGATTGGAAAGGTCTTCCAATTAATATTGGATGTCAGGAGGCTCAAGAACATGCACGATTTCTATCATTACTTGCTCGGGGTATCCGACACCGAGATTCAGACAATCTCCTGGCAAGAAGTCGTCAGTCGTCTAATGACGCTGAGAGACGCCAACCCCGCTACTGCGGGCGCTGTATCAGCATATAATCGGCGGTTATTGGGCAGTCAATCCAAACAACGAATGGATGCTCACGACATTGCAAACCGTTTGATGCGCAAAGAAAACTATCTGATCGCTCTGATCAACAAGGATATTCTAGATCTAACGCTTCCAATACCGTTTCTGCGGAACAGACAATTATTTTCCCGTATCCTGGAATGGAATATTAATCTATGCATTATGGACTATGTTTTCAATGAACAAGGCCAAGTACGACCATTGTTCTTGAAGGATACCCACCGAAAAGCCTTGAGTGATGGCTTGCGACGACGCTTCAGGTTTTATGGCATCTTGAATATCTTCATAGCGCCTTTTATCGTCGTCTATTTCATGATGCATTATTTCTTCCGATATTTCAACGAGTTCAAGACCTCCCCGTCACAGCTTTCCTCACGCCAGTACACGCCACTCGCCGAATGGAAGTTTCGTGAGTTCAACGAGCTATGGCATCTTTTTGAGAAGCGAATCAACTTGTCCTACCCGTATGCGACCCGCTACGTGGACCAGTTTCCAAAAGACAAGACCGTCCAGGTTGCTGGCTTTGTAGCCTTCATTTCAGGAGCGCTGGCCTCTGTTTTAGCTCTAGCGTCTATCCTAGATCCGGAGTTATTTCTTGGGTTCGAGCTAACGCACGATCGGACGACTCTCTTCTATCTTGGTGTCTTTGGCTCTGTCTGGGCGTTTGCTCGGGGAATGGTGCCCGAGGAAACGCTTGTATTCGATCCGGAGTATGCTCTACTCGAAGTTATCCAATTCACTCACTATTTTCCGAGCCACTGGAAAGGGAAATTGCACAGTGATGACGTTCGGAGAGAATTTGCTGTATTGTATCAGATGAAGATCATCATCTTCATGGAAGAGATATTGAGCATGATTTTTACGCCCTTCATCCTGTGGTTCAGTCTGCCCAAGTGCAGCGAACGTGTTATCGACTTCTTCCGGGAGTTCACTGTGCACGTCGACGGCATGGGCTATCTTTGCTCTTTCGCTGTGTTTGATTTCAAAAAGGGCACAAATGTTATCCCACAAGGGCATATCAACCAGCGCGACGCGCGGCAGGACCCTCGTGTGGACTATTTCTCTACAAAAGATGGCAAAATGCTCGCTTCATACTACGGTTTCTTGGATAATTACGGCGGAAATCCTCGTGCTACCAATGCAAACAAGCGCGCGTTCCATCCTCCGCCAACGTTCCCATCCTTGGGATCTCCACCATTTGTCGGCGCTAGCAACATCGGGAACCGACAGGACCCGATCCAGGCTCGCGTTAGCAAGGCTTCTGCAGCTATCGGCCAGCAATCAATGATGGGTGCCACTCGGTTGGGAGCTCTCGGCGTCGGTGACACTCAATCTCCTGCCCCCTCGCTCCTCCTCGACCCGCATCATCAGCCATCAGCATCAGGGTTCCGAACCCCAAACCGCGTTGCACCACATCATCGTCAACGTCTGGGCCGTCCTCCACCGGCTCCCGTGTCCGAATCGATCATCGATGATAATGAGCCGTCTATCACAGCCGCGCGTCGCCCTGCTCCTAGGCGAAAATCAGGGCAACTACATGCAAACTCTGGGTCAAGCGAAGCTTTCGGCGCTGGCGACAGTAACGTCGAAGACTCGTGGGGGATGAAATCAGGTGGCGAAGTAGATGAGGAAGACGCGGAGGAAAATGTAGATGATGTAGTAGGGGGCGCAGGGGTTCTTGGACTGATCCAGCAGTTCCAGAAGGTAAATAAGGATAACCGACCTCGTGCGGCTGTTGGACTCTAGGAGACCTTCTGTCAATTATTATATAAAACAGTGACAGGTCATAGAACTCTTCTGTCCGCTGTCCACGTCACAAGACAGGGCTAGTAAGGCGATAATAGAACCGAATAAGCGCAGAGCAAGGCCACACCCTACATGGACCCTAGATCACCTGCCATTAACGATGTGAAGTCCCGACATTCGTGCAGCTGATCGGAAAAAATTTAGCGATTGCACTCGGACGCTCTCATCATGATTAGGCCGTTGTTCAGGGGCCATCGATTGGCCGCATCCTGCCGTAATTTTACGATTCAGGGTCGAGACCCTTAATTCTGGGGAATCGATATACCTGAACGCGGGGGCAACCAGATACAAACCAACCCAGACCGCTGGGCGTGGAATGAGCTGCGAGCATCTATGTCGGTGTACCTTCTAAACGACATTAAATGTATTTTACTTCTCGAAAGGAATCCCTTGGACGCTGAATCATGCGGAGAATGATGTCCTGATATGATACAACTAGCTCCGCTCCGTCAAGCCACAAGGGTCTGGGCAGCTCCGCTATAAATCAAAATTGCCTGCACGAACAGGCGAATAACAAAGAAAACGCCCGAGCGCGAGCGTTTCCTCTTCCTCTAAGCCTTGCAGCTGGCTCTGCGTCTATTGATCAATCCTTTGGCTGAATTTCCCCAGAACTTCAGCCCTCTACATCCTGTCCTTATCGCAACTCGTTAACCTACACGCGACCTCGCGCGACTACACGCCTCAGGTTTCGAGATGCCATGAAATCAGAAATTCAACCCCCTTTCCATCATTATCATTCTCTGCATTCTGCGAGTGATCTGTCCTTCGACGTTCCTTCTTTCCAGCGCTGCGGCGCCTTCACTCTCGTTGCCTGCGTTTGACCACGCTCTTACGTCTCCTACTGCTGATTATTAGACTCCTCCCTACGCCCCCAATACAGGGAACTCGCCGGCCATGTTTCGTGCACGACGATCTCGCATCTCGCTGGTGTTTGCCGTTATATTTGTCCTCCTCATATTCCACTTTAGCCGCTCTCGCAGTTACGATCAACCTGCAATCTTGCAGGTACCTCCGCCGCCCGTCGATCACCATAACCCCCCTTTCCCCGTCCAGAACGTCAAAGATCCAAACAAAAACGACGAAAGTGCGACGGGCAGTGGGGCTCCTCCGCCTGCGTTGGTAGAGCCAGAAGAATACCAGCGACCACCACTTTACGCAGATTCAGATGACAGCCCAACTCCTTCAATAGAACGCCCGGACACCCCGAGCAATGTACCATCTCAGGACCCTGAATTTGATGCTGTCAGACCTCAGACGGGTGCGCAGACCCAAAATAAACATGAAGATGAAGAGGATATTGCCCCAATTTCTCACTGGAAGCCGATGCCCGAACGGCATCCAATCAGTCCGGAGGCTTTGATCAAGCTGCCAACCGGGCAATCAAAGGAACTCCCCCAGCTGCAAGCCAAGTTCAAGGACGAGTCATCCTCGGACAAGATGCAGCGGCTGCAACAACTTGACACCATCAAGTCGGCGTTCTTGCATGCGTGGAACGGTTACAAGATTTCTGCCATGGGTCATGATGAGGTTAGACCTCTGCGCGGTGGTTTCAAGGACACATTCAATGGCTGGGGCGCGACCCTTGTCGACGCCTTGGATACCCTGTGGATCATGGATCTCAAGGAGGAGTTCTCCATGGCAGTCGACTACGTCAAGAAAATCGATTTCACCACCAGCACCAAGAAAGAGATTCCGGTCTTTGAGACCACTATTCGCTACCTAGGCGGGATGCTCGGCGCCTATGACATTTCGGGACACAAATACGATATACTTTTGAAAAAGTCTGTTGAGCTTGCGGATGTCTTGATGGACGCCTTTGACACACCGAACCGGATGCCAACCCTCTTTTATAAGTGGAGCCCGGAGTATGCTTCAGAGCTTCGCCGAGGAGACTTTAAGGCTGTTCTCGCCGAGCTTGGCTCTCTCTCTCTCGAGTTCACCCGTTTGGCGCAGTTGACCAAGCAGGACAAGTACTACGATGCAATTGCACGAATCACAAATGAGCTCGAAAAGTATCAGGATTTGACAAAGCTCCCCGGCTTGTGGCCTCTCAACCTGGACGCATCCGGGTGCAGGCGAGTTCCCGGCGTCTCGCGAGAGCCTGCTGCGGCTGGGCAGCCAGTCAGATGGTCCTCTGACGAGATCAACTCGACGAGCTCAGTATTGCATCACGCAAGACAAATTCATGAGGACGGAAAACCTGCCCGCCATGAAAATGAGTCGTCTGAAACGGGTTTTCCCGTATCAGTTGATACTCGGACTCCTCCCCCAAAGCAGGATTGCACCGGAGGCCTCAATGACCAGCTCTCAGGCATTGACAAGTTCGGACTCGGAGCTCTTGGTGACTCTACGTACGAGTATTTACCGAAAGAGTATATGTTGCTCGGCGGTAACAACGACCAGTACCTCAACATGTATCAGAAGGCCATGGACACGGTGCGAGAGTATCTTGTTTATCAGCCGATGCTCAAGAATAATCGCGATGTCCGCTTCTTAGCGACAGTTAGTATGACAAAGAGCCTTGATGCAAACCCTCCTGGTCGTACCACTTTCGCGTACGAAGGCACTCACCTCACCTGTTTTGCTGGTGGTATGTTTGCCATTGGCGCCAAGTTGTTCGGGCTTGATAAGGATCTAAAGCTGGGTAGTCAGCTGACGGACGGCTGTGTCTGGGCATATGAAGCCACAAAGTCCGGAATCATGCCGGAAGCATTCCAGCTGGTCCCTTGTAAGAAAGGCGAGCCATGCGAATGGGATGAGGACGCATACTACATGGCCATGGATCCTTATGCCGACAAGCGGCCAAAATCACATAGCAAACGCTCCGCCGGCCCTGAAAAGGGGAATTGGCACGTCGTCGCAACAGCCGAATCGTCTTCGCGCCAGGAAGATGAAACACAGAAATCAACCATTACTGAGGGCCGACACACCGGTACAACTACCGGGGCAGGCGCGCTCTCGCACGAGGAATTCGTTACGGGAAAAATCCTCAACGACCGACTCCCGCCGGGCATGACAGGAATTTCGGCTCGGCAGTACCTCCTTCGCCCAGAGGCGATCGAGTCTGTCTTCATCATGTTCCGCCTCACGGGCGATCCTTCCTGGCGCGAGAAGGGTTGGAAGATGTTCCAGGCTGTCGACAAAGCCACGAAGACGGAGCTGGCGAACTCGGCCATTTCCGACGTAACCGTCGATAATCCACGCCCGGTGGACAGTATGGAATCATTCTGGCTTGCGGAGACTCTGAAATACTTCTACCTCCTTTTCAGCGATCCAAGCCTGGTGAGCCTTGACGAATATGTCTTGTGAGTGATGCTTGACTTTATCGACTGCTTGATGTTGACTTTTTCTCTTAGGAACACTGAGGCTCATCCATTCAAGCGACCCAAGTACTAAAATAAATGATCTTTTAGCCTGTATCTATACATGGCCCCTCCGCGTGTAAAAGCATTGAGACCATCTAGACAGTGTCGCTGCATTTTGCTGAGACATTTGAACTTGCCAAAGGAACCTCTTTGTACATTTTCTGCCCTTAAGTGATCCTTCTCCACAAGATGCTTTCAGCACGTATATAATTGCATTGTATAGTAAAATCTCTGATCCTCGGTGCTCTGGATTAAATATAGAAAGGACGTTGAGTGGTGCCGCACTAGAGCAACCTTGAGTGGGTTTTAGCCCGCTTTATTTAGTCAGTCTTGCTCTCGTCGTCATCGCCAACCGGGCAACCTGCCACTCCTTCACTTCTCCCGTTCTTTTTTTTCCCTCTCCCGCTCGCTCTTTTCCCAGTTTTATTCTCAATCTTTTGTTCTTCTCACGCAGGAGACATCATTACTTTTGCGTCTCTTCCTCCAAACGGAGCCCACGACCAACTTGTGTGACGGGCGCAAGACGGGATGAGTGAAGCAGAGACCCAACAGGCCCGAGGACAACGATCGAGTTGTGGGAAATGGAGCTTGAGGTCTCCGTGGATAATGAGCAGCAATTCTGGACCAGTATGATTGTGTTTCCCGTATTTTTTGCGCTTGTCGTCTCCGTCCTGAGAACTGACCCGTTCCGCATCCGCGCAGGCATCCAAGAGATTGTATCCGCCCCTTGCTCGACGGAAGACTTAATCGATGATGCGTTACGGGCGTATCTAAGTCTGACGACTAAATATAAAGGTATCGGGCAATATATTTGTAAATACCACGGTCCGTCGCATGTGCTAATCAACTTCCGCACCCCTCCAGAGCAATATCTCCAGTCCGAGTTTGAGGTTACAACATGTTCGCTCACACTGCTTTCGTCGGCAATCTTTGTCGCTCATAAGGACTATGTCCGGCGGCAGATGATATACGCTTTATTGCAGGTACCGCTCGCTGTTTATACTGTTCTCGAGGAATCGCTATTCATGCCCCAGACAGGAAGATGATCCCGTGACGCTTCATATGATTGCATCTTTCCTTCTCTTCGATGGCCGGCACCATGAGATCCCACTTTATATGATGAATGAGGAGGGTGCGTTCCCGCGGTTACTTGAGTTGCTTCAAGTGCAATCGTTACGCATGGATGATGAAAGCGCGGCGAATTTACACCGGCTTTTGATGGAGCTTTTGTATGAGTTGTCAAGGATACAGAAAATCAAAATTGAAGACCTCAGTGAGTTTTCAAGGCTTTAACGGTTGCCGTGCTGGGATTGCTAATATGTTCATGATCAGTTCTTGTGGACGACGATTTTGTGCGGGGTCTTTTCGATATCATTGAGCATGTTTCGTATGATGCCAATGACCCATATCACTATCCTGTTATTCGTGTACTGGTACGTTCCTCTTCGCCGCCTCTTTGCAGGTCACTTGCTGAATTGCGCGACAGTTGGTCCTTAATGAGCAGTTCATGATATCAGCTCATAACCCTGATGGGGGGCAATCGCCATCGACCCCGTTGACCAACAAGGTCATTAAAGTCCTTTCCATGCACGGGAACTCGTATAAGACGTTTGGAGAGAATATCATCCTACTAATAAATAGAGAAGGTATCTCGCCCGTTGCGACGTTTCGTCCATATAATGCGCTGACACTTGGCTAGCTGAGACTTCGTTGCAGCTCCTCACTCTTAAACTCCTATATCTTATCTTCACGACACCGAGCACCTATGAGTATTTCTTCACCAATGACCTCCATGTCTTGGTTGATATTCTCATACGGAACCTTCTTGACCTTCCGGAGGAAGCTTCGGCTCTGCGACATACTTACCTCAGGGTCCTCTATCCGCTGATCGCTCATACGCAATTAAGATTACCGCCGCACTACAAGCGCGATGAGCTCAAACGTATGCTTAGCCTGCTTGTCCGAGGTCAGTTGACTGGTGACACTGCCGCCGACTGTGAAAAGATCATGCACTTTGATGAAGTCGACGAAACAACTCGAAGGCTAGTCCTTCGATGCGCCGCCGTTGACTGGCTGCGCGATGAACCTGAGCCGCACAAGTCGAACCGGCCCTCACAAAGGGAGGATAGCTTGATTCTCTCTTTCCCTTCAATTGACGGCGCTCTCCTGTCGGATGCCGACATAGGGACGTCATTGGAATCATCCCAGTCAATCGGCTCAAACAGTACACGGGAAAGTTCACTTGAAGACTTATCATCACCTCCAGGCGACGACCGAGACTGTTCAACATCTGCAGACGAGACACCACGCAAGCATAACCAAATCGAGCGGCTAGGGATGCACCTCACTCCTGCCTCATCGTCTTCCCTCAGTGTGGACGAAATCGCGTCCCAGCGCGAAAAGCCAGGAGTAATCACACCAAGCCGCCACGACGGGCCTGTACCCAGCACACAAGTAAGCCCCACCAAGCACAAAGTAAAACCGCTGCCCCCGAAGACAAGACGCTCGCGCGGCCGAAGGGCAACAGTAGACGAAACCGCCTCCCCTGTCTCGAAGACAAGCATTTCAGAGGAAAGGGGAAACAACAGCAGTCCTAGCCCTTTTTCCACAACACCTCTCATCACCACCTCTGATCAATTCAGCCCCGATATCGAACGGCGAGACTCATCCTTCACGATTCATAGTCAAACTCACGTCCTGCCAGTCCCTCCAATTCAACATCAACAACACCCAACAACAACTAACAAAACAACCCGCCGCTCAGCCTCTAATCCGCCTCCAGCAGTCCCGCCTCCTCGCCGCTCCACCCACCATCACCTCCACTTCTCCAGCCACTGCACACCTGTTGCAAGCTTAAGCCCTTCGCGCCTTCCATCACAGCAAGGTAGCATCACCCCCACTGCCACCAACACTCAAGCCCAGCTTCCGAATCAAGGTCAAACCCAGAGCCACAAGCAAGCTCAAAAGCCCGAACCACCACGGACACGCCGTTCGGGCCGCAAACATACATTCACCGATTCGTCAGACACGTCGCTGTCCAGCCACAGCCAAGGCGCGAATAGTATTAGCAGCTGCGCGAGCAACGGCAGTGGAAGTAGCAGTGTTACCACAACGTTCTTGCATCCGGATTATCAGTATCAGCATTCTCATGACAATTCGTCTGCTCCTGCTCCTGGGTTTGCTGCAGCGGCGGTTGGGATTGTGGAAAGAGAAGATGGGAAGACTGCAGAACCCGCATCAAGTGCGAACGGGCATCAGCTTGTCAGTGTTGAGGAGGCTGTGCAGAAGGTCTCGCTGCACTGATATACCTAAACGAGCGGATTTGGTCGAGGCATAATATCTTAATGACTAGTATATCTTATATCTAATCCCTCCTGTCGGTATATGTCTAACTACTTAGTCAAGTCGAAATAATTTATACAGCCTACATTATGGCCAGCGTACTCTCTTTTGCCTTTTTTGCGTGGTTTTTTCATGAATACAATCAATGGATCAAGAAGACTATTGTAGATCCGGTGTGCTATTATCTCAGAAAATATGTACATCTCCTAGCGACATCTGATAAAGTATTCAAGCATTGGAAAATGGGGGGGAAATAACCGAACAAGAGACAGGAATGGAAAGCCCAACCTCGCTAAAGAGTGCGAACAACTCATTGAACTCCAATAGATTCTTTAAAAAACCAACACCATATCAAGTGAGCCCATGTCCAGAAGCGCTCGTAATGCTGTATGTCACGGATCCAAACTAACAGCCTCCAAGCCCGCCGTCACGTCACTTACCGCAGCAACAGGAGCAGGCTTCTTCCTAGGTGAAACACTCCTTGGCTTGGGCTTAATCTGCTGCAGTAGACCCTTACACATGCCGCATCTATGTCTTCCAGGGTCGATGCTCTTGGAGTGGCGTCCGTAGTTCTGGCAGCAGTCCACACAGGTCCAGACGTATTTGTAGTCGATCTTGTAGTTGTGTTTCGTAGTTACCTCGATACGACCACCATAGATGGGGTGGTCTTTTAGTGCCTCCTTGCACTTTCTTCCCCATGCCTGGAAACTAGCGCCGTGCGGTTGGTTGCGAATATTCGAAATGATGTAGTTGGCAAGATGGCAGTACTCATGTGCCAAGGTATTGATCAGTCTGTCCTCGTCGTCAATAATTCTTTCCGCCAGTTCGATGGTGGCATAGTGCTTTATGGTCACTGATGGCGTCTCACTGCCTGATGAGCTGGAGCTATTGGCCGGGGACATGGGCCGACTGTCCGTCACGGACCTATCTCGTTTCCAGTTTGCACGTCCGGCCGTGGTCTGAAGTGTCTTACTCCACACGATACGAACACCACCGGTCTCTGCAGAGCGCTTTTGAACTTCGCCCCCGGAAACGGCATCGTCGAGCACCTTGAGGAAGTCCTCTGCAAGTGCTGCTTTTTTGTTATCAAACGACTTCTTGCGTGCTAATGCAGCCCTTTTTGCCTCGGCTTCCGCTTTCTTCAGAGCGGTCTTGCTAGGGGTTTTTACCGGTGGCTTAGCCCCTGATAATTTCGGCTTGGCTCGAGAGTCGTAATCAGATTCATCAAACTCTTGCAATAGTGAATTTACCTTCCGTGGAGAGTGTTCGTCAATCCAGTTGTTAGTGATTTCCAGACTCCAAAAGGCGTCCGAGCTCTCACGGTAAGGTGTCGGCGGTATTTGAACCTTGTCCTTTCTGGGAGAGCGCAGGAGACTCCTTGACGGGCTGGAGGGCGGTGTCTGAAAGGGGGAGTCTCTAGGCCGTGGGGAAGATGGTGATTCCAAGGCCGCTACAGCCCTGCCTAGAGTTAGTATAGCAAGCACGGCTTTGACGCCGGAAGAGGCATACCCGAACAGGTCATCTTGAAGCTGGGAGGACGGATCACCGTCTTCCAGATTCAGCCGATCCATTTTCTCAGAGACGACGGCTTCTTTTTGGAATAGTTTCCTTGAGAAACTGTTCCGTTTCGGGGACGGTACCGCAATCGCAGCCGGTACAGACGGCTCAAGACGAAGGTCAGGCCGTCGTGAAGACTCTTGCAAGGCATTCTCTAGCTCAAGTGTAGGGTTTGGTCGTCTTCCCCGGAATAACCTTCTCCTTTGTGTTGGTGGAGGTACCTTGTGTTCCTCTTCCTCTTTCTCAGATTCATCTTCTGATGTTTCATGATAGCTCGGCTCGTCATTGTCGCTAACAATGAAGTCATCGAGCGAATTGAAGCTGTCATCAATCTCGTTCTCATTCTCTGATTCCTGTTGCGATTGTCGGTACGTCGTAAACTGCTGCGCGGTTCGACTCCTCGTGGGCGACCGTCGCGTCGAAGACGCATCAGACGGGTTTCTAGATAGTGAAGTAGGTTCCGGATCCAGCTCTTCTTCCAGCGGATCATTCTCCTTGTCATAGTTGTATAGTTCTGATTTTCGGCTTGTCCGCGCTCGAGGTTGCTGCGGTACAGGTAAGATCATGGAATTGGTGCGTGCCAGCTTTAGGGGCGTCGCCTTCTTCGCTTTAGGCGTATCCCGCTCAGTCGTCCCGTCGCTGTCAGCAAATATATCAAAGTTCTGCTCGGAGAGCGTCTTTGCCCTTGTCCTTGTTGACTTGCTTCGCACCAATCGAGGCTTTTCTGCCGGCTCTTCGTCGAATAATGTCCCCCTAGGCATTGTCATTGTCCACGGTTTTTGCGGCTCTCCACGGCGCTCCTTAATTGTCGATGGCGGGGGAGAAACATATCGCTCCGTCAGACGCTGCAGTCTTGTCCTTGCCGAGTCTTCTTGTTTCTTCTGGCCCCTGGTGTTGAGGCGCGCCATGGTAGCTTATGGCAGATTGCCCCTTCTCGATCTGGAGTACCAGCCTCTTAACCTATCCTTCTAACCAACTACCGATGTTATCTCAGATGCAAGGTCGCAGGAATAGTCCACTCGAGAAGATTCGTCGTCGTGGGAGGTGATGGCTGTCCACAGAGACCGCGGTTGGCACGGCAACAAAGACAAGCGACCCGCGCTGCATCGGCAGATAACCACCAACCACTCATGCAATGACCAGTCGGCCAGTCAGTAAACGCTTTTACTGGATAATGGGTTGAGCAAAATTTCGTGCGAATACATTTTGATAAATGTTGATGGTGGACTTGTTGCTCGTGTGCTGCACCAGGTCGGCCATTCTGTGCCCGGTCACTCCATCCTGGATCGCCTTCTGATAAGTGCTATTGATAGTTTGAACTCTTGAGTCTACAGTATACTATCAAGGCTCCTTTCATATTTTTATTTTTTTCTTTTCTTTTTTTTTTTTTTTTAAACATGTTTCAGTCTGCAGCTAAATTCGACAGTGACAAAGTACATGTTTGCATCTTTGCGCAAGTATATATAATGGAAGCAGGTGAAATCCTATAAAATCAAGCCAAGTTACCAACCTAACGCACAACGTACTCTATGCAATGACAATAAAGTCTCCATTACCTTAAGCCGTATACGGCAAAGCTGGCTACTACTGGTAACCGTAGAACCCCGATTCAAAATCGATTACAAGGTAGTAATGTGACAAGCAAAGAATGTTTCATGAGCAGAAGCAGAATTATACAATACTAGTTGCTCGGGTTACCTATCAAACAGCCAAGCGAAACATGATAACGATCGGTGGGCACATAAGATACAAATACTGTACACACCTACATTACAGTCGCAACAGTGTTGCGCTGCAGTGTAATGTGTAAAGTACGGTAGATCAAGAATAGCCAATCTACAACAGGATCATAGCAGCGCCGGCAAAAATGGCAGTGGCAACGTAGGCGCCAATCTGGAAGACACCAACATGGACACTTCCAGGGGACAGAGCGGATGCAGCTCCGTCAGAGGTGTCGGCACCAGCACTCCCGCTGCCGCCGGAACCACCGCTGGCAGCCGTAGGCGATGCTTTGACAGAGCCCGTTCCATCAGAGCCAGCCTCACTCAGCAAGGAAGAGCAAGCAGCTGTCGGCTTACTGGTGCTCTGGCTCGTGGCAGCGCCATCAAAGTCGCACGCGTCCTGTCCGTTACCCTGTTCGGCCTGGGCCTCGTAGTATTGGTTCATGGCAAAAGAAAGCTGCTGCTCGGGAGTGCAGACACTGTAAGCACCATATTTGCCTGTGGTGGCATTGCCCGAAACGCCTTCACAGAACTTGCCACCCTGGTAGCCGCAGACAGTGCTGAAGGTGGAGGAGAGCTTCTTGCCAGAGATGTCAGACTTGGCGACACAAGTGAGGCTCTTTTCCATGCAGCTGCAGAGATCCGAGTTGGGCGAAGGAGGGAGAGGAGAGGCAGCGGCGAGCCAGTTCTTTCCGGTTGTTGGGCAAGACTCAAGCGCAGTGTTTGTGGGGTTGTAGTCGGCCTTCTTGGTACCGGAGGGTGTTGCAGAGGCGAGTTGCTTGGAGAGGTAGCTGAAGTCTTCAAGGGTCTTGGCATTTCCGTTGTCGATAGAGACCAGACCTAGATTCTGTTAGAAAGTAAATGCAGATGTGGCCAGAGGGACATACCGTAGTTGTTCGCCTCCTGGAAGTACATGTAGACGATACCGCCGGACCAGACTTCGGCCATCTTGTCGCCATAGAGCGCCTCAACTTCAGTGAACTTGCGCGGAGTGACTGCATTGCAACCATATTCGGCGAAGAAGACAGGAATGGAGTAGTCCTTGAATTCCTCGGTACGGGATTTGTAGCCAGACTTCTCGTAGTTGGAGTCGCCACACCACGAGTAAACGTTGTAACCCCAAAAGTCAATGCTGTCTTCCTCTTCACCGCAGTTGAAGTAGTCGGCCATATCCACACGAATAGATGAGTCGTCATTGGTAGCATATCCAACACCCATCGGGCGGTAGTTCTTGGCCTTGATATACCGTTTCATGTCACGCACAGCGGCCTTGACAAAGGCACTCGCATCAGTTGTCTCGGGGTCGTTGGACACTTCGTTGCCTGCAAAGAAACCAATAACATTGCTGTACTGGGACAGTTCGTCCACAACAGACGCGTAGCGCTGGTATAGATCGAAGTCCCACTTGGGGTCGTTACGGATGATAGACTCCGAAGGAGAAGACAAGTCCGCAATGACGTAGATTCCAGCATCGCTGAGGAGGCTCATGCACTCCTTGTGGTCCGCCTTAGGGTCGACTGCGTAGACGCGGATAGTGTTGGCATTGAGCTTCTGGAGGTAAGGGACGTCACGCTTGCATGCCTCCACATCGGCCAAGGGGTCCTTGTAGTTGTTTGTATCGGACTTTGAACCGGAATATTCCTCTGTATCGGTCAGCCATAGAAGCTCGGTTACGGCATCAACGGTCAGGTCAGGACGACTTACGTTGGTAGGCGACACCGCGGATATAGCTGTGCTTCACGTCAGTACAAGTCTCCGTCGATACTCATGGAAAGGGCGTACAATTGGGTGTCATTGCTCTTGTAGAAGAATTTGGAGCCCTGCACAAGGTCAGATACTGCCTCATCCCAGCTTAGTTTGTCGTGGCATTATGCCGTCTCGTACCTTGATAACAATAGGGTCCAGGTCAGCGGCGACAACGCTGCTGGCGAAGAAGGCAGCGCCCGCAAGGATGTTGGAGAACCTCATGTTGGGACACTGTTAAGCATGCAAGGCTCAAGTAAAGATGCGACCGTAGGGTCCGAACTCGTTGTGGTATGCCTGTAACTGATGGAAAGAGTGGCGCGCAAGACCAGCTTTACTAACAAAGGAATGGAAGGTGCGAAGGGCAGTAAACGGAAGTGAGTGAAAAGGTGCAATAGCACTAAAAGTCAGATAGAACAATCAAGCGAGCAAAGAATGAATGTTGATTCATGAGAGAATGGCGAGAAAAGAGAAGTCGGGGCCGGGCGCCAGGGCAGAGAGGGAATTCATACTTCATGGACGGAGGACCCCAGGCTACAGGGTAAGCCTCAAGAGGCCGCTCCATTCGACGGCGAATTCGCTAGATCGCTGTGAGCCATGTCCACTCTTGCGTGCTTGTAGGCTTGTAGTGGAATATTGCGAGGTTGATCGCAGGGGATTTTCGGTGATGTGCATCTCTGGAGGTTATCATTTGGCAAACCACGGTGAGACTTCTCCACGACGGGATGCGCTGATATCAAGAGGCACAACAACGCGCAAGCTGGTCCCACGGGCTTCGAGATTCAGGGGAGAAGGGTCCAAGCAAAGCTTATTTTTCCTCGCTGGCGTATATAAATAGGTCATTGGGATAGTCAGTCCATCGCGGGCTCGGGACTGGGGTTGCCGTCAGGCTCTCGCGTTCACAGCCGACTCCAGGCGTCCATAGCCATCTGGACAGTAAGGTCTAGACTCTCTGTAAGAGGAAATCATTTGATTGTTCAAGATGGTCCAAGATGGTATGAGACGGCAGGAATGCGAATTTACGTGAATTGCAACGCAAGATACCTGTTGGTTCAGCTTCATGTCTCAGGCTCGATGCATTGATGGCATCAATACCCGGCCAGATGCGCTCCTGGTCTCTGGAGTAGAGAAAAGCTCCGCGTTTTCTAGACGGGACATTCGATGCTTGACTGCTCTCAGTAAATATTTGGAGTACTCCAGAGTATACATTGTGGCCCTGATGTAGCAGTCCCTGACTCCAGGCTCAGGGTAAGGGATCGACCTGAAAACAGCTTCAGCTGCTCCACTCAGAAGTTTGGCTCCCCACCATTGTTCCTGGCGAGACTGCATCATAATCATGTCTGTGCCTTCAGGGTTAGGCCCTGTGGCAATATGGCTGCGGCTGTGAGACCACAGTTTAGGGAATGGCTTGGACGGCGGTAATGGCTTGGACAGCCGGGCCGGCGAGGTAAGCCACTCGGGACGAGCTTGTCTGGGGAATCATTCCATATTATTCCACGCTCGACTGGTCTTCACTCGCTCAAACTGTTTAAGACATCCATGAGCGCGAAGAGGGGCTCCGAATAACAAGGATCCCTGTGACATTTAATAACCCCTGTAGTTGGGAGGTCATTAAACATGGACCATGCGGAGATACCACGATTTGTGACTTTTAAATTTATCCACTGCATAAGTCAATGTTATGCATGAATGAAGCACGTGATACTACCGCTCGAGGCATAGATGGTTTAGTTGTATCCTCAACGCGACTAAATTCGAACCTTGGAACCGCAGCTACCTTCAGGACGACTTGAGATACGTCCTGATACCATTATTGGCCAGCATCATGGGATGTTTACTGTTCGCAGCCCCTTTCCAGCCTGCCCATGGAATTGCGACCACCGGCAGTTATGTACGTACTCAGAGTCCACGCCACCAGCCCGCCACCCACGTTTCGGGACTGGTCCAAGGTCTGCATATGAAACAATGAACTGCCCTGATCCGCCAATAAGCACTGAACTCAACTGATCATTACCTCTTCAATTCCACAGCCTCTGCCATTTTGCTTACAGGCCGGATTACCCCGGAAAGCGTATTTGCAGTTTCCCTTTGGATTAAGTACGCACGGTGCTGGGGCCTTTCACCCGGGACCTGAGTGAGCCTGAGTGACAGGTATTGTGTCTCAGGGCGTCTCTGAGAACTCAAGGGACAAGTTCCTGGCGATGGCTGTCAGATAGATTCTGGCTGACGGAAGAATGTCGGCATCCCTAGGTAGACTCGGGCGATACCCGCCACCGAGAATCTGGCCGAGCACCTCAATAATACAGTGTACGGTTGCGGTCTGCAAACATTACAGTGACACGCAATATACTAGTGGTCATTGGTCTGGCCAGGATTGACGTGGGAGTCTACGCCATCAATGGATCCGTTGCAGAACAAGCGGATTTTAAAGACCATGGAATGGGGCTATGTATCAATTATGGAGATCAAGATCAAGATCTAGATGCTGGAAGCTCGACGGCCGACCGACTGACGGGGACGTTCACGACGACTCCCAAAGTAGACATAAACTTCGACATACTCAACAGTCGAACAACGGACTAGTCGACCTGTTTACCTATTTACTCTGCTTATGCAAGTTGGCAGTGGCAGGCTGACAATGTTGGATTTTTGAGTTCTGACATACTCTCCGAGACTCGAGTCCTATCAAAGTGAAGCAGTCATCTGCATCCATCCAGGCAGCTCCAAGGTGCGGGGCCCAAGACCTCCCAAAACCCGGATCACAACTCGGGTTCAGGGGATAAGAAAAAGCAATAGCAGCCAGCTGTAGCCCTTGACAAATCCCCTTCTATGTCAGATGCGGTGTCAATCCAACGTCCTTGTTTTTTTCCCTGGTTGCGTGGCTTGCTCTCGTTTGCGGGAAGGTTCAGCTTTCTGTACTTCTACAGTATCTTACTGGCATGGTCGATCACACGGAAACTTTGGAAGTTGAAGCCACTCTTTATGATCCATCCGAGGCTAAAGCCGGTGGCGGCAACGGTGGGGTTGCTTAATTTCATGCAACGCTCCTGATTTGTGCCACAGTAGTGATGAGATCATGGAACCAAGGTGGAGGGCTGCATTTATTGGCTTTTGTTAAAAATACGCCTGGTTTATTCTAATTTCAGCTCTATCATAATTCACGATCCCCTGCACAATGGCAGGTGAGCAGCGTGGACGGCGACGACGGACGTGGTTGAATGGCACGATGATCAATCTGGTCTTGATGCTATAACCGATATCAGATAAAGGATAGTCGATTTCTGAATAGAAGTCGGTTGCAGATTTGCATATCAAGTAAAGGTATTCTGAATACAGGCCTTCGCCTCTGATGGGAAGAAGGCCAGATCATGGCTCCAGGACGACTTCAATATACCAATATTTTTGAGCTTGGCCGTGAGATCAACTAGGAGACTGAGGGATTGAGTTCTAAAGTCCAGCGATCAACTCTTAAGTATAAGCACTCAAAAATAAGGTGGTGACTGTATACTGCCACAAGTGTGGCAGTACCAAGCTTATAAGGTCAGCTGCATGAACTGGTAGCTACTGTAAGTATAAACGTGGCCGACCGCTACGTGTCATTATGAGGAATAGGCCTGTCCGACTTCTACACTCCGAGTTCTCTCGGCCAGTGCTATTAGTATCGTCAGCCTCAGGATGGATTGTCTTGCTGAATGCTGTTGTATGGCAATTAGATTGTGAGGAATGATAAAGAGCCCCTGCATACCAGTTCCAGACATCGCTGGTAACATGCTAGTAACGCCTGTTACGCTCCATCAAACGGCTTATGGTGCGACTTTTTGTTTATTGGCTGAGATGATAAGTAGCGGGTCTGGTTCAGGGGCGCCCGGTGACTTCCATGGATTTGGTCTTGCGCTTCAGGTTATTTGTTGGTAAACCAACCCACTGCGATACTCCGCACATCCTGTTGTAGCGGCTTGAAAAGCCGACGCAGATATTCTTAGAGGACTCAGACGCCTCCACGGGTATCACATTTCGGCGCGGCAGCGGATCTATTGCTCCTATATTGCGGTAGGAGGAGATAACGTCCCTAAAACCTTATGAATGAGGACACCGAGCTGCAGCCACCAACGAAGCTTAAGTTTTGAGCGCCTACCTCGATCTTAATTGACCTTGACCCATGTCGACCTGATAACGGGCGTAAAACAAATAAAATACTGCTCTCAATACTACCAGTTGCGTTCAGCATAAAATTACGCGGAATCTGCAATCTTGTATTGCCAGTACGCCAAGATACGGTTAAAGACACATACGCCACAGAAAGCAGCTGGTGTCGCGTACCATAACGGTAAATTCGCAGGTCCAGCTCCCAAAATAGTGACAGACCCCCTCCCCGGCAGGCCAGCCAGCCTGATTTTCCTGTTGGACAATCAATTCCCTTTCCACTCTCGCTGACCGTCCAACTAACTCGTCTGCTCCCTCCCTTCGTCCTTCACTTGGTTTCCTTTCTTTCTTTTCGAGGCTTCACTTTTTTCTTCAGTTGCTTTTGAGTCCCAGTCCGCTCTTTTTCATCGTTTGTACTCGGAAGCTTATCGACCACGGACCGTACTCCCCTTCCTTCCTTGTGCCTGTTGTTCGGGGAAAGAAGAGGAGGCGAGACTGCGGTTCCCCTTCCTGTTGGGTCAAACGAGTTTCCTCTCGTTACCTTCCATCATCATTCGTTTGACAGTTTTTCAGAATCGATCGAGAACCTCTTCGAGTAGAAGAGGACAAAAGAAAATCCTTCACGAATTGTCGCTTTTCGATTGGGCTTGATACTACTACAAGGTTGACGGACAGGTCCGGTGCCTTCGAGCGATCGCCAACTCCGACTGTATTCACGACGCGCCTGGTGCATTATCTTTAGATTCGCTCGTCTACAACCGCTGATTTGTTCTGTCGATGCTATAATTATTGAAGCTTGATCGGACTAATATTTAATGGGCCTTTGTTTCTGTG
The DNA here is from genome assembly GCF_047715535.1 of Aspergillus foveolatus. Classification (NCBI taxonomy): domain Eukaryota; kingdom Fungi; phylum Ascomycota; class Eurotiomycetes; order Eurotiales; family Aspergillaceae; genus Aspergillus; species Aspergillus foveolatus. The sequence goes on from NW_027396066.1 coordinate 1,178,693, forward strand.
AGTTTGGTTGCCTTGTTGCTCTCAATTTTTTTTGGGGTCGGAACTAACAGCAACAAGAGAACCTCGGTGATTGTCGCTTGTCATAATGTCGGGCTACCCACAAGGTTCGGGCTATCAGCACGGCAACTACGATGATGGCTATGACCATCAGGGTCATGGCGATGCTTACTATCAAGATGAGCACCATGCTCAAGCTGGTTATTATGATAACCAAGACTATGGGGATGGCTACTACGATAGAGGGTAACTTCCCCTTCACACTAATTACTTGCCTCGCATTTGTGCTGACCTTTTTAGTGGCTACGGGGATCATGGCTACCAGCATGATGGCTACTACGATGCAGGCCACCACGATGAGTACTATGGCGATCAGTATTACGCCCAGGGAGGTCAAGGCAGAGGACGACATGGCCGTGACTCCGAGGAAGAGTCGGAGACATTTAGTGATTTCACTATGAGGTCTGAAACAGCCCGTGCTGCCGACATGGACTACTATGGGCGCGGAGACGAACGGTACAACAGTTACACTGATAGCCAGTACGGACACGGAGGCTACGGTTACCGTCCCCCTTCTTCGCAGGTGTCGTACGGTGGTAACCGGTCTTCTGGAGCGTCGACACCAGTGTATGGAATGGATTACGGCAATGGCTTGCCTGCAGGCCAGCGATCCCGAGAGCCATACCCTGCCTGGGCTTCCGATGGCCAGGTTCCGGTTTCAAAAGAAGAGATCGAAGATATTTTCATTGACCTCGTCAACAAATTCGGTTTCCAACGGGACAGCATGCGCAACATGTACGACCATCTAATGACGCAGTTGGACTCCCGTGCCTCCCGCATGACTCCTAACCAGGCGCTCCTCTCCCTTCATGCGGACTACATTGGTGGTGACAATGCCAACTACCGCCGTTGGTACTTCGCCGCCCATTTAGATCTCGACGATGCGGTTGGATTTGCCAACATGAAATTGGGTAAAGCAGACCGCAAAACAAGAAAAGCTCGTAAGGCTGCGAAGAAGAAGGCGCAAGAAAATCCAGAGGACGTCGAGGGAACGCTCGAGGCCCTGGAAGGCGACAACAGCCTAGAGGCGGCTGAATACAGGTGGAAGACACGGATGAACCGTATGTCTCAGCATGAAAGGGTGCGCCAATTGGCATTGTACCTACTCTGTTGGGGCGAGGCCAACCAAGTCCGGTTTTTGCCCGAGGCTCTTTGCTTTATCTTCAAATGTGCCGACGACTTCTACAACTCGCCCGAGTGCCAGAACCGAGTGGAACCTGTTGAAGAGTTCACATATCTGAACGAGATCATCACTCCTCTGTATCAGTACTGCCGTGACCAGGGTTATGAGATTATGGATGGCAAGTATGTTCGCCGTGAGCGTGATCATAACCAGATCATTGGATATGATGACATGAATCAGCTCTTCTGGTACCCAGAGGGAATTGAGCGCATCGTGCTGGAGGACAAGACCCGCCTCGTTGACATTCCCACTGCTGAAAGGTGGACCAAGCTCAAGGAGGTGAACTGGAAGAAGGTCTTCTTCAAGACTTACAAGGAGACACGTTCCTGGTTCCATTTGGTTACAAACTTCAACCGTATCTGGGTCATCCATCTGGGTGCTTTCTGGTTTTTCACCGCATATAACGCCCCTACCATTTACACCAAGAACTACAGACAGCAGCTCAACAACAAACCACCAGGAGCTTACTACTGGTCTGCTGTTGGTTTTGGTGGAGCTTTGGTCTCATTCATCCAGATCATGGCGACTATCTTTGAATGGATGTATGTTCCTCGACGTTGGGCGGGTGCTCAGCATCTTACCAAACGCCTGCTCTTCCTCATCTTGGTTTTCGTCATCAACCTGGCCCCTGGTGTTGTTGTCTTCGGATTTTCATCGGTGCTTCCTGGCAAGGTTCCTCTTGTCGTCGGTATCGTCCATTTCTTCATCGCCCTCGCCACATTTTTCTTCTTCTCCATCATGCCCCTTGGTGGCTTGTTTGGCAGTTACCTGAAGAAACACGGCCGCCAGTACGTTGCCAGTCAGACGTTCACTGCCAGTTTCCCAAGGCTAAAAGGAAATGATATGTGGATGTCATATGGTCTTTGGGTCTGTGTTTTTGGTGCGAAATTGGCCGAGTCATACTTCTTCTTGACCTTGTCCATCAAAGATCCCATTCGGTACCTATCACCATACCACGTTCACCAATGCGCGGGTGTCAAGTACATTGGAGACAAGATCTGCTACTACCAGCCCCAGATTCTTCTTGGACTAATGCTCTTTATGGATCTGACGCTCTTCTTCCTCGACAGTTATCTCTGGTACATCATTTGCAACACCATTTTCTCGGTCGCTAGATCGTTCTACCTTGGTGTCTCCATCTGGTCTCCCTGGCGAAACATCTTTTCGCGTCTCCCGAAACGTATCTACTCGAAAGTCCTTGCGACCACGGATATGGAGATCAAGTACAAGCCAAAGGTTTTGATCTCACAAGTTTGGAACGCAATCATTATCTCCATGTACAGGGAGCACCTTCTCGCCATCGACCACGTCCAGAAGCTCCTCTATCATCAAGTGCCGTCCGAGCAAGAAGGCAAGCGAACCCTTCGAGCACCCACCTTCTTCGTTTCCCAGGAAGACCAGTCATTCAAGACTGAATTTTTCCCACGTGGTAGCGAAGCGGAGCGCCGTATCTCGTTCTTTGCCCAGTCGCTGTCCACCCCGATGCCTGAGCCGCTGCCTGTTGACAACATGCCTACCTTCACCGTTTTGATTCCTCATTACAGCGAAAAGATCCTTCTCTCTCTGCGTGAGATTATTCGCGAGGATGAGCCTTACTCCCGTGTGACTCTCCTGGAGTACCTGAAGCAGCTTCATCCCCATGAGTGGGATTGTTTCGTCAAGGACACTAAGATCTTGGCGGACGAGACCTCTCAGTTCAATGGAGACTACGAAAAGAACGAGAAGGACGCCGCCAAGAGCAAGATTGATGACTTGCCATTCTACTGTATCGGTTTCAAGTCTGCTGCTCCCGAGTACACGCTTCGCACCCGTATCTGGTCCTCGCTGCGTTCGCAAACTCTTTACAGAACTGTATCCGGGATGATGAACTATAGCAGAGCTATCAAGCTCCTCTACCGTGTTGAGAACCCGGAAGTTGTCCAGATGTTCGGTGGTAACTCTGAGAAGCTGGAACACGAGCTCGAGAGGATGGCCCGTCGCAAGTTCAAGATCTGTGTTTCGATGCAGCGGTACGCCAAATTCACCAAAGAAGAACGTGAGAACACAGAGTTCCTTCTCCGAGCCTACCCCGACCTGCAGATTGCCTATCTCGATGAGGAACCTCCAGCCAACGAGGGTGAAGAGCCGCGTCTCTACTCTGCTTTGATTGATGGACACTGTGAGCTGCTCGAGAATGGCATGCGGAAGCCCAAATTCAGGATCCAACTCTCCGGAAACCCGATCCTCGGTGACGGCAAGTCTGACAACCAAAACCACTCGATCATTTTCTACCGCGGTGAATACATTCAGGTCATTGATGCCAACCAAGACAACTATCTTGAAGAGTGCTTGAAAATCCGAAGCGTTCTTGCTGAGTTTGAGGAATTGACAACCGACAATGTCTCGCCTTACACTCCTGGCGTTGCCTCTTCCTCTGAAGCTCCTGTCGCTATCCTTGGTGCCCGTGAATACATTTTCTCCGAGAACATTGGTGTACTTGGTGACGTTGCGGCCGGTAAAGAACAGACATTCGGTACCTTGTTTGCTCGTACTCTTGCTCAGATTGGTGGAAAGCTCCATTATGGTCACCCTGATTTCCTGAATGGTATCTTCATGACTACCAGAGGTGGTATCTCCAAGGCTCAAAAAGGTCTACACCTTAACGAGGATATCTACGCTGGTATGAACGCCATGGTTCGTGGTGGCCGCATCAAGCACTGCGAGTACTTCCAGTGTGGTAAGGGTCGTGATCTTGGTTTCGGTTCCATTCTTAATTTCACCACTAAGATTGGCACTGGTATGGGTGAGCAAATGCTATCAAGAGAGTACTACTACTTGGGTACTCAACTGCCACTCGACCGATTCCTGTCCTTTTACTATGCTCACCCTGGATTCCACATCAACAACATGTTTATCATGTTGTCTGTGCAAATGTTCATGATTGTTTTGATCAACCTGGGGGCCCTGAAGCACGAAACCATCAATTGCAACTACAACTCCGACCTGCCCATTACCGATCCACTTATGCCAACGTTCTGTGCGCCTCTCACTCCTATCATCAACTGGGTCAACCGCTGTGTTATTTCGATTTTCATCGTTTTCTTCATTTCGTTTGTTCCTTTGGCTGTACAAGAATTGACTGAAAGAGGACTCTGGCGTATGGCAACGCGTCTGGCCAAACATTTCGGATCTTTCTCCTTCATGTTCGAGGTGTTTGTTTGTCAAATCTATTCCAACGCTGTGCACCAGAACTTGTCTTTCGGTGGAGCGCGCTACATAGCTACCGGTCGTGGTTTCGCAACTGCTCGTATCCCATTCGGCGTTCTGTACTCTCGGTTTGCGGGACCTTCAATTTACACCGGTTTCCGTCTGCTGATCATGCTGCTCTTCTCGACCTCGACTACCTGGACTGCATCTCTCATTTGGTTCTGGGTCTCTCTTCTCGCCCTCTGTATCTCTCCATTCCTTTTCAACCCTCACCAGTTTGCCTGGAACGACTTCTTCATCGATTACCGTGACTACATCCGATGGCTTTCGCGCGGTAACTCTCGCTCACACGCATCCTCATGGATTGGCTTCTGCCGTTTGTCTCGTACTCGGATCACTGGTTACAAGCGCAAGCTTCTCGGTGTTCCGTCGGAGAAAGGATCAGGTGACGTTCCCAGAGCTCGTATTACCAACATTTTCTTCAGCGAAATTGTCGCTCCTCTGGTCCTCGTTGCTGTTACCCTCGTTCCATACCTCTACATCAATTCTCGGACTGGTGTGAGCGCTGACGTGGACGGGGGCAATGATCCTCACGATGCCATTTTGCGTATTGCCATTGTGGCATTTGGACCTATTGGTATCAATGCCGGTGTTGCTGCTGTTTTCTTTGGTATGGCATGCTGCATGGGCCCCATTCTGAGCATGTGCTGCAAGAAGTTCGGTGCTGTGTTGGCGGCTATTGCCCACGCGATCGCTGTGATCATCTTGCTTGTAATCTTTGAGGTCATGTTCTTCCTCGAACACTGGTCTTGGCCCCGGTGCGTCATGGGCATGATCGCCATGGCTGCCATTCAACGTTTTGTCTACAAGCTTATTATCGCGCTCGCTCTTACCCGAGAGTTCAAGCACGATCAGTCGAACATCGCATGGTGGACTGGAAAGTGGTACAACATGGGTTGGCACTCTCTCTCTCAACCGGGCCGAGAGTTCCTCTGCAAGATCACGGAGTTGGGCTATTTCTCAGCAGACTTCGTCATTGGTCATCTCCTCTTGTTCATTATGCTGCCAGCTCTTTGTGTTCCTTACATTGACAAGTTTCACTCAGTCATTCTCTTTTGGCTCCGCCCAAGGTAAGATTCCTCATTTACTCGATTGTGAATTCCTAATCTCTAACACTCGACTCTAGTCGGCAAATTCGCCCTCCAATCTACTCGCTCAAGCAGTCCAAGCTTCGCAAGCGACGTGTGGTCCGTTTCGCTATTCTGTATTTCGCCATGCTTATCCTGTTCCTCGTCCTCCTTATTGCACCCCTCATTGCCAGGAATCAGGATCTGAACCTGAATATGAGTGGCATCCTTCTGGAGCTCATGCAGCCTCTCGACAGCAACAACAACGACACTATGACCAGCTATACCGGCTCGGGTGTTCCCAAGGGCATGGAGCCTATTGCGTCCCCGTCATCGTACCTTACGAACTTAAACAACTAAAGGCTGTCTTGTTTCGTCAAACTACATTCTGCTACAATATTTTGATATGGAACATGGGAACGAGATGTATAAAGTATCCGGCGCGTTGATGTTGCTGTTGAGCCCGTCAATTATGTTTCTTATTTCCATATTATTCTCCTCAACGGAATCTCTACTTCTACGGTTCCTGTGAGATTCAATGGATGCAATATCTATCGGCTTGTTTTTGTCACTCGCGAGGTGTATTCTTGTTCTGTCTGTTCATTATTTGAGATCATTAGACCAGCAAATTTCCATCTACCACTTCGTACGTTATCGTTTCATCTGATCTTTTTTAAATGGACCTCGTATCATGATCCAAATAGTACATTATTAAGGCAACCTCCGCGTCACGTGCCGGCTTACCCGGAAATCGAGACCGCGCAAGAATTATGGTTAGGCCACTCCGTACAGGCTTCAAGCAGTTTCCCATTCCATCACCTTCAGTTCCTTATCCACTCTTCTTTCCCGCGTCGATGGTATCATTCTTAGTTTGAGCCTTTTGCCAAAAACTTCGTTTTCTTTATTGCCTGCGCAGCGTGTGCGCTATCGCTGATTTGTTGTCACCATGGATATTCAGGAGACCCAGCGTCTCCTTTCTGAATATCTTCATGAGCTCGCCAATCTTTTCCATCGCGTTCCGGGTTCGGCAATCTTTCTGCGCTATGTAAAGTCTAGCTATCAGAATGACCCCATCCGCTCGGCCGTTGAGTTGTTTCTATTCCTGTTCGCCGTCCGCTATTTGCTCGCCCCCAAGTATTCTACCAAGCCCGGTGTCGTCCAGCTTTCGGAAGATGAAATTGATGACCTAGTGGATGAATGGACCCCGGAACCGCTTGTAGGAAAACCAACCGCCCTGGAGGAAATGGAGATAGATAAGAGACCAGTCATTGCCGGGTACGAACCGTGAAGCCACTTGTCCCTGCCCTGCATATTCGCATGCTGATACTCAAAGGACCATAGCCCAGTTGGTCCTAAAGTTAGACTTTCAAACGGTCGAACAGTGATGAACCTCGGTTCCTACAACTTTTATAACTTCAACACGAACGAATCTATCAAGGAGAAGGCAATCCAGACACTTCGCAATTACGGTGTAGGACCCTGCGGTCCTCGAGGTTTCTATGGTACCCAAGATGTCCACATGAAGACCGAGGCGGATGTTGCTTCCTATCTTGGCACAGCGTCGTGTATCATCTACTCCCAAGCGTTTTCGACCATATCAAGTGTGATTCCGGCGTTCTCGAAGCGAGGTGATATTATTGTTGCGGACAAGGGCGTGAATTTCGCCATTCGGAAGGGTATCCAGATCTCGCGGAGTATAGTCCGGTGGTACGAGCATAATGATATGGAGGACCTTGAGCGGGTTCTGGCCAAGATCACCAAGGAGCAAGCGAGGAAGCCTCTCACTCGACGATTTATCATTACTGAAGGCTTGTTCGAGTCGTATGGTGACATGAGTGACTTGCCTAAGATCGTTAGTTTCCTTTTCACTTCTTAATATTTCGGACATAGCTGATAAGCTGTGAAGATTGAACTCAAGCTGAAGTACAAGTTCCGACTAATCCTCGACGAGTCATGGTCGTTTGGCGTCCTGGGAAGGACAGGACGTGGTATCACTGAACACCAGAACGTTGACGCGGCCGAGGTTGACATGATTGTGGGCTCGCTGGCCGGCCCATTGGTTGCGGGAGGGGGTTTCTGTGCAGGATCGGAGGAGATTGTTCACCATCAGCGTATCTCGGCCGCTGCGTACACGTTTTCGGCGGCACTGCCTGCGCTTCTGTCCACGACGGCGAGCGCTACAATCAACATCCTGCAGAACAGCCCCGAGACAATCTCGCACCTGAGAGACCTCACAAAGGCCATGTGGGCGCAGCTTGACCCTCGCAGCGATTGGGTTCGCTGTACAAGTGCGCCCGAGAACCCGATCCTTGTCCTTGTGTTGAAGCCTGAAGTGGTTGCTGCGAAAAGACTTAGTCATGAGGACCAACAATACGTCCTGCAAGACGTAGTAGATGAGGTTCGACTCCGCTTACTCAAGTCCTTTGCTCGAAATACTAACCATGTCTTCTTTGATTTAAGTGCATCGCGAATGGTGTGCTGATCACCCGCCTTAAATGCCTCGATGACAACTTCGAACCAAAACAGAATGTCCCCGCTGCTCTGAAAGTATGCGTCACGACAGGCTTGACGAAGAAGGAGATCGAAAAATCAGGAACCATAATCCGTCATGCCATTACCAAGGTTTTGAGCAAAAGGAAGTAAGCTGCAGACGCTTTGCTTCTACTCTGCTTCCTGCGTCGATAACAAGAACCTGGTAATGACACACTTAACGTGACCATGATGTAGCTGTCTCAGCCGATTTTCCTCACCTATTCGCTCGCTCGCTCACTCCTCCTCCTTCGACTTACCTGATGTCACTTCTTTTCGCCGATCCGCTATTCCTGTATAGACTAATCATCAACCATGTTGTCAGCAGACGGCCATGTTCGAGCTGCACGCACTAATGGGAGTTCGACATTCAACGTACATACGTACTGACCTGCCGCTTATGAATGTACCAATACTCTACGCCTTTCTCTTCCCTTCTTTCAGCAAAATTGGGGCGCGGCCCACCTACTACCTATTAATCACCTACCTCTTTCTTGCATCCTGGGGCTAGGGATGGTATTACATCGCGTTGCATTGTTTCTTAGAACTTATATTTTTAATGAACTTGATGTTCTTGTTTCTTTTTTCATTCTCCCCCTTTAAGGAGTAGTAAGCTAGTGGGGTGCGCAGGAAATTAATCGGCGGTAGCTTTGAAAGCTGGACTCTGGATGAGCGAAGAAGTTATTCGCGGGTGACGAAGATCAATCCTAATTCAGTATTTGATAGCTGTTATGTGGGCAGACTTCTACATTTTTCTAAAGCTCTATGAATCCATGACCTTCTACGAGTTAATGCATCACTTCGTCGCCAATAGTCAAGACCACAGCCCGCGTGGCATGCGTCGGAGTCAATCGACGATCGAAAGAAGTCCTCTTCTCAACGTGAGCTAAATGATCTAATTGTGAAGATGGAGTAGTCTGAAAGCCCCAATATAGCTCTGGTCAAATCTACGCATTAAAGAAGCTGCACCAATTGCACTTCACAGAATTATCAAGGCTTGTCATCATCATTCAATCTACCAGCAGACAGAAGCACAGGTACCACTGTGTCGGCACAAACGGAAGCCAGCAAACAACTAAGCTGATGCATATGACCAATCAAAAACATAAGCAATGCTGTAGAAAGGAACGCACAAAGGTTAGGGTATGGTGATACGCAGGTCTGCATGCAAGAAATAGGGGTAGCAAGAACAGAAGCAAGAGAAAGACATCCAATTAATACCATGACCATAGTAAAGCCTACTGCATTTCAATGCCCCAATATTTTTCCGCCCCAAACGTCCATTGATTGTCGACCTTCCACAGATCGTCAAACGCACTAAATAGTACAAGGTCACTATGGTTATCCCAGAACGTCTTACGCAGGCTCTCAATGGCCTTCTGCTGGTTCTTTTTAGACGGCACAGCTTTCCCGTTGCTTTGCCCTGTATGCGGCCAGCCAGACTCAGTGATGAGCGTGCGTTTTCCGTTAGAGACCTTGGAAAGACGGCGCGAGACGTCAGCGACGTAGGAGCCTGCAGTTTCAGGGGTTTGTGTTGCATCGAAGAAGGCGTGGCAGTTGGCGGCGCAGTAGTCGGACACATGGCAGAGTTCAGGGTGCTCGAGGACCTTGGAGAATGTGTCAATTGTGACGACGGGGCCAGTGTAACCTAAAGTGCGGAGGTAGGCGCGGGCGTTGTTAACGGCGGCAGTGACGTCCCCGGCAGAATTTTGACCGCGGCTGAGGAGTTCATTGCCGATTGAGATGGTATGGAGGGTGGAGAGATCTGGTCTTGCGGCGTTGATGATGGTCTTGAGGTTTCCGTAGAGGTTGTGGAGGTCGTAAACGCCTGCGAAGACTTGGAGGTTATGGCGGCGGGCGGCGGTGATTACCTTTTTGGCTTGGTCGCACTCGACACCGTAGATGCGAACGAAGGCGTAGTGGGTTAATCTGTCGATGTCCATACTTACCTGCTCCTGGGACTTGCAGGTGTTGTCGGCATTGTAGGGAGAGTAGGAGATGCCGAAATATTGGGTGTTTTGCTTCGGATGCATCGAGCTTGAGTACTCTTTGTCGAGGCTGGATTTATTGTTTGCTTTGATGTCGGTGTTGGCTGTGATGACAGGCTCAAGATTGTGCGGTGCTTCTAGGGCTGGGATTGCGGGGATAGGAGGAAGGGCAGTGGGACTCTGTATCGGTCAGTAAGCTCTCTGTTTGGTGCCGCGTAGAAACACTGACATTGCCAACAGTTGCAGTGGGTTGCATGGTCTCGACTGAAAGTGTTTGCCCATGCTCGTCCACCCAGACGGTGACTTCAATTATGGCTTCTGGTTCAGCAACACCGGCAGCATCAATGGGAATAGCAACAGCTAAGCAGCTGAGCAGAAACGCTGCAGTAGAGGCATTCCACTTCATTTCAGCCAAAACGAACGGATGCTGCTTTTATGCTGGTCGGTCCTGTTATATTAGTCCCTGTTGATGTCTTGTCCAGGGCAGACGTAAACAGAGGATCAGCTAGTAGCAGCGAAGAGGAAGAAGGAAGGGGAAGACGAAGCAAAGCAAGAAATCTAATCAGACTTGGCCCCTCTTGAGATTGGATAACACATGAAATTCACTCGATCATGCATAGTGGAGTGATTTGTGAGAATGCAGCAGTTAATCACTCGCTCATACAAAGTCGGATGAAGTTCCAGACTGAGTTTCGAACCTCAGACGGGCAAGATCCGGATGAGAAGACTTTTGGGTCAATCGTGGTCCGCAGGAATGTTCCTCATACTTTGTTAAGACGTCTTGGTGAGGAATGAGATAACATCGTACCCCTTCATTTTCGGTCCGACTAAACCGGCGTTCCAGACACCAAAGGTAGGAGTCGTAACCAAAATCATCAGCGTCAATTTATCCATTGAGCAAACATTGACTCGGTAATAAATCTGCTGGAATACCGTAGAAGTGAGTATCACGTCCAACTACCTAACTCTGCGAGGCACTGAATCCAAGAAAGTTCCCATTAGACCATTCATGAAACTGATTCAAAATGTTAGCACAAGGCTCATGTTTTCGCTGAGGGTGTTCAATACCTAATAATGCGTGTAACCCCCGCTAGACAAACCAGCTGGCGGGTGGTTGCAGAGAGGGATATTCCAAATATTCAATCATAATCCTCGGACCATTCTATCCAATGCCCTGTATCATACCAGAATTCGTCACAGGCAGTCACGATTAACAAGCAGACTGAATTAGAACCCATGAAGAAAGGTGCAGAAAGCAACAACATCAACCGCCGAACAGACCCCAGTCCGCGACCTCCAATCTATCAACTAGCGCATTGATAACCTCACTCGCTAATTCCTCCTCTCTTAGCAGGCCCCTTGGGTCCCCCTTCTCATCGAACTCCTTATGCGGAACATTAAAGAAGACCAAAACATCGGATTCTTGCTCCTCAAGCCTGACAAGCAGGTAATGAACACTCACGCTGGACACCACTCCATCGGTGCTCGAGCCGGCCACCGCACCTCCAATAGAGGGCGCAACACGAGAGCGCGGCACCGCAGTTGATGTTATTTGCGCAGCGCCCTTGTATACTTTCGCACGAGGAAGTTGACGTGCGAAGACTTGTTGCGGAGGAGTGATGATGCGCAGAGAATCCCCATCGTCATCTCGGATGTCATTCAAATGGTATAATGCTGCTGCTTTGTCGACAGTTTCGGGCGTAGCTCCGGTGTTTGAACCTAGGATCTCGAGGGCTTCTTGGTTTGGGGTAGATTGGAGAGAAGACAGAGCTGTTTCTTCTGAGACGCGCTCGTTTATTTCAAAAATGAGGTTTGAGAGGCTGGTTGGCGAAAGGAACAATTCTTGGTGGTCAGGGATTTGGCGAAGAGAGCTGTTCGAGGCTTGTTAGCAGCGCAATCAATGTTTGACCGTGAAATTAACGGTTGACGAGACCTTGCGTCAATCCAGCGCTCTGGAATTATAGCTTTAATGGCGCCACCGTAGAGATCTTGGGGTGTTAAGGTGGCCATGGCGATATAATTGATGTTGGCGACAGATCCGTGAGGAGCTGTAGTTAAGCACTTTCTGTAGGTAGCTGATAAGACTGCCCCGCCAGCCCCGCCTAGCAGCAAATTTCCGAGCTTGCTAGCCCAGGATGTTTTGGACTACATTGGAGCTGTTGATGGTTTAGAGATCTAGTACACAATACTCTACAACTGCTGACTCAAAAAACTCAGGTCTATTCCTGGCAACCATGGCCTGTTAAGTGCTCATTTAATGGAAAAGTAGAGATATCAGGACAGCGCTGAATGCCAGCATCATCCACCGCGTCTAAATCTTCAGCAATTCCTCAATGTACTCATCCAAAAGGATTAGCTGGAACTGACTACCCCACCGAGAACGGAATTCCTTCTTCCTATAGGCATAGCTTGTCACTTGGGAGAAGCTAACCAACTCAACTCTCCAGCCACGCAGAAGAGCTCGCTCGGCCATTTTCATGAAACCACCAGAGTACTCTGCTTCCGCGGCATCTCCCGTAGCCAGCACGATCGTCGCTGCCTCGTCCGCATCTAGTAGACTTTCCAGGATTTTCAGGTGTAGAATTTCGTCCACGCCTTGCTCGACCCAACGTTCTTCCGGGCCATCGTTCGTTTCAGAACTATGACCGCCATCCTGGTAGGTGATCCGAGGATTTCTCCTGGATTTCACCTGACGAGGGGTCAGCTGTTTGATTTTCTGAACTCGGTTGAGGATGTTAGCCTCGTAACCAAGTTGCTCGCTTTCGCTTATAGCTGCGATGCGATCAGAGCCAACGAGAACTCTCTTGGCTGCTGATCGGCCACGTTCTAATATCAACGAGAAGTTTTGAAATGAAAGCGGCAGACGGCGAATCCTGGTATGAACAGGTATGTTCCGCGATCGTTTCATTGTGTCATGAAACCCCACCATAATCTTCGCCATAAGTTAGTGAATCGCAAAATTGGGAATAAACTACGCGTCAGACTCACATTCGACATATCGACGAATACATGTATTGGGCGAGCCGAAATATCATATTTCTTTGATGGTTTCGACCGCCCAGATTCGGCGATAAGTTCAGCATAATCAGGGAAGTCCTTCAGAAGTTTGGTTAAAAGCCCAACCCGCTGATCGGCTGCGGAGGTATAAACAAGTGGTTGTAATCGAGGTGCTCCGGCGCTGGCAGAGAATTTGACATTTTTGGAAGTCAAAAAATCATCCGACTCATCGAAAGAAGACGGCGGAGTCTCAAGAAGTCCCGTTCTAATCTCTGAAATACCGACTTGCGGTGGGATCATTGACGGGATGCTCTGTGGTTTTGAGAGCGGGAGGTCAAAAACACTGGGACAGCTATCGGACTCTCCTTCAGGGTTACTTTCGGGAGAACTAGCTTCCTGAGTGGTCTTATTTCGGCGTCGGCGCCGCTGGGCAGGCACACTACGTTGAGCATCGTGCTTACTCTCTGCTGTGGAGTCGATGACTCGCTGTAGGGGACTTTCCGCTGTAGATAGCGATCCTTCAACCACGGGCCGTTTGAGAATTGTGATAGGTTTGGTGTTCGTTGTCTGAGACGGTTCCAATTGTGATCGGGTCTCGCTTTGCGAATCAGATGAAATGCTGGTGTTACCCAGTAGCTCCCACAGAGAGCCGAAATCCCCTAGCTTCGGCGTGCTAAGGTATTCACCGGACAGGGATGTTTCTCCAGTATCCAACCATTCAACGTCATCTTTCCTTATTTCATGTGACGCAAGTAAGGGCAGGGGATGATCCGAGGATGTGTCGCATGTCGCCTGTCCCTTGTTCTGACGTGTGGGTGACCGCAAGAGGTTAAACACCGGAGCGAAGTCCCAATTTGATGTTGATGCAGAGGATTGTAGCATTGGCAAGAATCAAAAATGTGTAGCAATATTGATAATTTCAGGATTTTGTGTTCTGTGTATGTCAAATGGTGTCAGGCGCTCTGATGGCGGCTGTGGCGGATAATAAACAAGGCTCGAGTCGAAATGCAAGTAAAGCTAGATTCAGAAAATGATGCTTGATGAAGCAAAGCGAATCAGCATGATGAAGAACGTGAAGCTAGAAAGATTGTACGAAACAACGTTATCGTGAGAGATCCGTCATAAGACATTGTTGAGGATGACTCTTAGTTATGGGCTGTGGCACTTGGCGGGCAAACTGATGGTGGCGGTGATTCTGCCTCGAGAAGCCGCCTTCTGGACCCTGGTAGGAACTTTTCGGATTTTGGCATAGAAGAATTCCAGGTCTCACGTGCCGAAAGCGCTACGCCGAAATCGGGTAGTTGAGCCTTTCCGTTATTATGACGTCATAAACAATCAACCCCGGACTGTCACCCTTAAGCTCGACGGGGCTACGAAGTGAAACAAAACCAGGTACCGGTACGCAAACCGTATTCAAGCGTACATTGGGCATGGTTAGGCCAGTACACAGCTAGACCTGATGACGTACTTTCACAAGCTGGGGTCATAACTCCGTGGGCAGTGTACGCCATCAAACCCTGAGTTGAGAAGGAACGCGCGAAGTAGTATCTGGATTCGTGTATCGACATCGACGTCATTTCTGAGGTATATGGAGGACCAGAAAGTTATATAAACCCCTTCCTTGACTGGTTTTGCAAACCTTCTTCCATCAGCTTTCCTCTTCGCAAACATCAAGAAATCCCCACTGAAATCACATCGAACTTCTGAAACTCAATACAAGCCAGTCAACAAATATCGACATGTCTGACTTTGGTCGCAAAGATTTCTCCACAAGTGAGTTCACTCTCCTGTGATAGCACAGAGACCTGGATACTTATGAGCCTTGCAGAGGCTAAGGAGGAAATTACTCCTGACGCCAGCAAGTCCACCCAGGAAAGGGTGAAGGAGACCGTCACCGATACCACCGACCGCATCTCCCGCGGCGTCCAGCCCGAGGACCAGAAAAGCACCACCCAGCAGGCCTTCGACAAGAGCCAGCGTGTGAGCGACAGGGAGGGCCACGGCAGTACTCCTCAGTCTATGTAAGTAATCTTGACGACTTTTTGATTGTCACTGTGTTGATAGTATGTGCAGTGGCGATAAGGTCAAGAACGCTGTTGGCCTTGGTGATCACTAGATAGTGATTGCCTGTCAGAGAACGCTCAGCCTATTGAAGATTGCCATGACGATCAGCATTCGCTTCATGAATATGATATGATGAATTACGATACCATCCATACCTGAGATAGTTCCTGCCTGACCTGTAAATTAGCTTTAATTTGAAATAGTGAGACTGCCGATTCAATTGTCCGGATTGTTTTCCGCTTCTCGTAAGAAGAGTAGATCATCCTTAACGTCTGCCCACCAATTTCTCGAACATCGTGTCGCGCATCTGGATGAGGCGGTTGAGCTCCGCCTCCAGCTTCCTATACTCGGCTCGAGCACCAGTTATGTCTTTAGGAAGATTGTGAAATGTTTCGATCCTAGCTTCTAGTGACCTGACCGAGTCCACTAACCTGCCGACCTCTTCCTCTTCCAATATGACTTCCTCTAGAGTGGCACCCTTGTTGCTATTGCGCTCCAATGCTGCTGATCTGTCCTTATACTCGTTAACTTTGGCGCTAAGAACCTTGGTGCCTCGTGTCCATTCAGCCGTAAGGGCAGGAAGATCGGCAGGCATCTCGTACGCGGGATTTGACTTGAGTTCTTGTAGTTGTTCGTGTAAAGTGACTAGTTCCCGCTTGAGATAGTTGTGCAACCTCTCAACCCTCTGCATCTGCTCCTGGGTCTCGAATTCTTCTTTGGTGAGCTCAACTATCGACTGCCCGACGTCCTTTGTGCTCGTGCCCAGCGTGCCCAGAACAGCGACTGTTTCAGCCAAATCGTCGAGGTCCCGATTCCCAGCTTTATCGAGACAGTTCTCTACCATATGCAGGAGTTCCACCTTTTGCTTGACCTCCATCGCCTCTCGAGCCTTGAAACCCTCGATTGTCTGCTCACGCGCATGGTGGAGCATCGCTGCCTCTTCATCTGCTGCCTCGTTCGCCGCAGCTAGGGCTAGTAATGTACGTAATGTATCTTCATTCTTCTCGAACTCGGGAACGGGATTTGGCGCGTAACGGCGGTTTAACCAGGAGTTCACATATGCCCAGTCTTTGGCCTGGATGGCGGCTTGACGTGCCTTGGCTGGGGAAGCAAGCGGGCTATCCATGAGATTGACCGGAAGTATTGGCGTTCAAATGTATAAAATTGGTCCTCTGAGCGATTCAATAATCTAGATACAAATTGAGCTGTCCGTCTGTCGGGAGGAAAAGGTTGCTTTGAATGTTTAGGTCGGCCAGGCTGTTGATCCGCGGCCACCCTTCTCTCTCCGCCTCCGCCCTGACTACCACGATCCGCCGTCTTCAGATCCGTTCCTGATCCATCGTCAATCCCCATGGCTACTGCTAGCTATTTTCCTCCTCCTGGAGCTCCTTCCAGTATATCGCCTCGGAATTCCTCCCCGGCGTTGTCGCCGCTTTCTCCGCCACTCCAACAGCGCTCCAATGCTTTGTCGAACCGATTGACAAGTGTACTCTCCGTGTCGTACGCGGATTCGGATATACGCGACGCGCTCGAGACTCTTAGCCTGAGGGGTGTCCACAATACCGCGGAGGTGCGGAGGCAATTACGCCTTGACGTGCAGAAGGAAGTGGTGGATTGCAATGCGGAGATCGTGAGGGACTTTGGCAACGTTGCGGATGTGAGCGGTTCCTGTCCAAGCCACGGGGAAGTGAGTAAAATTATTCCACCATATACTGACAGGGCTGCAGCAATTGAAACGCATTGGTAGCGTTATATCGAGTCTGAAGGAGACGTGCGATGAAATGCGCAAACACATCGTGTTGGCCAAGCAGGACACCACCCCAGTCCTGGAGGAAGCATCTGCGTTGATGAATCAGAAGCAAGAGGCCGAAACAAAACAACGTCTGTTAAATGCGTTTACAAAGCACTTTATAGTCTCAGAAGAAGAAATTTTGGCTTTGACATCCATTGAAGAGCCAATAGATGATGAGTTCTTTGACGTGCTTGCGCGGGTGAAGCAGGTACACCGCGACTGTGAAGCTCTACTAGGTGCAGAGCACGAGAGACTCGGCCTCGAGCTTATGGAGAAAAGCTCCAGGAGCCTGAACTCGGCCTACCAGAAGCTCTACCGCTGGATTCAGAAAGAATTCAAGTCATTAAACCTCGAGGATCCCCAGATCAGTGGTACGATTCGGCGAGCTCTGCGGGTGCTGGCTGAGCGTCCGAGCCTGTTCCAAAGTTGTCTGGATTTCTTTGCTGAGGCCAGAGACTATGTTCTCTCAGATGCTTTTCATTATGCCCTGACGGATGCAGTCTCCGGGGGAGATAGTGCTGTGAAGCCAATTGAATTCTCCGCCCATGACCCGCTCAGGTATATCGGGGATATGCTTGCATGGGTTCACTCCACTGCAGTCTCCGAGCGTGAAGCTTTGGAGACCCTGTTTGTTGCCGAGGGAGACGAGCTCGCCAAGGGAATTCAAGCCGGTCTAAGTAGCGAGCCGTGGTCACGAATCGATGAAGATGAGGAAATTACATTTGACGGACAAAAGGCCCTCAGCGATTTAGTAAGTCGGGATCTCATCGGAGTCGCTCGTTCACTGCGTCAGCGGGTTGAACTAGTGATCCAAGGTCATGATGACCCGGTCACTTGCTACAAGGTCGTCAATCTACTTTCCTTCTACCAAACCATTTTTTCCAAACTAGTGGGCCCAAACTCCAACCTTGCTGAGCTGCTCAGGGCTCTCGAAAAGTTTACCTTAAACCATTTTCAGGCAATAATGCGTGACGAAGTCAACAATATCTCAACGGACCATTCCGCCCTGGCACCGCCTGATGATCTCTCGGCGCCACAGTTCCTGCTCGATTCATTAGAAGTTCTGACAGCGTTGATGAGAACCCACGAGGCTTCCCTCGGAACAGAAGATCCCAGCATCACATCCGAATCTGAAGAGAACAAATTCACTCCGGTCCTCCACGCAGCCCTCGACCCTTTCTTCACTCTCGCAAAATCTTCTGCAGATGAACTTCCCGATCTCACTGCCCGCGCGATCTACCTTACAAATGTTCATATTACCACCCGCTCCGCCATCTCGCCCTATCCTTTTGCAACATCAACGCACCTTCCTCCTCTCTCAGCAACGCTTTCCACTCTCCGAGTCGAACTCCTCGAAATCCAGCACCGCTACCTCCTCGACACCTCAGGCCTTCAAGTACTCTTAACAGCTCTACAACCATTTTCTCAATCCAAAGAATCAAGCACGGAGAAGGATCTGGCAGCTATTGCAGACCTCCCGGCCTTCCAAGCCGAAGCCCTCATTTCAACCAGTCAGCAGCTAGACGACTTCCTGCCTTCGGCACTCATGGACGCAACAGATAACTTGAAGCGTGTGCAGAGCGCAACTTTCGTCAAAAGTGTTACGGAGGAGGCGGTTGAAGCATTTTGTCGTGATTTCGAATTTGTGGAGGGGATGATTATTGGAGCTGATGAGGCTAGGGGTGTTGGTCAGAGTGACGGTGCAGTTAATGAAGAGGGTGAAGAGGGTGAAGGTGACGGTGAGGTTGAGGTTGAGGAAAGAGGACAGGGACAGAGCTTAAGAAAGTTGTTCCCGCGCACCACAGGAGAGATTCGCGTGTTGTTGAGTTGATTCTTGTCTCAGCTTTTTGGCGATTCATAATGATATACATGGTCGTCAAGGTCTTCTACGCTATACAAATTCCAGAATATACCCAAATTCTAGAATTTTGCCTACTGCTGCATAGTAATTTAGGATAACGTCACTGGAGCCAGTTTACTTCGGATAATCCAACGCCGAGTCCGACAAAAGCGCTTTTCCCGATTTGGAAGCGCAAATCCAGGTTCCAAGGAGACCGCGGAGGAGAGAAACAGCAACAGCAAGCATTGTCTTACCTTCTCCCATTCAGCGTCTCATCGAGGCCGTTTCTCAGACAGAATATGGTCCAACCTCTGAGGCGGGGAGTGAGATTACTCACATGGACGCGAGTCCTCCCTCGCCAAACGCGACAACCTGCGTCATCGCATCGCAGAGCTCAAGCAAGATATGTCCAGATTCGTGCCACACCTACGGAGCAACCAGCGACAGTTAATGGGAGCAATGTGCCCATTGTTGATACACCCAGCTCCGCCGAATCTGCCGGTATGTCCTCCTCATACAGCGTGGATTTATCATCGCTAAATCTTGGGAAATACAGATGCGCGGTTCGAAGTCATCGGAGCACCTTATTCGTTACTGTCGGTTTCCCTTTCCGCCTCACAGAACCTCTACACACGGCGCGGAACACTAGTCGGCCTGAGCGGGAAGGCGGACAATGTAAGAGATTGAAATATGGGGCTTGGCTTCTGCTTTGGCTGATGGCGTTGGTATAGGTAATCTCAACCTTAAGTGTCTTGGAGCCATTCCGGCGAGCTCCTGTTGGCGTGCCCTTCCTATACCAAAAGGTTTTTTTTCTCTTCATCGACTCCGGAAGGGCAAGTATTGATCGGCGATATATAGATCTCCTCCGCAAGCCCCGTCACTGCCTTGATTTCTACAAGGTCCCCCGTTACATCGTTCGCCGTTGTCCATCTCAATGGCTCTATGGATTGGATGGTCGCTCAGCGACGGGCATTACTAGCGTGGACTGGGCGCTCGTTGAGCATCCGTCCGACAATCAATACGAGCTTGGTTCGTGCTCCAGCTGTGTTCAATAAGAGAAGTTGGACTAATCCATGCAGAGCGTCGCTCATTGGGGTAGCTCTGAAGTCACCGGAAGAGGGTTGCTCGCTCTGGTCGGAAGCGGCCAACTCTACTCAGTAGAGCTAAAAGAGGGCGAGAAATACATAGTCCACCCCAGGTGTGTTTGAACCGAGACTGTCCTACTATGGCAGCTGCTCACTCTCAGAAAGCAATGTTGTGGCCTACACCGTCAGCTCCAACCCCCCTCGCCCTTACCGCTTTAAGTCGACGTCCTTGAAGTTCCAAGTCCCGGGCCTAAAGAGCCTCCCTACTTTTCTTCAGAACACGCAATTCATCAAAGCCATGTCGGAGACCGACTCATGGAAGACGGCCATGCGGATATTCCATACGGTCCGTACATGGTCACGAATGACGATCTGGGGAGATAGGCTGTTCCTCCAATTTGACGGTCCCTCCACTATCCTCTTACAATCTCGCGGGGCCCGGATTAGCGATGTTCTGAGCACTCAAGAGGTCAACGAATTCGCAAGCACACCTAGAGGCCTAACGATTGTCCCTGCAAAACTGGAGGAAAAGCAAAAGGGTTCGGAGCAGGATGAAAAAGACGACGCCCGCAAGGACCCTGGCACAAGGTCAGTGGATGAAATCGAGCAGGAGTTCAAAGGCGTCACCCAGAGGATTGCCGTCCTAACGAAGGAGGGCAAGGTGGTATTCCAGAAGCCAGGGCAACAATGATAGAAGGCAATAACTGTACAACACATACACATTCAATCATATTTCCTCGGAAATCGCAACTACCAGTCTCAGCTTATGCTTGTATTTTGAGGCGACCAATCACCATGGCAGTCTTTTGTCCATCACCGCAAATTAGACCATGATGGCCATGGGTTCCATGGTTGCGTAACAGCAATGGAGCATATACAAGGCTTGCGCAGTCCTACCCAACTCTTTTATGACTTACTGGCCTTAGATAAGTTTCTAAAAGGTCAACCTGCAGGCCGTTTTTCACGGTCCCAATCCAACCAACGCCGACATTTGCAGCATGGCCTAGAGTATCACTGCGCTCAGAAAGCCTGTACTACCCTAAAATTAATCGTAGTTGGACAAAAGGCTTGATTCAAAGGTCAACTGGGGGAAGTATGGCCCAAGGGTCGCGACTGTGGCTGGCTAACATTGCGCAGGGTTACCTCTTGCAACCCTAAAGAATCCACCCCTTGGCCCCGTGCCAAGGTTCAACGTCGAGTCACTTCCGTCACAAAGAATGTCGCGTAGCAACAACCAGTTTAGGCCAAACGGAAGGCCGGTCTGCTGTTTGCGGATTGCAAAGTGACCGCCCTCTTTTACTTTTGATGCTCGAGCACATCATTATGGGTCAACTTTTTATGTCGAGAGCACGGCGTCCGTCCAACTCTCGTCCTCCGTCCCACGAACATCCAGACTAGGCGCCATTGGGTAGATACAGGTTCGGAATGCAAAACATGTCTAGCAGTGATACAGTTGCTGTGGATAATCTGTCCAATGCACCTGGTCCAACCTCGATGGTCGAGTACGAGATATATGATGAGAGGGAGATGCCAACGGCGGATCAGCGACAAAACTCGTGCATTGAGGCTACAGCAACAAGTACAGTGGAAAATGATCCGGAAAAGCTTGCAGTGCGGACTCGATCTTTGGAGGCTTCAGGCCCAGGGACGCCTCCGCCTGATATTCCTCCTGATGGCGGACTTCAAGCATGGGGCACTGTCGTCGGTGCACTCTGCGGCATGTTTGTGAGTTTCGGCTGGATCAGCTGTGAGTATGCACTGCTTCAACCCTTTCATCACTCGGACAGCAGTTGACCAATATTGACATAGGTATCGGTGTTTTCATTGACTACTACAAAACCCACCTGCTCCAAGACGTGAGCACGAGCGCCATAACATGGATAACCTCACTAGAGTATTTCATGATGTTCTTTGGGGTTCGCCCACACCACGATATTACCTTTGCTAAGATGCATACTAATGGACTTCTATAAAGGGCCCGTTCGTCGGCGTCCTCTTCGATAACTTCGGTCCCCATTTGATCCTCCTAACAGGCTCATTCCTACACATTTTCGGCCTAATGATGATTTCCATCTCCTCGAAATACTACCAAATCCTGCTTGCCCAAGGAATTTGCAGTCCAATCGGCACGAGCGCTCTCTTTCATATCAGCATTAACTGTGTAAACACCTGGTTCCGGCGCCGCCGCGCCCTCGCTCTCGGAATCACAGCCAGCGGCTCGGGCTTTGGGGGCATCATCTTCCCCATCATGCTGACGCGGATTACACAGCAGCTGGACTTTGGCTGGGCGATTCGTGTCTGTGCATTCACTAGCCTATTTCTACTAATCATCTCCAATCTCACTATCTTTTCGAGATTGAAGCATCAGAGATGCAAGCCGTTATGTCACCCGAAGGATTTTTTTCGACCACTTAGGGAGATCCCATTTGTTTTGACGAGTGCCGGCACGTTCTTCTTGTACTGGGGTCTTTTTCTTCCATTTGCGTTTATACCCACCCAGGCGCAGCGGTACGGCATGTCGCCGTACCTAGCTTCGTACTTGCTTGCCGTTCTCAACGCAGGAAGGTTAGTCTCGCCTCCATCCTCCTTCCCCGCCAAATTATATACCCCTATAGCAAACTAATAACATCACAGCATTCCGGGCCGCATCCTTCCCCCCTATATCGCCGACTACCTGGGACGGTTTAACCTCATGATTCTCACAACAATGATATGCATAATCCTTGTGCTCGCCCTCTGGCTTCCCTCGCGCACAGACGGGACAGCAATAGCATTCGCCGTACTATACGGCTTCACCGGCGGGTCAGCAGTATCACTCGCACCGGCACTAGTGGCCCAAATTTCTGATATCCGGCAGATCGGCGTGCGCAGCGGGACGTATTTCGCCATTGCGGCGTTTGCGGCGCTCACGGGGACACCGATTGCGGGGGCGCTTCTGCCCGACCCCCTTGGTGGGAGCTACTTGGGTGTTGAGTTGTTTTGTGCGGGGAGTATGTGTGCAGCGGTTGTATTTTATGCGTTTGCGAGGGGGTCGGTGCCAGGGGGTGGGTGGGGAGTTAGAGTTAGGGTTTAGCATTGAAATATGAGTCGCAAGGTACATATTGGTGCTACCTTTTATAGTATTTATAAGAAATAGAGAGCACAATGTACGATGATCATTGGGTGGAAGCTCCCTAGATTGGGCCAAAACCATGCATATTGAAACTAACTAACTAACCCTGTAGTATGCAGTAAGCGCCGCAACGCCCTCGCTTCGACAAGATAGATGCAAATTGCATCAAACACCCTGTGCCATGCAGTGCAAAGGAGAGCAAACAAACATGTAAGTTAACAAAAAAGCATCACAAACACAACATATGGGGAATGCCAAGTAGGTAAGGTAAACAATAACGTCAAATCAGAACGGAATAGGGATGATGCGACCCTAGTAATCCATATGCAAATACAACGCATTGCTCAAGTGCAGAGCTGCATCTGCTCTCGTTTTTATACTAAGACACCTGTCCGCATGGTCTGGACCGTCTTCACTCCAACACCTTTCAACTTGCTCAGTTCCGCAAGACTGTTTATACGGACAGGCTTTTCCTCATCGCAGCCTTCTGCAAGAACCTGGTCCATCTCACAGAGACAGTCGACGATTGCCTCGGCTTTCTTCACGCCGACGCCTTTGAGGAGCTTTATCTGGCTGACATCTCGCGAGTTGATGATGGAAAGAAGGTGAATTGTTCTAGGAGAGGGGACGGTGAGGTCGCCGTCAACGGTCGCCAGACCTAGTTCGGGCTTGGCCTGCTTGGCCGTCTTTGCGCGCTTCTTGCGCTTGATATGGGAGGATTCTGTTAAGTCAAATTCTTCTTCTGAATCCGAGGTGTATGAGTCGTGGTCTTCGTAATCTGCGTCAGCATCTTTTGCGGCGGGTCGTTTGGTGCCTTGTTTTCCGGACGACGGTAAGGAGAGTATACTGCCCATTTCCTTCTTGATCTCTGGCGCTGGGGTGCTAGTCGCTTCAAGGCCCTGGTGAGATTTATTTTGGATCCGTTGTTTCAGATTGCTGATCTTTTTGGCGAGCTTCTCGTTTTGCGGGAAAAATGGAAGAGCCAGCTGGTACATTCTCAATGCTGAGACGTCTTCGCCACGACCTTGATGTTGTTTTGCCATGAGAAGATAGGATAGTCCCTCGGCTCTGCTATCTTCGGAGCCCTCGATTCGCTGCTCTAGAAGTTCCAAGCGCCGTTGGACCTGTTCATTCAGCTCGCGGACCTGTGTTTGCCTCGACTTCTCGCTGACCGCGCGTACAGCCAATATCTCTTCCACCTTTTTCTCCACGAGTTCCTCTATCTTAGCGGAGATATCCTCCTGCTGGTATTTTGGGGGGGCTTTCGGTGGTTGTGCAATTCGACTGGTCTTCGTGGAGCGTGATCCGGGTAGCTCTGAGCTTATTGAAGGTCGACTGGGGATTTCGGGCTTCTTGAACTGAGATGATGTCCTTGAGTGTGGCTTATCTGCATAAACGCTGAATGCTTTTGCTGGTTTGTCAACGGTTTTCACAGCATCTTTATTGGCAGCTAGGTTGACATTAACAGATGCTGTCAATGGGCGAAGAGGTTGCCGTTGGGATGTGACTGAGGGCCGGGCTGCAGGTCTTGGGGGCCCTTTGAAGATTGGCTCGTTTTCCACTTCGCGTAGTTCAATCTTCTTGGTGCGGTTGGCGAAGTTAAGTGAGCTAATTGTGTCAAGGTGGTAGGACCTGACAGGGGCCAAGTTTAAAATCATCACGGTCAGCCCATTGTTCTGACCCAATGATAGTATCCTGGTCATCTTGGACTCCCGGTACGGTATACGTTGGTGCTTTTTAGTGATTGCCTCTACACATTGGGCCAAGACAAAGAGGCTTTTGTTGATGCTGGCTGATTCCACCATGCGTTCCTTGTCATTATCCGTTCGACGGTTGTCCTCAGAACCTGCGAGATCAATGGCCGACGCAGTGCTGATACGAGTTTTGTCACCTGTAGTGACCACAACCTTAACACAAAGAATAGCATGAGATCGTGATGAGTGAGCGTTTAGCTGTGTGTTGTCAGCTTTGTTGTGATCTTGCCGTCATAGCCATTAAGAAACAAACCTTGGTAGCGGATGTGGATCGGTTGATATTCGCCTGGTCATACAGGGTCTCAAATTCCTTCAGGGTATGGCACGGCCTCTCTGTCAAGCCCACGACTACGGTCTTTCCGCCGTTGTCTCTGAGTGGCAACCCCGCCAATGTTCTCTTTTCCGGCGGCTCAAACAAGTCGAAGACCTTATCGTTGTAGATTTCGTAATAACTCAAGGAGACGCTCACTGAGGTCTGTCCATCGCTATCCTTTTCCAGCTTGCGGCTCCGCCGGTATATGCTACTCAAGAGACGTGGAATTACACCTCTGTCAGCAAGGCTTTTACCGCCTCGCATTGTGTGCGTTTTCCCCGTTCCCGTGACTCCATACGCAAATATTGTGACATCGAATCCGTTGAACAGGTGCTTGACGGTCGGGGAAACTGTCACTCCTGTTAGTATGCCATGAGTCTGCAAGCGGTTTGCGCACTACGAACCCTCCGCCTCAAAAAGTTCCTGCTGAGTCACGTTTGCATCGTAGACTGCGTTGAACTGGAACGAGTACTCCTCGTTCTCGTTTTTCGGGTTCGGGATTCGTACGATTGTGTCCCGGTCTCTTATCGCAGCTAGTTTTGACGTCGCTTGAGAGCTCTCCCTCTCCGTCTTATTAGGCAGAGTATGCTTGGATCCCGTATGAAGGATAATGTCAACATCTCTCTCCGACTTTAACAACGGCCTGACCCGTGCAACAACCCGTACGCTCATTGTTGAAAGAGTTCCCGACGCAAAGCTCCCGACGCAAGAAAACGATGAGACCCGCCGTGCCGCAGGCCCTTTTGGTCGTATGATCCTGGTCTTTCACGGTTTATCGTAGCATTATCTAATAAGCTGTGGGCGAAGTATATTGGCAAGTTCAACCCGTACGTCCAAATGTCAAAAGCCTGTAATGTAGAGCGGAGTCAATGGGCCCGTTCGATCACTTGAATGTGAGGGGGCGGAGATAAGAAATGCACAAGCGAGGAAAAGAGAGAATTGCAAAGACGCTGACAGAATCAATGTGAGAAGTGCGCGGGTTGCACTTAGAAGCAAGGGAGCCGAAACAGCTCTAACGGTGAAGGGAATTGTTGGTGCGAGCGGCACTGGGCGTTGGCAGGGCAACCCCTGAACTGCTTGCAGTCTTACGGACTATGAAGGGCATGTCGCCTGAGCCTCAACCTCGGCATAAAAAGAAAAAATCAAAAGAAACCCTATGATGCTGTTATTATGGACTGATATGCTCCTATTAGTTTGAAGGTCTCTTGGTATCTTTGTTCCAGCGGTTTGTTTCTTGATTGCAGGATGCTACGATATACTAGAGCGGAACATAGACACTAAGGCCGCTTTATGTGAGATGACAACAAGCTACAATCGAAATAACAAATTCCTAGATGGCTTAGTTAAAATAATTCAACTTGACCATGATCAGAGTTTTAAGGCTACAGTATTTGAGCTGTGAGCCCGCACTACCTAAAGTCAGTAGTATACACCGCATCTATTTGTGAGATGGTAAGAATGGCTGCTAGGAGGTGGTATTGGATAGATTGCAGGAACAGTTTTGGGACATTGCTGAAGTGACCTTCAATTTCGTTTAGAAACGTTCATAAGCTGCAAATTGTCTGGTTGTCAGTCGAGAGATGGCATAGTCTGTTAGGCCTTCCCCGTATCTTGATTCGAGTCGGTTAAGCTGCGGGGCATCCTGATTGGCGCAGGCGCAAAGGCCACCGTAACCCGACCCCGACCTGCGAAGTTGACCTCAACTTCCTCCCACAACGCTTCCTTTCCGACCTTGCTCCGCATCCCTCATCTATATACCCCGGCTGTTAGTTGCAGATGACTTCCCTCTTATCGTGACCGAAGCATTGACCTCCCCGACAGAGTGAGCCTAAACGAGTTACGCGACCGGAACCTTCAACCCTTCTCCGAGAGCGCCGCTGGACGATATTCAGATAAGCGGAATATTACCGACCTCGAAAGATATAGAAACTCTAGATGGCATCTCCACAAGGGGGCTACCCTCCCCAGGAAGGGTACGGACAGCAGCCCGTGGCCTATGGAGCCCCTGTTCAGCAGCCCGGGGAAGCTCCTCCTGCTCCACAAGGCCACACCGGAGGGAGAAAGAAGAGAGCATATGCTGGAGAGGCCTTTGAGTTCGGTTCTGGTGCTAATGCTGCTCTCGGCGGGCAGCCGCCCGCCGGCGGTGCCTATGGCGCATACCCCCCTCAACAGCCTGCCTACGGAACCGATCCGTCGCAGATGGCCCAAGGATATGCTCCGCCAGTTGCCCCGGGAGTCGCACAGATGACCCAGCAGTTTGGTGCTATGGGTGTAACGGATCCTCATCTCATGCCACCTCAACCAGCGCCCCAGGCTCCCCAGGCTCCGCGGGCAGTCCCTCTCAACCAGCTCTACCCAACCGACTTGCTCACCCAGCCATTCAATGTTGCTGAGCTCGATTACCCGCCTCCTCCCATCGTTTTGGCTCCTGGGGTATGTGCTTGGTAAAGAAGCTTTATGTTGCATTATGATGACTGACATGGAGCTTAGACGAGCGTTTACCCCTCTCCTTATGCGAACTGCCCTCCCAAATACGTGCGCTCCACCCTAAATGCCGTTCCGACAACACACTCGCTCCTGAAGAAGTCAAAGCTTCCGTTTGCTCTCGTGATCCAACCTTATGCTGCCCTTCATGATTCGGAAGACCAGGTTCCTGTCATTCCAGACCAAGTCATCTCCCGTTGCCGTCGCTGCCGATCCTATATCAACCCCTTCGTGACGTTCCTTGACCATGGACACCGCTGGCGTTGTAATATGTGCAACTTGACGAACGATGTACCCCAGGCATTCGATTGGGACGCAACTCTTCAAAAGCCAGCAGACAGGGCTCTGAGGCCCGACCTCAACCATGCAGTGGTAGAATTTGTCGCCCCTCAGGAATACATGGTTCGCCCTCCGCAGCCGCTTGTTTATCTCTTCCTGATCGATGTGAGCTATGCATCGGTCACTAATGGGCTTCTGGCAACGAGTGCTCGGTGCATTAAGGAAAGCTTGGACCGGATTCCCAATGCAGACCGACGGACAAGGCTCGGTTTCATTGCCGTTGACTCCAGCCTTCACTATTTCAGCATCCCCAGGGATGGCTCGGAGACTTCCGACCCACGGATGTTGGTCGTCAGTGATTTAGATGAGCCTTTCCTTCCAATCCCCGGTGACCTGCTGGTAACCCTTAGCGAGTGCCGTGAGAATATCGAGGTCTTCCTCGACAAGTTGCAGGAGATGTTCCAAAACACGCAGAACAACAGTTGCGCGATGGGGTCAGCCCTCCGTGCCGGATACAAACTTATTTCGCCCGTTGGAGGCAAGATGACCGTTCTCACCTCGTCTTTGCCTAATGTTGGCCATGGCGCTTTGACTATGCGGGAAGATAAGAAAGTTCTGGGAACGAGCAAGGAGAGCAGCCTGCTTCAAACCGCGAACAGCTTCTATAAGAGTTTCGCAGTTGAGTGCTCCAAGGCACAAGTGTCTGTGGATATGTTCCTGTTCTCATCTCAGTACCAAGACGTTGCGTCACTTAGCAACCTTCCCAGGTACACAGGTGGTCAGACATACTTCTACCCTGGATGGAATGCTGCCCGCAGTGAAGACGCAATCAAGTTTGCGCGCGAATTCTCTGACTACTTGTCCTCCGAAATTGGCCTCGAGGCTGTGCTCCGAGTCCGTGCCACCACTGGACTCCGCATGAGCACCTTCTACGGTAACTTCTTCAACCGCAGCTCTGATCTTTGTGCTTTCCCAGCATTTCCCCGTGACCAGGCGTACGTTGTCGAAGTTGCAATTGATGAGACTGTCACAAAGCCTGTTGTCTGCCTTCAGACGGCGGTGCTCCACACGACCTGCAACGGCGAGCGTAGAATCCGAGTCTTGACCCTGGCACTGCCGACCACACAAAACCTAGCGGACGTGTATGCGTCGGCAGATCAGCAAGCGATCGCTACCTTCTTCAGCCACAAAGCCGTTGAACGGACACTCGGAAGCGGCCTGGAGCAGGCTCGAGAAGCCCTGCAGGCGAAGGCTGTGGAATTGCTCTCGACCTATCGAAAGGAACTTGCAGGTGGAAGCGTCGGTGGCGGCGGTCTTCAGTTCCCTGCTAACCTTAGAGGCCTCCCTGTTCTTTTCCTCGCATTGATCAAGAATGTGAGTTCAAATTATCTTCTGAAACCATACAGCTTTGACTGACATTGAATGTACAGCTCGGCCTTCGCAAGTCGGCGCAAATACCGACGGACATGAGATCCGCAGCTCTCTGCTTACTGTCAACTCTTCCCCTCCCTCTTCTTATCCAATACATTTATCCGAAAATGTACTCTCTTCACGACATGCCCGATAATGCCGGTTTGCCCGATGAACAGACTGGCGAAATCGTCCTACCGCCCCCCGTCAACCTGTCGTCTGAGCGGATAGTCCCTTACGGCCTTTACCTCATCGACGATGGTCAGACTCAGTTCCTGTGGGTTGGTCGCGACGCTGTGCCGCAGCTTCTACTCGACGTCTTTGGCCTACCGGATAGGTCGCAACTCCGGGTTGGCAAGCAGAATCTCCCTGAGCTGGACAATGACTTCAATGGACGGGTCCGAGCCGTGGTGGAGAAGAGCCGGGATCATCGGTCAAAGGGGGTCGGCAGCATTGTGGTGCCACACCTGTATGTGGTCAAGGAGGATGGAGAGCCTGGTCTTCGTTTGTGGGCGCAGACGATGCTGGTGGAGGACAGAGCTGACCAGGGTGTTAGCCTGGTGCAATGGATGGGCTCACTGCGGGAGAAGGTTTGAGACCCTTTTTGTTAGTCGTTTGTCTATATTTTTCTTCTTGACTCTGTCGTTGCCGAAACCAGCAAAGTCGTACTTGATAGACTAGACTGACGCGCTCGTACCGCAACAGGTTGTCCAGTAATGAATAGCTTCTACGATTTTTGGGCCGATTTATGAGTTATACAGCAATAAACCCGAGGTTGCAGACTTCATTCGTCTTTCCGCTCCGGAATTCTCGCCTGTCCTTGTATCATCATCCAATGCAGTTCTCTGGAGTTTAGGGGTCGTAAGGTGTAGAGGGGCAATTTGCTTTTTCGTTGGGAGTTTCCGCCCGGCGGCCACAGAGCCACAGACAGTCGGAAGCAGAATGAATGGCAATCAAGAGTTTCTGAAATAAGCTGTGCAATGGCCTCGCCTGTGTTGATCATGCACTGTAAACTTTCGATCCCGCCTTAGCCTGCCTGGAAGGCTCTCGTGCTCAGAATAGATAGACAAATCAACGGCTGAAGAAGGCCAGAGGATTGAGAGGCTGGGATAGAGGACGACGTGATTTGACAGGGATTGGTGATATGTGATGGACTAGACGCTGTGATCAATTGAAGCGGCGGCAGTAGCGCCAGTTCGAGCACTGCCACTCTCGGGCTCTTGCACGGTGTCAGTTGCCCTCCAAAGAATCCAGCTTGTCGCAGACGAGACCAAAGTGAGAAAAGTGAGAGCGTTGGAACTTGTCGGATTAATTGTGGATGCTTTTGAAACACTGGTCGAGACACGCTGAGAGGTTCCTGACCCAGAAGTCCCAGACCAGCTCTGCCCCTCATCCTGGCCTTAACCAAGGTTCTGTCGCATCTCGAGGTCGACTCCATCTTCGATCAACGACTATTCTATTATTTCAAGAGATCATTCTTGAGGTGAAAGCTTAACCTTTTCTCAAACCCTATACTCCTACGCCCGCTACTCTCACTACACTGTCAATAGCCAGTACTAGTAGCTTCCCCTCGTTTCAGCTCACCCCACTTTGGCCGATCTACGCCTGGTTTATTAACCTCTCCTCCTCTAGCCCAGTCCTCGACTGGGTCCTCAACTCCCCAAGCCTACTGCTGCTGCTTTTTCTGGTTCTCTTCCTCCGCATTTGACTTGGACACTCAAATCTCCAAACTGTCAACTTTTCCAGCTCTGACCTTTGTTGTCCTAAAGCTGTCTTTCTACGCCGCGCCGAGCCAACACGGACAAAAGCACGGTAAAAAT
Source organism: Aspergillus foveolatus (assembly GCF_047715535.1). Lineage (NCBI taxonomy): Eukaryota > Fungi > Ascomycota > Eurotiomycetes > Eurotiales > Aspergillaceae > Aspergillus > Aspergillus foveolatus. The sequence continues at coordinate 1,209,713 of NW_027396066.1, forward strand.
AGATCGGAGCTGTGGAACATCGACCTATCCGGCAAGAGACATCTGCTGGTGAGCTCCTCTTTTCCTTGTTCTATTTACTGTCACGTTGTCTTCTTTCGACGTCGCATACCTTGACATCTTCTTCTTGTACGAGCTTGGTTGTTGACACAATCGGCCACCAAATAGAACGCTTGATCTGTGCCCGAGGCCCCGGAACCTGATCTCCTAAAGGCATCCGACTTTGACTCGCTGGATCATACGTCAATCGCTTCGCCAGTCCAACTTCCACTGTACCATCGAACCTCCTTCACCTCCCCGATTCTCGTCGACCCTGGGCGCTGCAGTTCAAGTGACAACAGCCGACACGGGCCATACCCCGCATTCTATTCTTGTTACGACCACCTCGTGATTCAGAGCGCAAGTCGACACCGAATTGTGGTGGCTCCTCGTATACCTTGAGATCGCCCTCAGAGCAAGAAATTGTAAGCGTCGTCCATGGCCTTTTAGTTCAAGTATTACGCGAGACGTACGCGCGGCCTGCAGTGTGTATCTGCATGAAACATATTAAGACTGCTGCTTGGGGTCATCTCTGCACATATCTTATTGTCCCTGATAAGCTGCTTAGCATTCATAACCTGGTTTAAACTCACATTTCACCTCGCATAAGTGCTGACGAATTTCAGTTTGGAACCAGTCAACATGGTGCAGCAGATGCCGCCTCAGGGAGGCTCAAGGAAGATTTCCTTTAACGTCTCAGATCAATATGAGATTCAAGACGTCATTGGTGAAGGTGCCTATGGTGTTGTTTGGTGAGCATTATGGTCTAAACCATGCCGGTTATTTACTGATTTTTCGCAGCTCTGCCATCCACAAGCCCTCTGGCCAGAAGGTAGCCATCAAGAAGATCACCCCCTTCGACCATTCGATGTTCTGTCTGCGGACCCTACGAGAGATGAAGCTGCTCCGCTACTTCAATCATGAGAATATCATCTCCATTTTGGACATCCAGAGGCCGCGAAACTATGAGAGTTTCAACGAAGTCTACCTCATTCAGGTAAATTGCCCTGGTACGGCGCACATCTGAGAGCCGGCTGATTGATTGGTACTGTAGGAATTGATGGAAACAGATATGCACCGCGTTATCCGCACGCAAGACCTGTCGGATGACCACTGCCAGTACTTCATTTACCAAACTTTGCGTGCGCTGAAGGCCATGCACTCCGCGAACGTCCTCCACCGCGATCTCAAACCATCGAACCTTCTCCTCAATGCAAATTGTGACCTGAAGGTCTGCGATTTTGGTCTAGCTCGATCTGCGGCTTCGACCGACGATAACTCTGGTTTCATGACGGAATACGTGGCGACGCGCTGGTACCGTGCACCTGAAATCATGCTGACGTTCAAGGAATACACAAAGGCAATCGATGTGTGGAGTGTGGGCTGCATTCTTGCAGAGATGCTGAGCGGGAAGCCCTTGTTCCCTGGAAAGGACTGTAGGTACTCTATTGGTGGTTAGTGGAGGCATGCGAGCTAACGCATGACAGATCACCACCAATTGACTCTAATTTTGGATGTTCTTGGAACACCTACCATGGAAGACTACTACGGAATCAAGTCCCGACGGGCTCGGGAGTATATCCGTTCGCTCCCATTCAAGAAGAAGATTCCGTTCAAGGCACTGTTCCCTAAGAGCAACGACCTAGCTCTGGATCTGCTAGAGAAGCTTTTGGCCTTCAACCCGACGAAGCGAATCACCGTGGAGGAGGCTCTGCGTCATCCGTACCTGGAACCATATCATGACCCAGATGACGAGCCGACAGCACCTCCAATCCCGGAAGGTTTCTTTGACTTCGACAAGAATAAGGATGCTCTCAGCAAGGAGCAGTTGAAAAGTAAGTCCCTGGCACCAATCGACTCCATAAGTTATGCGACAATCAACTAATATCATCACAGTTCTGATTTACGAGGAGATCATGCGGTAGGGAATCAAGTGTCGAATCTTGGAGTTGAGGAGGCAGCGCCTAGTGAGCAGCACACGCTTGCATGCACCATATTTGCATAGAGATTTCTAGGTAGTCTATTTACTTTGCGGCTTAATGTACTGCATTTTTATCTACATTTCGTTTGGGAACGTGGAACAAACATGGATCTATCAACCTTCATTCTGTGCGCAGGAAAACGTGGGTATATAGTAAAAACCATAAAATAGCCACTTATCTCAACTCCAAGCTCCTCATAAACTCTTCTATCCCCGCCCCCAAACCTTCGGGCGAAGGCTTCGCCGCACACACATCCGGCTCAAACCCATATTCTTTCACCAAATGGTCTCTCGTCGTTGGCCCGATTGTCGCCACGAACACTTTCCGCGCTCCTTTCACATTCTCTCCTTCAACCCTCGCCTCTTTCTGTCTCAGAACTCTGACCATAGCATCACACCCTGTGGGAGAAAAGACAACAACCCATATCATCCCATCATCATTAACATCACTATAACAATCCTGCAATACCCGTTCGAAATCCTCCTCAAACCCCCCCACCACACCCGTCTCATACACAACAACCTCCTCAACACCAATCCTCCTCTCCGGATTCACACCAGCACCCGTTAGCGTTTTCGGAATGACATCACGTCTTGTCTCGCCAACGAGGAAGAGTAACGGCTTCTTCTGTACTTGCTGCCCCTCTTGTTGGGAGAACAAAGCGTTATAGTGCTCGAGCATAAACTGCGCAAGATTCTCCCCATTTCCCGTCTCCGCGCCGTGAATCGTTGCGTTCGGGAGATATCTGTCTCTCAATGTCGTTAGGGAGCGTGCCGTTGCGGGGCCGACGGTGTAGAGGGGGAGGTTTCGCGAAGATGAAATCAAGTATGATTCTATATTGCCGTCAGCTTTACACCTAGTATTCAGGTGAATGGCAGGGTGCTGTAGGAAACATACCCTCAACACCACTCAGCGTCTCCGCAAACGCCTCGACCGCGCGCTGAGAGGTGAATATCAACCCGCCATATTGTCGGTCTGGGCCTGGTGCGAGACTACCGTTCTCAAATAAGTCCTTTATGCTGGAGAGGTTCCGGGTGTGGAAATTATGGCTCAGGACTGGGATGAAGGTTGGTTTGGTGTGAGCAGAGGAGAAGAACTCGTCGTAGCCGTCATGTGGGGTGGATTTGGTTTTTAGCAAGAGGATGTGGCGGGAATAGGTTGGGAGGGGTGTCATTTGGGGCTGTCTTCAGCAATCCAAGCCGTAGAGCATAAACTTTTTTTTCCAGAAGGTATATTCGTTCTGAGATTTGGGTTTGTAAATTAATCATGTGTATGTCGACGTTGTCTTGTGGTGGATTGACTTCCGCGGAGTGGAGCGGGGAGACCGGATGTCCTGCAGTCTTTGATGTATTTGATCGTGACTTCATGGACTGAAACAATCATATTTCCTACAGATACATTTTGAACAAACGGAATCAATGTGTCTAGTATTGTTATGTACACTAAGAAAACAGCACTACTGGTCGTCGAGAACGTGCACGTACTTCTTCTCCTCTGCCCGCTCCCGCTCTGTAGCAGGGGGCAGGTCGTAGTACGAGGAGCTTCGGTAGCCTTTCTAAACCAAAGTTAGCGTAATTGAATCGAACAACAAACATATAAAGCTTACCAAGTAGTGGAAGGTGAGTTCGGACAGTTCAGCAGGCTCGATTCCGAGATCCTTGAATGTCTTCGCTGTCGGGTCGATCTCTTGATCAATAAACTCCCGCTCAACCTCATCGGCACTGATGGTGGGCCACCATAAGTACTTGTTGAGGAGATAGGCCGCAGGCTTCAGGATACGCTTGGGAACGTTGATGTGACGGCGGCGCTTGACGATTTCACGGTCGACAAGGGGAGCAATCTCGGCAAGCGAGTAGTTGGTCGGGCCGTACAGCTCGAAGGTCTGGCCAGCGGTGGTGTCGTCGTGGAGCATGCGCTCGAGAGCGGTACCGACATCAATGGCCTGCAAGAATCAGCCCCTGCCTGTATAGACTGCAACAACTCAACTCACGTGTACGGGCCAGGAGCGTTGCTGGAGGTGGTTGGCTGTGAACAGGTTGGTCGCGCTCGCCAGCTTGTGGAGAAGACGATCCTCGAATCCGAACAACGGAGCTGGTCGGACAATGGTGGTCTCTGGGAAAATCGAGCGCGCGACTTCCTCACCCCATCCCTGGAACAATCAGCCTCGGTTCGAGGTATGTCCAACACAAACATACCTTGGTGGAGAAAAATTCGGAGGGAGAGTTTTTGTTGGCATTGTAGGAGGAGACGTGGATGAAGCGGTCAACGTCGTACTTAGCCACTGCCTCCGCGATGCGCTCTGTGCCGTCGACATGCACGTCGGTGTATGAGAAGTTCCTAAATGATATCAGCATGACACCATATCAGAAGTATTCCGCAACGAACTTGGTAGGGTAATCGCGCCCGACAAGATTGTAGACGACGTCGGAGTGACGGACACTCTCCTCGATCGACTGAGTGTTGCGCAGATCGTATTCCTAACATCCACGTCAGTTCGTGCCTCGCCGTCCCGCAACGCTGGTACTGTACAATGAAAACGACCCGTCCGAGATCACCGGTAACCTTGAGGTGACGCTTTGTCATCTCCTCACGGTATGGGACGACCACAGTGCATCCCTGCGTAGCTAAGAATACGTCAATTTACATGCCCTCCTCACACCGACCGCCGGACATACCGAGCTTGTTGACAATGTAACGACCCAGGAAGCCGGTAGCACCGAAGACGGTCGCAGTGTGTCCTAATGACGATTCGTGTCAACCCTGAATACTCGTGCGAGCTGTTTGTAAAGCGGCAATGGCTTGCGAAGTACCTCCGAGAGAGTGTCTATTAAGAGATATGTCAGCGCCGCGGGCGTACCGGGAAATCAATTGAGCATTTACCGTCCACCCTGGACCTTCAAAAGCGGCTTTCCAGTTCGAGTGATTGTGATATCTTGGAGGAATCGGCGCTGAGCCTGAAACTGGATACGGGGGTTGGGGACGAACGCCCTAGAACCCAGCACGGGATTGATGGCTCTGGACTTCTGCATGGTCTATATATCACTCATCAGCTAAGTCGGAACATCGAATTGAAAATATGCGGTACACATACGACAGCGGGTAAGAGCTGGGTGAAGAAGGGCGTGAAGCTCGGCAAGAGGTCCTTTGATGAGGTCGAAGTCGTTCTCCGAAGCAATCTGTTGGCACGGGACCACGACGCTAGTCCCAATTCAGTCAGTACGACCACGACCTGAGGAATGCGACGTCAGAACAACCGACCTTCTACTCTTGTTTCAAGGCTGAAAAGACCACCGAGAAGCTTTGTGTAATGATTACGGCGTTTTTGCTCTAGGACAGCTTGCGACCTCATGTAGTTTTGTTGGTGTATGACTATTCATGGTATCTCATTGGTCAATCATTATTGGTGCCTAAGGCCATATTTCTATATTTCGTCGTCACAATGCAACTTAACAGCTCCTTAGCGGCTAGCATATAGCTTATGCGCTGATACTAGAACGATTCAACTAAAAAGTTGTAGCGTCATAGGGAATTGCTGCACTCATTGTCAAGAAGCCTGCGAGCCATAATTTAGTGGCTCAAGTTGGGTACTTCCCAATCAACAGACGCTTTACTATGTTATATATTGTGGTTTTCTAACGAAGCTCTCGGTCGTAATCGCCGGCTCACTACTGATTCTAAGTTGTATACCATTAAAAATGTGGACGCTCTTTGTAACTCTGGCTTCTAGGTAGGGCTGTTGCCAAATCACGTGATGATTCATAGGAAACAAGGCACAACATAGAACAGTCCCGCAGCAACAACGCGCAGCCCTGGGACAACCATGTGTTGGCTACTCCACCCAGCTAGTTATCCTCCTAGATAACCTAGC